>NC_138037.1:16027357-16627357 GCF_964106645.2 Podarcis pityusensis | reverse complement strand
TCCTGCCAACCTAGCAGTTCGAAAGCACGTCAAAGTGCAAGTAGATAAATAGGTACCGCTCCGGTGGGAAGGTAAACGGCGTTTCCGTGCGCTGCTCTGTTTCGCCAGAAGCAGCTTAGTCATGCTGGCCACATGACCCGGAAGCTGTACGCCGGCTCCCTCGGCCAATAAAGCGAGATGAGCGCCGCAACCCCAGAGTTGTCCGTGACTGGACCTAATGGTCAGGGGTCCCTTTACCTTTACCTAAGTGCTTCTTCACACAGTTACCCATTGAACTATGGAAAGGTAAAGGTAAAGGGACCCCTGACCATTAGGTCCAGTCACGGACAACTCTAGGGTTGTGGCGCTCATCTCGCTTTATTGGCCGAGGGAGCTGGTATACAGCTTTCGAGTCATGTGGCCAGCATGACTATGCATGAACTATGGAATTTTCTCCTAAAAAATGCAGTGATCACCAACAACTTGGACGGCTTTAAAAGAAGATAAGACAAATTAATGGAGGATAAAGCTATCAGGAGCTATTAGCCATAATGGGCATGTTCTACCTCTGCTGTTGGAGAGTGTATGCCTCTGAACGCCAGTCGCTGGGAACTGCTGTTACATTCAGATCCTCTTTGTGGGATGACAAGAAGATCTTGGACAAGATGGGCCATTGGCTTGAACAAGTACGTGCATGTGAGATTGTCATGTGTGAGGATAAATGGTCATGAGTTTTGTGCTATTTTGTACTTTGCAGAAAATGCACAGCGTATGAAATGTCCCTTTGTAGAAAAAGCAAAAAAGGAAGCTCGTTTGGTTGTTCAAGAAAGGGCTGACCTCCCAGAATGAATCTCAGAACAATGCATTATTCCTCCAGTTGTACGGCATTCGAAGCCTTCTTCATTTAGCCAAAAGCCATATAGGGAGCGAGCATGATCACAGTTTGAAGGCACAGGGGCCAGTAACAGATCTTTGTGGGTCCATTTTTGCCATTGCTGTCCTCTCTCAATCTCTCTCTCACATGGCTACAGATAAAGCCTGAGAAATCATGGGAGAATTACTCAGGCCACTTCCAGATGACCTGTGATTGAGCATCTATCCCGATTTGTCTGCACAAGGTTTGCATGGAGATTATACAATGTCAGCTGTTTATCGAGCGTTCATTCCAAGTAGTGCGGGCAGGGAGGTTATATGAGGCCACATCAAGCAACTGTTGTCTCACACTTTCCAGTGCATTTCCCCTTACTGTACAATTCCCAGGGCTTTGGTTTTTTTTCCCTGTTTGGAAACAGGTGCATTGCACAACAGCAGCAAAACCACTTTAGTTGCACAACCTGAATTTGACAGGGTGCAATTGAATCCCACCTGCAAAATAGGGACAGTCTGGAAGCAGCCTTGGGAAACACTAGGATGCAGTAGACTAATGAGGATGTTGTGTAGATGCTTCAAGCAAGTCTGTGCCAGGTAACAGGGCCAGTTCAAATACAACAACTCGTGACACTTGATAAATCTTAGGTGGTGGCGGCAGTATAGTAGTAGTTGTCGTTGTTGCCAAAGCTTACAGGATCGAAACGTGAATGATCATTCATGCCCAAATTTGTCCTTCATGCAAATAAAACAAGAGTTCTGCACTCATCTTAGCACACACCAGCTTTGCATTAAAAAATAAAGGATTTATATATCTGGCTCGGCATGTTATGGTAATCCTGGGTACCTGAGTCATCACGCTGCTTTGAAAATCCACCTGGCGTAGTTCCATGGGCAGTTAGGCAAGAGATCGCAGATATGCCTGTGAAAGTTTGGGTGTTAGCAAAAGTGGTGGAAAGATTGAAAAGAAGATTAATCTGTGCTACCTGCTCCTCCAGATCTAGCATCAGACTCTCAGAGAATATGCAGCGCACCTGGGCTAGAGAGAAGGCATCATGAGATGAGCATGTCTCAGCAGTGGATATCTTGGACCAGCTGATGGTACTGGCATGTTTTGAAGAGTTGATGTAGGACTTATTTACAGCCATGATTCACAAATATTTATCTTAGGGTTATTAGATAGCAGCCCAAATATCCCAAGGTTATTTTTGCTGTGTTCTATTGTCAGCCTTTGTATTCCCCTTAAACATGTGGAAACAAGTTTTATATTAAACAAATTTAGGGCATTATCATCCCAGGATAACTTCAAAGTCAAAAAAATTCAACCAGGTGCCTCTAGGAAGGTGACAAGTAGGTCACTGGGACAATGACCCTCTCCTCCTGTTGTTTTCTGACCATGATGGGAGGAAGGGCATTTCTAATGCAGGCTGATGCTGGCATGTACCTAATAAAAGCACTCTCGCTTCTCTAAATTTCAGAGTGCCTGAATATTTTGGGATGTCCCTGGGTCATTTCAACAAAAGATATTGTATTCTATGTATGTCATGAATACAACCCAGAATGTTCCTCCATCTGTTTGGTGGCTTATGACTTCCAAGCAGCTGATCACTGGTGCTACTATGTGGCCTTATCTAACATGCCAGCATTATGAAGGCAATAGCTGAAACCCAGCATAAGGGAAGAAAATATATGGAGGATTTGAGAGTTGCTGGGGGTTTTTTTGGCCAGATGCAATCATTACACCACAAACAGGACTGGATAGTGGAAATTACAACAAATTTAAGCATGTCCTCATCAAAGAGATGTTGTTTGATTCTTTTAATGTAGGATTTGTTTGGGGTTTGTAAAACCTTTTTGGAATTGATATCTTTCCCACTAATCTTTTGCCACGTCAGTTAATTATTTATCAATTCAAAGTCACATTGACCTAAAATCTGAGTATGGCAGAATGTTGTTTTTGTTGTAGTGTTAATATTAATGTTGTTTGCTCAGCTCCCACATGGTTGGGTTTCCGCTGGTGGTGCTAATTGCAAGATTTGAAACTAATTAGCCTTCCTTTTAACTCCCAAATCTTTGAATCCCTGCTGTAGATTTAAAACGCATTTTCTTTTACTGTTTGAAAAACACACACACCAAATCATAGGAACTCAGAAGCTAGGATTACGGCATTAGCATCTTTTTGTCACTTAGACATTGCTCCCATTTACAAATCCAAAATAAGTATGGATGCATTATGTGGTTAACAGAGGTCATAGTATAGAAAGTTCCACAAAGGTCACATTGGTTCCTGGTCAAGCAATTCTGTTATATATGTACACTCATAGACACCAGTTGATAGACACAGGTGGCACAGCCTTGACAACACACTCCAAGGAAATTCTATAGAGATTTATCAACTGTTTCACAGAGTTAGGCCTTACAATCAGCCTGATGAAGACCAACATCCTGGGTCTAGACATCAACGGACGCAGGGATACGTATTCCTCTAAACATTCTGTGAATCTAAGCTTGGCCTCACTGAGGGGCAGTATTTCAATATGAGTAGGAAAGTGAGAGCACCCCTAAACATATATTTTTTAAAAGAAAAAAAGCACTGCCTGGGTTCCACCAAAACCAGCAGCCTTTCCATCGACACTGAGCTAAACAAGCATACTGGCAAGGCGATAAGTAGATAAATACCAGTGCAAGTAGATAAATAGGTACCGCTGTGGCGGGAAGGTAAACGGCATTTCTGTGCACTTTGGTTTCCATCATGGTGTTCCATTGCTCCAGAAGTGGTTTAGTCCTGCTGGCCACATGACCAAGAAAGCTGTCTGTGGACAAAAGCCAGCTCCCTTTACCTGAAGCGAGATGAGCCCCACACCCCAGAGTTGCCTTTGACTGGACTTAACTGCCCAGGGGTCCTTTACCTTTACTTTATTGCTTGGTATGGGAGTATGTGTTGCTAACAACCCATACCAAGATGAAGGTCTGCCAAGTTTGCATGTTGGGCACTGGATGTCTTCATCTACCCCAGCTGCAACAAAGCATGTCTCTCTCATATCAGTCTCTATACCTACAGCAGGCACTGTAGCTCTCCATTGTTTTGACTTCACCCCTGAAGGTGCACTCTTCCATTGTCTACCAAGACAGACGGATACCAACCAGAATTGTATCCAACTGATACAGAGTAAAACCATTGAAATCAATTCCATAGACTCTACTCTGGGTATGAATGATGTTGGATACAACCCTATATATTTGGGACTGGTTCAAAAATCTGTACCAATTGATTGTTATGGATAATAATACCTTTATTGTCATTGTGCAATGAAATTAAACGAGCCTCCCGCCCACCCAAACACTCAATCTCTTATTGAACAACACACCACCTCGCTAGTCAATTTTGCTATGTTATTTTTCGTTCAACAGCCTAACAGCCCATGGATAGAAGCTATTTTTTTGCCTGTTGGTACAGCTGATTATACTTCTATATCTCCTGCCCGAGGGTAGAAGATTAAAGAGGTGATGGCCGGGGTGTGAGTCATCCCTGAGAATTTTTCTCACTCTCCTAAGGCAACGATCCCTTGCACGGTCATCTAGCGGACTCAAGGGACAGCCCATGATATCATGTGATGTATTCACCACCCTCTGTAGAGACTTTCTGTTCGTGGCTGTCAGGCCAACATACCACACTGTGAGACAATATGAAAGGACACTTTCTATTGTGGACCAGTAAAAGGAGTTCATCAATTGTTGTTTAACATTATTCTTTCGCAAGACCCTGAGGAAATGGAATCTCTGTTGGGCCTTTCTGGCCACCTGAGTTATGTTGATTTTCCAAGTGAGGTCCTCACTAAGGTAAACTCCCAGGAATTTAAAGGAGGAGACTCTCTCCACACAGCCCCTCCCCCGATATACAATGAGGCAGGTTCCCCTCTCTTCCTTCATAAGTCCAACACCAACTCCTTTGTCTTACTAATATTTAGGTGCAAATTATTCTCTAAGCACCATGTAGATACTTTTTGAACCTCCTGCCTGTATGCTGTTTCATCTCTGCCTGCAATTAGGCCCATTATGGTAGTATCATATGCAAACTGAATAATTACTGTGGATGGATCAGATGATATGCAGTCATATGTGTACAATGAGTACAGGTAGGGACTTAGCACATATCCCTCTGGGGTGCCAGTGCTAAGCTTTGGGGAGGTAGATGTAACAGTCCCAATCCTCACTGCTTGTGTCCGATCCCTCAAAAGGTCTTTAATCCAGTCACAGATGGTAAAAGAAAGGTCCAGATCTGTCAACTTTTTAATAAGGATGTCCGGGAGGATGGTATTAAACACCGAGCTCTAATCAATAAACAACATTCTGACATAATTCCCCGGTCTCTCCAGATTACTCGCTGCAAGGTGAAAGGCTATAGCTATGGCATCATCTGTTGACCTGTTTCTTCTATAGGCGAATGATGCTTATCAAAGTCTGGTGGGAAGCATGACCTAAGAGGCTGAAAGACACTATTACACTATGGAAGGGAGAGCCATGTTGGTGTCCTCCAGATATTGTGTACTGATCCATTTTCAGCTTTTCTGATTTTACATAGCAACATTTTTTTTTGTTATGGTTGTTTAATTTCTATTCATTTTATTATTGCTAGCTACCCATGGCATGTTTGCATAGAAAGTTGATCTATATATTTAATAAATATGCAGATAGACAAATGCTTTTGCTCTGTGTTAGTGGAACCCAATGTCATGTGAGAATGTGCACACAGAGGAATGTCACCTTTTTTATCGCCAAGATAGACATTTAACTCACTCAAAACCAGTGGGAGTTATGCTCTCTCTTCAGCATGTACCATTTCAATAGCGTGTTGCAAGAATGCTAAAAATGCCTTCTGAAATATAATAACTGTAGATAACATGCAAATTGATATAATACGGCACCAGGTGCATGTAAGACCTAGAATTATGCAGCTATTACAAAACTTTCATCCATACCCACAGAGTGCAAAGAAAAATGGCATCTAATTTTCTCCCCTGGTTGAGATTTGAGATTCTTCCTTGAGATGAAGACATTAATATTTTGATAGCAAAAGGTCATTTTTCAACAGTGTTTGCAGATCGCCAGTAAAAGATAATGCTTTCCTAGTGAACTTGCTTCCTATTATATACATTCCACATACTAATGAACTCTCTGGGAAGACACTGGTTTGGTTTTGCACTCTGCAGAAAAAGAAGCAAAAGAAAAGAGTATAGGTGTATTTTAAAAAAAATGTCTAATTTCTTTATGCTGTGAATTGATTTGCCAGTTATGATTGTTCTCAGGATTACTAGCCATATGCTGACCCAAAAGTGGCTGTATCTGCATTATGCCCCTCCTTGTCAATCTCATCTTGGGGTTTGCAAAATATTCAAATACAAAGGAGAACAGAAAGAGAGGGTTGGTCCACCTCCTTCCACTGCCAAAACTGCCCTCAACATTGGAAGACCCCTTTTCCTACTGGTGTGCCATGCAGGCTTTCCCGCTGATGAAAGGTTCTCCAAACACAGATTATTATCTACCTGATGGGATGCGGGTAGTGCTGTGGTCTAAACCACTTGGGCTTGCTGATCAGAAGGCTGGCGGTTCAAATCCCCATGGCAAGGTGAGCTCCCGTTGCTCTGTCCCAGCTCCTGCCAACCTAGCAGTTCAAAAGCATGTCAAAGTGCAAGTAGATAAATAGGTACAACTGCAGTGGAAAGGTAAACAGTGTTTCCGTGCGCTCTGGTTTCTGTCATGGTGTTCTGTTGTGCCAGAAGCGGTTTAGTCCTGCTGGCCACATGACCCGGAAGCTGTCTGGTTCCCTCGACCTGAAAGCGAGATGAGCGCCACAACCCCATGGTCAGCTTTGGCGGGACTTAACCGTCCAGGGGTCCTTTACCTTTACCTTTACCATTATCTACCCATCTCTCTTAGTGCTGCCTCTGTTCCAAGAATGTGGTTAAAAATAGACATTATATTACAAATGCAGATGCATTAAATATGTTTTAACAGTTTCAGGGGAAGCAGGATCAGGATATCACCACCACCACCATCATCATCATATTGCCCATGAAACTTTTAATAGCTCTATGAGGTGCCGGCTTCATGCAGACTGACTCTGT
Source organism: Podarcis pityusensis (assembly GCF_964106645.2). Lineage (NCBI taxonomy): Eukaryota > Metazoa > Chordata > Lepidosauria > Squamata > Lacertidae > Podarcis > Podarcis pityusensis. Next base: position 16,620,386 of record NC_138037.1, on the reverse strand, counting down.
GTTACAAAGATGTCTGCAAACGTGACATGCAGGTTGGCAACATCAACCCCTTGCAGACGACCTCAGTGCCTGGAAACAAGCAGTCAGGTTATGTATCCATAGCAGTGACCCGAGGAGGAATGGCCACTGGGAGGAGCGCAGAGAGAAGAAACGCCATGGTGCATCTTCAGCAGCACACAGCCACAGCAGGTACTGTAACTCTCCATCAGTTCACCCCTAAAGGCACACTCCTCCATTATCTCTCAAGATACAATGGATGCCAAAAGCTATTATTATTACCCTCTCTTCACCAGCAGATCTTAGGACAGGCTACAATAATTAAAAATTAAAAACAGTTAAAACAGTTTGCAACCCCAGGAATATGGTGGGCCTTATAAATGCACATCTCAGATATCAAGGGCTAGGGTAACAACAACAACAACAACAACAACAACAACAACAACAACAAGAAATGCCATGGTGCCTCTGTAGCAGCAAAACTGGATGTCTTTATCTGCCCCACTTGCAATAAAACATGTATCTCTCGTATCAGTCTCTACAGCCACAGCAGGCACTGTAACTCTCCAATGGTTGACTACCTTTGAAGATGTACTCCCCCATCGTCTCCCTACACAGACAGATGTCAACAACAATTATTATTATTTTTAACAACAATTAAATTTATATACCAGCCTTCCTCCAAAGGAGCCCAGGAGGACATGTGGGGATTAACTACTTCCCCCGTTGGAAATCTTCTCTTGCTAAAAATGTTATTTTCCTAGGAAGGGGATAATTTCCTACTGGGATGATTAGATCTTCAGGAGAGGTAGAAAAGCCGGTTGGATATGGGGCAAATGAAGCTCACAGGGTAAGCTAATACACACTATCTGGGTACAGATGCCAAGAAGTCCCCTCCCTCTCATCCAGTCTAAAAATGTCTCAGTCATGGGTGGGAACACAGAAGGGCATCTCTGGTGGAATTTAGGAAGTGGGCAGGCTGGTTCAGGAGAAGACTGTTCTTCATCTATCCTGGACTGAAGCCATTTATGCCTTTCAAAAACCCTTTGAACTGTGCCCAGAAACAAATTGGCAGCTATTAAGAATGTTGTAATCTTTGCTTTGGATAGCCCCAAGTCTGGAACAACAGGTGTTGCAATTCTCTCTGGTAGTGCAACTCTTTTATTTATTTCCACGATAACAAGTTAGATCTTCCAGTTTGCTCACCTTACGTGCTAACGATTGTTGATGTGCAGCCACCAATTAATGCTTTGATAACAACAGCGAAGATTACCACATATTCCATTCAGGATGCAGATGGGCTCAGAACAAGATAAAACTCAACCCATTAAGTAATGAGAACATTTGGATTTCAAGTCGGCACTTTGTAGAGGTGGAGAAGCAAAACACTGAGCCATGTTTTATTTCGTGTGCGTATACACACACACACACAAACACACACACAAAATTGATTTGTTGTAATTTTAACTATTTAAAAAAAGGATTTATCTCCCAGGATGGCTATCTTTAAATCTCAACATACAAATGCCATAGAAATAGTTAAAGTTACAATAAATTGATACCCATTTCAAAAACACAGCAGCATGTGATATGTTCTCTGCATAACAATATGCCACTAAGCATCAAATGCTTGGTCAAAACTATTTTTAATGGAACGTAACAAAATATTTCAACAAAGGCCAAAAATGAAAGTAAAAGGGTAAAAGTAAAACCGGAACTGAACATAGCAAATTTTCGTACCAAATTCAAATATAACAGATCAATATTGCAAAGTTCCAAATAACACAAATGGGGTCACATTGTACATCATTGCTCCACTACATTACAGAGAGGCTCCGTTTCTTCATAAAGACAATAACTTGCTTTCTAGCCGCTCTGACTTTAACCATATGTATGAGCTTAACCATACATATACTGTATCCCAGATTTTAGTTATCAGTTCTTTCATGGATGGCGTTCCCATCCCCACTCTTAGGTATTTTGGCAATGTCATTCTCCCATTTCACGTGGAAGGGGGGATGAATTTGCCACACCCTTCTCCCCTGGAAGAAGAGATGAGTTGGAATAGGGAGAAGGCTCGTGAACTATTTCGTCCAATTAACCAAGAGTACAAGACCAAGCTAGTTAAGATGGATCCACCCCATGCTCAGCCTGTTTCTGACTTCGGCTCCAGCCCTCCTGCCCTTTACAGTGCGGGCTTTGCTAGCTGCTCCTTTTGGGGGCTGAGAAGGATTTGGGAGGGAAGCCAATGATAGGTCCTTGGGACTCCTCTTTTTTTTTTTTTTTTTTTTGCCTGCTTCACACTGTTGGGTAGGGGACTGTGTGACTGGAGATGAGGTTTCTTAATCTGGCCCAACTGGTGCAGATTAATCTGGGCAGGTGAGGGTACCTGAGGTGTTATTTGGTTGATGGCACTCTTTAGTCACCTTCCATGGGCTCTGCATTGGGGTGTCCTTAAGCTTGGCAGGAAGATTGAGGTGATGCTGGCTGGTGGGGCCACGGCACATGTAGGGTTCACACACCCAAGGTGCACAGCAGAGAGGGAGAATTCTTTACAACATGTGGCTGTAAACATGCCAAGGAGATGGGAGGGATTGAATCCCTTCCATTTATTACAATTTACTGCAATTTAAAAAAATTGATTTGGTTAATCTGGTTGGTTTGCAGATCCTCTATAATTTTGTTATATTTAATAAATATAACTTGCTTACCAATAAGCTCAGTCTCTCGAGTCTTTGAGGCATGATGGCAAATAATAATAATTAATTCCCTGTCTTCTGTTAGTGCAATTTCTTTGACATATTCAGACAGTAGAGTTAAAGGGTCAGTGGTGAAATACAGCTCGTTGTTAGTTAAGTTTCCATTACTATATCTTCCCTGAATTTTCTGATTTTAGTACACAACCGAAATATATGCCCTATCCCAGTTCTTGCGCCTTGACGCCTCCAACAGGCACCACACACTGTTCTGTAGCCCTGATTAAGATGATGTGGTGTTAGGTAACAATGGGAACCTATTAAAACTTTCCTTACAGAGTCCTGGGGCAGTTTCCTTTGGGTTGGATACAGCATGCCTCATCTAACAACAGAGTCCTGCTCAAGTCCTTTTGCATGGAATGATACTTGGAATGCTGAGGATCCATTTAATGTTTTTTATGATCAACATATTGTTTTATATGGCAAGCTGACCTGTGAACCCTAGCGAGTAGGAAGGCTGGGATATAAAAATGCCCAATCAACTCAAGCCAGAGGAACGTGGGGTGAAAAACATGATACTACCTTATACAGTGGTACCTCGGGTTAACCTGAAGCACCACTTTAGCTAATGGAGCCTCCTGCTGCCGCCACACGATTTCTGTTCTTATCCTGAAGCAAAGTTCTTAACCCGAGGTACTATTTCTGGGTTAGTGGAGTCTGTAACCTGAAGCATCTGTAACCCGAGGTACCACTGTACCGAGTCGTGATCCCTTCCAACTCTCTGATGCTATAAATCAGACTATTATCTTACACTGACTGGGAGGGGCTCTCTGGGGTTTCAGCCAGGGATCTTTCCCTTGGAGATGTCAGAGACTGAGACTGAGCCACGTCTGCATGCAGAGTGGAATCCATCAAATCATCTTCCTAAACTGACAGCTGCCACAGGAAGCTCTGAGTCAGAGTTTTGCTCCATTTAGCTCAATACTGTCTGCACTAACTGGCAGCAGAACTCCAGGATTGCAGATTTCCAGGATTCTCTCCCAGCCTTATCTAGAGATACCTGGTATTGAACCTGGGACCTTCTTCATGCTAAGCAAATGCTCCACCACTGAGCTATGGCCCAATCTTAGCACACAAGGTTGTTGTCAGGCTAAAAATGGCAGAGAGGGCTTGAGGAACCATGTGTGCCGCCCCAAACTCCTCAGAGACAGTAATAAATGAACTAGGTTGTCCAATTGGCTTCAGCATGACCCACAAAAGACTGATGTTCATGAGACTTCATCTCCTGCTTCCTCTCCTTGTTGGAGCATTGCATGTGGGAAGTGGGGAGGATGACGTTTATTAAAAGCACAGAAGGTGAAATCCGAAGGTGCGTGATGTGGCATGGCTTGGCATCATCAGGCAGACCTAGAAAACATAAAGAATAAAAAGCTGAATCTCCCTTGAATGTGGTCTTTGTATCCATAGGCTCAAAAATGGTAAACAGGAGTTTAAAATGCAAAGAGAAAAACAAGATGTTATTCACAACTGGAAGAACTAGCCTTGCCTGGGAAGAGGGGCGGGTGGGAAGTGTGTGTGAGTGGGATGAGACTCAGCTGTAATTATACGGTGCAGAAAGTTTTCCAATTCAATATCTGATCCTTTCTATATTGGTGTGCCATCTCACTATCTCAAGGGGGAAAGTCTGCATGAGGATAGGCTCTGTCAAAAGAAAGATGAAAAACAACTTCTCGGCGATGGATTTAAATTTGCCATTCCTGTTTGGTGTATCTTTCCACCAGGAATTATAAACTTGTTTTTGCAGCAAAGGTTAAAAATACTGCTTACGCAGAGCCCAAAGAGATGTAATCCAGGAGACCTATGAACGGGAACTCCGATGGCTTTGGGAAATATCCATAGCAGTCCCAGGGAATTTGGAGGAGCAAAGGGCAGAAGGAACTGAGATCAGGACAGTGTTGCTGTAGCGAGAGCTGGCTAATGCTTTTACCAGGACCAGTTCCCAGATTGCTGCTGTTTGCTGCATCCTGGGTTCCAAATGGGATGGGCTGATCCAATCCATAAGGACAACCTAGGATCATGCAACCAAAACGGATATAAGGCTCTGTCCAGTCCCAGGGAATCTGGGACCCTTAAGTCCAAGAGCCCTGAATCAGGCTCTCTGATTCATCTGATACATATGGAGGCTACACCTTTCATGCCAGAGACCCAAAATGGAGAAGGAATGCTAGGCTCCAATCCAGAGGCCTGGCCCCTTCAATTCCTCATGGAAAGAGTGGAACCTGGGAGGGATGAACTGGCCCTCGAACCCTTCTGTTCACTCTCAAAATGTGTGGGAACAAGTTAAGGGCACAAGAAGAGCTTGCTGGGTCAGGCCCATCTAGTCCAGCATCCTGTTCCTGCAGTGGCCAACTAGATGCCTGTGGGGAAACCCACAAGCAGGGCTCAAAAGGGTTCGAGGGCCGCTTCACCCCTCCCAGGTTCCACACTTTGCATGAGGAATAGAAGGGGTCAGGACAAAAACGCTCTCCTCTCCTGTGGTTTCCAGGAACTGGGATCCAGAAGAATTTCTGCCTCCAACTGTGGGAGTAGAGCGCATAGCCACCGTGGCTTGTAGTCATTGCTAGCTCTCTCCTCTATGAGTTTGCCTAGTCCTCTCCTTAAGCCATCTAGGTAGGTGACGATTGCTACTTCCTGTGAAGTGAGCCCCATAGTTTAACTGTTTGTTAACTATGTGAAGTCGATTGCTTGGCATTCGTCTTGCTCAATGGGTTCCTCATCAAGACCTGCCCTGCCCCACAGTGTCTGTATGTTTCCCCTATGGAAAGAAAAGCAGCACCAGAGGGTTATTTTAACTGAAAACAATGGGGAGATGAACGGGCTATGCTCCCTGAACTATGGTTCTCATCCAAATACTCACCCCTGACATCTAAACCCTGGTGGCTGCTGTTAACACACCAGGGGATTCCATTCGCAAATCCCTAGTACCGTGTTTCGTTTGGCCCATAGTGTATTGGGAAGATGAATAAAATATATACTTAGCTGGATTAGTAGCCTTCCTTAAAAAAGTAAAATATTTATCAGCCACCTTTCCAAGCAACCCCGAAGGGCTTATTACAGGAGCAGCAAGGGCAGAATGTACAATAAAGCTAATTAAAAGAGAAAACATGTCCACAGCCCAGTGCTACAGATATTAACTCAGAAGTAATAAGCCGGCACAGTTCCATGGGATTTGCCCCATTGCAATTGTGTCTTAGGACTGCAGGCTTACAATGAAATCCTCCAAAGTAAGTCCCACTGATTTCAGTGGGCTTCATGCCTAGCAGAGATGGACACATCCTTGTATTTTTCTTGTCCCTGTCAATTTTGCTTTCTTAAATCTTTCCTTAACCCGTTTTGAAATTCATCTAAGGGGTTTTTGTGTGTGTGTTTTTAAAAAAACATGACAATTCATACTGAAAGGCCTATTTTATCAAACATATATATTTAAATATGTCTTTTTTTATCTTAATGCACAGATTTCTAAATGTGTTCCAGCCTAATGCACACTCCTAGATGCAGAAACTTTGCTGCAGAAACTATCCAATGCAGTACTAAGTAACTAAGAAGCTTGCACATGGGGCTTCCCCCATCTCCTCTCCCTATGCCCTCCTGAAATCTGTTCTGGGTTTCCCCTCAACCGTCTGAAGAAGTTTGTGCCCAAATAAATTCACCACAGATGACGGTATTATGCCATGTCTCTGTGACTCATGCCTGGATCTGAACTAACAAAAAACATTGCTGACGAAAATGCTTTCCCCCCCGCCACCTTTGAGTAAGATGCACATTTCTGGCTAGGCAAATATTTGCTGCAGTTGAAACAAGCAGGTCCATAACTCTGAGGTGGAGCATCTGCCTTGAAAGCAGAAGGTCCCAGTTTCAATCTCCAGCTGGGGCTACAAGAGACCTTGCCCTCCCCGCCTGAAACCCTAGAGAGGCATTTCCTGCCACCGTAGACACTATTGTGCTAGATGGACCAGTGGTCTGACTCGCTATAAGGCAGCTTCCTATGCTTCTAAGAAGACGTAAGATAGTCCCCCAACACAATGAATTGTTCATTTAATATAGGGAACAGAAGTCCAGTGTCACAATGTACTCACATGCACACTACAGCAAGAGCAACTGAGCCACATAGCCATGGTTTCCAACTTTGGTATCACTGCAGCTTGCGTGCCCAGGTCCCGGGCCGCATAGTTCCCTTATATAATAATGATGATGATAGCCTATAGATCAAAACCGCAAGGGGAGGGAAACATAAGGGTCAGATTGAGTCCAAACCAAAGGGCAGGTGGAACAGCTCTGTCTTGCAGGCCCTGCAGAAATATGTGAAGTCCCGCACTGCCCTAGTCTCTTGGGACAGAGCGTTCCACCAAGTTGGGGCCAGTACTGAAAAGGCCCTGGCCCTAGTTGAGACCAATCTAATCACCTTGCGACTTGGAACCTCCAAAATGTTGTCATAATAAACACAAGGACATGAATGTTGTTGTTTAGTAGTTTAGTCGTGTCCGACTCTTCGTGACCCCATGGACCAAAGCACGCCAGGCACTCCTGTCTTCCACTGCCTCCCGTAGTTTGTTCAAACTCATGCTGGTAGCTTCAAGAACACTATCCAACCATCTCGTCCTCTGTCGTCCCCTTCTCCTTGTGCCCTCCATCTTTCCCAACATCAGGTTCTTTTCCAGGGAGTCTTCTCTTCTCATGAGGTGGCCAAATACTGGAGTCTCAGCTTCAGGATCTGTCCTTCCAGTGAGCACTCAGGGCTGATTTCCTTAAGAATGGATAGGTTTGATCTTTTTCCAGTCCAAGGGACTCTCAAGAGTCTCCTCCAGCACCATAATTCAAAAGCATCAAATCTTCGGTGATCAGCCTTCTTTATGGTCCAGCTCTCACTTCCATACATCACTACTGGGAAAACCATAGCTTTAACTATATGGACCTTTGTTGGCAAGGTCATGAATATTTTAGCTTAATGGGCAAAAATAGGCCACAACTTTATTGGTTTCAGATGGGAGTGGTTTGACTTAGGCATTGGGTGAAACCAGACTATATCCCAACTGCTGCCCATCTGCAGGGAGTCTCACTAAGGGTAAACCCCCAGTAGGGGCAGCCCTATGACATATGTCAAATTGGGGCACCCCCAGGGTCCCCGATGGGTTGTGGTATGGCCCTAGCCCATGACCAGGCTTCAGACAGGATCCACACCCCCGGATCCCTTTAATTATGGAGGAGGGGCAGGTGGAGGCTACAACCATAAGCAAAGGCTGATCCAATGCCTAACCTTACAAAGTTGTAACAATTGCTACAAAGTAGGCGAAAACTAAATGGCTGGTGCCAGTATGCCAAGTGGAAAAATTCCTACCCGGCCCCATCAATATGGCGGCCGACATATGTCCATAGCAAGGGTGCTGTCATAGCAACGCATAAAAAGAGGGCAGGTGGGCTGGGAGACTGGCAAGGAGGCAAAAGGAGGCCGCCCTCCTGGCCAGGGGTCCCAGATGCCAGCCCACAACACTGCCCCCCAGGGAAGTGGAGCGGACTTACTAGGACAGCCCTGGGGCAGGGCAGTGGCAAAGTCAGAGCTGTCCCTCCCAGTGGCAAGAGCGCCTGGTGTGCTTTGCCCCCACCCTACCCCAGTTGCAATAGCACCAGTGTCAGGAAGATAGCTCTGCTCCCACAAGACTGGCTGCTCCTGCCGGTATAAGCCTGCATTCACAAGGCAGCAGGGGCAGATTTAGGGCAGAGCAACCAGTTCCAAGACACGGGATGCCAAGCCTAGGGGACACCGCAGGGCGTCACAACTATGACGTAGCGGATTGAGCAGAATGGAAGGTGAAAGGTCAAAGGGCACCAAATTTTGGGCTTGTCCAGGGCACCATTGAAATTTGAAAGACCAAATTCTGGCAGCTTATTCTATTTCCCTGACCATTATCCTCACTGTTCATTTCCACATTATAGTTCAGTTTCCACACAACATAAAAGCCACTTCCGGAAAACGAATGGGCTACACTGCATGTTTAGCGTATATTTCCGCATTATTGCATTCCATCTGCAACACAGTCAACCCAAAAAGTTGCAGGAGTAAAAGGTGGGGAAAACTGAAGTTTTTATTCTGGCACACAGTTCTTTCTTGCCATTTTCATGGGGGAATCAAGGGAAAGAGACCATATGTGGAAAGGGTGAATGAATAAAAATGTTGCACAGTGGTGCACCATGACATGCCGATTTATTGGTCAAAAGCCTATCGTTTCGTACTTCAACACATACTTCCATGAGAAAGGAACACTAGAAAAGGGAACAGAAGCGCTAGCATTATAATCGGGAAAAGTAACCAAAAATTCTCCACATCCGAATGTGCAAGGGTTCAACACAGGACTTCGCTGCAGCTTTTTGCCTCTGTTTGCTTCTGGCTCTTTGTGCCCTGATCTTCCTGCCCCACAAGCACACTGCAGTTAATGGGAAGGATTTATTATTTATGGATTTAATGCATTTGTTTACTGCTTTTCAGTAAGAGATTTCCAGGGCAGCTTACATTTGGAAAAAGCTAGAATACAATAAATGCATTTTTTAAAAAAATGTTAATAGAGAAGGCTGAATGAAGAGCAAACTGAACAAACCAACTAACAGCAGGAAATATTTCACCAAATTAAAAAGCCATGGGGAACGATGTAGGTCTTTCCCCAGTGGAGAGAAGATCTTAATGGAGGGACCAGGTGATTCTCTCTTGAGAAAGAATTCCATGGATGGGGCAACAGCCTTGGGGGGGACCCTCTGTCGGGTCACCACTGCCTCATCTCAGATAGTGGAATACCCAGGGGAGGGGATTCCCCAGAAAACCGTCTTGGTGCATGAGAGAGCCAGTGTGGGAAAATATGGTGATGTAGGGCTTTCTGGGTAAGCAGCAGCACTTTGACCTGGACTCAGAAATGAACTGGGAGCCACAGCAGCCTCCAGGCATCTTTCTCCCCCACCTCCCCGGGGCCCTGGGGCACAATTGCTTCGTGGGTCTGAGGAGGAGAACTGTGGCTGAACGCATGCAAAGTGTGCACGAGGTTCACACTGAAAGGTATTGTTTGTGTGCTGCAATGTGCACGCACAAAGCCAGAGGGATCGCTTGTTCCCCATAACATGTACAAAGGAAGCGTTGACCCGTTTTAAACTTCAAAATGTTTCGCATTTCTCAGAATGTTCTATATGAAATAATATTGTGTGTGAGCGAGAATGAGGGTGAGGGTGAGAGAGTGGGGTGTATGTACACAAGGACTTGTACCTACAAACTTTTTGTTACACTGTTGGCATAGCAACAAATGTTGTCAATGCATCTGGAGTTTTAGCTGCTCTGCAAGCAATTGCAACCGGGAAATGATACATAATGAGTGCGCCATTCCCTTACCACCGGTATTATTTGGTCATGTACGGCCCTTTTTTTCATGTAAATTGGTCATTGAGAAACAAATGACTCACCCAACAAATATGCATAGTTGCAAAGTACAGAAACTTGGCTCACCCTTGTGCATGTCAACAGTGGGATGCTGACAGGCTGAAATTCCCACTCATCTCTGATTATCTAAGCAGAGAGAAAAAACATGCATTCACTCTCCGATGACAGTGGCTGACCCAATTAAACCTTCCGGTGTGTGCTGAATCCAGCCTTTGTCCAGACACCCAACAGATTATCAGCTCTGATATGCATATCCTAAATGCACAAAAGGGACGGAAGGTGATTTACTTCTCTCTCTTGGCATGTCTTTCCATGACTGGAGTCATTGGTTGAACCAGCCCTTAGGGGATGGATTTCAACTGGTATCAACACAGCAGCTACCCCAGTCAGGTCTTGTACAGGATTATATCCTGTTTACTTCTCTATGTAAAGAACTATGCCAGAGACTAAAAAAAAAAGTAGCGGGTTATGTGCCTTTTAGAGATGACTGGGTCATTCTATTTCTGCTCCAGGTCACTTGAAACCATTTCATTCCACTTCCCCAGTAATCTGAGATTATTATTATTTTTTAAAATGAACATTAAATATACAGTGTGTGTGTGTGTGTGTGTGTGTGTGTGTGTGTGTGTGTTCACGCAACACAAGACTTCTAAACATATTTTTCTTTTTGAAAGGGTATCTGTGTTAGTTTGTGGCATCAAAAACAAGAAAGAGTCCAGGTGGGAGGTTATGGCAAAAACAACCAATTGCAGTTACAAGAGACATACTTATAACAACACCTTTTCATATTTCTGATTTTACCTCAAAATGTTCTGTTTATAATGTTCATTGCAAAAATTGACAAATAAATACTAATTATATTAGTAATGATTTATCTACCTTCTCTGAAACAAACTAAACATGCAAGATTTATCATCTTTAGCAGAAATGGGGAACATCTGGCCCTGCAGATGTTGTTGGACAACAACTTTCATCATCCCTGACCACCGGCCACACTAAACGGAACTGATGGGAGCTGGAGCCCAGCAACACTGGGAAGCCATATATCACCCCAATATATATCATATTTTCTATATTCTGTTGAACCTAATCATTTATGTACAAACTTTGTGCATTTATTCACCACTTCTGTTCAAACAGTAATGTTTAAGTTACCCACCAATTCTTGCTTTTCGGCTTGTACTACCTCCTGAAACTATCTCATGAGCTTGCCACAGTGATCCATGCTCTGGTTACATCCACGCTGGACTACTGTGTGGGCCTACCTTTGAAGATGGTTCAGAAACGTCCTACTGAGCATTAGGTAGTCAGTGTCTATAACACCTTTATTATAGTAACTGCACTAGTTACTGGTCCTTTTCTAGCCCCAGTTGAAAGTGCTGGTGTGGACCTTGAAAGCCCTAAGCAGCTGTGCTCAACATAATAGGGAGACCTGAGGAGCCAATGGAGACTCATCTCGACCCATGACTCTAGCCTGGCTCTTCAGTCTGTGTTGTACTGACTGCTTGGAAGTCCTTCTTGGGCCTGTATCTTGACATAGATACAGAAAACCACCAGCAAGCCATCGTTGATTTTCATCAACTCTGTCCAGCCACTTTCATCACAGAGCTTTTGAGTATAATATCATGAAGCATTTCCTCCAGGAGAAGGTTTCTCACCAGGTCCTCATCCCTTAAAAAGCTATGAGGCATTAAGAGGGGACCCAGCAACATAAGTTCCTGCTTTGCTGGTCTATCACAAGGCCAGGTAATTTCACAAAGTACCACCAGTGAGTCACATGAAGAGCCGAGTTAAAGTTTCTCAGAAAACATTTTTCTGAGAAAATTGCTGAGATTTCACTCTTTCTCATCTCCGTCCTAGAAAATGCTAGATACTTATCTGCATCAGCCACCAGCCATTGCAATTTGTTGCAAAGTTCAAACATATATAAGCACAACTAAGCAGGTGAAATTACCAAACTCAATTAAGTTGCACTAATAAAAATTATCCAATTTAAAACTCAGGGACCATCTCTGTGGCCCATATTTTTAATTGCAGTTGCTAGAATTGTTGCATTTGCTGCTTCCACCAGCTTATCTTGATCTGTCAGAAGAGTTACATAATAATCAGCTGAAGCTCATTTTGCAGAACGTTCTCTGGATAACACCCACTATTTTTAATTAATTATTGTGTGTGTGTTTGTGTGGAGGCTGCCATTTCCTCCCCCTCACACAGCCCCAGGCAGCTTATACCACTGCTGCTGCAGTGATCATGGTGGGTCCCATTCTGAGAAAGTGGGGAAGGCTTTCTCCTCCCCACGGAGAAATTTGGCAAAATGGTCTCCCCAGTTCTGAGAGACTAGTTTTGCCCAGCTTTAGTAATAACCAGACTTCCATGAAAAGATATTAAATGTACACCGAATGGGGAGAGTGGGGCAACTTATACATCAGGAGACAGCATCAAAAGATGGATGCTAAGAAAAATTCAATCGGTTGATTAGTCTAAATATGCATTCATTTTACTGGGAAATGTTTCCAGGACATGGTTATTTTAGGAAATACACCTGTGGTTACTCCTTCTTATGAGTGAGCCTCCATATAGTAAAAGAGAGTCAGGAGCCTGCAGCTTTCCAGATTTTGCTGGACTCCAGACATTGTTGGGGATGATGGGAGAGGTAGTCTAACAACCTTCTGAAGGTCACTCCTTCCCTAACCCTGTGGAGCCAGTGTGGTGTAGTGGTTAAGAGTAGTAGACTCGTAATCTGGTGAACCGGGTTCACTTCCCTGCTCCTCCACATGCAGCTGCTGGGTGACCTTGGGCTAGTCACACATCTCTGAAGGCTCTCAGCCTCACTTACCTCACAGAGTGTTTGTTGTGAGGGAGGAAGGGAAAGAAGAATGTTAGCCGCTTTGAGACTCCTTAGGGTAGCGATAAAGCGGGATATCAAATCCAAACTCTTAAATGTAAGATTCATTCATGGGAAGTCCATTGTGATATTTTGGTGGAAGAATTTCACCAGACTGTATATCTTGATTACTCTCTAATGTGTCAAGATTTGCAGAAAAAAATCTCACCCCACTGACATTTGCTTGTTGGGGGGGGGGGGCAGGGAAACAGGAATTACACACCCACATAGAAATGCTCATAGAATTCACACATATTCAAATGTAGTGGAATATTTTCCTGGTAGGATAGCTAACAGAGCTCAGTATAATAAACTTGGCAATTCTTTCCCTACAAATACGCATTCCACATAAAATACAAATAGGCTGAATAGGCGGGGGGAAAGATACATACAATGTAAACACCTTGGAATGAATATTTTAGCTTTATGACTGTAATTCAGCATAATAGAATTCAAAAAAGGTCAGTAGTATGCCACATATTTGTTTGCAAAAGATCATGTGTTCCCATGGCAACACTAAGCCCTGTATGCAGGGCAATCACCAAACTGTTGTAAATACAGATTGAATAAATGAGATGTTAGCCCAAAAATAAAAATAAAAAGCATCAGATTAAATGTTTCCTGTAATCAATCTGTCTTTCTGAATCACTGGGTAATACTACACACGGCGTGCCCTGCAATGCTAAATGGATGGAAACCAAATGTGCTTGATTTACTTCCCTAGATGAAAAAGAGTAGGAGGTGGTCTTCATGGACTATTGCCTACCACAGCAATGAAATCTCATTTCCCCACCTCATTTGTTTCCCTCTCATTCCTCCAAGGAGATCAGGATCACAGCCTGAATTTCCGTTTGCACACATTGATTTGAGCAGGATTCCCTTCTCGAAGTGTGTTAGGGAGATTGCACCATTTGGATCTTCTTACAAAACTAGCTTACATCAGTGTAAGGTCATTAGATGAACTGCCCACAAGAAGTCTGGAACAGGTGGTTGAGTGGAGTTTAGAATATACCTTTGTTTCTCTCGCCTAACGTTCTGGCTATGGAAAAGTAAGAGGGCTGTTTTCTAGACACATCTTTCTATCCTTCATCCAGGCAAGCAAGAGCCTTTATCATAAATTCAAAGGCTCATTCTAGGCAGACAAAAGCACTCAGTGAGAGTGTGGAACACAGGCATGGAAGATTACCAAGGATCAGCTAAGAGATCCAAACCAAAATTGTCAGAAACCAGCACTGACAGAGCCATTCATCTGTACACTTCTGGCTTCCACTGGGTGACCAAACTAACCTGTAGACCACCCCTGAGATGTTCTAACTCTTTGGAAATGTGGTAATGAAATTCAACCTCACCTGTGACATTGCAGAGCATCAACCCAATAGCCTCTGTGGTATGAAAATTCTCCAATGGTGCTCATCACCATAAATGTTTGTCTGAACCCACCTGTATTCATTTCTTGCAGATTCAGATCCACCAAAAGACTACAGGGTTCATTTTAACTAAGCCAGGTGTTGAGGGGGTGATGGAGGAGGAGGAGCCACTTCAACATTTTCTGCTTGGGACCTTCTGCTCTGTAGAAATATTGACAAAAGACCAAATGGGAAAGCAAAAAAGAGACTAAAACAGAGAAGGCAGCAACAATCACTATGAGAGACTAGGGACTGACTTTAATGAGGGGAGACAGAACTAAATATGCATAATTTGGCTAAGCTGCTCAGAGGAGATATTATACAAAGCAGCAAATAGCTGAAGGACATAAGCCACCAAGGAGAAGAAAGGATTATTTCATCTGGCACTAGGGGGATGTAACTTGGAATGATGGGAGAAAATAAAGATGGGAGATCTGTGATCATGGCAGTAATCACTAGTCTATTAGCTGATAAGAATTTCCCAAGGGAGGCGGAAACTCCATTGCCTCAGACATCTAAACCAAGATAGGCTAATCTTGCCACCAGAAAATATATTCTTAAGGAAAACTCTCGTAAGAGGCAAAAAGAGACACTCAGCGACCAAATGCCTTCTGCTCCGAGATTACTTTTAAAAAAACAAAAAACAGAATCAATTGCTTTCTTAAGAGATAATCCATTCTTAAACAGGGATGGACAAGCCTGTCAATTTCAAGTCTCTCTGTTTCTCCTTTATCCCAACCTAAAATCCAGTTCTCCAACATATATAAAAACATAACAAAACTTTAAACATTAAAAACTTCCCTATACAGGGCTGCCTTCAGATGTCTTCTAAAGGTTGTATAGTTACTTGTCTTCTTGGCTGGGGGGGGGGGGGGGTGTCGCATAACATACCCTCCAATATTTCTCCAATGGAAATAGGTACGTCCTAAGGAAAAGCAGGACATTCTGGGATCAAATCAGAAATCAGGTTGGTTTCTGTAAATCCAGGACTCTCCTTGGAAAACAGGGACACTTGGAAGGGCGGCTGTGTTACCTATTGCAGAGGTAAGCAACGCAGTGCCCTTCATATGCTGGGTGACTAGAATAATTTGCTGACTCCCTCCGAATTTGACCTAATAAAAACAGTAGCTTAGGATGCCTGCATCATCCTTAAGGTAGGAGTGGGGATTGTGAGGACCACATTCCCTTCTGAGCAAGCTTCTGCGGGCCACGTGCTTCAGTGGGTGAGATCAGAGGCAAAAGCAAGCTGAGCAATGAATGTAAATGTTACCCTTGGCATCAAAGGCTAGTTTCTACACACAATCCACATGCCCCTCTCTTCCTTCCTTGCTGCAGCTGGTTGGAGCTGTAGTCCAGCCACATCTGGAGGGCAAAAGCCTTCCTGTCTCTTAGGGCTGCCATACATCCAGAATTTCCTGGACATACCAAGAATACTGAAATCGGAAGCAGTGTCTGGGCAGAAATTGGCAAAATGTCTAGGAAAATCTAGACTTAGGGGAACCCATGTCGGCAGTGCCGTTTTTGCCGATTTCCCAGAAAAATAGTTCAAAAACATCAATTTTTTGCAACAGCTGTGGGCAAAACTGTGGAGGGAAAGCTCTAAATGTCTACTTTTTGAAATATGGCAACCCTTCTGTCTCTGCTTGATGAGAACTATCCAATTTTCCTTGTGCATGTAATTCAAAGAAGCCAATCTACAGTTATATTATAGGTTTGAACTGGATTGTGCTGCTGATTTGAGTAATTAAAAACTGTTGTTAATGCAAACTGAACACACACACACACACACACACACACACACACATATAAAATAGGATGCTGGGTTTGCCTTGAAGGCCATTTATAATTACAAAGAATAACATAAAGCAACACAAAGCCCAATCCTTGATGCACAATCGCATGAAAAATAAAAAGCTCGGTGTTTGCACAATATTGAGAATAAGATTTAAATTACAAAACGGTAGGCGAACCAGGCACTGCAGAAGATGCCTTAACAACCAGCTATTTCTCTTGGGAGGCAAGTGTGATATTTCTACATCTTGAATATGAAATCTATCTACTGTGGCTAAACATCACAGCCTGTATCCAAGGCAATCTATCTATTTATTTAGGGGGGAAACACAAGTATCTATATTAGTATTTCGTAGTAAGAACTACTGTTATGACCTCAGTGGTACAACTTTCATCTCTGTAGCTTCCCATATGAAGAGTTTCAAAATGGGTTAAATAAAAATTCCTCCTAGAAAATAGAAGTGGAGGAGTAAAAGTAGAAAAATAAAGCAAACAAAAGAGGAAATAAAACTCTGAGCTTCTGTTTCTATCCAGGAAAACTCAGAAGATCAGAATTGCCTTGTTAAATGAGGGGTGGTTGGACCAATCTATTTCTGGCCTACGACTTTTTCCTGAGTCTTTGTCTTTCTCTCTCCCTGTCTTGAACCTAATACCAGTGAACTTCACTAGGTGAGAGAGGAAGAAGGCGGAAGGGCCTTAGCTCAGTGGAAGAGCATCTGTTTTGCATGCAGAAAGTCCCAGACAGATTCCTAAGTTCCTAATAGATGGTTTTTCTCTCTTCAGATTCATCTGTTGAGAAATCACTCATCTCCTTGCGTGGCAAAAATATTTCAATTATGCCAATCTGTTCATGCTAAAAAGATCTGGCGCCCCATTTTCAGGTGCAATACAGGTGTTGCCTTAAGGAAAGCATAACAATTTATATTTTGCTGTGTTTATATCCTACCTTTATTCTACGACAGAGCTCAAGGCAGCATACATAGATCACCTAGGAGGTTTCCGATCCAGGATAGACCAGACCCAGAGCAGCTTGGTTTCAATGAAGTGGCTGCATCATGTCCCTTATGACCACCCCTTGGGACCATCTTCGACATAGCCGTACTGGCAGCAGCAGCAGCAGCAGCATGGGCCAGCCAAAGTTAAATGCAAACTTGAACCCCGCCAGGGCATATGTTTGCAAAGCAAATAGCTTTGCAGGATCTATGATAAGTGATCCATCATCTGCAGTGAAAGTCCAAGACAAAAGCTAACCCAGGGTTGCTCTCCAGTCTGACCCAGGAAAGTTTAAATCTCCCCGCTCCCTCCCAGAAAGGGTTCAGACCCCATCAATTCAGGGCTCCTTCACTCTGACTCAGTTTTTCATTTTCCTTCCTGCCTTTTGCAGTGGCCTGTCCTCCCCTACCCTCACACGACCTCTGCACCAGCAGTCTTACAGAAGTTGGCAAAAGCCATCGTTTCTCAGTTAGGGCAGAAGAAAGCATATTGTATCACATTCAGGGTCTGAGAAAGGCTTTGCAGAGCCTTTTGAGTCCTTTTTGAGTCCTCGAACTACATTCTTTCTGCGGCACCCCTGTGGGGCACAGGAGCCCACTTATGTTGCCCCATGCCTGCAGAGCTGGCAGCCTCTTGCCCTTTTTCAAACACCCTCTCTTGTGGAGTTTTTCCTCAGCTTCCTTTCCTCTCCCCTCTCCTTGTGAGTCCCTATGGCCAGATGCTGCTGCCAACCCTGGTCTCTGAGCTGTGCCCCCCCCTCAAAGAGAGGTGCCTCCCCACAGGGGCCTAGAAAGGGCTGGCAGACTGGCTGGCTAGCTTCCCTCCCTCACCCGCTTGCTTGCTTGCTTGCTTGCTTGCTTGCTTGCTTACTCTGAGGCCACTTCAGCTCCTGGCAGCCAGCACTCTGGAGAGCCAGTGTGGTGTAGTGGTTAAGAGTCATAATCTGGTGAACCGGGTTTGCGTCTCCGCTCCTCCACATGCAGCTGCTGGGTGACCTTGGGCTACTCACACTTCTTTGAAGTCTCTCAGCCCCACTCACCTCACACAGTGTTTGTTGTGGGGGAGGAAGGGAAAGGCGAATGTTAGCCGCTTTGAGACTCCTTAAGGGGAGTGAAAGGCAGGATATCAAATCCAAACTCTTCTTCTTCTTCGTCAGCTCCTGGCCAGCCCCAGAGGCACCATTTGCCTGCAGAGCTTGTAGTCAGGGCTGCTGCAACAAACAGCTGTGGGAGCCTTTGGGAGGCCAAGACACAAGAGAGCATCAGAGGAAGGAAGGGAAGGAAAGGGGGACAGAGGCCATGTTGCCTGCGACACTCCTGACCATCATTCAAGGCACCTCAGGGTGCCACGGCCCACGGGCTGAAAACCACTGCACTAGGCTGATTCTCTCTCTGTGTGGTCCATTTCTTTACAATTTATAAAAGGAGCCCTGATAACAAAGAGTTGAGGACACACACCCGTTTCTTTTGGACAGTGTCATTCCTTTAATGATGGGATTGTGGAGGAGCTGTGAATTATTTTGCTGAGGTTCATTTGCATGTGATTACCTAGAATGCTCTTTTGGCGCAGAGCCT
This sequence comes from Podarcis pityusensis, assembly GCF_964106645.2. Classification (NCBI taxonomy): domain Eukaryota; kingdom Metazoa; phylum Chordata; class Lepidosauria; order Squamata; family Lacertidae; genus Podarcis; species Podarcis pityusensis. Next base: position 16,601,571 of record NC_138037.1, on the reverse strand, counting down.
GCACTGAGCATGGCTGTCGTCTGTGCTTTGGGAACAAACTGAGGAAACTGTACATGCCTCAGGGCACGAACTGTTCATAGTAAACGTTTGCTGCAGTTAAGAGGAAGGGAAGTCTTTCCTTCTTGCTAACTGGCCCCTCCCCTCCCCTCAGAAAATAACAAAATGAAAAATAAAAGAGGAAGTAAATAAAAAGAAGAAGGAATAAAGAAAAGAAACACATCAACTTTTCTTATCCGCCACAAAGCAAATTGTGCGACTGTGACATTTCCTATTCTGCAGGAGTTTCCACTGTGGTTTTACACGGGTACTGGAGCTTATTCCTCCTGGCGCTTTCGCTCTCGTATTAGAAGATCCCTCGTAGGAAACCAAAGCGCACACGCCGCTGTCACAGAAACTTCAGAAATGCCAAGAAGAAGGGGATGAGGAACCTCAGGACGGGTTGCCGTGTCAAAAACGAAAGACGTTGTTATGGTAATCACCCCCACCAAGCACGGTGTGAAGGAAGACGTGCCACAAAGGAAGCCATGTTGCCATGCCCACAGATGTGAAATATGTACACACCAGCAGATTCTGATCAGCTGCAGATCAGCACATCCTTCCTTTGCTTTCTAATAAGGAGGATAATTAAAACAGCAGAACGGGCCCCCTCTTGGAGTTTTTAAACTGAGCTTGCATCTTTCAGCAAAAGAGACTTTAATTGACCTGTGATGCATCTCGCATCATGTGCAAGAATAAATCATATTGTCTTTTTTTAATATAAGATATTTATTAAGATTTTTTAAAATATTACAAAAAAATGACAAAAATACAAAATAAAAATAGTTAAAAACACACAGATTTTCCATTACTTATTTTCCTTTGACTTATTTCCCAGACCTCCTCATACCTCCCTTTTTTGTATTCCACTTCAATCTGTTGGTTCAGCAAATCCTTTAAAAGTAATAATATTAAATTTTTACCTATTTATAACCCTTTTTTCATATTCCCTTAAAGCATTACAGCTGGAAACCACTTAATTACTATCCAACATCATTCTAGCATTCATCAATTTTACAATGTGGGCCATCAAAACGTGTGCACCAGAAAAGAGAGTTTTCAGTCTTTGCACAAAGAAGGGCAGCAGTTCAGTGTGCCAGGGAGGTCCTCGCGACAGCCTTACACATCTGCACAGATGTTTTCAGTGGTGTGCCACAAAGCTGGAGCAGTCCCCCCCCCCAAGAGATGTCTGCCAGACCTTGATTGGCATTTCATAGGGACATTATTTCCATAGCCCATCTGACAACTAGATTTGTTGTCTGCCCCCCTAGACTCCATTTGAGAAGGCAGAACAGAAATTTAAATAACAACAACTTTGTAAGGGTTGAAGAGGGACTGGTACCCAGTAGCAAAGGTTGGTGTGGTGAATCTTACCTGACCTCCCAACAGCAGTGTTGACCCTGCTTACCAGGAGGGAGAATGGGAGGGACATGGTGGCAAAGAGCAAATGCCCTGGCACATAAGAAGTTGAAAACTAGAAGGTTTATTTAAAATAACAACAGAATTCAGGATCCAGGGTGCAAATCTGGGATGAATTTTAAAAAATTGTGTTATACTAGTATACAATGGATAATTTAACCGTTTTTTGAGAATTACTTCAGGGTTTGTTCTGTTTGCTTTCTGCTGCAATATTTGTATTCTCCACAAGGCCTAGAATTATTCTGGGGCATTTCTGAGGGGAAATGGGAGCCACCACACACACCAACAAAAATAAATGAATTATGGAGAATATTTGAAGAAAATGCTGCAAAGCGGGCCTTCCTTTTCTACGGTGGCGAGGAAAAGAAAAATCTCAGAAATATTCTCAGGGGCAATGGAAGCCTTTGGAGAAAATTTGGTTCATTTCCAGGCTGACTAGGGCCCTGAACAAGGCACATTTGTGTTACTAGCTGGGGATGCACTATAACATCTTGTTGCAGTGCCTTAGTTGTTGTTTCATCAACGACTGCAAGAACCCTGTTCCCTCCTGTCCCCCAATCATCTGAACATGCCGGCAGCAGGAGACTGGAACAGGAACTGTGACTTTCAGAGCAGAAGATGGCTTGCCTTGGGTTCTCCCCGCCCGGGGTCTGGCGACGAATACGTGGAATGCTAGGAGCTGTTGACAGTTGACGATGAGCAACACAGGCAGAAAGGGAGAACCTCTAACCCTGCAGTGAGTTCTATGACACCATATCATTTGACTCAATTAGCTCAAATGACTGGAATATAATTGAACACAATATAACATGAGCGGTGAGTCACGCCGGAGTTTCAGGCTTCCCATGTCAGGGCAGCAAATTAATGCACAGTTTATCAAGTGAGGCAAATCGGGGGTAGATTTAAAGGCATGCAAATTTTACGGGTGGTTGGGGAGGGAACGGCAGTAGCAGCCCTAAAAGAGAGCCCGTCATTTTAAGGAGAGAGAAGAGGCTTGCTGGAGCAGCATGAAAGCCACACAACTGAAATGCTTCCATGAATGTTTAGCTGTTGAAGGAGGCAATACTTTTCTACTGCTGCTGTCCAGCGACTGGAATTCAGTAAGGGCTGGAGATTAAGACCTTTAGATACCCATAGCACTTAAAAGATTTTCGTGCCCCCATATATATCTAGTTCAAAATAGGAACAATAATAAATTGTAAATTATTTTTTCAAAATGAAACAAAACCTCCAGTAAGATGGAAAATAATGCTTACTTTTGTATACTTCCACTTTATTTATATTTTGGGGGGAAATTCTCCTACTTTTTCTAATTGCAAAGTCTTTGATCTAGTCCTCAAAACTAATCTTGCATAACAGTTTTTCTGCTTCCATACTTAGTAGGGATAAGACATTCAGCCTGCCTCATTGCATGGTTGGTCTGTTGAGATTTTTAATATAAACTTTCAGCTGAGCAATTTTTGACCATTAATGTCCTAAGCATGTGAAGCTGGTTGGAGCCAATGAGAGTTGGAGTCTAACAACATCTGAAAGGCACCATGTTCACTATGCATAATATAGATACACTGAAGCTAAAACATGCAAGAAATCTGTAATAAATGCCTTGGTGCCCACCAGAACTCAAAGATCTCTCACTGAGATCCAGAAAGCTGCATGATGACTTCCCAGAACCACAAGAGAACTTTAAAGATACTGTCAAATGTTGACTTCAATTAGTTGTCAAATGTTGATGCTTAAATATTTGCACTTTCAGAATCCAAAGAGAAGAATCGGTGGGGTGAATTTCACTCTAGTTTAGGTGTTTAGCACTTCTTCTTTTAACTTTTAGAATTTCACCATTCCTTTTGGGACGTGAGCCACAACCTCATAAAAACCTTGTGCTCACCTTGTCTTTTCTCTCGAAGGAACAGTGCACCGACAAACAAACAAACAGAGCCCCATTGATAATACTGGTTTATGGATTCTGTGCTGGAATGTTGAAGCAGCAACCGCATTTAAACATAGCTTGTGGCTGGCTTGTTGTGAATTCTAGTGCGGGCAGACCCTAAATTAGAAATGAGGTGGGAAGATATGAATGTGAAATGAGCGTAAGGGAATATGTCTTACTGGCAGGAGTGTCATTTTCACTTTTGTTATAAAAAGCAACCGGTGGCTCTTGGGAAGAACAGAGGCATCTGAGATGTGTGAATGAATTCGGTTTTTGGCTCCCCTACAGTTTCCATCTAATTTCATCTGCTAATGAATAGAGCTTATTCTTGGGTGAGTTAGTGTGCTGAGCAAAGGATGGAGCCAACGAACGAGTGGGTGAAGAAAGCCTGACCCACCCCATTAATTCTAGGAATGTGTGGTCCATCTAGGTCAGTACTGTCTACACGGACTGGTTGCAGCGCTTTGGGGTTTCAGACAGGGAACGTTCCCAGCCATACTTGGGAATGCTGAGGATTGAATTGGGGACCTGCTGCATGTGAAACAGATGACCAGCATGCACCCTGCTCCTATATGTCTCTAACCAATGCAGCACTGTGCTGAACTCTAAAGGCCACGTGGATCCTTCGGACATTTCCAGAGGGTTGTGGCAAGAGATCATAGGAAAGCAGTATGACTGCACTGTAATGCAAGAATTTCAGAAGGGCTGAATAGCATCTGCTTTGCATGCAAAAGGTCCCAGACAACAGGGGGCGGGGGACATGAAGAGAACAAAGTAGAAATGAAGAAACTGGGAGGGGGAGGGCAGCCAGCAGGAAAGCACTGTGGAAAAACGCGATGATCTAGCAAACAGGACAAAGGAGAGGACTAGACAAAGGGGAAAGCCACACAGGCACTCAAGCAAACATTTCTTTCCACACACAGAGACCCAAAGACCCAACCATCCCTAGCAGCAAGCAGGGTCGGTCTAGAGAGGCCGGATGACTCCTCCCCTCTGGAGAGGACGTTGCAAGTTGAAAACCCTGCCTGTCTCTAATAGAGGGAGTCATCCCTTTCAGGAATGTCATCCCTCTCCATCTGGTGAAAGCTGCCACCTGAAATCCTGGAGAGACATGGCTAGACAACCATGAGTTAATAATAATAATAATAATAAAATTTTATTTATATCCCACCCTCCCCAGCCGAAGCCGGGCTCAGAGTGGCTAACAACAGTAAAAATAACACAGTTATATAAAATCACAATCAATTAATTGAAATGCATTCTAAAATCAATTCATTCTAAAATCAATTCAAAATCAAATTAATGACAACCATTGGGCTAGAGTTCTATGAGGATTACTGAAGGAGGGGGTCAGACTGTGCCTTGGCCAAAGGCCTGGTGGAACAGCTCTGTCTTTCAGGCCCTGCGGAAAGATGTCAAGTCCTGCAGGGCCCTAGTCTCTTGTGACAGAGCGCTCCACCAGATCAGGGCCATGGCCGGAAAAACCCTGGCTCTATTGAGGTCAGCCTAACCTCCCTGTGGCCCGGGAGCTCCAAGATGTTTTTATTTGAAGACCATAAGGTCCTCCGTGGGATATACCAGGAGAGGCAGTCCCGTAGGTACAAGGGTCCTAGGCCATATAGTTAGATGGATTAATGGTCTGACTTGGTTTAAGCAGGAGCGGAGGAAGGGTGTGCGTGTGTGGTGGGGGCGGGCTGCCCCGGGTGTCACCACTGAGGGGGGTGACAATATTCCAAGCGGCACTCACCATGGGGCTCCTGGGAGTGACGCGGTGGCTTGGGTGCCCACAGACTCCACACTGCCCCAAACGGTCTGCCCGCTGCTCAGCTGTAGGGCGGCTAAGTGGGAGGAGGCAGGCAGATGCCTTGGAGGCCCTGCAGAGCATCCTACCCCAGCTGGCTCCACCCCCGCTGGTGGCTGGCCCCATCCCCGGGCACAGGGCACGCACGCCACCCCAGGTGCCCGATCGACTTCCTCTGCTGCTGGGCGTAAGTCAGCTTCCTCCTTTCCTTCCTTCATCTAGAAGGGGAGACAATGAAAGCCAGAGCTTATTCAGAGAAGACCCAAATCCTCTGATGAGCAGGCCTTTCTCCACACTCCTCCACATTCCCTACAATCTATATGCTGCAGTTGAGCCCTACTGCATCTGCAGGCAACAAGGCACCTATTATCCTCCATGCCCACACAATCACCTGGATTTCCACACTGAGAAACCAAGAAGTTGATTACCAACAGGAACAATGTGAGTGTTGTTCTCTTTGAATGGGAACCCTGTCTTCTGGAAGGAAACCACCAGGTTATTATTTGGTGTTTGGTGTTGTTTTTTTCCTGGAAGAGTTTGGTAATAGATGACAGCATTTATTGTAGTTCTCAGAGGCAAGACCTTGCTTCCAAATCGATAGCGATGATGTCAGCCTCTGGCAGGTAGCTCCTGCTCACTAAAACTGGTTTGTCCCTGGAAGAGAGCCCAGCTGGGCATGTGAGCAGGTTTAATTCTACAACAGCCTTCGCTAAGCTGATGTGTCCTTCAGATGTTGTCAGACTGTTGTCCCACCACCCTCTTTGATCATTGACCATGCTGGTTGGGGTTGATGGGAACTGGAGCCCAACAACATCTAGGGGGCACCAGCTTGGAGAAGACTGGTTTATATTGAAGACCCAGCTGTCATTTGGGTGGCAAATGTGTGTTTTGCTAGATCATCCCAGGCTTAGAAGCTCGTACTCCCCCCCCCCCCAAGGGTTCCTTTGGTGTTCCCCATTCCCCTCTGGCCTCACTCTGCACAGCAGCCCAGAAGTAAAGGTAAAGGTGAAGGGACCCCAGACCATTAGGTCCAGTCGTGGCCGTCTCTGGGGTTGTGGCGCTCATCTCGCTTTATTGGCTGAGGGAGCTGGCATACAGCTTCCAGGTCATGTGGCCAGCATGACTAAGCCGCTTCTGGCGAACCAGAGCAGCACACGGAAATGCTGTTTACCTTCCCGCCGGAGCGGTACCTATTTATCTACTTGCACTATGAGGAGCTTTCAAACTGCTAGGTTGGCAGGAGCAGGGACCGAGCAACGGGAGTTCACCCCGTTGCGGGGATTCGAACTGCCAACCTACTGATTGGCAAGTCCTAGGCTCTGTTTTAACCCACAGCGCCACCCGTGTCCCTTCAGCAGCCCAGAAGAAGAGGGCAAAGCTTGTTGCACTGTGTGTTCACTCAGGGAAGGCAACTAAACAGGCAGTCGCAGCAAACAGGAGCAAGTGTAAGATCAGGAGATTCTAGGTGTTGACAGCCCCTCTCCCTTTCCGGGGTATGAACCAATGCCTTTTTTTGGGGTGTGAAGTTTTATTAAGATTCTTCACAATAGAATCATAAAAAACTATTCTAAGCAGAAAAGAGTAAAAAGTAAGAAAGAAGAAAAATAGTTAAAAGAATACGAAGTCCCCTCTCGCCAATATAACCTAACTTTTATCCCCTGCAGAGAAGGATGTACCATCCCAGCTCTCATCTGGAAGCACCCTTTTCTTCCCCCAACCAATGCCTGATGAAGAAGCAGACCCCACATGCTGCCTTTTTCAAACCCCCAGATGAAGGACCTGATGGTATCTCCTTGAGAAAAAGGAGGGCTGCTTGCTGCTTCACTGCAGATCACACAGTTGAAACACAAGGTTCAAGGGTTGTTCTACATCTTTTAAGCATATGCCTCTCCTTAGAAATAAGGCCACTCACATTAAATACCCAGGTATAGACCTTGAGGAGTTAGGGAAAGGGCTGTAGCTCAGTGACAGAGCATGTTTTGCATGCAGGAGGTCCCATGTTCAATCCTCAACATCTCCAGGTAGGTCTGGGTTTTGAGACCAGTTTGGTCAGGGGTCCCTTTACCTTTTTCCTCCTCAAAACCTGGAAAATGGCTGCCAGTCAGTGTAGACAATAGCAAGTGAGATGGACCAATGGTCTGACTCAGTTTAAGGCAGCTGCCTGTATTCCTATAATGACGATGATTTAAATGGATGCTTTCCATGCCACTTTAATTTTATTCACATTTAAAGTAAAGCACATTAAGAAAACAAAAATTTTTTGAGGGTTTCCCCCCCCCCCTCTCTGTGTGTGTTATACCATCCCCTATGACACAACACAGTTAAATATCTAGGTCCCTTCTTTGCTAATGTATGCCATTTTGAAAATCTGATAACAGTGTGGTTTGGCCTTCCATTATTGAAAGTGGCTAATTAACTGCCTTGTTTGCTCCCCCCCCCTTTTTTAAAAAATTATGCCTAAATATTTACAGCTCAGTGGAACACACTTCTTATGTGAATGTTTTTGCCTGGGTCAGGGTATTAACTCTCACAGACACACACGGGTCGTACATTTCGCTGCTTCACAAACCAGCTCTAGGTTCTTTTGTCAAGGCTTTTAATAGCCTTCAGGGCTGGAAGGCTGCCTAGACAGTCACAGGATTGTCTGACTCATTGTAAGCTTCAGAAAACTGGCTGGACACAAAACTGAAAACGTGGGTTTTTTTTAAAAAAAACAACAACCCAACACTGTGTCAGTTTCTTAAGTATCTATATTCAAGGCCACGCTGTTGCACACCTCCCAATCATGTCAAGGGGGGATCGTGGCCTGTATCAGTTTCGCTGCTGATTACACAACATGGAGACTGTTTGGGTAACACTTGACGGTCGTTCCAAATAGCTGAGATTTTTGAAGTGTTTGAGAAGCTTGTTCAAGGTCGCATTCCAAACACAAACAAGCTGCGTGCCTGCGTTATTATCCTGCATTTGTCATATTTACTGGGGCAAAGTATTTTGCACAGTCATGAGGCAAACGTGCTTATCGAACCGCTTGAGAGCAAAGGTGGTATATAACGTTAGGCGGCTTTCACCAAGCCGGCGCCCTCTGAACTACAATTCCCATCAGCTGTTCTGGCTGGGGCTAATGGGACCTATAGTTCAAAAGCATCTGGAGGGCACCTGGTTGTGCTAGGAGAAATGGCCATTTTTTTGCAATGTGACTGGGAAAGATACATTTTTAAAAAAAAAAAAAGCTTGAGGATTTTGTCAAAGAGGAACTACGGAGAAAAGCAAAGACAACCAGCGACTTGAAAACAAACTTTTCCCATTGCTAAGTATAATGTTTGCATCTGGTTAGCCAGACATTTGCACAATCCAACTCAAGGTAGGCATATTAATAACTTTCCTTTTTCTGCCTCCCCGCAGTCAGTTCACATTTCTTCCTGACCACTTCTAAGGTGTTGCATTTTGATGCTTTATAATAATGAAACTGCCTGCCTAAATAAAGAGACACGGAGAAAAAGAGATCAGGGTTATGAAAGCTTTCGTCAGTGACTCACAGGTCCCATCTCCCGATGCAGAATCTTGTGCTTCAGGCAGTTTCGGTATTAATCAGATAGCTGTTGCTAAGGGCTACAATCTGTTAACACACATATACAAAGAAAGTTGGATTGTTCATGTATTCACTGTCACAGGTGCTGTCTGTTAACAGCATTTTAATTTATCAGAACTGCATTCAAGGACAGGACTGAAAAGACAGGGTGGACTCTGTGCTGAAACACGATGTGGGTGGGACCCTATATTATTTCTAATCTGTTTTGTTGTTGTTTTAATTTAAATGATGGGGGAAGGGAGATGGGGGGAAGAACTGGAGATGGGGAAAAAATCTCTGTCTGTTGAAGTTAGTGGAAGTTGGGCTTTTGATTCGGGAAACCAAGCCATGATTGAAATGGAATCTCTTGCCAAGATTGGGAAATCACAGTACTGGTGGTATCTTAAAGCATCTATAACAAGCTGCAGTGTTCATCCTGTTTCCTGGAGATCACTTTCCCCAACCAGGACCTCTAGAGAGTCCATTTATCATGGGACTCCTCATTTTCTCCACCTACGTTGTGGTTTCTCTATCAAGTAATCCACAGGATATAGCAATGCTCTTCAACTGTGGGTCCCCAGATGTGGTTGGATTACAACTCCCATAATTCCTGACCATTTGGCTGAGCTGGCTGGGGGTGATGGGAATGGTAGTCCCGACAACATCTGGGGATCCAAGGTTGAAGAACACTGCCCTATAGGGAGGCAAATAGTCCAGGCCCAATGCGAAATGGATTCCAATGCACGTTTTAACCGACAACTGTGTGGAATGGAAAATGACAAATACCCCAGCACATATTTATTTTAACAAGCACAGTCATAACAATTAATAATTTAGTGTAACCACCAGTAACTCTCCCTTTGAAAGCCATTTCTTTCCCGACATGGAGCCTGGCAAGAGCTCCATCAATACCGTTTTGCCGAGGAGACGGATAGGCTGCTTGAGTCACTTTGCAATCCAAGAGAGTAACACTTCAATGCTTGCACATTATCCATCTCAAAAGAGAAAAGAAAAGAGATGGAGGCTGGGGGTGGGGAGGTAAGGGAGTCTGATTTTTCTTTAAAAAGCCAAAGAGGATAGGGAAAAAAGAAAGATCAGGAATTCAGTGGGTAGTGGCCAAATTGCCAGGCATGGGAGGACTTAATTCTTGCTTTGCTTTAAATGCCATCCGTTATCTGTAATGATTGTAACAAGACAGCTTCCCATACGCTAATGATTTACTATATGTTTATAAGCCAAGATAGGAGCAATCCTAGGCACAAAAGAATGTCTCCAAATGAATTCTTTGAGTATCAGAAGTGCTTGCAGAGTTGCAGCGCTCAGCTGAAGAATGTTCAATGGTCCACAACACTGGGCTTTGGAAGAAAAACAGAAAATACAGCCATTCTCTGGTTCATATCTTTAGAGCCACCAGACGCTAAAGTCGGTCCCTGGTGCCTGTTGTGAAAAGGATGACTCCCAAAGCAACAGGGTTAATGTGATTATAAAAGGGATATAAATGTAAACAGTGCTATTTTTCTAGAAAAAGAGGTGCCAGAACTCACCATGAACACCTCCCTTGTTCTCTTATAATGGCAATAGTGCCCACCTGAGAAATGCCGGAACTGAATTCCAGTGAGTTCTGGCTGAAAAAAGCCCTGAATGTAAAAATAACCAATGTGATTAAAAACCCCAAAACATTATTCACCACCATCATGTTCAAAATTTTTAAAAAACGGGGCATTTCCCTTCCACTATTCAGTTTGAGTTAATCTGAGGGTCAAGCTAGACATGACAACAATCCATATTGATCCCTATTTGTCTAAAATAAGAGGTGGGGCCTATTTGGCAATTTTTTTAATTTTTTATTTATTTTTTTCCTGGTATCTTCTCTGCTGGGAGAAGTGCTTCAAGAAACTTATAAGCATCACACACATGGACTTTATCACATGGTTGGGGTGACAGCCGACCTCATCCTTCCCAGACAGCTATAGGCAGGGGTAGGCAAACTAAGGCCCACCGGCCAGATCCGGCCCAATCACCTTCTCAATCCGGCCCGCGGACGGTCTGGGAATCAGCGTGTTTTTACATGAGTAGAATGTGTCCTTTTATTTAAAATGCATCTTTGGGTTATTTGTGGGGCCTGCCTGGTGTTTTTACCTGAGTAGAATGTGTGCTTTTATTTAAAATGCATCTCTGGGTTGTTTGTGTGGCATAGGAATTCGTTCATTATTATTTTTTTCAAAATATAGTCCGGCCCACCACATGGTCTGAGGGACGGTGGACCGGCCCATGGCTGAAAAAGGTTGCTGACCCCTGGCTATAGGTGGTGCCACCCAATAAATACATGCAGCTATTCTGTCATGTCCAGATTCCATGCCACCTCTTTCTCGTTTTTTGGCTCAGCGATTAATATTTGTGCTAAGCATGCCTGAAACATGAAGACAATATGAGGTGGGTGTTGCTTCCTGTTTTTGACTCCATTAGCAACTTGGCAGCCATGCTATATCAAATTGTCAGAGGGTTCCAACTTGGCGTGGCTCGCGTTATTCTTCCTCATCATGAAATAACAAAATATTTATCCAAATTAAGGACAGCTAACTAGAAACCCAAAGTCCTGCAGATGAAATCAGATCAGCCTTGAAAGGGATTTCAATGCCGTTGCTATATCTGCGCTTCGCAGAACGCAAGCTGAACTTACCAGTTTTGTTTATATCTAGTTTCACTGCCCATTTATCCACATAAGCTCCTTTAAATCTCCAGATAGATAGCATCACAACCCCTGTATTCCAATTGCCAAAAGCTATCCCAGAGCCAAACAGCTAATAAAAAGATACCCAGAGGCTTGTATGTATGGTAATAGGGTAGGGGGTGGTACTGACACATTCTCAGCTCCAGAACATTCCTCGAGTGTCTCAGTTTCTTCCCTCTGCTACAGTAAATGTTTGAGGAGTTCCTGTTAGAGATGAACAAACAGTAGCTATGATTGAACATTGTGAGTCAGAATCTTAACAAGGCAGGTACGTCTCTGTGTGTGCATGTGTAGCATTAATGGAGAGAGTGCATAGCTTGTCTGGATTTCACTGAGACGAACTATATTTAAAGAAGAGCTGCGAATGCAAGGGACCCCCCCCATCTAAAAAAAAAAAACCCACTGACACACCGCTTGATGTCTCAGTAAACATAAATTACCTTGGCGATGGCTGGTTGATCCAACCGCACCAGGAAACTTTCATTTTCCCCTTCATTTATACTGGGAAGGGGAAATTAGCAGTCTCTTTAATGAGCTAAGGATAATAAAGCCCAAGTTGGCAAAAAAAGGTAAAGTATCAAGTATTTCGTCTTGGTGTAATGGGTCCAAAAGTCATCACTGCTCTCCATATCTGAGGAGGAAAATGATGCTGTATTGCTTAAACCTTTGATTGAGGAGGAACCTGCCTCTCTCGGCTCTGTCCTTGGCCCCCTCATTTTTTGGGGGGTGAAGGCTGAGCCCTTTGATAAAATATATTGTGGGACTGAAATCACCTCAGCCCCTAGGAATTGGCACTATGTTCCCATTATACCTGACGATTGGCGCTGCTGGCCAACTAATAGGAGATGTAGTCCAAAATGCTAGTAGCGCAACACATTGTCTACCCTGATCTCTCTATGTGTATTAATGTTTGTGTGTGGTTGGTTTTTTAAAAAATTGCATACCTCCTTTCTGCGTTCCTGTTGACAGCCTATAGCAGGGGTGTCAAACTCAAATTCATCGGGGGCCGCATCAGCAGTTTGGTCACCCTCAAAGGGCCGGGTGTATCTGTAGGACTAAGTGTCCACTCTTTATTATCATAAATTATTGTCACTGCATTCAATTATTACTGTTTTTGTAATAATCTAAGTAATAACTAGCTCTGAAAGCAGAAACATAGTCAGAATAATGGCAAGTAGATATTCAAATGTACACGGCTGGCTATTGCGGATATTGCGAATTCCCACAGGTTCCTCTCCTTCTCCCTGGGAGCAAAACTCCAGAAACAATAAGTGAATTAGGCAAGAATTTGCTTCCTCTTCTTGCCCTCCCCCCACCCCCAAACCAGTCACCTCAAGATCTCTCCTCCTCACTCTGCCTAACAGTAGGGCCGGCCCCAAACGCATCCTCGCCAGGCCCCTTTTCGCTCTTGTTTTTATTGCCAGGCTTCTGCACCTCGGGACTTCCGAGGGAAGCAGCAGACACACAGCCTGCCCTTCTCCCTGCCTGCTGCGGAACAGCTCGGCCTCTCGGACCAAAGCAGGAACACGGAAGCCGCCTAAGCCGTGAGCAGCATCTACTGCAAGCAACCCCTGGCAGGTGCTCCGAAGGCAATGTGCCGGCTGCTGCTGCTGCCCACCGTTTCCTTGGAGGGAGATGGAGCGCGCGCCCAGCGACCCCTCTCCTCCTCGCCGCCTGCCAGCTGGGCTGGCGGCTGGGAGGGAGCGGGGGAGGGGCCGGGGCGGGTGTGGGGAGGGGGCAGGGCTGCCTGCTGCAGTCACTCTGCTGCCACATGCCCCAGTCCCGGGAGGGAGAGGGAAAAAGAAGGCGCTGCTCCGGCGGAGGGATACAGCTCGCTGTATAAAAAGCGCGCCGCGCAGCCTCACACCTACAGCATTTTTGGCGAAGCCTAACCGGAGCCCGGCTTCTTCTCACCCTGCCGCTCCCGTGCATTTGCTAGCTTCGGCGGCTGCTCCGGGGACTCGGTCAGGCCCGCGTCCTGGAGCTCGGCTGGCGAGCTTGTGTGGCTAAACTTCGCGTTGGAGGGGGGGCGGGCGGGCTGCGGCGCAGCTGGATCGCTGACCCTCTTTGGGCACAGCTGGCCCGGATCGGTGGTCTCTCTTGCCTGCCTTCCCCCACCCCATTCATGGCTGCCTGCGCTGCGGGGTCTGCTCAGATGTCCTAAGAGGGGGATGGGGGTGGCGAGGGAGCCCTGACTTGCGCTTTCGCTCCCGACCCTTGATCCTTCTTGCCCAACCCAAATCTTCACCCTCCAACTCAGCCACCCACGCGCCCTCTTCCCAGCTCCGGGGCTCGTTGCAGTTCTCGCTTCCTCTCCGCAGCAAAAGGAAGGGAGGGGAATAAAAACCCGGGGCTGCGGCCGGTTCCTGTCTTTCAGAGAAGCCGCTTGCCCGGAACTAGAATATAAGTAGATATTCAAATGTACACGGGCCACATGACGAGGTCTGGCGGGCCGGATTCGGCTCGCGGCCCTTGTGTTTGACACCCGTGGCCTATAGAAATGTGTGGACTAAACATACAACAAAAATCATTGGCATCCTATAGCAATTCAAAATATACCTAAAATTAAAAACCATTTTTTTTTAAATCCAAACTTTTGTTTCACATATAACATTATGGGATAATAACAAAATATCTGCAGTAATAAAACAAAACCACCCCACCAATTACAATAAAACATTAAATTATTAATCAGCAAGACAATATAAGAAAGAAACGCAAAGCATAAAATGTCAGTGACTAGAGCTTGTTTTGTATTTTCATAATTAAACAGTTTTTTAAGCGATTTATTTTTTTCATTTCTGCACTACGTCTGCATTCTTCACAGTTCAAAATTTAATGAAACTTATCCTTTCAGTCATGAGTTCTAAAGCATTAATTCACCTACAAATGAAAAAGAGATGAACATTGATTCACATGAATAGGTTCTTTTTATATTTCTCTTACTGCCTGTCTTCATTTATTGCAGTTTTAGAATTCTACTTATTTCGTCTTGAAAAACTCCTCTAGGTTAAAGCCTTATATGAAGGATTCTATATGAAATAAAATTTTATAGCGTGAGACTTCGGTAAAACCCCTGTCAAATGTATGATATAGCTTAATCATGGAATTATACTTGAAGATTAAATATTTGCCTCTAGAAGCTCTAGGGAATGCTAAATTTCATTTTTCCCCTCTCTTAACTAAGTATTCTATTAATTAATGCACTTCAAAGTGATTAAAAGCAGTTTTCAAATAATGAACAATACAGAGACAGACAAGTTAATTGATGGATTGGTGTATGAGCACAGTCCTAATGGATTAAAATTTGCATATTAACATAGATCCAATCTTTTTGTCCTTAATGAGCCACTTGTTACATTTCATCTTCCTTTGAGTAACTCCGTGCAAGATGAAATGATGCACTCGCTGGATTGGTGCCTCAAGAGAACAGGAAGCAAACTTTAATAGTGTTTTTTTTTATTACTTATTAAGTAAGCCCTCCTAGACACAGATCTACATCAGGAGGTAATAAAGTGCATCCTATTACTATTGAAAACTGTATTTCATAGGGATAAACCAGGACTCTGTTAGACATCTAAAAAGTTGCAGGGGACGTTGCAGTCTCCAGTCAAGAAATGGGGGGAAGGGGCTAAATCCCTCCCCTATTTTTCCCCAGCTGAGGATGTGTACAGTGGATGCTCAGGTTGCGAACATGATCCGTGCGGGAGGCACGTTCACAACCCACAGCGTTCACAACCTGCAGTGCTGCATCTGCACATGTGCGGGTCACGATTCGGTGCTTCTGTGCATGCGCAAGTGCCAAAACCCGGAAGTAACCAGTTCCGGTACTTCCAGGTTCAGCGCGGTGTGCAACCCGAAATCGCGCAACCCAAAGCGTCTGTAACCCGAGGTATGACTGTATTGGAAAGTCCTTGGGTTAACTGGGGAAAGTCTTGCTTTGGGGCTTAGCAAATCAGTAGAGTTTAATCTCAGGGTCGTGCGTTTGAGCTAGATGATCCTGGTGGTCCCTTCCAACTCTAGATTTCTATGAAATGGTTGACTAGAAAAACACAGAAGCTAAAATTTAGGTACTGACAGTAACAAATGATTGAGGAACTAAGTAAGCCTTTGGGCAAGCACCTCAAACCAGTCAAGCCTGGGGAATAAATTCCAAATTCTGTAATAGAAATTTGTAGACCACCTGCCTTAAGGTCACATCGGTCTGTGAAAACAGAGGAAGGCTTGAGACCACTGTATAAAGCAGGCATGGCCAAACTTGGTCCTCCAGCTGTTTTGGGACTACTCCCATCATCCCTAGCTAACAGGACCAGTGGTCAGGGATGATGGGAATTGTAGTCCCAAAACAACTGGAGGGCCAAGTTTGGCCATGCCTGGTATAAAGTGTTGAGGCACTCTGGTGATGAAGGTTGTATTTTATGCCAATCCTCATTCTTGTTGCCTGTTGTTAAAGACTCCATGCTTCCCCCAAGCAGCTCAGAGAATTATTATTATCTATTAGCATCAACATTGTTATTATTTCAAGAAGAAATGCCAAGATGGGCTGGATAGAGAAACTTTGAGAGTCACATTTGGCCCTCGAGCCTGAGGTTCTGCATCCCTGATCTGTGAGAAAAGCAGCAAGGTGAAGAAAGAAAAGATTTCAAACACCTTGATCTATATAAATACATCAATGAAATTGACTACTGAGTATCCTCCCCCCACCACCTTTGCTTTGGTAGATCCATGTCACATCACATGTCCTGATGGGACAAATGTAGGGTTGTATAGTTAGGCAGGAATAACTAGATGCACAAATATAGGATGGGGAGGGGACACACCTTGCTTGACAGCAGTACATGTGAGAAAGATCTACATGTCTTAGAAGACCATGAGCTTAACGTGTGTCAATGATGTGATGCAGCAGCTGGGGAAAAAAGCTAATACAATCTAAACAGAAGTAGATCAAGTAATAGTCCTGCTCTATTCTGCCTTGGTCAGACCACACTTGGAGTCCTGTGTCCAGTTCTGAGCACCATAGTTTAAGAAGGATATTTGCAAGTTATCATGTGTGCAGAAGAGGGCAACCAAGATGATCAGGGGTCTGGAAACCAAGCCTTATGATGAATGCTTGAGGGAGCTAGGTATGTTTAGCCTGGAAAAGAGGAAACTGAGATGAGCTATGACAGCCATCTTCAAATATCTCAAGGGCTTGGTTTCTTCTGCTCCAGAGAATAGGACCCAAACCAACAGATTCAAATTACAAGAAAGGAGATTTCAACTGAACATTAGGAAGAACGTTCTGGTGGTATGAGCTGTTTGACAGTGGAACCTTGGAACAAGGTAGATTCCCTTTCAATGGATGTTTCTAAACATAGGCTGGACGGCCATCTGTTAGGGATTCTTTAGCAGTGACTTGTGCATTGCAGGGGGTTGGACTTGATGATCCTTGATGTCCCTTCCAACCCTACAGTTCTCTGATTCTGTGCCACATCATACCTTCCAGAACCAGGGAAACTGTGATCACTGTTACTCAAGATGTTACAGCACATAGATTCCCTCTCTCTTCCCTCCTCCAATAACTGGCGGTTCATCATCTTTAAAAGCTTCTTAAGGGAAGCCGAATAAATTCCCAACAACTAAAACAAACTGCATGAGGCAAGCTTTTATTTTGTTCTCTAATGGTTCTCTGTTAGGGAAAGTGAATAATTAAGACAGCTTGGCTTGTTCCCACACTTCTCTCTCTCCACCCCCCCCCCGCCACCCCTTTTGAGGACGCACAATATGAACGAGTCAGTAATATATGAAGGCATTAGCTGCAGCTATTTCAGAAGTGAGCACCGTGTAAAACAACCTCTTCTAAATGTTTAATACGGTGTGGGGGTGGGGAAATCAGGGTTGTTTACATTTAAATGCAAATGATGGAATAAAAGAACTCGAAGAAGGTGTGATTTGGATCCTACAGGTCTTTTGAGCTTCCATGAGACTGGCGGGTTCCCCCCACCCTATCTTCGGGGGAAATTATAAACTATTATTCCCCACTGTGAGAACATTGGCAGAGAAGAGAAGAGAATAGCTCCAATTTTTGCTCTAATGTATTTGGCACACATCCAGAAGTTAGGAGAAATGGGGTGTGCATGTGTGCTTGGGGAGGGGCTGCTTGCTACAAAAGTGAGATTGGTAGCTATTGCCTCCATGTGCAGTAATTGAGAGAGTCAAGAAAGGGGAGGAATTCTTGGGGGTTTCTTTCATTCTTTCCATCATGCACAGTGTGAACATAAAGATGGAGCCAGAGATCCTCATTTAGTGGGTTTATAGGTTCAGCATTCACTTTAATGTTATTTTCACTAGTAAAGGGACCCCTGACCATTAGGTCCAGTCGTGACTGACTCTGTGGTTGCGGCGCTCATCTTGCTTTATTGGCCAAGGGAGCCGGCGTACAGCTTCCGGGTCATGTGGCCAGCATGACTAAGACGCTTCTGGTGAACCAGAGCAGTGCACGGAAATGCCGTTTACCTTCCCACCGGAGCGGTATCTATTTATCTACTTGCACTTTGACATGCTTTTGAACTGCTAGGTTGGCAGGAGCAGGAACCGAGCAATGGGAGCTCACCCTGTCGGGCAATGGGAGCTCACGAACCGCCGACCTTCTGATCAGCAAGTCCTAGGCTCTGTGGTTTAACCCACAGAGCCACCCGCGTCCCCTTTCACTAGTATATACAAAATAAATTTGCACATTTTATCCCAATGTATGCATTCGGGGGAGAACTGCACCACAAAATCCATTTTCAAAGTTTCAAAGGATGGCTGTGTCTCAGTTCTGACGTTGCACCTTTAAATGCAAATGCATTTCTTCCACATCCCTAGTGGTGGAGTGAGGGGACATTTCCTGGTGGAAAACTTTTCAGATTGACCAAATATTTTAGGACTCCTACAACTGCAATCCGCTCTGCATTAAAATTGGTTTCAACAGGCCCATCAAGACGGCTATTTCAGCTATGTGCTTCAACACAGAGTTTTCTCATCTAGGTCAAAGGTTTTTGAAGTCATGTAAATCCAAGGACCTAGAAGGTTTGAATATCTACGCTAACCTCTTTGGAACTTCTTAAAATAGAGCAACTGCCGAAACTTGATCCAGTTGCATGAATGGATGCCGAGATGCCATTCTATTTTCATAGTGACATGCATGTTGTAAGACATATCAGAAATAAATGGCAGTAACTAGGTAAAGAGCAGGCAGGCTCTGGGGATTTCCAGTAGTCCATTTTGCAATATCTATCTCTAGGTTTGTTTCCTTTCCGATGCCTTGTTTACATCCCTGCCTCCAAAAGCACAGAATGAATGCTGTTTTCATCACCCCACACATTCCTTATAAGGCAAGAAACAACTGTACCTATTTTAAAGGGGGGGAATTGAGGCTGACACATATTGGTTCACCCAATGATGCAAGCTGCTGTCTTACATGTGTGTTGCTGGAACTTGTTTCTTTTTACCATCATCATCATCATCTCTTGTTTCTTTTCTGTCATTTCCCGTTTCTTTAATTGGCTTTTTGGTTGATTGTTTAGTCTTGTTATGGAATCTAGGAACAACAGAGGAACACAGGAAACTACCTTTTATCAAGTCACACCACTAGTCCCTCTAGCTCAACTGGCAGCAACAGCAATCCAGAGTTTTGGACAGAAGTCTTAAGAGATGCCAGAGATTGAACCTGGAACCTTCTGCATAGAAAACAGATGTTGTACCTGATCATCTCCAGATGTTCTGGACAACATCGCTCATCAGCCCCAAGCAACATAGCTAAGGTCAGCTGGGCTAGCTAAGGCTCACAGGAACTGCAGTTCTAAACATCTGGAGGGTATCAGGGTGAGGAAGGTTGTTCTAAACACTTGTCAGCTCATGACTTCCCACATGGACTTCGGAAGCCCAACTGAAGTGTAACATTGCATGCCAGGCCAATGACTAATATCTCCACTTCTAAGTATATATTGTCCCACCTTAATTTCACTGATGTGATGGGACCCTGAGTCATCTTTGGCCTTGAGGGCAAACCTTGTTAAAGCACCACTGAGACAGCTGAGGCATATTTGAACAAGATAAAATCAAGGGTCAGTGATGAATAAGAAATCATAGCTACTACATTAGGGCAGGAAATAAAGGTTTCGGACCACCTGATCTGTATCAGATGTCACAGATCCACCAGGAGTTATTAGTGAACATGGTCAAGAGGTGCAAAAGCCATATGTTCACAAGTGTTCTGTTCTCTTAACAAGAAGAAAAACAAATCATTAGATTTTGGTAAGTGCCCTGTTTCTCGTGCACATCCTCTGAGGGGATCTATTTTGGAATAACAGGCCCATCCACACCATACAATGTTTCCTTGAACACTGAGAATGTTTTTTGCCTTCCTGGATAAAGCTTAGAGAGGGAAGCATGAGTGTTAGGAATCTAGCCTACTGCACAATGGTAACATTTACATGTTCTGCTCTGCCTTCTTTTGCCATTGGCATGTGGCCCCTGGAAAGTTGTCCTGAATGGAATGTGCTCCTCAGGCCGAAATGGTTTCCCCAGCCCCAGTCTAAAGAGTTTGCATCGTATATGCCATTAGATTGAAAGCCTAAAATTACTTTATTGTTACACCAAGTGACACATTTGCACATCAGCTGCATCTTTTTGAAAATGTGAGTTTCCAGTTTCCTCATTGGCAATTGTCCTTACTCTAGAATGAGATTATTGGGTAGGTTTTTGTTTGCCTTACTATTATTATTATTATTAAATTACTTTTGTATACCGCCCTTCATCTGTAGATCTCAGGGCAGTTCACAGCATATAAATACAAAATAAAAATACGCATCTGGACAGACGTGGAACAATTCCCCTCACCCTCCCTTTTAAAATAACCCTCTATAAGGACTGAAATGCATTTTAGCTCCACATTATAGTTGAGCACCGCCAACTGTTTCTGGGGTTAATAAGCATTTGTCTGTGTTTTTAATTATTTAAAGAAATCCTCGAATTCACTACATGAAGCGTAAGAGATGAATAATTTACACGTTGTGTCAACAACCAGGAAAGGGTTGAAAGCTTGTGTATATATATTAAAGGGCGGGGGGAGGAAGGAGAAAGAAGGAGCGAACGGCAGAAAGACTGGAATGCCACATTATAAATGGCACACCAAAGGAATGCACCAGAATAAGGAAGAGAATCAAAGAAGGTGAGGCAGTGCGGTGCAATGGTTGGAGTGGTGAACTAGGCCCTAGGAAGCCAGGGTTCCAAAATTCACTCCATTACAAAGCTCATTGGGTGACCTTGGGTCAGTCACCATCTCTCAGGCTAACCTGGCGTGGGAAATAAACATGGAGGAGAACCATGTACTTTAACTTGACCTCAGAAAGGTGGGATAGAAATGCAATTAACTAATAAAGGGCAGAGCAATCCAAACACGCACACACACACAAATATGTCAGACTGGAGGTGGTGGAGGAATGAGTGGAGATGTCTTTCCACCCAGCTCTCCTGGCTAAGCCTCAATAAACAATTTGGGGATTACAGCAGTGGTTTCCAATGTGTGTTTCAAGGAACCATGTTTTGGTCACTGTATTTTAATTCATTTGTTGGAAAGTTTATGGGGGTTTCCCAAGATCCGCAATGTTGGGCAAGCTTCCCTGAAGGGGAGCTTTGCTTTCAAGACTGACCTTTCCATGAAATGCACATCATCACGAGAGTGCAAGGTATTTCCAAGATCACCCTCTCTGTTCAAGAGGGCCAGAGAAACTGGCCAAGAGCCCACATGGCTCCAGAAAGTAGCAGATCTTGCACAGGTTCCTGTGGGAAAGCAGAACAAATTCCTTGAAGGTCAAATGTTTGAAGCCCACTGGATTAGAGAAATGCTAAAAAGAAGTCTAACAATGTACAAAAGAACAGTGGGGAGCTTTTCAGTCATGTATCAAGAGTATCAAGTCATGTATCAAGTCTGAAACAAGAGTAGTCAATGTGGTGCCTTTCAGATGTTTGGACAATGGTCAGGGATGATGGGAGTTGTAGTCTAGGCTAGCTCTGGTCAAAGCAGTGGGCAGGGACCTTCCTAAAGTGTATATGTTCTTAATATGAGGCCATTTACTTTTACACTTTTTCTCCTTTTTGGTAAATGAGAACACTGCTGTATAGACAGAGCGACAACCCAAATTTGATGGGCTACATATTGAAACATTTATGCCTTGCAATGTATGTGCTGGCTGCCAACTTGACATGCAAGGAAGCAAATTTGAATATGTTATCTGCACAGTTTCTGGGAAGAAGGCCATCTTTACCCTTCTCAGTAAGCAAGAAACATTTCGTGCATTTGGCTGGTGGCAGGGAGAGACTTTAGCAGAGTGGCAGAGAAGGTGATTTGCATACAAAAGGTGAAACACATTCATTCCCTGGCGCCTGCAGTTTAAAGGACCACATGAGAGAACTCTGCTGTTAGGGTGGCCATGTGTCCTACCCCACAGAGGACTGTCCTCTATATGACTATTATGGCATGTTAAGGTAAAGGTAAAGGGACCCCTGACCATTAGGTCCAGTCGTGGCCGACTCTGGGGTTGTGGCGCTCATCTTGCTTTATTGGCTGAGGGAGCCGGAATACAGCTTCTGGGTCATGTGGCCAGCATGACTAAGCCGCTTCTGGCAAACCAGAGCAGCGCACGGAAACGCCGTTTACCTTCCCGCCGGAGTGGTACCTATTTATCTACTTGCACTTTGACGTGCTTTCGAACTGCTAGGTTGGCAGGCGCAGGGACCAAGCAACAGGAGCTCCCCCTGTCGTGGGGATTCGAACCACCGACCTTCTGATTGGCAAGTCCTAGGCTCTGTGGTTTAACCGACAGCACCACCCGCGTCCTATGGCATGTTAGTTGCTTGTTAACTGAAGGTCTTCAAGCAACTTACAGCACATCCAAGTGTCCCCATTTTCCAGGTATTGGGAAGTGTATGCAGATATTTGGGCATCCCTTTAAAATAGGCATGTTAACGATCTATAGACATTAAGGTGGGATTAAATACCCCCTTGGTCACGAAGGCCATTTCTGCTCATTATCATCCAGCACAATTGTCTCCAATTTCCTCCCCAGAAGGAAATAAAAGGAAAACACTAACCACATCTACTGCCTCTCACATGTTTGATATGAGAGTTAATTTATCCTGCTCCATAATTAATCATCCCCTCTTCCACTGTGACACCAGCACAATGCCATTTGCAATTCCTTTGCTCACTGTCGCTGTCAGTACCGCAAGTGACGTTTCCGGTAATTACGGGGAAATATTACATGACATGATTAGGAGGTACACAGAGCAGAAGGCTCCATTTCAGCCGTGAAGCCAACTCCGCTTTCTGAGCGATCAAACCAACCAAACTGTGATCCACACATCTGAGTTGAAAAAATATATATCAAAAAGAGAAATGCATTATTTAAACTGTTTCTTCTTTGTCCGCCTGTGGATTAACACAGCATCACCGACCTGCAAGAATAAGGCTAAGGCAGATGACTTTAGAATGATACCATCTGGCTGAGTGCAGGTACGTCCAGCCTTTACAGTGGCTCCAGTAGAGTACTTGTTCTGTATCGATTCAATTCCTCCCTTGTCTTGTTTCCCCCTCTGCAGTAATCCTCTTGGGGCTCTGCAATGTATCCGTTAGTTAAATGAAGGTTGAAACCATCACTTTGAGTCTTTCCGGGGAAGATCCTCCTTAATAGTGTCTGAAAGATGCTGATATACTGTTTTCCTCCGTTCATGTTGTATTTCCCCTGAGGTTAGAATCTCTAAATCATTCTATTCCCTCATGCTATGGACTGACCACGGATGTAAATGGCCTCTTCCTTTGCATTTTCTGCTGTAACAACAGCTTTCCTCTTTAAGCTCTACAGCGTCTCTCCTCTAACGGAGAAGCTCATGCCCATTCAGTCAATGAAGCCCCATCAGCACGTTACATTTAAAGCAGTATCGTATCACTTTAAATTGTTGTGGCTTCCCCCAGGGAATCCTGGGAACTTCAACTTGTTAAAGGTGCTGAGAATTGCCAGGAGACCCCAATTCTCATCACAGAGCTGCAATTCCCTAAGTTCCCTGGGGAAAGTGATGGATTCCTAATCCACTCTGGGAATTGCAGTCCAACAACATCTGGGGAGCCCAGGTTGGAGAGCACAGTTTTAACTAAAGACACTTCTCTCACTGGAAGTGGAGCCAGCCACCCAGAGGCAGCTCTACAGTATTTACAGCTTAGTTTGCAATTGCTGAAGCAACGTTTGCGTCTTCCCCTATAAGTCTCCACTATGAGGTCCTTGTGGAGCTGTTCAAGGTGCTGTCTGGATCCTGAACTCTTTCCTTGCCTTCCTGAAAGCTGGGCTTTGCACTGCTCTGCTTGATTCATCTTGAACTCTAGCTAGGAGTCATCTGTGTTAGCAGAGTAGCTGAATTGCAGCTAGGAAGCCAAATCATGTGCAATACGGAGTCTTTTCCTGAACTTAAAACAATGTCCAAACACTTGTTAAAATATTCAGAAGCTTTTGCTTTGCAGAACATGTAGCTAAAGAAGAATATATGCAAAGTGTTTACATTCACATGCTTATCCAAGCATGGGCTTATTTTTTCTTAGTTGAAGATTACAGCTTCTTCCTTAAACAGTCAAACAAGCTATGTCTTTCTTTCCAGTACTTGTACACAGTCTTCTGTGCTGGGCCATGCAGTTCCTTCTAAGAGGTTTCTACTTTCTCCTTCCAGCAGACTTCTCCTTACTGCTCCTTTGGGAGAACATCAACTTCTGTACTTCTTTCTGTCACATACATCTACACAGAAACATTAGCACTCCCATCCTGTATTGCATTAGAGAGAGTTATTGAACTCTTCTTCAGTGTTCATGGAGATGCAGTCAAGTCACTCACATACAAAACAAAATGGAGAATGTAATAAGATATGTCACGTGACCAAAGTTAACCAATCACACAAGAGTAATGGGGGAACACTCCAAAATTAAACACACAGTAATGCATTTAAGCAATCCCAGTTTGAGTAAATTAAATCACTGTACAGTGGTACCTCGGGTTACAGATGCTTCAGGTTACATACGCTTCAGGTTACAGACTCTGCTAACCCAGAAATAGTACCTCAGGTTAAGAACTTTGCTTCAGGATGAGAACAGAAATCATGCTCCGGCGGCACAACGGCAGCAGGAGGCCCCATTAGCTAAAGTGGTGCTTCAGGTTAAGAACAGTTTCAGGTTAAGAACGGACCTCCATAACGATTTAAGTACTTAACCTGAGGTTCCACTGTACTTAACAATCTGCTTAGCCCACAAAACCATGCCACATGTTTAATTATTGGGGAAAACATACCAATCATCCCACCAAAGTACATTGAATTAGTGATAAGCTTTGCATTACTCTCCTTTGTGTCAGATTTTTCCAGGAAGGAGGAAAAAAAATCTCTAAACTTTTCAAAACAAAAGGAGCTGGAGCTGGATTAGAGGCAACAACAATCAAATTCTAATTTAACTCAGACTTTCCCCCACTTCCCTACCAATAACCATACACCATACAAATGGAGCTACATTTATAGGATAAGTGGCTACAAACACATTGCCCTTCTGATCACATAGTTGTAACTCATTACAAATCAATAGGGTGCTAAATTAAAGCCTGTTCTTTCGTATCTGACAGATTATGCACTAGGACAAAAAGAGGCAATATTAGCCCCCTCTGACTATAGCAATCAACAACTGCCGATGTGCCGATGCTTTTCTCCTTCTTCCAGCCCATAAATTGCAATGGCAGAAGATGAAACTCCAATGAATTTGGTATTGAAGGTGATTGGAAGCGTGGGTTCCTGCTAAATAAAGGTCACATTAACGTAATTAGTAAATGTGAATCACATGTTTCCTGCTAAACAACCTATCCGAGGCGAGTTCCTCCTCCAATTCTGCAGCAACCAAATTCAGTAAGTCATCTTCATCTGAACCATCCACCTCTTCCACCTACGATCCTGCATGTTAAGCAAGAGAACTCACTGAAGCATTTCCTAGTGGAGGTAGAACATGGTCATTGTGAATAGCAGCCACTCATAGCTTTTAATGTTGTACAAGCTATCACTGCATTTTGTGGTGGAAAATCCCAGTTTAATTGTGCAGTAGCTGAAGAAATACTTTCTTTGGTCTGTGCTGAATCTTCCACCATTCCACTCCATTAGATGCCCCCCAAGTTGTGGTATGATGAGTAGGGATGTAAGGAGGCAGCAATTTCTATCCCATTCTGTGTTCGTCACAGCGTTTCTGCTCGGCTACATTTCAGCTTCTGCTAAAAGCTACATTGTTCCTTTTGACTTCTACTAACATTCAATGCATTTCCATGGAAGGGAAACATCAAACGCAATGCAAAATGTAACCTAATTATTTACATACCTTTTGCAGACTGAAAAATAACAATAGCGACTACTGCTCATATTTGCTTATTCCTTACTCCCAACAAGCATGTGAATTGCAAGAATTTCCACTCCCATTTCCATTTGTGACAGAATTCTCTGACATCCCTAATTATGAGAAAGGGAGAAACAAGTTTTTCTGTCCATTTTCTTCATACCACACATAACCTTATACACTTCATCTTACTCTTTTTTTTATTAACATAGAGAATGAAGCCAATCCAGTGATTTCCTGAGAGTCTTGCTATTCCAACACATATGCAGTCCCCTTGCCCAGCCTACAAAAACATCTCCATAAATTTCAACAAAGGGCGGGCATTTCTGTACATGCCGTCCTTTGCCATGAAATGATGGAGGGGGCTATATATTTATAAGGAATCTCTCTCTTGCCCAGCAACTAACAGGGAGAGAGAGAGAGAGAGAGAGAGAGAAGGTTTTCTGAAATGTTTCCCAGACAAATTAATATTACAGAGAAAGAGTAAAATGAAAGAAGGGATTTTCAGTTCATGAATAATAATTGCATTTTACAATGGTTTTGACAAATCTGCCTTGCTGGCAATTAAACCCTTGTTGAGAAACTTATCTCTGCATAATCGGGCATCCCTCACTCAGGGCCTTGTTTCAAGGCAAAGTGTGACACAACATCAGAATTGTAGACTGCAGAGAATTCTTCTTGGAATTTGACCATGGGGGGCGGGGGCGGGAATATCACCTGGTATGGGGCTTTGACATACTGTTTACATCATTTCATTCAACAATTGTCTGGAGGAACTTTCCTCCCCATAGCTTTCACAATTACAGATGACTTCATCTTTGGACTTTTACCAGGTAGATTAGTTAAAGTTAATGCATAGGAGCTTTGCAACGCCGAGCTCATTAGCTCTGCTGACTCCATTTCCTAAGCACGGATGTTCTTTTAATGTGCTTGTCCTTGTCCAATCACCCAACAATACACCAAATACAGCATAATCAGAGCCAATGACATCCATTGTAGTTATTCGCCGGGGCAGGGGGCAACCCACAGAGACAACAGGCAAGGCAGGACAGGAAGCAGGAAAGCCCAAGAAGATGCAGACACAGTTAAAGGATTCATTTTATTTTAGTTTTGAGGATGAAGAATCTCGTGATGGGGGGGGGGGGAGGTAAAGGAGAAGACGAACTTCCATGTGAAATTCTCGTTCCACATCTGTGATGCAGAGTGTCTGAACTAGGACTATAGTGGGCAAATATCACATGGTTTTTTATTTAATCATTTATTTGTAATCCAGAGGTTTCTGACTACAGTTCCCACCAGCCTCAGCCAGCATGGCTGCACAGAACAGCTCTAGAAAACGTTGTTGTTTTTTATTAGGACATTTATATTCTACCTTGTCTCCATTTGTTCCTCTCAAGAATCCCGTGAGGTGGGTTTGGCTGAGGGACAGTGACTGGACCAATTCTAGCAGGTGAGCTTCAGAGGGGATTATGAACCCTGGTCTCCCTGGTCTTAGTCCAACACTCTAACCACTCCACCATACTGGCTCTCTCAATTGGGAGGGTGGAGACATCTGTTCTGAACATCTCAAAATATGCTACATGTGCATAGTTACTGGGGAGACTGGCTTAATGTCAGTCAGTTGACTTGCAGGCTGGAAAACACTGTCTGTTGTTGAGCATTTGCTACTTTAGAGGCTGAACCACACTTCTCAGGGAGCACCTGGAGAGTTCACCTCCTGTTAGTTCCCCATTTACTTCTGCCTCTCTCCGATGCCTTTCTTCGGAAACTGTTACTAACTGAATTAGTCCATTATTTCATCCTTGAAAATCAGTTTCCATTTCCCTAGTTCATCACTCCTCGAAGCCACAGTAGCTTGAGATTGCAGGGGCCAGAGGGGAATTGCATTGTAGGAGAAGTGTTTAATGTGCGGCACTAAATTATAAGGGTGGAATTGTGCAGAATTTAGGTTATAAATGAGATGGAAGGGGATAATATTTCTGCACTTTGCTTTACTAATGATACAGTATTTTATTGCCTGTGGTGAAAATGTATTTATCGTTGCAGCGTTTAGCTGGGGTGAGGATTCATAACTCAGGCGGCTGGTTCTACTGTACTTCACACACATATGTGCCTCTGTCTGAAGAGAATATTAAAAAGAGAAGTTGGAGGGGGATTCCCCCCCCCTTTGCCTGTTTGCACAGGTAGGAAGGACCTATTTAACCAACATACACTGCAATATTATAGGGTAGGGCCCGATCCAATGGATCCAAAGTACAAGAAAGGAGATTCCTACTGAATATTGGGAATAACTTTCTGGCAGTAAGAGCTGTTCAACAGTGGAACGGACTCCATTGGAAGGTGGGAAACTCTCCTTTCATTGAAGGTTTTTAAACTGAGTTTGGATGCTTATCTGCCAGGGATTCTTTAGCTGTGTGGTTCCTGCATTGCAGGGTTTTTGACTAAATGATCCCCTAGATCAGGCATAGGCAGACTCGGCCCTCCAGATGTTTTGGGACTACAACTCCCATCATCCCTAGCTAACAGGACCAGTGGTCAGGGATGATGGGAATTGTAGTCTCAAAACATCTGGAGGGCAAGTTTGCCTATGCCTGCCCTAGATCCCTCCCAACTCTGTAGTAACGTGTGGTGGTTAGAACAGCATCCACCACTATGAAGCCACCACTATGATACGTCACACCTAGATTTCAGAGATCTGTCTTATGTGCTTTATTACTCATCTAGCAACCTCACTTTGTACTGAGGAAGGGGAGCCACAAGGAAAAGAAGTCAGTCAGCGGTTGGCTCGACCTTTGATCGTGGCCTTGGCTCCACAGCTTCATCCACGACTTCTGCCCCAGTTATTCCTCACACAATGGTGCCATATCAGATTCAGCTGAACGGCAGGGGCTCCTTTGAAGATCACAAGGCCATAAGGTCAGCCTGATCTTTAACACACAAGTACAGAGACACGCAGCCAGCTAAATGACCTAATCCATTTGGTAGATAATACATGAATGGCTCTGATAAAGGAGATCTGGGGCTCAGAAGGTAGAGATCCTGCTTTGCAGGGTCAAAGGGACCTGAGCAAAATAAAAATGCCTTGCATTCCATCTCATCAAACAAGGCCCACAGCCAAACAGGAAAGTGGGCCAGCAGTTGTTTACATGTGCAGATCAGTCCTTCGGCAGGAACATTAGGACCACCTCCAACCAAACTCAACAACTTCCTGGAATCCATAACTTTGAAAACAAAGGTACTTTAAAAAAAAAAAAAATTCTCACACAACCTGGGGGAAGGGAGGTGAAGTCCCTCTTAAGTTTTTCTCCAAAAGAAGAAGGAGAAAGTTCATTATTGATGTGGATTTCCAACCTCCACTCGTGCCACATCATCTTGTCAGTTTGAAAGCATTTGACGGTTTCAAAATGATGAAACATTTAAAAAACAAACAAACGTGAACTCTAGCCTTTATTCTCAGCTGTCTCTAGACTTCAAAACGAGAGATAATAATTTTGATGAAGGTGAAAATGTTAGGTGAATGTCACTTTTTTCAAGAAACCTTTGCTAAAATACTCCAGGAAATGAAGTATTTGAGAAAGCCATCATTGCTTCTTCATTTATTAAGTAACATATTCCCTTTGCTTCAACAAATTGTGTGACCTATCAAAAACCATTTATAAGGGAGAAGCAAATAATAATAATAATAATAATAATAATAATAATAATAATAATACTGTATCTGTACTGGATTTGAAACTGTTTTTACATATGAAATTATGTTTATAAATGGAACGATTTTTAACTGTTTTGATATACAGAATTGTATTATATATTTATATATATTTGTTAAAACTATTTCTAAAATGCCTGATGCATACCCTCCAATATTTCTCTGATGAAACGTCCCATTCCATAATGACAATTTTACTATTTATACCCCACACATCTTACTGGGTTACCCCAGCCACTCTGGGCAGCTTCCAACATACATAAAAACATAAGAAAACATTCAACATTGAAAAAACTTCCCTATACAGGATTGCTTTCAGACAGCTCTGGAGTCAAATAAATCTATACCCTCCAACATTTTTCCAGTGAAAATGGGGACGTCCTAAGGAAAAGTGGGACATTCCAGGATCAAATCAGAAACCTGGAAATCTTCTCTAAATCAGGGACGTCTCTGGAAAATAGGGACACTTGGAGGGTCTGCTGATACAGTGGTACCTCTGGATGCGAACGGGATCCGTTCCGGAGCCCCGTTCTCATCCAGAAGCGAACGCAACCCATGTCTGCGCGTCTGTACATGTGCTGGTTGCGATTCGCCGCTTCTGTGCATGCACATGATGTCATTTTGACCGTCTGCGCATGCGCAAGCAGCGAAACCCGGAAGTAATGCGCTCCATTACTTCTGGGTCTCCGCAGCATGCAACCCGAAAATACTTATCCTGAAGCTACTTCAACCCGAGGTATGGCTGTACTTCAAAATAGCAGCGTATATTATGTACAGCAAAACGGGCTTTCAAAATCTGCTTTAAGATGGCACCAGTGTTTTTGAGTTGTTGCTGTTTTTTCCGTCCTTCCTGGAACCTGGTACACAAAGTTTTAAACATTCCAGCCCAAATTAAAGTAACCGACCATTATCCTCCCCCTCACAAAAAGGCCAAGCACCAAAACATTTTTGTGAAGGAGGAGGAGGAGGAGCTCCCAGGCCTGTGTTACTTGTGCGCCAATTGGCGATGTCATTCTAAAGAGAACATCTTATCAGGTTGAGTCAAGCTGCTCAGGAAATAAAATAATATCACTGCACAAACAATCCTTTGGGGGAAAAGGGGTATCCCATCCGGGCATCCGGCTTGGCAAACCTGTCAAGTGAGTTTGCAGGTGTTAAAGGAAATCCCAGGTCTTTCTCTTTCTCTCCCTCCCTCCCCTGTTTATATCTCCTGTAGGAAACATCTGCTGGTTAACCATTCAATTTCTCTTTCTCTTCATATTTATTTATGTTTCAGAAGCTCCCAGAGCCAGATGAAGGCTGAGACAAGTTCCTATTCTTTAAAAGCTGGCAATTTCAGGTTTGGCTGAGGTCACCAAGGCAAAGGAGAAAGCCAGCAGTGATCCAGAGAAACGTCAACAGACAAAATATTTTTACCCCCTCGGGGGATTGAACTCCTGACTATTTACAGGGCTCAAGAAGTGGCTATTTTTAAAGGCTTGAGCAATGGGCAAAGCTGTCATAGGCAGAGAAAGACACACAAAATATTGATTTTGTTAAATGATTATTTTCAGAGGTGGCCAAAAAACACACTCTTTTTTTTCACTTTCTTTTTTTGAAAAAATGAAGGCCAGGTCGCCTAAATAGTGAGTCTTTATCACAAGTGCCCAATTGTTAGGATTTTAGTTTTATTTTAAATGTATTTGGGGTTTGTGTGTGTGTGTGTGTGTGTGTGTGTGTGCTTTCAGCTGTTTTTAATTTTCATATGTAAATCACCTTGAGCTAGTGGTTTAGAAGGTGTTAAGGATGACGAAGAAGAAGAAGAAGAAGAAGAAGAAGAAGAAGAAGAAGAAGAAGAAGAAGAAGACGACGACCATCTGGCCAGGTTTCCCCAGCCACTCTGGGTGGCTCCCAACAGAATATCAAAAACACGATAAAACATCAAACATTAAAAACTTCCCGAAGCAGGGCTGCCTTCAGGTGTCTTCTAAAAGTCGGATAGTTGTTTATTTCCTTGACATCTGATGGGCATTCCACAGGGCAGGCACCGCTACCAAGAAGGCTCTCTGCCTGGTTCCCTGTAGCTTCACTTCTCACAGTGAGGGAACCGCCAGAAGGCCCTCAGAGCTGGACCTCAGTGTCCAGGCTGAAAAATGGGGGGTGGGGAGACACTCCTTCAGAAGAAGGAGGAGGAGGAGGAGAAGGAATGCCTTCACTTTCTCAGAAATAAGTTCAATAGACTCACTCATAGGTTTGTATAGGATAGTGGTGGTCACATTTCTGAGCAGGAGAGCCCCAAGGCTGCAACTTTAAAAGAGAACCCCAAATATGGTTCAAGAGTGAACTCCCCTGAAGGGCGACAGACCTGTGACAACAGGAACAGCTCTTTTCCCTGCCAAACGTTTGAAGTGCATCCTTCAGCTGTGCCAATCTACTCACAAGCATGTGGCCTATTTACCCAGTGGATAAGCCAATTTTGGAAACCAAAGGAATGTTTACCCATCAGTTGCTCAAGGGTTTATCAAACAGGGTCTACGTGAAGCTAGAGAGCTCATGTGTAGGCTTCAGAGATCTGATAGAGTGTGCTTCTCAGACCCAATGAAGTCTAGTTTGGGCCAAATACTGACATCACAAAAGTCAAGCCACACTCTTGCTCCTGATTTAGTTAATCCTGGTTCCATTGCCGTTGCAATGCAAATGTCTTTTCACCAACCAACCAGTATTTGCCGATGTTTTTATTGACATTTTTAATTTCCCTTTCTGTAATTTTGTACGATGTATACTGCCTTGCAGGGTTTCTGTGAAGTCTGTGAGTATTTCAAGAAAAAAAATAAATGTAGTAATTAATATGTTTTTTTCTGTTTTTAAAGATGGTGTTTTGGGTTTGGACAGTTAGTCTGAATGATAGCCATGGGTCTCCCCCAAACCCTTGATATGTGGAGTTAGAATAAGAGGAAACTGCCTAGACCCATTCTTTTGTTAAGGTAATGGCCTTAGCTGGCTGG
The DNA here is from genome assembly GCF_964106645.2 of Podarcis pityusensis. Lineage (NCBI taxonomy): Eukaryota > Metazoa > Chordata > Lepidosauria > Squamata > Lacertidae > Podarcis > Podarcis pityusensis. The sequence continues at coordinate 16,568,971 of NC_138037.1, read as the reverse complement.
CTAAGTACTGTCATGTACTTTAGACACCATAGGGACAAATGCCGGTACTCCCCACACTCACCTAGTTGGAAGCGACATTACCTTCTACGGTAGATAAGCAAAAGCCAGAGTTTTAGAGTGTGAGTTTTTACTGATGCTGGAAGCTGGTGAGACAGCAGCACGTTTCGCTCTGTGCTGGACCCAAGAGAAATGGCTTGGAGCTTCCCTGGAACCCTAATGAGGAAGCAAGATCTGTTGGGGTATAAATGCTGTGAGCCCCTCCACCCCATGCCTGGGTTGCATATCATAGAGATGGTATATCCTAGAGACACTATGGTCTCCATTGACCTTCCTTCCAATAAAACCGGACCCTGTACAAAGCACAGACACCCCTGGTGCTCCTTGCTGCTCAGAGATTGCACTGTGCATAATAGTATTATTGGCCCTGATAAGAACAACAGCATGGATCTATGGGCCTGCTTGACCCAGGTCAGGTGATACCTCCTGTACGTTTCAGAGCCTCACAAAAAGGAAGAATTTCCCACCCACTCCCCATTACCCTTGACCCTGCCCCGTCCTTCTTCTGTTCAGAGCCTTGGAAGGCCTATGTTATTATATAATATACCCAGCTTCAATTTGAAGTTATAAAGATGGATACCAGTTCCAGTTAGAGCTAAATGACTAATCGAAATGCATAGCCATGGTGTACACAGTGTCTCATCACATCATGATCTAATCAGGCCACAAATGAAACATGTCTCAGTACCATCCAGAACAAGAGGAAAATTATATCATCAGCATCAGAGTCTATATATTCAGATGCCTTCGAAGATGGATGGAGTAATTTTCCAAAACTGGGGGTGGCAATTGGATGCTGCTTCAGATATTGTTGGGCTCAGGTTCCCATCAGCCCCAGGCAGCTTGGCCAATGGTCAGAGGGGGTGGGACTTGGAGCCCAACATCCAGGGGTGGAGGAAAGGGGTGCGGTGGGTGCAGTCCGCCCCAGGTGTCAACAGTGAGGGGGTGACAAAATGGCAGGTGGCACTACTGCGGGGCCTGCAGCGTGCCCGAGCCACACATTGCGTTGGCATGGGCGTGCGCAGGCTCCACGCTGCCCAAACGGTTCGCCCGCTGCGCCGCCCCCCCCCCCCGCAGCTGTAGGGCGGCTGAGTGTGAGGAGGCAGGCAGACTCTGGAGGCCCTGTAGTGCACCCCGCCCCTGGGAGCGCCGCTCCAGACGCCCGAGTGGCTTCCTCCACCGCTGCCAACATCTATCATCTGAAAGGGGCTAGAGTGTCTCCATCCCTGACCTAAATATCGTTAGAGGCCATGCAAAACCTGAAACACTTTCTGCAACGATCCTGTGGAACAGTCTGACAGTGGAAATTCAGCAGGTGCCTTCGCCGTTAACTGCTAAACATCTACTGAAAACTTCCTCATGCCACCAGGCTTATGCAGGCAATTAATAAAATATGTATCTGTAAATAGCTGGTGGATGATCTCCGATTTTAAATTTTTTACATGGTTCTTATTGCATAATGTTGTATACCTGAGAGAGAGAGAGATTAAGAATAGCGGCATTCAAATGTTTTTAATAAATAAAACTTTAAAAAAATAATTGGCTGATTGACAATGCTATGCTCATGTAGTTCCATTTATGGAAGTGACAGAATAGCCTGGAGCTTTCGCTTGCAGTCTGTGGGAAACGTTAATGTCTAAGTACCTGTTTGTACCAGGTCTAAGTACCTGTTTGGTTTCCAAGTAAGCCACAAAATGGGGAAAGCTTATTAAGCTTCAGCCCAGCTGCACAAAAGTCAGGCACACGATCTTAGTCCTACACAGATAGTCCCACTGAAATCAATAGACTTGACTAACTTAGAAGAAGAAGAAGAAGAAGAGTTTGGATTTGATATCCCGCTTTATCACTTCCCGAAGGAGTCTCAAAGCGGCTAACATTCTCCTTTCCCTTCCTCCCCCACAACAAACACTCTGTGAGGTGAATGAGGCTGAGACTTCAAGGAAGTGTGACTGGCCCAAGGTCACCCAGCAGCTGCAGGTGGAGGAGCAGAGACGCGAACCCAGTTCCCCAGATTAGGAGTCCACCACTCTTAACCACTACACCACACTGGGTCCATTGATTTCAGTGGGTCTACGCTGAGTATGTCCATTTTGGATATGACCCCAGTAGGTTGTACAAGCCCATTGCCTCTGTCAGCATCGCCATGCCCATGCTTAGTTCTGTCACCATGAGAACTAGAAACCCTGTATTAAGGGGATAAATTAGTATAGAATCCTGGGTTGCCAAAAGGAATGAGCCTGCTCTCTTCTAAGAAACTTGGAAAGCAGACTATATTGTCTACTCTGACTGACAGCAGCCCTGGTCCCAGGTCTCTTTCCCATCACCCCCTTCCTACCTGGCCTTCGTAACTACAGGTCCCAGGGCTTGAACCCAGGAACGTCTGCATGCGTTCTACCAATGAGATGGCAGTCCTTCCCAAAGAGGCAGTGCTCCAGTGCCCTATTCTGCCACCACCCTCCTTTTGCAATGTACATTTGCCCCATAAAATTATCCTGGCCACAACTCTCCACTCTCCCTGCCTGTAAACGTCAGTGGTGATTTATCCTGCTGCTGTGTCATCCCTGCCCACCCCCAACATAAATATAATAAATGTGCAATATGGTTGGCACTATGGACCGTGCAGCCATTTCCCAGAAACTGCTCCTGGCAATTTCACCTTTTGCTCAATGCTCTCAGGTTCTTTACCGGATGTGGAGCTTACAGTTTAACTTCAGCGCTGACTAAACCTGACAAACAGGTGAGCCCTGTGGAACACATCCTGCAATGACATCACCAGTGACTCTGTCTTAGGCACATCCATGGCTGTTATTACTCAGATTATGTCAATTTACTAAATGACTTGGATTGAGATCAGTTTGTCCGGTGGACAAAGAGGCTCTTTTGTCGGGGGCGGGGAGAGGGGAGAAAGCAACGAAGACATCGCTGCATAATATCTTACAGAATAGGCTGTGGAGGAGAGCAAGGTCAAGAACGATGCAGCAGGTTGGACTGCAAAGTACCGCTTTGCTTTGACGAAATGAAGCATGCCAATGCAGATGGAGAAGAAAGGTTGATTCAGTTGGCGTTTAAAGGCATGCATGCACTCCCTGAAACACTACACAGCAAGCAAAACACAGCTATCATTCAGAATCAGCATTTATTTAAATTATTCGATGCAGTTCTCCATCCAAACCACATTTTTTAAAAATGCAAATATAAGGGGGAATTGTGCATAAATATGGATATTTTAGTGAGACCAACATACAAAATGTTTTGGGGAAAATTGCTTGCAAAAAAAAAAATGTGTATGCTAGGGAAGATGTGTTTGCAAGCAGAAATTTGGAGAATTTTTATTAAAACTGCCACAGAAATGTAGAGAATATTGGAAGAATGAGAAACTCAGAGAATCAACATTTAGCAGATTGTTTTTATTGTTAATATCTATTCGTCATTTTAAAAAAGGAACTCAAGGCAACTTACAAAAACAAGAATGAGCGCAAGCTGAAATACGTACAATAATGTATAAAAGAGCGGATCCAATCCAGTTTAACCGCACCCTACTAAAATACGCAGACATTAAATTCCCAAAGCCTGGGTGACCATAAATGTTTTTACCTGGGCTCTATAAACAGATAGTGAAGGTGCCAGGTGAGCCGCCCTGGGGAGAGAGCATTCCACAACCAGGGAGCCACCACCGAAAAGGCCTGTCCTTATGTTGCCACCTGCTGTACATCCCTCAGAGTGGGCACACAGAGAAGGCCTCAGATGAGGAATGCAAGGTCCCGGTTGGGTCACATGGGGAGATGCAAACCTTTAGGTACCAGGTTCCTGAGACACATCAAGCCTTATAGGTCAAAACCTGTACTTTCAGTATGGCCTGGAAGCTAATGGCTAGCAAACGCAGCCATGCAGAATTGGTGTTTTGTGTTCAGACCATCTTTTCCCCAAACTATGCACCTCGGGCTTTCTGAGAGAGTGAAACCCTATCCAAAGCAGGTTACAGCCCAGCCATCTAGTCAAGGAAACCACCCACTAACAGCGCCTCAGTCTTATATTGATTAAGCGTCAGTTTATTGGCTCACCTCCACTCCATTACCAAGGCCAGACATCAGTCTAGCATCTGCTAGACTGCCTCACCTGCAGATGCAAATGAGAAATTGATCCTCCCATTGCTATATGCCAGGCATAGGCAAACTCTGACCCTCCAGATGTTTGGGACTACAATTCCCATCATCCTTGACCACTGGTCCTGTTAGCTGGGATGATGGGGATTGTAGTCCCAAACATCTGGAGGGCCGGAGTTTGCCTATGCCTGCTATATGCAAACCACGTCTCTGTACATTTGGTTGGAGATACTGATTAGGGCTACCGTCGCCCTATAGTTGTTCTCCATGCTGGTGTAGTCCTCATTTTTATTTAATTTATTTGATTTTTTCCTCCCCTCCTTTTCTTTTATTTCAATTTCTTTTCTTTTCTTTCATTTCCTTCCACCCTGACCTTTATGACGACAAACAACAAGATAAATTTGTGATCGATTGAAGCCCAATTATTGCAGACTCTCCAAGTGTCCCTATTTTCCAGGGACAGTGCCAGATTTACAGAAGCTGTCCTGCTTTCTGATTTGATCCGATAATGTCCCACTTTCCCTTACAACGTCCCTATTTTCATTGGGGAAATATTGGAGCATGTGGAGTTATCCAAGCCCCAAGCCAAGGAGATAAGTAACTATACAACCTTTAGAAGACATCTGAAGGCCGCCCTGTATAGGGATTTTTTAAAAAAAAGTTTGATGTTTTATTATGGTTTTATATATGTTGGAAGCAACCCAGAGTGACTGGGGCAACCCAGTCAGAAGGCCAGGGTATTATTATTATTATTATTATTATTATTATTAATTGTACATCCTTCTAATTTAACTGGAGAAATGTTGAAGGGTGCATTATTACACACACCAAGAAAAGAAATGATGATTAAATATTAAATAATAGTTTCGCAACATTTTGAATGCATTCAACTCTAGGATTTTCTTCCTCATTGCATATAGTTGCAGTTTGCTTCCTTGTTTCTTAATTCCAGTTCACACATTACTCATACGTGGGGCAATTCCCAAATTAAATCGGGAATGGGGCTGTGCTTTTAATCTCACACTCAATATTGCAACTGCTTCCTTCAGCTAATGCACATTCTGTGCAATTGTCTGTACAGGGAATGCAAAACTCAAACTTACTTGTAATGGCTCGGTACGATTAGGACACTCAGTTATAACAGTGTGTGTGTGTTTGCAGGGGAAACGGCTCCAGATTTCTCATGATGCTATCACGCATCTTGTGATTTATTTATTTTTTGAGCCGCAAGATAAACCATCAAAATCATGAGACACAGACGGGGAAATCACAAGACTCGGCCATCTGCATTCGGAGTGACTTCTGTAAGAAAAATAAGATGCGAAAAAAGTTGGAAAGAAAAGCGGCAGAAAGACGAAAGTTGCACGTTGCAAATCGACTGGCCTCGCACACTCCTCCGGCTACTTCATGCTCAGGGGACCCCAGGCATTCATGAGTCCAGGTGGTCCATCCCCACAGGCTGCATGGCTGTGTCTGGCACTTCAAAGAATACACTGAGTCAGACTATGGGCCTGTCTAGAACCATGCTGTGACAATTTCCATGTACGTATATACCCAGGGCCGGATTTAGCTTTGATGAGGCCCTAAGCTACTCAAGGTAATGGGCCCCTTTATATGCTCAGCTGTCCTTTGCCAACAACAAATGGTCACTGTCTTTTGTGCTGAATACAGTGGTACCTCGGGTTAAGTACTTAATTCATTCCGGAGCTCCGTTTTTAACCTGAAACTGTTCTTAACCTGAAGCACCACTTTAGCTAATGGAGCCTCCTGCTGCCGCCGGAGCACAATTTCTGTTCTCATCCTGAAGCAAAGTTCTTAACCTGAAGCACAATATCTGGGTTAGTGGAGTCTGTAACCTGAAGCGTATGTAACCTGAAGCGTATATAACCTGAGGTACCACTGTATATGCTATATGGTAATTTATGGACCTAGTAGGTATCTAAAGCCATTTGCACATGCAGAATTTAGGCACCCTATATACAGAAATGAGCAAAGCAGTGATATTTTAGGGAGCAGGCTAGCAGGCAGGGCCCATATTATTATTATTATTATTATTATTATTATTATTATTATTAAACTTGCACTCCAAAGAGCTCAAGGTGGAAGAGCTCTCTTTGCCTCTCTCTGCTTTCTTCACAACAACGCAGTGAGGTAGGTTGGTCTGAGAGGCTGTGACTGAGCCCAAGGTCAGCCAGGGAGCTCTGTGGCTGAGCTGGGGATTTGAACCCTGATCTTCCAGGTCGCAGTCCAACGCCCTAACCACTACACCATGGGTAGGCAAACTAAGGCCCAGGGACCAGATCCAGCCCAATCACCTTCTAAATCCAGCCTGCAGACAGTCTGGGAATCAGCATGTTTTTGCATGAGTAGAATGTGTCCTTTTATTTAAAATGCATCTCTGGGTTATTTGTGGGGCATAGGAATTCATTCATTTTAAAAAAAGATTTCAAAATATAGTCTGGCTCCCCACAAGGCCTGAGGGACAGTGGACCAGCCCACGGCTGGAAAATGTTGCTGACCCCTGCACTACACCATGCTGGTGTAATTTGAGCCAAGAAACAGGAAGGGTCCTTTCTTCCTGATTCTCTTCCACTCTGGATTGCTGTCTGTGAAGAAGAAGAAGAGAGTTGGCAAGAGTGACACTGAACATCCCCTAATTTAGCTCTTACAGAGACAAAAGTCCTAGAGAGAAACATAAGGAGGGGGGAAAAAAAGGGTACAGTGGTACCTCCGGTTAAGTACTTGATTCGTTCCGGAGGTCCATTCTTAACCTGAAACTGTTCTTAACCTGAGACACCACTTTAGCTAATGGGGCCTCCTGCTGCCGCCGCGCTGCCGGAGCACGATTTCCGTTCTCATCCTGAAGCAACGTTCTTAACCTGAAGCACTATTTTTGGGTTAGCGGAGTCTGTAACCTGAAGCGTATGTAACCTGAAGCGTATGTAACCCGAGATACCACTGTATCATTTTTAAGAGGTTACTTCATGTGCACAAGCTGGTTGAAAGAATTTCAGTCTGGCACATTGAAAAGTAAAAATAATAAGCCACCCATTTATGGATATTCTCAAGGTGAATAGACCAAGGTGAAACTTTACAAAACTAATAGGCATTGCTGTATGAGGTTTTATTGCAGGATGTCTGCTGTCATCTGGCAACTCTCCCAACTAGACTCCTTCAGTGTATGACGTACATACATGCAGTCAAATGAGATTATATAGGGAGAGTCCCCAGGCATTGGTTGCGGTTACAAAGCGAGGGTTAGCGTAATCCATTCTCTGTTATGAGATCTGTCTGTCTGAACCATCTTTGACCATGAGCTCATCGTGTATGAAAACTAGCCATTCCGAGCACACAATTCCTTCTTGCTGGCTGCTGCTGCCTTGCCTCAAATTTCCTCCTCCAGCACCAGAAACATTTAATGACTGAATGTGCTTTACTGTGCTAGGCTGCAGGCACAGGGGGCCAATGAGAGCCGTGAACGGTGCTCCTCTGTCTGGCCTGCCACCCTTACTGAGCCTCCGAGCGAGCAAATACCCTTATCGCTTGCCATCTTGAAAACATGCCAAATCCTTCATTCTGTGCGGAAAAGAAAACATTACGACACTGAACACAAACAGCTGCCCAAATATGGCATGAATGCTGAGGCCTCGTTTTGCAACCCTGTCCAGGTTGCATTCAAGGCTGGATCCCTCTCATTGCTTCACCTTAGTTACTCTGCTGGAATTCAAAATATAAAGCATGAATCACCCTGTGAAAAATAAAAGGAAGAGAAATACTAATACTAATAATCTGGAATGTATCTTATTCCTAGGTGGAAGCCTGTATGTTTTGAAGTGGATAAATTGTCCTCAAAAGCACCCTCCTCCTAATGCATCTTCCCATTTGCTTGTCAACTCTCCCCCGTGCTTTCTGGCTTCAATTTAATGCTCCCAAGTATGCTTAATATGTTTCTACCCACTCTTCTGAGTGCTGAAGTGTGTTTCATGCACCCCTTGCCTACTAGGAACAGATGAATGCCTTTTGTTTGCATTTTAATTAGTACAAAAGTCCTAGATTGTGGCAGTGCAAATAAGAGAAGGAGGAAAATTGTGGAGGGGGGCGAAGAGAATGAGAGCGAAACTGTCTCTGTTCCACAATCTGTGGAAAAGGAGTTTCCCCTTTACCCCCCCCCCCTCCAATCCTCCCCCTTCCACCTCCTTTTCCAAGCTTAAAAATACGCTGGATAACTTTGAAACAAATTGACTCCTTTCAGAAGCAAAAGCAATATCTTTGCTGTGACATCATCTTCCCACTCCCTATAACTAAGTACTCACCGTTCCCTGAACTAAAGTCAGACGGTTTGAGTGCCAAAGGTCTTACATTGCAGTTTCACTCTTGGCTCATATGATTAAGAAAAAGGGAGAGGGAGATACTGTAAATGTAATCGAGGTCAGCTCATGCTATACAGTGGTACCTCTGGTTATGAACTTAAGGTCCGTTCTTAAGCTGAAACTGTTCTTATCCTGAGGCGAGCTTTCGCTAATGGCATCTCCCGCTCGCATCCCGGGGCAAAGTTTGCAACCGGGAGCAACTACTTTCGTAACCTGAAGCGTGCGCAACCAGAAGCGTTCGTATCTAGAGGTACCACTGTATTAAGGGGTTTGGGTGGAGAGCCAAACCACAGTAGGGGGTTCCATGAGTGAACCCTCAGGCTTGCATACTACTCCCAAATACTTATTTCTGTCTCTCTCATAGTTCCTGAATTCCTTGACAAGCCACGTTTTGTCATTACACCTGAACCAGGCAAAACGATGGTTTGTGCAACCCACAGTTTGTGAGCAAACCCCAGCGGAAACCATGTTCTGATTGTGGCTTCCGATTTCTGGCTTGCAGACAAATTATGCCTTTGTGAAATGTATGGACTCACTTATGCAATGAGCAAGTCTGTCATGGAAGAGTAGTTTGCAGAGAAAATCAGAGCATGGGGTGGGAAGGCAGGTGTCTCTGAGGCTTGCTTGTACAATGCCGAACTCTAGTTTGCTGTTGCATCCAAAGTGGCTCAGTCCACTTTTCCTGAGCCATAAATAGTTATCTGTTGTTGTTTTAATGCCTTGTGTCCCTTACCCCCTGAACTCTGTAAACTGCCTTGTGATATATAAATTGAAAGTTAGGGTAGAAATATTATAAACAAATAATTAAAAATGGCCCAACAGAAGGGGGTTGGAGCTGGGAAGTCGCTGTTGGCGGAACACATCTCTTCCCTTCCCTTGGATCCTGCTGCCCTAAGAGTCATAAGTGTGGGAACTCCCCCTTTCCAAGTTCTTCCAGAGTAACCTGGCATTGAAAAGTGGTTTTGTGGGTAGCGCTGAGCTCCTACACTAGCTTCCAGACTATGTTGCTTACCAGGAAGCAGAAGTGGAAAGATGAGGTTGGTGTAAACACATTGGCAGAAGAGGCCAATCGCCTCTGCCAGTGCGTTTGCATTGTGCTGACCTCCCCACTGCGTCAGCACTCTCCATCCCAATAAGTAACAGTGGCCCACCTGCCAGGAAGCTAAGGTAGCATCTCCATCCAACCTGGTGAACTTTTGTTTGTGCTTCTTGACTTCTGATGCCATAGGCTGCTTACTGTATCACTTATTGCACAGGCCCTGTAAAATTCCATGTGATCTTCGGATGAAGGGCAGTATAGGAATTTAGTAAATGATGATGCCCTCCAAATGTTTTTGGTCTGTAACTCCTACCAGCATCGGCCAGCATGACCAGTGAGGATGGGAGTTGTAGTCCAATGACATCTGGAAGTCACCATGTTGGCTGCCCCTCACCTATTGGGTTGGACCAGCCCTGTCATTCTTTGTGGCTAGCCTGCTTCTTGCTTCAGTAATGATGACATCTGCGGCTTTCTACACAGTTTTTTGCAGCATAATTTGGTAATGATAAAGCCCGTGACTTTGTGCCTAGTGGTCCTGGAGGCTTCCCTTTGTATCAGAGATGACAATTATGCCGCAAGATGTTCCCCAAGAGGCAGACCCATAAAAAGTCAATGTGCAAATGATGCGCAACCTTTTGGGAAAGGCATGCATTTCTGACTTTTATTTAATACCTGATGAAATTTGAGACGCAATTGTATTCCCAGATACACGGATGGTAATGGAGGTAACAGAGAGGGGAAGAGAAACCTGGTTATATGTAATGAATACTCTGACCGTAGCAAAACGTTCAAGGTATGTGGCAGGGAGTGGAAGTTCATGAGCAAATAAATGTATCTTTCGAAAGCAGCATTAGTCCTGTTCCTACCCCCGCCTGCCTGTGAAATAGCGCTGCAGGCTAGAAGGGGTCTGGAGCAAGTACAAGGTCTTTGCATTTAAACAGCCTGGAAAACTACCTATGCAAGTTTACGAGCAACATTTGTTTTGCTTCAGCGTGGGGCGAGTGAAACAACTGACAGTATTTTTCCATCCCCTTCCAGAAATAATGGAAGAGTACACGGAGGATTCCACACAGCCATCGATTTCAGGCAGGGGTCTCTGCAGCTGCTTATAAAGCAGGCTGCCTATTTACAACTTCTTAATGACAGAAACCCAAATACTCCCTGTAGAGATGGCTTTCTTGACCTAAGCTGTGTAATCAGTGACTTTAATCCAGAGATGCAAAACAGCCCCGCCATTTGCCAGAGCTGACAACCGCGGTGGTGCTGACATGCACAAGGCAGAAGAAGAAGAAGAAGAAGAAGAAGAAGAAGAAGAAGAAGAAGAAGAAGAAGAATTGATTGAGTTTCTTCATAAAATGTCCATGTAAACCAAGGTTTCCCAAACTTGGGTTTCAAGCTGTTTTTGGACTACAACTCCCATCATCCCTAGGTAGCAGGACCAGTGGATGTTGGGAATTGTATTTCAAAAACAGCTGGAGACCCAAGCTTGGGAAACGCTGATAAACCTTTGGTGTGACACTAGTATGGCATGGCAAATGTGGAATACCATAAAAGAGCCAGCTGTGCCTTGTGTCTTGCTGGTTAATTGCATAAGAGATAAATGCTAAGATAGTTTCTCCTGATGTGGGGTGGTTGGGGGGGTCATCAGACAAGGGACCAGGGAGAAACCACAGATCAGTGGCAGAAGGGCACACACTTTGCATTTTTCACGTCTCCAATTAAAAGAATGTGGAAACAGGTGATGGGAAAAGCTACAGCCTGAGACCCCGGACAAGCTTTCTAGGAGGACAATCCAGCCAACATCTGGCAAGTCCCTGCAATTCAACCCTTGGTTCACACATGAATATTTATCACTTGATGGGTGCACCATCAAGTGATGACTACCATGGGTGAACAAGTGATCTCAGACCTGACATTGCATTTAGAACCTCCACATCCCCTCAAACACAATACTTTTCAGTGGGCTCCATTCACACATTCACCTACGGGACATGAAGCTCTGGACCGCGCATACATGTTTGTTGTTTGGTTCTTTTCCACTTAACGACAGTATCAAGCAACTGGCTCTTTTGAAAAGCATGACAGTCTATTCTCACATGCATAACCGTCACTGGATTGTAAGTCATGGTGGGTGTGGCTTAGCCCAGTAAATAATCAGGTGTAAACTTATATAATTAATGTGAACATCTGTAGGCCTATGTGTAACCAGTCTTAAACAAAAATTCACACTGGAAGGAGGATAACTGAAGATACTGTGGAACAAAATGGTTTTCACGTCCTCTCTAAATGCCTATTACGAGGCAGCCAATTGGGCTTCTCGAGGGATACTAGCTTGGGTGCTACTGCAGAGAGCCCTTCCTCACATCCCAGCCTATCAGACGGCAACTAGGCATGAATCGAAGACTCATTTGATGAAGAGAGTGGGCAGACAGGTCAAGTGGAAGAAGGCTGTCCTTCAAGTATTCTGGTCCAAATCCATTTAGGGATTATATCTCAGCACTTTTAATGAGCTGCATGGCTGTTGCTTGTTGATTCTCTCAGGAAACCTTGAAGGCAGGCCAAAATTACTTATGTTTTCGGAAGTGGAACTCAAAGCAAAGTAATCCCAAATGTCTTGGATGGGATTTACATTTCCTGGGTTCAAATCTGGAACGTGAAAGTTCACCCAGGGGCTCTCTGTGGTGGCTAGCATTTAGGATTTCTTCTTTGGAGGCCACAAAGTTGTAGGAATTTGTGGACCACCCAAAAGTGCTTTGGGAGCAGCATGCTGACCCAGTACACATTTTTGTTTCAGTTCATTGTTCAGCACAGGGACACCAAATCCAAAGGATTTCCACCTTTAACACTACACTGTGATGCTCCCTTGATGAAATTGCAGCATTACGACACACCACTGAGTGTGGATTATTTAATTTCTTCAGTGTAGGGCTCATGTATGACAATTAGAGGGAGAGGAAAGTGCAGCCGCTGTGTTTGCCTTTTGAGAAACAGCTGATGCCTTGGAATTTTATTCAGCATGAAGCAAGAGCTGGTGAGAAGGGAGAGCAGGATTACTTGGGGTTTTCCTTTCATTTCCCTGCCAAGCAGTCAGCGTGGAGTTAGCAGAAAAGGCCCGGGAACCTCTTGCAGTTACTGGTTCTCCTTTAGCCCTATCCCTCCCTCTTTAACCAAGCTCAATTCCCGATTATTAGCCACAAAAACACAAGAAGAAACTTTCTGGACCAGACCAAAGACCTGACTAGCATCTTTCCCTCCACAGTCAGGTCATGAAGGTAGTATGTCAAATGGGTATTCAGGGGCAGATTCCCAATGAATCTGAAGGATTCATTTAGTTACCATGGCTTGTAGTCATTGATAGATATAACCTACATGAATTGAGAGAGAGAGAGAGAGAGAGCCAGTTTGGCGCAGTGGTTAGAGTATCAGTTTAGGACCTGGGAGACCAGGGTTCAAATCCCCACTTGGCCATGAAACTCAATTAATTGGTGACTCAGCTCCTAGGTTATGAAACTCACAGCCTCTCAGCCAAACCTACCTCACAGGGTCGTTGTGAGGATAAAAGGGAAGGGGGAAAAGTAGAACGATCTTTGCCATGTTGAGCTCACTGGAAGAAAAGCAGGCTATGAATGTCACAGATAATAATAAACAATACATTTGTCTACCCCTGCTTTCAAAGCCATCCAAGTTAGAAGCCATCAGCACATCTTTCGGTGTTGACAAATTATAAGAACTTAAGAAGATCCATGCTGGATCAGGACAAAGGCCTCATCTGGTCCAGAATCCTGTTCTCACGGTGGCCAGACAGATAACTATGGGAAGCCTGCAAGCAGGACCTCAGCCTAGCAGCGCTCTCCCTGTTCGTGATTCACAGAAACTGCTATGCAGACGCAGATTGCCTCTGCGTAGCCATGGTGGTTTGTAGTCATTGAAAACCTTGCCCTCTATGAACTCGCCCAGCCTTCTAAGTATTTAATTACGTCTTCTTGCGTTGAGGTGTGAAGAACTCCCTTCTTTTGATTGTGCAATCTTTAATTAGCTGCCTATGCAAAAGAATTTGCACAAAGAAGCAAAGCCTGGCTTCACCTCACCATGATGCTGGTCTCCTCACATGTAGAAGGAAGCAGAAGACACAGAAGGTGACTGGCTTCCCCACTGGACTGGTGCCTGACACCTTTAAAAAAAAAAAAGTGAAGCATTGCTTTAGTCCTCTCTGACAATATTCTGAAACTGTGTCCACATTTTTTTAAACACAGACACACATGCTCCTTACTTTCAAAAAGTGCTGTATATCACCACTGAAAAAACACATTTTTTTAAAAAAAGAAAGGATGCTGTCACAAGAGCTTACAGAGCAGAGAGAGAGGCAGCCTTGAGACCTAAAACCAGTGTTTTTTTTCTGAGCGGACGCATACCCCTAAACATTCTGTGAATCTAAGTTTGGCCTCATTGAGGGGCAGAATTTCAATATGAGTAGGAAAACGAGAGTACCCCTAAGCATGTTTTTTAAGGGGGGGGGGGGAAGCACTGCCTAAAACTCTCATTTCAGATCCTGGGGAAGGTTGCCCCAGCATTTGCCTACAAACCCCCCCCCCCAAAAAAAAAGACAGTTCTGTTTCAAAACTAAGCTTTCTGACAATCTGCACAATGTAAGCTCTTCCAAACTAAATCCGATAAACCAGACTTGACTAACTTGCGTGCTCACCAGACAGTTTGGACTACAATTCCCAGCTGGCTGGGGCTGATGGGACTTCCAGTCCAAAATGTCTGGAGGGCACCAGGTTGGCGAAGGCAAAGAGAAAACATAGACTGGCTGGGAGGGCTTTTTTTTCACCCCCTTTTCTTTTTCTGCAGATTACAGTCTTGTTATTGTGACAGGAAATGACTCAGCCTTGGCAACGAGAGATCAGATACTGTATTCAGCAACATGAGGTGGTCATTTTTTCCTCCTGACCACACACACACACACACACACACACTGCTGTTTCATGAGGCAACAGGTTTCGTTGAGGGAAAATAAAACTATTTTTAAACGGATTCCATGCTGGAGAAGGCAGGGGAATACCAGCAAAGTTACCCTTCCTTGATAAGCACGGCTGTTTCATTCAGGGCATGCGGGAAGCTGTTGCCTTCAAGGAGAATTATAAAAATTCCGTGGCCACAGGCAACACAAAAACCCCTTGATTCCCACCCTGTCCCAGCATGGGAAAAGTCCTCTCAGCCAGTTGTTGTTTTCTCCTTTCCATCTTCATTGCCGTGGTGGCAAAGATGAATAAACAGGGGTGTGTGCGCATATGCACTGGATAACTTTCCCTGATAATAATATGAGGGTGATGTCAATATTTGAGCAACAACAGCCATTTCCTTTCAAGCAGCCCTCTCTCTCTCTATCAGCTGTCACTGGATCGGGTGTTATTTTAAAACTGTCACATGGAGATCTGTCACTGAGCTTATTATAAAACTGGAGGAACCCCCTCCCCCTTATGTCATAACTATACGTTAGTAACTTCCCTTTCCTAATGTATTGAAAGGCCCTGAGAGGCAGTGTTGCCTAGTGGTTAAGAGTGCTGGACTTGGAGCTGGGAGACCAAGGCCATAGTCACAGCAGACATTTAAAGCACTGCGATACCACTTTAAATGGTGGCTCCCCCCCAAAAAAAAACCAGAATCCTGGGAGCTGTGGTTTGTTAAGGGATCTAAGAGTTGTTAGAAGGCCCCCTGTTCTCCTCACAGAAGTACAATTCCTGTGGTGGTGAAATAGTCAGTCCCTCACCCCAGGAAACTCTGGGCAGGATAGGGGTCTCCTAACAATACTCAGCACCCTAGAACTATAGTTGGAAGGGACCATGACGGTCATCTAGTCCAACCCCCTGCAATGCAGGAATCTTTTTTAAAATGATCTTTATTAGTTTTGTTACTTGACAAACACGCACAAAAATTAACAAAAATAATAAAATATTAACAAAAGGAAAAACATCCATCCATAAAGTTCTTACAAGATAACTTGTGGCACCATGTTCTTAATTCCCAATTACTTATCTTTCCCAATAGACTTCCGTCTTCCTCAAAGCGGCTCTGTCTTCTCTATTTGTTAAACTGCTTCTTTGATCATTTCCCCATTTGTTCTGTTATCTGAATACTATACTTACAATCTATATTGCAATTTGCGAAAACGAATCAAAGCATGTCCAGGTTTTGAGGACACTGTGGTTTGTTTGTTTGTTTGTTTTAATTATTCTTTAGAAATTTCCCACTCCTTTTCGAACTTTCGGTTTGGCTGTCTCCCAATGCAGGATTCTTTTTCCCAGTGTAGGGCTTGAACCCACAACCCTGAGATTAAGAGTCTCATGCTCCACAAACTGAGCTGTGTCTATGAACAACAGCATCCAGGATACTTTCAGCGGTTCTCAACCTGTGGGTCCCCAGATGTTGTTGGACTACAACTCCCATCATCCCTGAGCTCTGGCCTTGCTAGCTAGGGGTGATGGGAGTTGTAGTTCAAGAACATCTGGGGACCCACAGGTTGAGAAAGGCTGCTTGGGGAAGCCATGACAGTTTAAAGTAGAATAATAGTGCTTTAAATATAGGGTGTGGATGTGGCCTAAATTTTTGGAAGTGTGGGAGTGCTTGCCATCTCCCCTCCTGCAGTTTCCAGAAACTGGCATTCAGAAGCATACTACTACCAATGGTGGAGGTAGAACATAGGTCTCATGGTCAGTGGCACCAACTGGAGCAAAGCTGAGAAGACCTTTTGAGTCTCACTACGAATTACTCACATTGCAGCAATGCTTTATGATACATGGATCTGTTGTGTAGCACAGATTCTAGCAGATTCATTGTCCGTATCTGTAGTTGACAAAGTACGCTTCTCTTTTTTAAGATTCCATGGCATGTGTGTTTTAGAAAAATTGACTGGCTGACGGATGGGTTCCTCCCCTCAGCTCTCTCATCATCTTGGACGAATGGACTACCTGGACTTGAATCCACCTGCCGTGCATAGATGCACCATCTTGAAGAATATAGACTACATTAGTGTCGCCAAAATATAACAGATTTGCACAATTCTTCTGTAGCAAGTGTTGATTTGAAAGAAGCTGAAGGAGCGGTGCTACTATCTTCTTGAAATTGCAGCTAAACTGCTACTTTAATAGAGTGATTATGTTACAGCTTTTGGTACTAAAAGCCCTTGATGTATAACAGATCATAACATACCCACCGAGATCACAGCGAAAACAAGAGATGTGTGGTGTACTCATTGTGGCGATAAAACACCAAACCTATGTCATATCTGACCTACTTAGTCTAATGGAATGAATAGCCCCTTGTCAATGAGGAAATCGAATACAGCAGAGGGTGTTCATTGAAAGCTTAGTACGGGGCAGGGGGATGCTCTGAAGGAATGCTTGAAGGATGGGTGGCGGACCAAGGATATCAGGAAACATGGCAGGAATGATATAACCCTCAACTAGCTCACCACACCTATGCCGAAAGGGCTGCACAGGCTGTCATTATGTTATCGGGACAAGTTTAAGGGTCTTGCCGTTGGCATATAAACAACTTTGGACCAGGTTATCTCTGGGAATACCTCCCCTTGTACACCCCTGCTCAATCACTTTGATCATCAGGAAATACAGTCACAGTACTGCTGTATGGTCCCAAATGTTGCATAGTGTCCATTGTGATCAGGACTTTTAGTATGGTGGCAACTGCCCTTTGGAATGTGCTCCCCATAAACATCAGGTCTCTAGCACTAGCATTCAGGTATCTGCTTAAAGCTCATCTGTTCACTCTAGCACATGAGTTATCCAGAAATGTAGATTTATTCATCTGATTTGTTATGCATGTTGCACTTAGTTGTGAACGTAATTTTATTGTTTTACTGTTGATTTGATGCTTTCCACTGTCATCATATATATATATATATATATTCCCTCTAATGTTAGTGGTGCAGAAATTTTTGCAAATAAAAATAGCAACCAGTGCTCTGTGCGGTAGAGCTAAAAATTTGAGAAGATCTGTAGATATGTCTGTAAAAGGGCTTCTATTTGATCTCTACTTTAAGAAGCCAATATATGAATATGTGTACCTAAAATGAACCAGTTATTCTCAGTTTCTGACAAAGTTCCTGTCACTTTAAATTGGGGATAGGGAACCTGTCACCTTCCAGATGTTGCTTGATTTCATCTCCCATCAGTTCCAACCACCAATGGTCGGATGTGATTAAAGTCTGGTGTCCAACAATGCCCAAAAGGCCACAGATTCCTCATCCCTGATTTAAATGGCTCTGTGTCAGGCGGGAATTCAAGAGGCATTGAGATACATGGATGGAAGATGTTCACGTTTTCAGTGTTGGCATGAACTGTTGTGCTACTCAGTGGCAGGAAATTTGCCATTAAAAATACATAGCAACACTGAATCTGAGACTTCTGGGGGGATTGGCATGAACAGATTTCATTTGGAAGTGCATCTCTGTTCCCCAGCATTGCCAGTGGCCGTCCATGTGGCAGTTTGGTGGCAGCCAAGTATCTGTCACTGGCCACCATAGTAGGTGGACCCTACATTCTTACCAAAGAGCTCTATTAGGAGACGGTGCCATAAAAAGTGTGGCTGCTCTGACGGCACATGGATGCAGATTGGGGAAGGAACTTTGTTTGGTGGTAGAGCATCACATCCCAGGTTGAATCCCCAACATTATTCTTAGTTCCCCTGTGAGAAACTCCCACCATTCAATGTGTAGAATGCTGAACTAGATAGGCCAATGGTCTGATTTGGCATAAGGCAGCTGTCTGTGTTCCTATGATGGCAATGTAGCATTGGGAATTCCATTCCACCCTTTGCTGCAGATATGTGGGATTGTTACATGTCACATGTCTGTTTACATTCCAGCACAGATTGCTGGAGTCCCTTGAGCAGAACATCCGCTCTGTATTGCTTTTGTTTTCTCTCTCTCCGAGAAGAACGACAAGGAGAGAAGCCATGTTTCTCTTTGTCCTGATTTATGTATAATAAATACGTAGTTTAGTACAGTATCCACACCTCGAGCCTGATCTGTTGTGTGTTTACTCTGCTGAGAAATGTGTGCTCTTGCATGCATAGTAGCTTGAGTTGCAGACACATGTCGGAGGAGGATGACTGATGGATCTCCACACTGGCAAAGCTAAAAAGGGAGACGCTCCAGCTGGGGCCGAGCCAAGTGGCTTTTCATCCCCAGTTCCGACATGTAGCATAAGTCAGTGATGTCGTTGTCTGTGCCCACCGCATGAGGTGCTATCCACTCATAGCTATGCACCTTCACTGTGGTAAAAAACAGCAACCCTACCCCATGGTAGTATAGCACATGAGTGCTTTGTATGATGCTTCAGGTTTTGTCTCGTAACGGTGTTTCCTCCTGACACCACCACCAGCAGATAGATGTTCAGGGCTAAGTGCACCCTTCAATTCCAAATTATGTGATGAGAGACTTGAAATATATGCTCATAATGGATGGCCTCTATTATGTATTATCACAATCATCTGATTTAGGGTAGGGTGGTAGGTCAGGAAAGGAACAGATCTCCAATGGCAAGCATGAAGTCTCGAAAACAGGCACATTTTAAAAAAAAACAAACCCAAAGGCTGGTATTTTTCCATATTTCAGATTCTGCACTTGTACAGAGAACCCAAATAGAGCATGTGGAGTATTTATAACTTTATTAAAATAGCTTAGGTTCTTACTGCTAAAACAAACCATCTCATTCTCATGTGATACGAATGCAGTTGTGTTGACTAGTTCCTTCTTATCTTAGAACAGAAGCAACTGCTGACTGAGGCAACTGTATAAAGATCTTCTCTCACATTGCTCCACAGGGCCTAGAAAAATGCTCAAATGCTTATTATTGTCTTATGGAGTTGACAATTCCCCTTTTTATGTTTCTCCAAAACAATCTCAGCAAGAAAGAAATTGTACTTAGTAGCATTCTAGAAGTAAGGGGGAGAGGAGGCAGTTTTGCAACTTTGTTTTAATATATTGCAATGTTTTCAAGGTTATTATGACCTAAAACAGGTGTGGGGATCCTTTGCCCAACCCCCACCTGAACTATAGCTCCCATCAGTCCCAGAAAGCATAGCCAACTTTCAGAGGTGATGGGAATTTCAGCCCAGCAGCATCTTGACAGCCACAAATGCTCCATCCCTGATGAAACACTTCATATTTTAAAATATAAATAATCATAGCAAGGGCTTCTTTTTTAAAAATCAATCAATCCTGGAAACATGAATTTTGTGTGTCCCAAAGCTTTGATTGAATGATTGCACTTACATTCCTCATTTCATAGGTCAAGTGAAATGGCAGCCTTCAGATCATAGGCAGCCTTCCTTTTAGTACAGCTATCCTGACTTTACACTGCTATCCCCTGAGCTGAGTTGTAGTCCAAAATGGTGGCCGTTAGATTTGGAGTGAATTGTCAACAGTGCAACCGTTTCTCTTTTTAAAATATATATTTTTAATTAATTTTCCATTTTTAACATCATATTGTTATACATTTATACATTTTTAGCTCCACCAAGCCACTCGACTTCCCTCCGTTCCGTTGTCTGGTTTTTATAAATACACATCTTAATTCCACACATTTATACCATCTCAATTCTACATTTCTCCTTACTTAATCTAGACTTAAGGCGCAAGTAGAAAATTTCTTTCAATAAACACTGCATGATTTATCTCAGTCCTGCCAGTGTCTTTACATGTTTACAATAACTGTCTATTGTATTGAATAAATTTACTCCATTCTCTCTGGAAGACTTGGTCGCTCTGGTGTCGGATTTCCCCCATCAGCTTTGAAACAACTCTGTTTCTCTGTAGCATCTGAGTCAGGAGAGCTGATGCAGGTGTCGGAATGCAAAGGGCTGGATAAGAGCCAAGAAGCTAAAGTTGAATCCTAATAAGATGGAGGCTTTGTGGGCGGCTGGTTGTCTCGTTCAGGAATTCCCACGTGGTTGTACTTCCCCTTAAGGATCAGGTTTGAACCCTCTTTGTAGATGAAGGTCCAAGTGGCATCCAAGACTAAGAGAGTCTTCCCCCAACTCCAGCTGGGTGACCAGTTATGACTATTTATGGACAGGGATAGCCTGGCTCCCATGGTTCATTGTGCTGGAATCTCATGCCTGGATTATTACAATTCATTCTACATGGAGCTGCCTTTGGGTCTGACTCAGAAGCCCCCGTTAGTGCAGAATGCTGCAATGAGATTGCTTGTGGAGGCAGCTTGCCATCAACATCAAACACCGGTGGCTGCTGGCTGCTTAGGAGAAAATGGCCTCCCATAAGCGAAAAAAGGATGGGCTATCAGAGGTATATGGACCTCCTGTACAGATTTCTTTGCATAAATGACAAGCACTGGGCAAGTTTGTGCTAATAGCTGATTCTGCCTTTCCCCTCCCCATATACACACAAACATACAATGATCTTTCTGTTTTTCTTTTATTTTTCTTGTTTCTTTCTGAATATAAATATTCAAAATCTAATTTTAAAAACCATATAAATAAATGAACAAGCAAATAAATAAAATGCAATAACACCAGTACTGAAAGTTCTGCACTGGCTGCCCCTTTGCTGAACCAGGTTTAAAGTCCTTGTTTTGACCTATAAAGCCTGGGGTTCAGGCAGAAATTCAATTCAGTTCATGCTCAAAGTTGAATTTATCCAATTTGGATTTTCACAGGGAATACACAAACCGAAACCTAGCCATTTAAATTTGCATTTACCTGAAATCTGAAATTTGCAGGTATCTGAATTTTGCAGTTCTGTTGTCCAACCAACCAATAATTACAAAAATGCATATATTAGGTCAATGCGTCCATAAAAAAGGAACGTGTTAGTGAAAATAGCATTAGCAATGCATTATATTGGGGGAAATGGTTTGCAGAAATATGTGCATTTGTCAAAACTGCATACAAAAGTGTGTCTGTTAGGAGAACTGCACTAAAATGATCAATTTTCATGAGTGTTTTTAAAAAGAAAAATCACAGCTTGCTGCAGAAATGTGCAAAACAAAAAATTTAAGACTGGAAGAAAGAGAAATGGAGAAAACCAACACTGATAGATCCTTCCATCCATCCAGGGCCATTTTACCCATAGGCACTAGGGGTGGAGGGCACCTAGGTGCCAGGCTCTTAGGGGCGCCAGGCCAAGAGTTGAGTCCGGGGCCCAAGAGTTGAGTCCAGAGAAGAGCCCACCCGTCAGTCAGAGCGCCGGGGCAGGCTCATCTGCTGTGCCGTGAGTTGGGGGATGACCAAGCTAGCGAGACATTGAGGTGGCCGGCCGGCTCCGCCCTCCTGCATTCCTGGGACTGGGCAAACTGGGAGGAGGTGCACCGGGTGGATCTTTGCACCCCGGCACCACATATGCTTAAGACAGCCCTGCATCCATCCCTACTTAGAATCCACAGACCTGCTTCTTTATGCACCTGCCTGTACTTTGTGGTCATCAGGGCATGATGCTCTTCTCACAGTGCCAAAGGTCTCCAAGATGCAGTCTCGGGCAACATAAGAGGGCATTCTCAATAGTGGCACCTTGACTCTGGATGTGATCAGAGCCAATGCTAATGAAGTTTCAACAGCAGGTAAAAATGTGACTGTTCACTAAAGCATTTTGCTAAAGTGGTCTCCTTGCTATGCTGATAGTAGTTCTATTGTTAGTGTAATGTCTGTTTTTCTACTCAGTTGTATTTAAATTAAATATTCTTTTATTGTCTGCTGCTCTTTGCTCTGGGCTCATGTTAGCAATGGCAGGTTATAAGCAATGTAAATAAAATAAACAGGGGAGATGCCAGGTTTGAGAAGGCTGAACTAGGCCCTGATCAGACTCAGGCCTCAGGCTGATGCCTTCAGACCATGCTGATAGTTATTTTTAAAAACTTACATTTTTAAACCCACCCTCATAGTGTTATTTAAGGAGGCAGCATATTTGTGGTCTGCAGTGTTAGAATCTGACTTCAGATGGAAAAGAGTGAGATGGAGAGGGATTGAGGCCCAGTTTACACACAGCATTTTTATTTTTATTTTAAAAGTTTTTAATAAAAACAACAGTTTCTAATAAAACGATAAACAAACATGTCACTCTTTTTGCAGGTCCTTGCTTGAAAACGACATCCATGTTTGGAGACTTCTCACTAAGGATCTGTCCTGCTGTGTTAGAGGGTTTCACGCCATTAAAAATTCCTGTAATATTCCCATGAGTCCTAACCATATTGTTGCATGTGCCCCAATCTCCAAGTGAGGTGCATGGTAGATTCTTATTCCTAACGCTTATTTGTTCTCAGCGGCTCCCGTTAAGTTCTGCAGAACAAAGAGAACCAGCTGTAAATTGAGGTGCCATTGCAGGGAAGAGAAAGCTTACTAGACCCCCCTTGCCTCAGGCACCCCAAAGTGAGTGTGTCCCCACTTCTGTGGCGTTCTCAAGTCAAGTGCACCCTTTTGTTTTCTATCATAAATGCATTTACTCCAAGAGGAAAAACAAAACTGCTGCATTTGGGAGCAACAGATCTCTTGGGTGCTGAGATCGGCAGACGGGGCCTGCTAGGTAGTTGCTTCAGAGGCTCAAGGAATGGTGGCCTGGAAAAGGGCATTCTCAGTGGTGGCCCCTAAGCTGTGGAACTGCCTTCTCACAGAGCTGTGTCTGGTACTTTCATTAGCTAGCTTCTGGCAAATGTTGAAGAGGCACCTCTTTGCCCTGGCTTTTAATACTTGAGGTGCATATATTTAGGACCCACCTTTTGTGATTTTAGGTTGCTTTAAACTGTTTTTAGTGGCAGGTTTTTATAAATGATTTCTATTGGTTTTACATATAATCACATTACGTAACATCGTTCCCTCTTATTTTATCTCTATGGCTCAACTGAGCCAGACAACTTCCCTCCCTCCTCTCTGATGGTTTACAAAATTAAACTCTACATCTTTACATTACGCTTCGTTTCCTATCCTTGTTATATCATTACCTAAAATATTATATTACTCAACCCGAATAGGTAGCAATTTCATATTACAGATCTTCAGATAACCCTGCTAATGATGTTAATTGCTTACAGTTGTCTTTCAAATATAATATAAATTTGTTCCAGTCCTTTTGGAATGCCTGGTCTTGCTTGTTCTGGATTCTTCCAGTCAGTTTCACCAGTTCTGCAAAGTCCATCATTTTCATCTGCCACTCTTCTTTTGTTGGAAACGCCTGTTGTTTCCATCTTTGAGCTAACAAAATTCTTGCCACATTTGTTGCATATAAGAACAATTTTTTATCTTGTCTCAGCATCTCTCTACCCACTATACCCAATAAAAAAGCTTCTGGTTTTTTAACAAAGGTGTTTTAAAACATTTCTTCAACTCATTTTATATCATTTCCCAGAAAGCTTTTACCTCTTTACATGTCCACCACATATGGTAAAAAGTACCGTACCTTCCTTTTCCTTACATTTCCAACATTCATTTTTTTGATCTATACATTTTGGCCAGTTTGTGATTTTAAGTTGCTTTAAACTGTTTTTAGTGCTTTAATGTTGTAACCCGCCCTGGGATCTTAAGGCAAAGGGCACAGGCAGTTAACAGCAGCAACAACAATACATTGTGGTGATGAAGGCTCTACCATCAAGGAAACCACAGGCACACACACACACTTCCTGCAAACACACAGATACAATAATGGGACCTCCGTTGGTGAATAGTAATCCCTGCCTCCTTACAGATTTGTTGTTTCAGTTAATGAGATCAGGGCTGACGATCACTTCCCGTCCCCCAAGTTATAAGCAATTAATAATCTTCAGAAAAACATTCTGTCCCAGTCTGGACAATGGAAGCATTTACCCATTTGCATCGATGAACTGACACACCTCACAGGTGTAAAATTACTCCTGCGTGGGAGCCGTGTCTGCTGACTTGGCAACCGGCCTCCCTTTCCTATGTGAAATGTTTTGGATCAGATAATTTCACTGGTAACGTTGACGGATTGTGTTCTCAGGCACAAAATGTGCAAGAGGGGTAGGGACATCCTTAAAAACAAAGATCTTGTTTGCCTGAAAAATGTTCCTGGCTATACAAATAATGTAGTCACACACACAAAAAGAAGCAAACCAGCAAATCCATATAAATGGAATCATCTCAGAACAGTGTGGTTCAGTGTGCATGTGCTCTCTTCCAAAGCATTCAGCAATCTTTTAAGGACAGACGTGTGACTGAGCTACTGTAAATTCCATCAAATGGAAACAGAAAAACATCAGCTGGTAAGATATATTCCCCCCCCCCCGGCTCCTTAAGCACAAATAACACGGCACACTATTCATCGTTCAACGAATCATATTTATTTCTCTATCATGCCTCTCAAAATTAAGGTCAAATGATGATTTTATGCACGCACAGAGGGAGAGAGGGAAAGACTCAACTTCACCAATACAAAGTATAAAACTAATTGTGCAGCTCTTGAAAACAGTAATTTCTCCTGAAGCATTGTGTGTGCGTAGGTGTGCCCAGCTCGGTAAATGCCGGCTGTGGATCTCCACCTGCCAATCAAGCCTTTGACAGATTTTCTTCAAAGAAAGAAAGGATTCGGGGAAGACCTACATCTGATGAAGGCAGGTGACAGCTTTGGGCAAGGAAACGGACAGCTTCACCTTTGCTCACAGAAGGTTTTTGACAGTAGCAGGTAAGAATCACGCCATCCCGACTGAAAAGAGTGGCGGCAGAAAAAAAACTCTCTAGAAGAAAGGAGTGTCGGTCTGCAATCCATCGATCAATTGCTCCAGAGGTTAGACAATTCCCTCAAATCCCCAATCTTCAAAGATGAATGCGTTTAGGCTACAATGCTATCCTACCCTGGTAATAAGTCCCATTGATGTCAATGGGGTTTCAGTACCGACAGGAGGCAGTTTCTTATGTTCCTGCATACTTATGAGCATAAGACTGTTCTCTTGAACCTTACACTTATATCTCCCAAGGAGATCAGAGCAGCATACACGGTTTTTACTCTTCCATCCTCACAACAACCCTGTAAGGTAGGCTAGACCAAAAGACAGAAACTGGCCCTCAAAGTTGCCCAGTAAAGCTTTATGGCTGAGCAGTGCTTTGAACCTCTAAACTACAATACAGCTGACCCTCTAATATGTGGTTTCTCAGGGCAAATATCTCTTTCACAACCTCACTGTCTGTATTATTTACATACCCCTGCTTTTCTTTTCATTGTTGTTTTATATTTTCTTTGTGTTACACACACACACACACACACACACTACAGTGCCCCCCCCAAAAAAAATTTAAGCCCTCAAACTGCTTTAAAAACTAAAATAAATATAGGGTCCTGGTGGATATACACAGAGCATTTCCACAAACCTTATTTCAAAAAGTAAAAACCAGGACACCCCAAACGTTGCTGAGCCCCCCCCCCCCCCGGTAAGTCAATTCTGCCTTTGAAATCCCAGTAATGTCCAGGAAAATCCGGACGTATGGCAGCCCTAACAAACCTCCCCAGTAGAGCTGCTTGTTCTATTAGCATGAATTAGAAAACCTTCACTGTGGGCATGATGACTCAAGCTGAACACTTTTATTATTCCATTATTTTAGCATGCTTATATTTCTCCTGAGAGAAATGTAAGTGGCTTAGAAAATATTCTCGCAAGGAAAATCTTAGTCACAGCATCAGGAACAGGAAGAACATGGCATCTTTATGGTGGTAGAGAAAGATATTCAGGTAGCATTGTGTACCCCCATCCTTGGTCTTCCTTAGCGCCAGCCCTTGGTAGGAAGGAAAGCCCATCAGTGATCTCTAAGGCAAGGGGCAGCTGGCTCTCTGCCCATGATGGAGGCCAATCTTTCCTTACCAGCTATTGGCAGTTGCCGGGCAACAGCTCCTGCTAAGGACCTCTGAGGCAAGGGAGTGGGATTCAGGACCAGAGGCAGCATGAGAGATCAACAGCGGGGCTGGGCTATTGCCTTCCTGTTTGTTGGTTTTCCTGAGGCATGTGATTGGCTGCTGTAGGGAGGACCACAGTGGTAGAGTATCTCCTTTGCATGCAGAAGGTCTCAGCTTCAGTCCTGGCATTTCCCACCCAAAATAGCCACTGCCAATCAGCATGGGCCATACTGAGCCAGGTGAACCAATGGGTTGACTCGATATACAGTAGCTTCCTGTGTTGCTGGACCAGACAACCCTTTGGTTTGATCCAGCAGGGCTCTTCTCGTGTTCTTAAATCACATGGATCAACACCGCAGCTGGTTGCCAAGTCCATCAAATGCAAAAAGGAAAGATGAGCTGAGTGATAGGAGGGATTGCATGGGCAGTCGCATTAACAGTTTTAGAACAGGGCTGTTGGTGCATTAATCGCCGCCAGTTTCCTGAGACTCTCCTTGACTTCCCTGTCCTGTCTTGCCTGGACTGCTTCCCAGTATTGACGATTTCACAACTGCTCCCAGCCAATCATTCCATTGTCTCACCAGCGTCATTGACAGGAACGACTCAGCAGTACGTCACCGACATTCTTTGCAGGGTGAACCTGGTCACCATCATCATCTCAATTCACGGACTTTCCCCTCTTGTCTCAGACAAGTAGAGCATATCACCGTTTATCTGCCCACATGTCAAATCAGTTCTCTTCACCTTCCAGACTCTCTGCCTTGCAGGATTGCCAGAATGAACTCTGGCGAGGGTGTTTCAGGACATGTGTGTTCAAATCTTTGCCCTCCTTTCAGTGGATTGATTCAGACAAATTATTTTAAGATAATACACATCTCCGCCTAGCAACCTCCAGTGCATAACTTCCACAGAAGCAAGGGATAATAACCCTGTTGACCCTGAGCAATGATCAAAGACACGTTTCGTCCTAATTCAAAGTCCTAACAAATGCACCACAACAACCTGTGTTAGTCTGTTGCATCGTAAAGCCTATAACTCTCCAGATGTTTTTGGACACAGACACTTTAGCCCCAGCCAACATCTGGGATGATGGGGGTTGTAGTTCAATGGCATCTTGATATCATGGGCTGGCTGGATGCAGAGGAATGGTGGGAGGCAGCAGCTGGGGAACCCCCAGGGGAAGAAGGCTCAGAGCCAGGGGATTGGTGGTGGGACGGTGATGAGTGGTCAGAGGGAGCAGACTGGGAGGAGGTGGTTTTGGAAGCTGAAGAGGCAACAGTGTTTAGTGAGCAGGAAGAGGCTGGGGAAGAGAGCATTCCAGTCTCAGAGGCAGGGGAAGAGGGGAGCCAGGAAAACAGAGATGAGATAGGCTGCTGAAGAATCCAGGGAATTTCCCCCTCCTGCTGCAACCAGCTCCTCTCCTACCCAGGTCTCTCAGAATACAGAGAAAAATGTAGAGGGCAGAGGAAAAAGAGACAAGACTATGGAGCCTTAGGCTACTGGGGGAGGAACTGGGGAATGATGATGATGATGATGATGTTCTATTTATACCACGCCCATCTGGCTGGGTTGCCCCAGCCACTCTGGGCGACTTCCAACACACACAAAAATAATAATAATAAAGCATTAATAGTAACAATCAGATCCGATATAAAAAGTCACAATAACTTTAAAATAAACCATAGAAGCCATAGAGAGTGGTGGGAAAGCAAGGACCTTCGGTCCTCACAATGCCTCATTGAGGCAAGACCTACTGGGAAGGGTTGCTGTGAACACTAGGCCTGCACTGTTTTGGTTTCTTTGACTAAAAAGTTAACTTCTCTGACACTGGGTATTTTATTACAGACCTACTCCTGCACTCTGGCTTCTGACACTTGAGAACCACAGGCTCACCACCCCTGCCTTAAAGGACGCCTGAAAGTTTCAAACATCCAGTTCTGCTATAGGCCCCAATATTCACATTCTGGCCTTAGGAAATGACATTTTGCAGAGGTTCCTGGCTGGATGAATGTATTCTGCTGCAAAATTCCCACCTCACCCCAGATTTTTTCACTGAAGTATTAGGTTTCATAGTAAAACTGGAACTGTACACAGTGCAAAACACATCTCCCCAAACACCTTATTGTGAGTACCATATTTGTACACTTTAACTGTAACTCCATAGGTGCTTTGAGGTATTGAGGAAAACCGAGTAAAATTGGACTAAGGCATCGAATTCAAGAAAGCAGACAGAGTTCCTTCTCTAGAACATTTCTCTATGCCACATAATACAAGATGATGTAAAAATGTGGAGTTCTTTTCCTACCTATGAATCAGGGACCATACTGTTTTCTAGCAATTATGAACTATACGTACAGCTGTTGAAAGAGTCAAGGAACATCAGAACACCCAGGCAGTTTTCCTGGGGACTCGTAAATTAAATGTCTTCAACACTAGCTAAATAGATATAAAATTAGATCTTGGTAGTTGTCAGGGACTGGCAGGGTGCCAAGGAACCGGTGGCAAAGGCTGCAAGGCCAGGGGCTGAGCCAGGGAAGGGGACAGCAATTTATGGGGTTTGTACCTTCCATGAGGCAGGAGCTAGGGGGCTGGAGGCAGGGAATAGCCTGAGCATGACAGGATCAGGGATGGGTGCAGGATGTGGGGAAGGAGCCAAGGTAGGAGGAAGAACAGGACACACGATGAATGGAGGAAAATATAGTGCCAGGAGGTGGGCAGTAGAACCCCCTCTGTCCCTTCTGCTGTCCCCCAGGACCAGGAGGGGCCTGAAGAGACTGGCACTGCAGCTGTCAGGGCTAGAGCCACTGAGGTCAGCATGAAAGACGCAGGCTCCGTTGTCAGTGAAGTTAACTCTTTATTCAAGGAAATGACAAACAACTCAGCAACACTTCCCAGTAGGTCTTGCCCCTGGGGAGCAGTTGCCAGGACTGAAGGTCCCTGCCTTCCACCCTTTCTAAGGCTTCACCTCTCTTGTATGTGTACAAAGCAGTCTCAAATGACATCTGTGCACCTCTGGACTCTGTTCTGCCCTCAATAGTCTGCATGTTCTTGGACACCAGCGAGGAGGGGAGCTTGTGACAGCAGCAGGGGGAGAATCCTTGGATTCTGCAGCAGCCTCTTGAGCCTCCTCCTCTGCTCCAGCCTCTGGGTCTGAACTGCTCCCTGTCACGGGCTCTCCCTGCTCACTAAAGCCTGTTGCCCCTGCAGCATCCAGCCCCTCCCTCTTCTCCCTCTGACCTCTCCTTCATGTCCCATCACCAATCCCCTGGCTCAGAGCCACACTCCTCTGGGGTTTCCCATGAGGGGTCCCTGGCTGGTGCCTCCCACCACTCCTCTTTGTCCAGCCAATCCCTGACAGTGGCAACTTTTGCACAGAAGTTGTTGCAGGTCGTCTGCGTGCGCCCCATCAGACAAAGGTGCATAAGCTTGGGTGAAGGAGTGGTTGTGCTGTTGCTCCAATAGTCCAGCTCAGAGTACAAGTTTGGGGAGGGGATGCCAGCAGCTATTTAGTCGCCAGAAGCGTTTGTGTGTTCTGTGCACCTTAGGAGCTACCGCAAGACTGTGTTTTGTCAATAAAAAATTAAACTACCAGCCGTTTGTCCTCCTTGGGCTGGACTGCTCAGGGCAGTAGTTTGTCGTGATTCATAACCATTTACATGGTGGCCCCACCCACAGCAGAATTACTGTTTAGTTCTGTGCATGCAAGACCTGGAACTCAGAGTAATCCTGTGCATATTAGCATAACTTTAATTCCTTTGTGAAGCAGGCAACAGAGTATAAGAATTATGTAACCGCATAGATTTAGTCACAAATTTGTGCCATTATGTGTCAGGCTGCAAGCATAACCCAAAGGAAGGTGGAAGTCTTGATTAGCAGAGTGCAGAGTGCCCTTGTGAATACCATATGCTCTGATTGGCTGTGTAATTCAGAGGGAGTTTTTACCTCTGTGTGTTTTAGTGTCCCCCTGCTAAATACAAGGCCTGAAGTCTGAAAAACTCTCCTCAAATTGCTCTCTCCTCAAATTGTACACTGTTTTTGTCCAGTGCCCTCAGTGATTAAGATTTATTTTATCCCTGGATTCCATCTGTGTTATTTACATGACTTTTCTCACAAAATGCATGGTACAATCTTTCCGGTACTTTACTGCTACAGAATGTGGGTAGAGGACCACTTATCTGAATGCTTCCTCAAAAAACTATCTGTGTGGAGAATAATCCCACATAAGGGATTATGGAAGAGCGTGAATCTCTTTTATTTTCCCCACCCAAAGCTCCTGAGCTTTATTGTCTGCAATTTTGTAGGATTCATCCCCTCTGGAGGGGTTCTTGTACCTGTAAATTTCATCCACTTTTGCCAAAAGGGGAAAATATTATAGCTAGTATTAGGAGTTTGTGGGTGCTAGACACTACTAAATTCCTGGGACCAGTAAGTGTTAGAATTTAATCATGGCTCAGGGTGTTAAAAAACTGGCACCAGACTGGTGTGCATTAAGTTATGTACTAGACCAGGGATGTCTAACAGGTCGATCGTGATCTACTGGTAGATCCCTGGGAGGTTTTGGTAGACCGCGGTCGATCGCTGGGTCCCTTTCCTTAGCATTGGTAAAATCGAACCCACCCCCGCCCCCTCCTCCATTGTTGCACAATCTGAAGAATGGAAGATGGCGTTTTCTCAGTGTGGCCATTTCCCCAGCGATTTGTTGGTTCCTCTTTTTCCCCCAAAACTCTTAAAAAATAGGGCTCCTCCATAAAAAAGCTCAACAACTTTGACCTGAACCCCCCCAAAAACAGGGGGTAGATCACTGCCAGTTTTTAATTCTGTAAGTAGACCACAGTCACTTGGGAGTTGGCCACCCCTGTACTAGACACTTCTATTCCCCTGGAATCAGCAAGTGTCAAAAACTAATTACGCCAGGCTAGTCTCCTTTGTTGAGATAAAAGTCTGGCTGATGGGGCATTAAAACACAAAGGATCAAAAGGGACTGCATTGTGCTCTAGTTGGCGTTTCCACATAATCTTTGAAGGCAGCACTGAATACAGTGCATTACAGTAGTCTAACTTGGCTGTGACCAACACATGGATTATTGAGACAGCACGCAATCTAAGATGATAAAAGGCATTCCTAAGCACAGATGTTGGGACGCGGGTGGCGCTGTGGTCTAAAGCACAGAGCCTAGGGCTGCCGATCAGAAGGTCGATGGTTCGAATACCTGCGACGGGGTGACCTCCAGTTGCTTGGTCCCTGCTCCTGCCAACCTAGCAATTCGAAAGCACTTCAAAGTGCAAGTAGATAAATAGGTACCGCTCCGGCAGGAAGGTAAACGGCGTTTCCATGCACTGCTCTGGTTCGCCAGAAGCGGCTTAGTCATGCCGGCCACATGACCCGGAAGCTGTACGCCGGCTCCCTCGGCCAATAAAGTGAGATGAGCGCAACAGTCAGGGGTCCCTTTACCTAAGCACAGATGTTGTGTATGCTTCCACAGACAGTGCTGAAACCAGGAAGTATGCACGAGAAAAAATCCAATAAAATTTCTGTCAATTGTTGTCACAACAATGCTAGCTGAGCAGCCTCTCAAGCATGGTGGGGCCTGAATAATGGGAGCAAATCTATCATCACCAATAAAGGCTCAAGCGGAGAATAATCAGCTCTGCTAAACAGGTATTCGGGTAACTCCTGGTGCCGTTTGAACATCTATGTGATCGAAACCAGGTGCAATTTATTTTTTAGGATCAGATGATGCTCCACAAATCACAGGGGACCGAGAAAACATCACAGCCCTGCAAGACAGAATACCCACCTCTCTATTTCTCAGTTCTGAGCCTAACTATCCCACTGGGTTTCATAGACTCCATGTCTGCTGTGGCATTTACCTCCAAACGTTTTAACCCTGCCCCAGCGTTTCAAAGCTTTCTTATACACATCCATGCAGTTTGTTGTTGTTGTGGACGGCGGCAATAAATCATGTTGTCTCACCGCTGGTGATAACTCTCTGTTGGGACTACTTACAGGACCAAGAGCCAAAGTAGTAATAATTACTATGATACCGACGATATGCAAACACCTTTGTTACAAGCTGCTGTGGGACAGAGGGAGACATTTCCATAACCAAATACACTCACATAACAACCAGTCATTTGCCTTTGGGGATTACTGGGAGACTGGCACCGCTGCAGAATGCGAGCAGCTTAGCTCTCGAGGGAGGTAGACCTCCCAAATCTTCAGAGCACAGAGGTTTGAAGCTGGGGGTATGTCAGCAGACTGTCCCTCTTCTCCAATTTATTTTGGCCAGGACTCAACATTGCTGAAGGACACTGGGGGAAGCTGTCACATACTAGAAAGGGGGGCCTAAGACAGCAATCCCAGTAGCAATGCGCCTTTCAAGGGATGAGAGAATATGTCAATTTCGATTTCTCATTTTCACTGTCTTAAGGTCGGTTCTCCATGTTAGCACATCAGTTACCTAAAAAAAAGCCTTCATGAAAATTCCTCAGCATTTCACTGCAATTTTACCCTAACATCCACAAATTTTGTGCAAAGCAATTTCCCCTAACAAAGTATTTTTTTGCATTATTTTCATGAATATATGCACACTTTGTGCATTTTTATACACATCACTTGGTTGGATAACTTAACTACAAAATTTGAAGAAGGGTGAATTTCAAAGGAAGGCTGTGTTTCAGTTCACACACTGTTTTACAAAGTGAGAATTTGGTAAATTTGCTATTAAACGCAAACTGAAAAAAATCTTTCTCCTCACCCCCCCCCCCAAGCTATTGGTATTTTCTTAAGGATGCCTTAACATGTGACCTTTTCCTCCCCACCTGAGCCATTATGGTCATCAAGACAGAACACAGAATACAACATAGTTTCCCCAGTGCAATCCAGAGCCCTACTTTTCCAGTATTATTTTATTCTACAAGATTTATATGCTGCTTAATCATTGCGTTTCCCTGAGAGGTTTAGACTCTAAATGAGTTCCATCTGCTTAATAGGAGTTTCTCTGCCTTTCTTGTGGCTGCAGGTCCCTCTCCCATAAATCTGCTCTAGAGAATCAGGGGGGAAAACCAGAACAGATTTTGGGGGTGATGTGCGGAGACGAAGCACTGTTGCGCAGGCAGAAGTCCTTGCACTAATGTCTTTGTTGGATACAATGCGATAAAATTATCGCAATACAGATAAGTCAATACAGCAAACAAATGGACATAATAAAATTTAAAATCTGAGCCCAGTCCAAACAAAAAAGTTTTTAACATGCAACCACTTACAACCATGGCCCTTGTCTAATATCAAAGGCAGAGAGTTGCAGAGGTTAAGAGCTGTCATACTAAAAGTCAGATTTCTCAGAAGTGCAGAACACACATTATGTCGAGTTCTGGGCACCACAGTTCAAGAAGGACACTGACAAACGGGAACGTGTCCAGAGGAGGGCAACCAAAATGGTCAAAGGCCTGGAAACGATGCCTTATGAGGAACGGCTAAGGGAGCTGGGCATGTTTAGCCTGGAGAAGAGGAGGTTAAGGGGTGATATGATAGCCATGTTCAAATATAGAAAAGGATGTCACATAGAGGAGGGAGAAAGGTTGTTTTCTGCTGCTCCAGAGAAGCGGACACGGAGCAATGGATCCAAACTACAAGAAAGAAGATTCCACCTAAAGATTAGGAAGAACTTCCTGACAGTAAGAGCTGTTCGACAGTGGAATTTGCTGCCAAGGAGTGTGGTGGAGTCTCCTTCTTTGGAGGTCTTTAAGCAGAGGCTTGACAACCATATGTCAGGAGTGCTCTGATGGTGTTTCCTGCTTGGCAGGGGGTTGGACTCGATGGCCCTTGTGGTCTCTTCCAACTCTATGATTCTATGATTCTATGTTGCACTTGTAAAAGTGCTAGTTCTGCAGATCTACAAGTTGTGTCCTTAGCAAGCTGGTAA
Source organism: Podarcis pityusensis (assembly GCF_964106645.2). Classification (NCBI taxonomy): domain Eukaryota; kingdom Metazoa; phylum Chordata; class Lepidosauria; order Squamata; family Lacertidae; genus Podarcis; species Podarcis pityusensis. Next base: position 16,534,611 of record NC_138037.1, on the reverse strand, counting down.
CTGAGGCAAACATGGATAGCAATAGCTGTGATGGCCTCATCAATAAAGGGAGCAATCCACTGTGCCCCAATAACCAAATAGTTTTTCCTTTTTCAAAATGTTGCAAATAAGAAATCACTGTTGAAAATTTATGCCCTGAGACTTCTTGCATCCAGATAAACAGTATAAACAGGCAAAAACAGTATTGAAGGGAGAATCATATATTAGCACTGATAACATCACGGGGACAAATCCTGATAAATGCTCAGTAAAAGAGGACATCTGGATTGGTTAATGCTGCTATAACCTTCCTTCACTGGGAAATGATTCCAACATCCCCCCCCCTCCCTTTATTAATCAATCAGATTAACTTTTACATAAATTCCAGTATAATATACCAGGACAATGGCTTGCCATTTAAGCTCTGAAATAATAACAATAATAAAATATGACTCAAAATATGGAAACAGCACGGGAAATTAGCAATGTAGTCATGGGTAGGAAATTATCAGCACCACAGAAGTACCAAGGGGTAAAGGACATTGAGTTTTGGTGCATAGTCAAATAAGATGAAATTGTGTGGGAACTTGCCAGTCATGTGTTTGTCTCTTGATATAAATTATAAACATCCACCATGTTGCTGCATAACCCATTGATTTGGCTGTGGCTCATGAAAGTCTCAGCAAATGAGTTAAGTTTTTCAGAGACAGCAGTGTGTAAAATCTTTTTAAACCAAACACTGAGGGTCCTTTTCTGCATCATTTCCAGCTCTATACTATCTTTTTTGAAGCATTATAACTAGAACTGTACACAATATTCCAATTGCGGTCACACTATTTATTTGTATAAAATCCATTCACAAAAGAGATAGTGCTTATTATGAGTTATTATTATTATTATGGTGACATCTTGTGAAAAAATCATGAGGATCTGCTTTTGACCCAGGTCTTTTACCCAGACCTGACATTTGGCGGTTCACTTCAGTAGGGGAAAATCAGACCCCTGGTAGTTAGAGCAATCCCTGTCATGTCTACTCAGGAGTAAAAAGGTAAAGGGACCCCTGACCATTAGGTCCAGTCGTGACCGACTCTGGGGTTGTGGCGCTCATCTCGCTTTATTGGCCGAGGAAGCCAGTGTACAGCTTCCGGGTCATGTGGCCAGCATGACTAAGCCGCTTCTGGAGAACCAGAGCAGCGCACGGAAACGCCGTTTACCTTCCCGCCAGAGCGGTACCTATTTATCTACTTGCACTTCATGCTTTCGAACTGCTACTCAGGAGTAAGTCCTGCTTAATTCAACAGGGCTTACTTCCAGGTAAGTGGGATGAGCGCTGCAGTCTTAGCCCACAATGTCAACCCTACTTACATGAGAGTAAGTGCCACTGAGCTCAATAGGATTTTCTTCTGAGTAGACATGGTTAAATATATCTACATTTTTTTGAACAATTGAGAAGTTGAGGCAGGGAAGATGAAAAGTAAGACAGCTGACCCCATAACTGGTGACAGGTACATGAGAACATATTGTTGGTTTGCTAGAAATCTCTATTTTAACTCTGAGGTCCACAGCAACCTCATTTGAACAAATGGAGCACTGTAGGAGGGCAGTCATTTGGTGACTGAGATACAGCTGGTGTACAAACCTTTGGCTTGGCAGGTGCTACTGAACTACAACTCCCATCATCCCATCCCATTATTTATCTCTGAATTCTGCATTGCAAGGAGCTGGATTAGAAAACCTCTGGGTCCCTTCCAATTCTATGAAATGCAATAAATAAATCCCTGGGGTTAATTATTACATTTTTACCCCACCCATCCTCCATGAAGCTCCAAATGGGATGTCTGGTTCTCCCCTGCGAGGAATGCTTTCTTCTAAGTGGAGATTTTTCTGTCAGTCAGTCTCTTTAATGGATTTGAAGTTGCTTTCATGTATGTAATTCTTTTTTTTTTTGTAGAGGCAAACATTAGATGGGGTGTAATTATTTTTTAAATATATATAAATGGTTTTAGATATATTTTTTTACGCTTCCAGGTGCTTTCATGGGAAGCACTTCCTAAACGAAACCACCATGAAACTGAAGAAACGAAATTCACAAGGGTTAGGGCAGATACAGTTAGCAGAGCTGGGGGTGGCAAATGCAAAACTAGATTTCTTTTTTAAAGAAACCACCACCACCATCCATTACAGCTCCTTTTTTCCTAAAGCAGTTAAGGGGCTGCTGTGTAGCAAATGATCTCCTGACAGAAGCCAGCATTAGTTAAGCAGCGCGGCAACAAATATCCATTTACAGTGCAGCCCCACTAAGCGCAAGTCCCCGCGCATTCAGCAAGGCTTACACTCTCCAAGCCTTCGCTTGCTGGCAAATCGAAAAAAACCCTTTTGAATTCGGTGCGACTTTCCTCCGAGTAAGCACGCATTAAAGTTGAAACCATTTAATTTTTTTCGGGCTAGGGGAATCGATTTCTCCTGCAAACTGCACCGCTGAACGCCAGGAGCAGAATTCTGATGCATTGTGGGGAATGCACGGGAGACAATGCACGTAAGAAAACGTTACCCACGTGTAATGACAACCCCCCCTCCCAGTTTCCCTTGGTAAAAAGCTTGTTGCAAAGTCTAAGGCGATTCAGCTTTCCTCTGCTATTCCTGCGCGGCTCAGCAGCGCCCCCGGACGCCACGCTCAGCACTGCAACCTCCCCTCCTCCCCTCTCCTTCTCTAGCAACCGCAAACAACAAGCAAAACGTTCCCCTTCTCGCTCCGAGTCGCTTCTCTAAAACAGGCTCCCCGGCATTATATACCCTTCTAAAAATAGCCTGCCGCGCGGCCGGCCAATCAGGGCGGCTCGAATTTCGAATCGGCCCAATCGGGCGCGGCGTCACGGAGAGGTTCGGTCACGCCAGGAGGAGCCGGGATGCGTCGCGGGCGCCCATTGGGCTCCTCTGACATCATTGGAACGCGGTGTAACGAGTTTTGTTGTTCGAGATTGGGCAGCGCTCGGAGCCGGCGTAATGGGATCACGAGGTGGCGGAGGGAGGGGGGGTGGAGGAGAAGGAGTAAAGGGGGCGGGGCGAGAGTAGCTGGGAGCGCGAGGGAGGGGGGAGCCGAAAAGAGGGAGGGAGTAGAAGGAGGAGGGGAGTAGAAAGAGGAGGAGGTTGTGGCCAAGGAGAGCTTTGAATAGGGAAGTTTTGCTGGGGGTTACATTCGCAGTCATCTCAGTGTTTGCAAATATTGAGTAGGCTCCTGAGCAAGTATCTTCTGGAGAGAACCCCAGGAGTGGAAAGCAAGATTTACCAGCAGCAGCTGCATTTTGGAGACTGCAAGAGATATATATATATATATAAATAGATCTATGTATATATATATATATCAGTACCTTGATATTGCTGTGCAATTAAACTTTGCATGAAACTTTTGCTTTATTATTATTATATTAAAAAAAATACCCTTTGCATCTGAACTGCCGAAGAGGAATTTAATATATAATTATTTTTATTTTTGAAAGAGGAAAAAAACAAACCTGTCTTCTTCTTTGTGGCCGTCTTTCCCTCTGGAGGAGGAGGAGGAGGAAGTGGGACTTTGTAAATAGCTGGTCGTATTTCTCTCGCCATCACCTGCCATCACGACTACCGACGACAGCAGCAGCGGTAGCAGCTGAGAAACATCTGTAGCGGTGTTGATACTTGTGCTTTTTCTTCTTCCTTACGACGAGACACATTGCAATCGGACGTTGACCCTGTGGAGGGTTTATTTGTTGCAACTTCTTTTCCCCCCTTCCCCTTGAAAACAAAAAAACAAAAAAAAACCATGGATGTGCTTCCAATGTGTAGCATCTTTCAGGAACTCCAAATTGTCCACGACACTGGTTACTTCTCCGCTTTACCATCTCTGGAGGAATATTGGCAACAGGTAAACCGAAGGATATCTGCTTGTGCTGGGCAAACGTTGCTTTTAATTCGGAGCAACACTGATAAACGAGGTTAGAGGCTTGCCTTTTAGGAAGGCTTCCTGCAGGAATCTTTTTTTTAAAAAAAATTTTAAATAGTAACGTTATTGTTTCAAGCAAGTGTGTTTGTTTGGGCTGCTGTGCAACACTTTGTTATATCTGCTTTCTGGGGTTTTTTTATGCCGTGCATGCTTGTTTTTGCTCGCTACCGGGAGAAGTGCTGTTTATGCCCAGCGCCGCTGTCACAGCTTCTGGAGAGTGGCTGGTGTATTTCTGAATGCCTGTCCTCCCTCTCTCTCTCTCTCTCTCTCTCTCTCTCTCTCTCTCTCTCTGTGTGTGTGTGTGTGTGTGTGTGTGTGTGTGTGCGCCATCAAAACAACAACCGCTGAAGCGAAATGTTGCCACAAAAAAATAAATAGCATAAATCCGCAAGTCCTGCGTTTTGCATTTTGCTTGATCTAGTTCCTGGCAAAGTTGTCTCTCCTCTCTCTCTCCCCCCTCCCCCGCCTTGAAGCAGATCCAAACACTACAACTGGGTCTTGTCATCCAAACTGTCTTTCATTTCCATCGGGTTTTTTGGTGTTTTTTTACACCCCCACTTTTTTTGGGGGGGGAGAGAAATGGTTGGAAATTGGATTTAAAAAAAATAATCTCCCCCCCGTATTATTTTCCTTAGCAGAATTGCCAGCCTTCTAACTCCCTGCTGCATGTTAACCATTAATTATTATTATTATTTTTCCCTCTGTCTTACCCGCCACCCCCCCTCCTGAGTTGTCAGTCATATGACAATGATACTGTTTTGTTTCTCCTCCCCCCCTTTTTAATTGCTGTGAGTCTTCCTAGCGGAGGGAAAGAGGGAGGCTTGTTGCCTTTAATGGACATGGTTGTTTGTTGTTTTTTTTTCTTGGGGGGGGTGCGCTTGTTTGTTAGTACAAGTAATTGGTTTGCTTGGAAACAAGATTGTTTTTGCATTGTCTTGGATTTCCCCCCCTTGGAGGGGGGGTGTAAGTGAAGAGAGAGTGTTTACTTACTTGCCTCTTCCCCTAGCTGTGATATTTGCTCCTTCTCTCTCTCTCTCTTTAAGCCCAGCTGAGTACCCAGATCAAATCAGTCTGGAGGTTTTGTTTGTAAAGCCTGAGAACCTATCAAGAAGGTTGAAACCTTGTGCATGTTTTGAAATTCCCCATTTCCAATTCCCCCCTCCATCCCCCCTTCTTTCTCTTTTCTTTGCAAGGCAGCACCAACAGTATGGAATTGAAATTGATCTAAATAGTTTTTCCTTCAGGCATTTCGGGGATTTTAACCCAGAGCTAGATATGGATCCCACTGTAGCCTTTTGAATAATTTCAAAACCTCCTTCGGAGCTTCAGGCCAGTCCTTCAGGCTGATTTGCATAATGGGGGAATTTTAAATCCACCCTGAATCAGAAATTTGAACCTGCCCCTTTCTGTCAATTCCCTTCCTGTTTCCTTATAGAAATGATGTGTCTTGTTTTATTTTTGAAGTGCACTGCAAATCAGTTCCCTAATTATAGGGAAACCGATAAATATTGATTAAGCTTGCAGTCTCTCCCACTTTTTGGCCCAACCTTCAGTTAACAAGAGGGGAGAAATGGTCAGTCAAAACCTAGGCATGCTTACTCTGAAACAAGCCCCATAGGTCAGTAGTGGTCCTTACTCCCAGGTAAGTGTGCTTAGGAGTAGAGCCTAAACAGATGGGGGAGAAGTGTAAAAATCAGCAACATACTGTGACAGAAACTCCCATTAAGTTGACACTTAAGAGAGTGAAATGTGTGACATTTGCTTTTGGAGTCAGCTTTGCTTATGGGGATGGGGGGGGGGGTTCCTGCTTAAAATAAGGTAACTATGGAGTCTGATATATTTGCCCATAAACACACACACAACCCCCTTATATATTTAGTTCCATTAACATGCTGATCTTTAATTATGGGGATGATAGTGAAGGGGAAATGAAGTGTGCACTGATAAACACCCCCCCCCCAAAAAAAGAGAGAGATTGATGCTTGCATTTCTTCCAAAGTTCTCTTTAGTTTGTTAGGAATTTGGAAACACATTTGTGTCACTCGGAGGGTTGCTTGTCTCCTATTGCAGCAGGGAGGATAGCTTACTTTATTTCATTTTATTCTACATGGCCCGTTGCATGTCTATCTGAACCGTGTACTTTCTTGGCAGAAGTTCAGGATTTTAAAAGGAAGTCTCTTTTGGCATTGAGTGAAAGAAATAGGGAGATGACTCATACGGTTGTGCTCTTGGCCAGTAGATAAAATTCTTCAATGTGGGGCTCCCAGCAGGACCTCAAAAAGTTTTATTTCTCCTTTCACCGCTTTCCCTGCAATCCCATTTTCTCAAACTTTCTTCTTCTTCTTCTTCTCAGCATCGCATTATCATTCTGAAAGGTTTTGTTCACCGAAATTCCTTAGGCCGCTATCATTTCTACCAGAATTGTTCCAAGTTACGCAAAACTCATGCCAGTGTGCTTGGAAGAACTGGCATTCTTTGAACGTCTCCCTTAGGCTGAGTTTTCATCTGCAGGAAATGGGCTGGCTTGGTGGGTTCCCCCTGAATATGGATCATGACTTTGCCGCAACCGCACATGTTTCTTGAGTTCAGAGCGCTGATGCTGTCAGCTCGGTGGAAGTCTAGCTTGACAACTTTCTGCGGAGATCACACAATTCACTTGGAAGCCCTCTTACTTAATAAAATACTGGAAAGTGTAGAAAGGCCTGATTAAAACTGGGAGGTTGGGGCGAGAACAGAGTCACTTCCAAGCCAACCCATTGAACATCTCCTTTCTAGGAGATGATTTTTCAGCTCACACAATAAGAGTAATGGCTGGAAAATGTAGGTGGATTTGAACTCTTTCTATGTGTGTTTGAACTCCAGCCCAGTTCTTGGGAACTGCATTGTTTACTGTAACAGTCATTAAATGAGGGTTGAGTGGCCTATTACTTTAAGGGAGCCTAGCAACCAGAAATAAACACCCCATCCTTTGCACACACATGGTTTGGTTGATGTTTCTGGAGAATGGCTTCTATAGCTTTGCACTTTTCTTTTTTATAAAAAGAGATTTAATTTTAATTTATTGTGTTTAATTTTTTGTAGACGTGCTTAGAGCTGGAACGATACCTTCAGAGCGAGCCTTGCTACGTATCTGCCTCTGAGATAAAATTTGACAGTCAAGAGGATCTGTGGACCAAAATTATTTTGGCGCGTGAGAAAAAGGAGGAATCTGAACAGAAGGCCACGTGTGTTCCAAAGGAGGAAAGCGTAAAGACTCAGAGTTTAGAGACTAACAGCTTGAATTCTGACATCAGCAGTGAATCTTCTGACAGCTGTGAGGAACTTTCACCTACAACAAAATTTACATCTGATCCCATTAGTGATGTCTTGGGCTTGACCAGTACAGGAAACTTGAGTTCATCTGTCACGTCGACTCCTCCTTCCTCCCCTGAGTTGGGGAAGGAAGCTTCTTCCCAACCGTGGAATTCTGCGCCTGGTGAATTGCATTCGCCGGGCAAAATTCGTACTGGTAGTGGTGGAAAGACTGCAGAAAAGGGTGCCCCAGTGAACGGCGATGCCTCTCCGGATGGGAGGCGGCGGATCCACAGGTGTCAGTTCAATGGGTGCAGAAAGGTTTACACCAAAAGTTCACATCTGAAAGCACATCAACGTACCCATACAGGTGAGATCTTCTCCACTGGGTGATCCAAACATCTGGTCTTGGGCGATCCAAATAGTGGTCACTTTGTGTTTTCTATGGAAGAAAACAAAACTGGGGCATGCTAGGGTGGCCTCAGCTGTTTGTTCATGTGTGGGTACAAGCACACCTTGTCTCATCCCACTTGGCTGTGATCTGAAGCCACAAGATATGGAGTCTTTGGTGCAGTTAAGAAGGTCTGTGACCAGTCAGCAGTGAGCTAGGAGGCCTTCTGGGAACACTGTTTACAGTTCCATCATGGAAGAAAGGCAGGATATAAATGTAATAAGGGGGACCCCATTTGCTTCCTGTTCCTATAGCACTGGCAGGTAGCTTTCTCTTACTAGGATGTGTGTCAAACCTTCCATGGCTTGGGCCCTAAGATGTGGCAGGCTAATGGTGTTCACCATCACATATGATTTCTATAGGACCTCTTCTTAATACTTCAGCTGGTGGCTGGTTCTCAATGACAGCATCATCCTCTTTCTCTTCCCCTTCCCTTGCTGTCCATGGCCAGCAGAACTATGCACCAGGATGCCATTATTAGGGCTGGCAGACATGGAGAGCATATGGTTCCTCCAGATGTTTGCTGGACTCCCATGTCCTATCAGCCCCAGCCAGCATGACCCGTGACCAGAGATGATGGGAGTTGTAGTTCATCAATATCTGGAAGGCCATAGGTTCCCCATCTCTGATCTACAGTTCAGCAGAAGTTTTTGTCCCTTATTCTAGGCAACCCATCTGGATTTAGCTTCATGTCTGACTTTGGCTGGTGATAACTGTAAGGAAAACCCTTGATGCTAATAGTGTCATAATGTTACGCAATTTCTGGAGCAAGAGCTTGGGGCCATCAGATGATGCAATAACAGCTGAGGTTTCCAAAATGCAAGGCATCACTTCCTCATTTTTGTTCTGCATTAGCCAGTTGCAAGCTTCTATGTGCAAAGCTTGGATGAGGCTAGTTAACTTTTCTCTCTCTTGCACATGTTTGGTTCCTGTTTTGTAATTAGCTGGTGCTTGAGAAGATGCACAATTGTTAAATTGTTTTTCCAAGGAGTTGGAGGGAATCCCTCAAAAACAACAAACAACAAACAACAACAACAGAGAACTAGCTTTGAAACTCAGCAACAGCAAAAGGAAATGGAAACATTTCTCAGAAATTGGAGATTTTTGTCCTGATTCTGAAGGACAGATTCCTCATTGATTCATTTAATAGCAGAAGAGTAACTAGTTCCCTTAATTGCTGGACTTGCCTCAAGCTAGCTGTGTGTGCATTGACAGAAGTAAAATGATCTTTTGAGAGAGATGTTTATGATCATAAAGACAATGGCGGACTTTAAGAGCGTTTCATTATCATGTGGTTTTGCTAACACTAAGCAAACAGGATTTTACTAGTATGAAACCTAGATTTAAACAAAACAAAACCCAGTTCCCTAGCTTAACTTGAAAGGATTTGAAGCGGGCAGGCACTCCAGGGTTTCTATAAATTTTTCATAGTGAAAGTAGTTGCTTTTTGACATTAATATTCTAGAGTGCTTGATGACTGTGGTTAGATGTGCAGAGCTGCTGGCTGGCATACCAATCTCCAGCTCAAGGTGCAGAGCGAGATTCTGCACCTTGAGACAAACAGCTTAGAGGTCTCCTCTTCAAAGATATTCTTTTCACCGTTTGAAGAGGGGAATACAAAAAAAGATGGATCTGTTCTATGCTTCCGCAGCCTGGTGAGCGAGGGAGAGCTTACCTCTCATATGCCCGTTATTCTGCAGAAATCAAACAAATAGTGTTAAGCCATAGAATCTTATAACCAGAATCTCTGGACCAGAATGCATTTTTATGATTTGCTGCTGAAGGTGGTTTTGCTCTCCACTCTAGCCTTTCCCAACCTGCTGCTCTCCATGTGTTTTGGACAAGTCTCATCATCCCTGATGGTTGACCATGCTCACTGGGGCCTGGCAGTCTAAAACACCTGAATGACAAAGGATTGGGAAATTCTGTGTTGTTGTTTTTTCTCTGCTCCCCGCACCCTACCCTAGCCCACTTTGACCCACGTAGTCATGGGGAAGGTGGTTGGCTGTGTGGGCAAAGCAATTAGATCTTCACAATTCGGGGACAGACATTTTCACACGCGCTAGATTTCTAGAGCGATAGAAAGACATGGAATGGAACCTTTGGAGAGTCTAAGACAGGCATCCCCAAACTTGGCCCTCCAGATGTTTTGGGACTACAACTCCCATCATCCCTAGCTAACAGGACCAGTGGTCAGTGATGATGGGAATGATAGTCCTAAAACATCTGGAGGGCCGAGTTTGGGGATGCCTGGTCTAAGATTTGCTTTCCCATATTGTCAGGATTGAGGCTGGCATCCAAACATTCTGGCTTAATAATGGTTAATAATAATTCTCCCCTTTGAATGGCCCCAAATTTGTAGGTTAGGTTTCTCATTACCATCCAATATTGATAGGCCTAACCTATGTATCTAATAGGTGAACCCAATATATATTGGGTTGTGTGTGCTTAAGTTATACTTGGAGAAGACCTATTAAATCCATGGGTGCAAATTAGGCCTAACTAACTCAACTCTATTGTTTTCAGTGGGTTTAGTCTATGAGTAAAATTTGGAGCGTGCAACCCATAATTTGCTGCTATTGTGTTTAACCTAGGAAGTCCACAAAAGCTACTAGCGCAGGAGACCTCCAAGCATGGTCTATATCAGTTGTTTTGAGCCTAAAAGATATAGAGAACCAACTTCTATTAAACTTCTATAACAATCTGGGCATTTGGAGGCAGTTCTTATCCGCCCTAGGTGACCAGGTTAGTGGTGATTTTACAAGCCTGTATTCTAAACACTCAGAGAATTCCTAGGATGCAGCTGCACAAGGCTTACATTACTGGCATGTTTTCCAGTCAAGGCTTGATGTTTTGCTGTTGCAGCAAAGCTGTCAGCTCAGAAACATCTAAATTCTCCATCAGCGTTCTCGGAAGTACTTAGTGTGCTGTTGTGAATTAAATTGAGTGGCCTTATTTCCTATGTTAAAAACAAATGAATCAATATTCATCTTTGCTTGGAGAGAGAAACGGACGGTTAATAATCTTTGGTATGTTTTATTTGCAGGAGAAAAGCCTTACAGATGCTCATGGGAAGGGTGTGAGTGGCGTTTTGCGAGGAGTGATGAGTTAACCAGACACTTCAGAAAGCACACGGGTGCCAAGCCTTTTAAATGTAGTCACTGTGACAGGTACGTGAATGGACACTCTCTTTTAATAACCCCTGCACCTCCCTCCTCCCCGGTGCTTCCATGGGAAGCAATGACTTAAGCCCTCCACATTGATGAAGCCACCAAGGCGCAGGCAGTTTCATCAAGTATCAGCTTTATCCCATTGCACCGGAGCTTTTCAAAGGAAGCATCCAGCTTCAGTGATCAGCAACAGTGTAGCTTTTTAGTTCTAACAGTGCAAAAAGAGAGAGAAATAAGTCTGATCAGGTGAATCAATTCTGCCTCTGCTTAAAGTAAAAACGTTTCCAGTTACATATTTCAGAACAGCCTACTTGAAATTCCAGTGGAACTACTCCCAGAATTAAGTGGATTGAAGTTAATGCATTTTAGATAGTGTCTGCATGGATACAGGTTAAATAATAGAGTGACTTCTGATGCTGACATCAGGAGGAAAGCGGAAGAAGCTGACAGGAGGAGGAGCAGTCTGTAGGGTCTCTTTCAATGAACGTCTTGGAAGGGTTGGGTTGGGTTGGGTTGCTATGGTATAGCTATGGTCACATTATAAAGAGGCGGACTTGGTCCCCATGGTGGTCTCTCTCCCAACTCCTAGTATTCTGTGAGTCACCTTCCCTTTCCTCCAAAACTTCCAAGACAGTTTATGTCTTCTAAGAAATAGCTCTTCTGCTTAGCCATCTCCGTTTGGGTCTCTTTTGCACCAGCCTTCTGTCACAATGAGTTATTGGAAAAGGATTGCAAAGAGTTATTTTAGCAGGTGCTGTGAACTTAGGCTAAGATTCTTGCAGGATGCTCGCTTGGATCGATTTAGATGAGCCTAGTCTGTCTCATGGGGTTGCTGTGACCCTTGCATCCCATTCCAAGCTCCTTTCAGGATATGAATGTCAGCCCGATTGGTGAGTGACTGAGAACGTGACTGTGGTGCCACTCTGCATACTTTGCTTTGACACAGCATTTTGCATTCTGGCCAAGTGGCGGAGTGACCATTCTGTTCCTCTGTTCACCTACTTGACAACCTATCTCTCTGCCCCAAGGTTGCACAAACCAGTCCAAATCACACAGATTGCAGTGGAGTTAATTCTGCACGTCGTTTTTGTTTTAAGTATGCTCCGTAAAGGTGCTCTGTAATATTTGCCTCCGTTGCAACTGATGATAGTAAGGCTGGGGTACAATAGGATTCCAAAGGGCTTTGCACTTGGGTCTCCCAAATCAAATTCTGTGTCTCTCGGATGGACCTATAGGGCCTCATAACCTACCACAGCAGTCCCCAATGTGGTGCCATACGGATGTTATTGGAATATTAACTCGGATCAGTCCAGCATGGCCAGTGGAATGGGACAAGCAGAGTCATAGTCTTGCAACATCTGGAGGAAGCCATGCTAACTCCTCCTGGTCTAACCCGATTCACTCACCTATAGGAAGATAGTCCTCAAAATTCTCCCCTCTTCTCCGTTGACAGGTGTTTCTCCAGGTCCGACCACCTGGCCCTGCACATGAAGAGGCATCTCTGAGTGGGTGAAGAGGTCGAATCCTGTGGGCTAAGAGGCTTCGAGGTCAACCAGCCTTGAAAGAAGGGATGCGTGTTCCAGCCAAAGCATGCCATTTTGCACCCTAACCCAGTTGCCTCCAGGGCCTCTCTTCCTTGGAAGGTCTTCTGAGGGCTAAACAAGTCATGTAAGGAAACGGCATAGCGACCGCACGGTTGTGGGTCTCGTACGCTGGCACCCAACCTTCTACGCCTTCTGCCGTGAGCACGTGCACTGAGAATGTTAATGATTGGACGACTGTATGTTATTGAGGATCGTACTGGGCGACTGTATGCTGAGGCACATGAATACTTTTTGTTTGTTTGTTTCATTTTCCTTCCGTTTCGTTCCTCGTGGTTGTTTTATAACCGTAAGCGAGAGAGAGAGAGGAAAGGTCAGCTGAATGGGGGAGGGCGGGGGAATCATTTGCGTATGTGAGGAGTATGCCGCAAGAAAGGAGCGATCAATCATTTCCAAGGGGCGGGGCGAAAGGGGTGTCTGCACCTTTAAAAAAAAAAAGGAAGAAAAAGAAAGAGGGAGGGGAAGATGGAGGGGAGGGGGTGGCGAGTCAGGACACCAGAATGGAGGGAGGGGCCCCTATCCTGTGTGAGAGGAGCTTTTGGTGTCTGGTCCAGCTCTTAAATGTGCAATGTGTCAAGTAGCTTGTTTTACTTGCTACAGAGCTCATTTGTAATCCATTGTATAAGCTGTGTATTTACAATATAACACAACCTATAACTTTTTCATTATAATACAAAGATTATTGCATGGTTCTGGGGAACTATATGCTTTTCCATTCTTTAATCAGGACTTGCAGGTATTTCTTTTGTTTTCTCTCCCCCTCTCTCAATTCCAGTTAAAAAGCTGCTACAATGCAATTGGTTTAATGTTACATAACATACAGATCCTGGATTTTTATTTTTTTATTTTTTTGTCCTGTTGGGTGGATAAAACCACTGTAGGTTAGAAACTGTAATATTTTTTAAGAAAAGAAAAGAAAATTCTCATGCAGCTATGTTGGGGTTTTGTTTTTTTGTTCCTTTTCTCTTTTATTTATGCCTTGAGGTCTCTTAATTTCTGGTTTTCTAGCTGTTAATGCACTGTTGACCTTAATAATGGTGCCTTATGCAAAAGTGATCTCTTCTCGCAAGAGGTCTTATACAGGGGTATGGGTGATTTGTGCTTCATTAAGGCTCTCTTGTCATCTGACATTTGTACTGTATCAAATGTAAATTATGAAGAGGTGGAGGAAAGCATAGGCTGATCTTCAGGGTTTTTTTCCATGTAGAAAAGCATCTTTGGACATCAATACAATATTACACCTTTCCTTTTAAAAATCCCATGGAATAATATGACCGGTTCTGCCATCTTGAAAATCCCTGTTTATACATCCTTGCACAACCAGTAATATGTGTACAGAACATGCACCCTGAACCTCCCTTTCCCATGTACCTCAAAATGTTACAATTCCTCCCTTTTTAAAAGTGTAGGAGCATTACAAAAATAATCATTTGCTTAAAATGGCACAAGTTCCATGTCTTTATATCAAGCTTTCTCTTGGTTAATACTAAAATAAAACACTCTCTTTATTAAAATAGAAAAAGCAAAACAAAACAAAAAAAAAGTTACCAAGCGGGCAGAAAGTTTCTTGGGTGTATATATTTGCTTGTATAGTATTTGTAAGCACTGTGTGTTTGTGTGTGTGTGTGTGTGTGTGTGTGTGTGTGTATGTATGGATAATATATATTTTTCAAGGAAAGAATTGAGTTCTTTCCTGTGAAATATGGCAGCCCATAAGAAGTCCTCTGCTTTTCTTTAAGTTTTGTAAAGGAAGCAAACAAGTGGTGGTCACTAAACACATAAAAACATTTTTTTAAAAAAAATATTATTATTGGCTTGCAGACTACTTTAAAAAGTGTTTGGGCAGCAGCCTGGGGGTGGAAGAGAGGCTCCGATGGGTGCAAGCGATTCTTGCGAAGAGAAAGCTGGACTGCATTTGCTTCTGTGTCGGGGGGGTGCACTTGTGAGCTCAAAAATCCCCGATTGTCAAGTGAATGGAGCAAATTGGAACCTTTTCCTGAGGCTACTGCAGGATTGGGCATCTTTCAATGCAACTTGGCAGCTTTCTGAATCAGGTTCTCTCTCTCCAGACCAATGAGCCTGCCATTTCTCTTTTACCTTGGCAAGGTCCCAAGACTGCCCCTCTTGTCCCAACTGGACCTTCCAACCAACTTTCTGCTCGTGTCTGGCTGGCTCTCCATCTGTCCCAAAGGGCACTCATTTGGTACATCACCTTGAGGGCTGAGCTCACTTAGTGACATGTTTCCACATCATCTGGAAGCGCTACATCAGAGGTGGGGAACCTTTGGTCTCTGATGTCGTTGAACCACAACTCTCACAATCCCTGTTGACCATTCTGGCAGGGGCTGATGAGAGTTGTGGTTGCATGGCATCTGGAGGGCAATGGGGTCTTCACCTCCTGTGCCACATTTAGCAGTTGATAATTCTAGCAGGAGGCAACAACAACAACAAAAACCCTCCAACCCAAATCTACCCCTTTGGCTTCTGTCTAGAAGCTTATTGAGAAGATCTAGGAATGAGCTCCTTGATGATTGCTTTGTTACTTTGGGTATTTACATTTCAGCTGAAGGCGCAATATGGTTTTCATGAGAGAGCTTAGATGCAGCCATCCCCCAGAAGTTAAGTCAGTGAGTTTCAGAACTGCCTTCCCCAGCAGTGCTGTACTTACCCACAAACCACAGTGATAGCCCATTTCTTGCTGTTTAGGACAGCTTTTCCAGGAACTGGTGGTGAAGGTTAAATAGTTCTCTAGAACACATTAGACACTAATTTATCCATTTCTAAGGAACACACAGGCCTGCCCCTTTTGTATTGTGTTCAATTTTTATATACTTGAGTGTGCACTTTTAAAAAGGCAAAAAGTAAATATGCCCTAGGAAAAAGGTTTATATTGTCTACAATCTGTAGGGCTCTCATGTTACATGTGGAGCTTCATGCATGTAGGATCTGCCTTGCTCTTTTTTCTTTTTTCCCTGTTGAGGGACTTCCTTGCAGCTATAGTGAGAGAAACATTTCATACATGGAGCATTCTCCATAGTAAAAATGGGAGGTCTATACCTGTATGTTTATCAGGATCATCACAAGTGGAAGAAGGCGATTAAGAACGGTTTTTCTATTTGTTTGGGGGTATTTCAGGGGTGGGTTTTTTGTTTACCTATTTTGCAATGCTTTCTGCTGAAGCATAATAACTCTATTAATGCTCAAGGAGAAAAACATGGAAATTTAATAAATCCCCCTGCATTAGCTTTTCTTGATTGTGAAGCATCAAAACGGTTTTGGAATGGGGGGCTGTGTGCCATACGTCAAATTATGCCTGTCAGTTTTGTAAGTTTAAACAAGTACATTTTGTTCAGGTGATAACTGAGCCTCAATAAAGCAGAGAGAAAAAAAATTGCTTGAAATTTCAGAAGAGAATTTCTATTCGTAAAATTTCTTTCTTTCTTTCTTTTTTCCTTTTTTTGTTCGTTTGTTTTTTGGAAGCACCCTGTTATCTAAAGAATCTCTTTGTAAGATTTTTGTAAAAAAAAATTGTTTTACAAGATTTTATTTGAAATTGTTTTTTGCAAGATTGTTATATTTCTGTATGAATGTATTTTTTATTGGAATAACATAAAAAAAAATTCTTATCAGCATTTTTGGGTCTCTTTCTTTGGTTTTGCTTCAGTGAAATTAAAAGTGGTAACAGAATTTCCATTATCTAGAGTTGCCCCTCATTCACTGGGAACACTGCATTGGCTTGGCAATGGGATGGGATGGCAATGGTTCTTAAAAGTGCTTTAGCTAGGCTTGCCTGGTCAAGGCAAGGAGCTAAGCTTTGCCAAATGAGAATTCGTCTAACCCACTTATACTTCCTTCAATGCAACATACATAAATCTGCTCCATATGCCCCAATTGTGGTCACTCAGCAAAAAACGTGAAGTGCATTGAACATGCAGATTCTGTATCTGTATATAGAAGGCGATGAAAATGATGCGGGAGAGAAGTGTGTTTCTTTTCTTGCAATTATAGGCCCTCTATTATGAGTCCCGTTTCATAACTTTAGACAACTGAAGGTCCAGTTCCTATAGGCCAGGTGTGGGGAACAGCTTTCTCCACTTGAGGGCCTCATTCCTTTTTGGGCAACTTCCCAAGGGCCACATACCACTGGTGGAAGGAGCCAGAAGCAAAAATGGGTGGAGCAATGAACTGAGATTTTACTTTTGTACATATGGTAGGCTAGCTTCTACACACACCTCACCCACTACCTAGGGAAGAAAGCGTCACTACTGGAAATCTTAGGCCTTGAATCTGATGATAACTGATTCCTGCATTGCAAGATGGCCCTTGTGGCCCCTTCCAGGCCTCTGATTGGTCCTTTTCCAGTAAATTTGGAGGTTGGAACACGAGTTGAGGATGTACTCTTTTCCTTACTGGAAAGAGACAGTGTAATAATAATAATTAATAATTTTATTACTTATACCCCAGCCATCTGGCTAGGTTTCCCCAGCCATTCTAGGCAGCTTCCGGTACATATAAAAACATAATAAAATGTCAAACATGAAAAACTTCCCGATACAGCGCTTTCCCATGGCTCCCAGAATCCCTGCAAGCTGCTGCAGTTGCCCTACTGCGGTAGTTTCCAGGTTCTGTCTTCAATATGCCCCACCTCATAATTTAAGGGAAGTAGAAGTGCACAGTTCCAGGGAGTACCACACATAATGAATAAATGAAACCAATGGACCTATAAGTCTCAATGATTTGGAATGAAAGCAAATTAAAACCAGGTTTCATATGTATTCAGGGCATCCCAAGGCCACATCCACATGAGACATTTGAAGCACTCTTAGACCTTCAGCACTTCAGCAGTCATGGCTTCCCCCCGCAAAGGATCCTGGGAAGTGAAGTTTGTTATAAATGTTGATAATTGTTGGAAGCCCCCTGTTCTCCTCAAAGAATAATTCCATTTCCCAGAGTTCTATGGGAAGAGGGATTGATTGTTAAAACATTTGTAGCTCTGTGAGGGGAATAGTGCTCCCCTAACAATTCTCAGCACCCTCCAAAGGTTCCCAGGATTCCTTGGGGAAAGCTACGGCAGTTAAAGTGGCATAAAAGTGCTTTAAATGAATAGTGTGGACGTGGCCTAAAACTCTCACATGAGGAATCAGCGAGGATGGATATGCTAAGCATGCCTGACACAGAC
The DNA here is from genome assembly GCF_964106645.2 of Podarcis pityusensis. Taxonomy (NCBI): domain Eukaryota; kingdom Metazoa; phylum Chordata; class Lepidosauria; order Squamata; family Lacertidae; genus Podarcis; species Podarcis pityusensis. Next base: position 16,516,961 of record NC_138037.1, on the reverse strand, counting down.
GCCAGTTGCCATTTCCACCATCCTCCATGATTTGGAGGAATAACATCTGCAGTTCAGAAGCCTTTTCTGCTCACATAGACTCTCCACCCACTCTCTTAGAGACCAGATTTCAGGGTTCTAAAACACATAGGCATCCTACATGGGTAGAGCAAGCTCCTCACTTCCAAAGTTAGCCCTCTATAACTCATGGAAGTCAACAAGGAAGATGATGGGGGCCCAGCAAACACTTGCTTCTTTCTTTTTTGATATAAATTTTTATTATTTTTCCTTAAACACTTTTTCAAACAATACATTGATCAACATATAAACTTTTTTTGCTCCGTCGAGCTTACGACTTCCCTCCTTCCCTTCAACCAGTAGCCCATATCAGATCCAATCTCGCATTCTAACTCTTTACAATATCTCTACATTGTAGGATTTACTTCAATCCTGCTAGTGTCTTCAAATTTTTATAGTTATAATTTAAATAGACAATAAATTTACTCCAGTCTCTCTGGAATTTCTGATCGTCCTGGTCTCAGATCCTGCAAGTCAGTTTCGCCAACTCAGCAAAATCCATCATCTTCACCTGCCACTCCGCAATGGTAGGAATTTCTTGTAATTTCCATTTTTGGGCCAACAAAGTCCTTGCTGCAGCTGTGGTATACATGAATAGTCTTTGATCTACCTTCATAATCTCATTTCCCATCAAGCCAAGCAAAAATGCTTCCGGCTTTTTGGGAAAAGTATATCTAAACATCTTCTTTAGTTCATTGTAGATCGATTCCCAAAATATTTTTACTTTGTCACAAGTCCACCACATGTGGTAAAAATCTCCATTTACATCCTTACATTTCCAACATGTTTTGTCCCGCAAACACTTGCTTCTTTAAACACCATGAAAGAATAGGGCTGAATAGGGCTTAGATGTGCTCCAAATGAATGAGTTTTAATCTGACCCCTTCCATGTTGCACATGTGTGGGAGGAGGCAAGAATTTGTCCATCGCTACTTGGAACAGAGGTAAATATCTCCAGTGCACCACCCTTTGTTGCAATGTTGCATTTATGGAAACAGAATCTTTTTCATACTTCACACACACACACATAAGACTGAGCCTACGGTTTGAAGACGTTTGCCAATTTTCTTTGGGCGTGCTGCATTTTCGAGCTTCCTATGAGTAATGGTGGAATTGCTTCAACCACACATCCTAAATAAAGGCTTGTGAAAAAGCCCAGTTGAGCTATTCTCAGTTCTTCCACCCTCCTCGCCTTGCAGGGCTGGAGGATAACGTTCCGCTCAGAGCAAAGCATGGCGCAAGACGTTTGCTGCAAAGCAACCATGCAACAATGATCTGTCAAGGCTGCTGTGCATTTCAACATGCCCCTTGTTCTGCTGCCTTGCTTCACTCCTTGTTTGGAAATACTGTGGATTTAAGGGGGGGGGCAGATGCAAAGACCACAAAAGAAGAGCATTCTGGACAATGTTGCATTTGCAATCTCCGGAGAGACTTGGCATGCCTGGCTTATAGCAGGTGGGAGGTAGCAGAGCCCAAGAGAATATGCAATATTTGTGCCAATATTTAATTTGTTCCCTCCCCCGTCCATTAAAGGCTCAGAACCTTTTAGCAATTTGCAATCAAGGCACAGACCAAATCTACTTTTTTTTCCTGCTGTGAGAGCTTCAATGTGCAAGTGAAGCTCTGCACCAGACTTGTAAATAGCCACTCACCATGTTACCTATGGTGAGTAAATAATTCCTGTAAGTGACCAGGAAGGGGAACTTTTGCAGAGACAGACAGAATCAGTTCTCTTTTTGTTTGATGCCATCCATGTGCCACAAAGACTAGCATCAGAATGTTACATGCAGGCATTCGCAAAACAGTAATTTTTGTGGACATGTTGCAAGACTGTGTTAAACATATATGTCAGGAATGGAAAGAACCACTTGCTTATGCAGAGAAGTGGCTCGGCTATGAATCAAGAAGCCCCAGTTTGAATCTTGCATTTGACAAGAACTCATTGAGCAAAACACTCCTTAATATTCCATGTGCAACATGGAATTCATATAGAATTGTTGTTCTTGTTAGGGATTACAGCAAGGTAATGCATTCAGTGTTTTCTTTGAATAATCCGTGGTATTATACAAATAATGAGTACCTTTATTACCCATTATATGTATGAAAAACAGTTTGCATTGCTTTTATATGTTTTTATCTAAGAGCTCTTTAGCTAAGGAATGGCCCTAAGTGAGAAATCCTTATGAAGGTTGGTCATCGAGACTCAGAACATGGAGGGAACTGCAAAAAGGCCATTCCCAGTTAATTCTAGAGACTGCACAAGGAAGGAAGAGGACTTGTCAAAAGTATGAAGGGCCATACCTATTCAGGTATCAACCCAGCACCTTCCATTGTGCTTCAAATGCACAAGAAAGATAGCGCAGCTGTTAAAAGTCTGCTAGAACACACTTCCAGTGCCCATCGCTATCAGGATAAGGGCTCCCAAACCATGTTCTGAACCCATCTCCCAGTAGTCTTCAAGGGAAGCTCCTAAGAGATTGCAATGTGGTAGTCAAGTCTCAAGACTCAGGAATTTGAAAGCACGGGTGATTATTGGTGGGTGGGGTTGCCAACTATAGAAATCAAAAGTCCTAATCCCTGGGTGAGCTCAAAGGGCAGAGTTATTTGGTCAGAGGGTGGAGTCCAAAGCGGCTCGAGGAGAACAGCCAAGGAGAGAAATCCAGAATTTTTTTTAATAGGTTGGAGGCAGAGTCCTGTAAATGTTTAGCGGATCTGAGGGAAGGGCCCCAAGCAAAAGGTAACTGTGTTCATCTAAAAACGGCTGAGGAGGCATGGAAAGAAAAGCAGCCTTGCCAATTGTCGTTGTGGAGAACGGTCCAGTTTTTATTTTCCAGGTTGTATGGCAACCTCCTTGCTAGATCTGGTCGAACTCTGCCTTCTTATCCAATGGAGCTCTGTAGAAGGTGCTCCAAGGAATCCCACCATTGATGCCTTCTGTTCACTCACAAGTGCGGCTCGTAGCTCAAAATGCTTTTTGACTGTATTGCAAAACTCCAGGCCAAATCCTTTACAGCCCACCTTGTTAAAACAGTTACTATTGTTTACTCTCCTTGAAGCTCCCCCCCCCACCCCCAGTTTCAAATCCTGGTTTCATGAGAATCATTTTATTAGGCACACACTATACTTAACTTGCATTGTGCTTGTCAAAGCTTGTTGGAAGCCGAGCACGTTTGATATCCTAGGTGATTTATGCTTCTGCTGCCTTATCTTTCCTTTTCTCTTGCCTGCTGACAATAGCAAATCATCATCATCATCATCATCATCATCAACCTAGCAGTTTGAAACCATGCCAGTGCAAGTAGATAAATAGGTACCACTGCAGAGGGGAAGTAAACGGTGTTTCCGTGCTCTCTGGCACTTGTCACGGTCCTCCGTGCACCAGGAGCAGTTCAGTCCTGCTGGCTACCTGACCTGGAAAACATTCTGTGGACAAATACCAGCTCCCTCAGCTTGAAAGCAAGATGAGTGCTGCAACCCCTTGGTTGCCTTTGACTGGACCTAACCGTCCAGGGGTCCTTTACCTTTACCTAATAATAATAATAATAATAATAATAATAATAATAAATAAATAAATAAATAATGCCATAGTGCTGTTGACCACCTAGGACATTTCCACAAAAACAAAAATACTTTCCAGAGTTTAGTTCAGAGATTGCCAATGGTTTGAGCTCTCAAAACATAGTTTTCTTATTTGACACATGGAAAACGACTTCACATAGCAGCTCTACAAAGGCATTTATGGATAATCTTGTATGCTGAGGAAGGCAGCTGAAGTAGCCATTTTGGGATTGCGATCGTGATAACAAGCAGATGGGTGATTGTTTTCATTTCATGTTAAAGTCGGTATTTATAGGAGTGAAGACGAGAAGTGATGCATTTTGTTAATGGGTGAGAAAGGGATAACCTCCCACATAGTGTTAAAATAGGCAGAAAAAGATGTGATGGTTTGTCCAAACGAGGCTTTTATCCTTTTTGGCTATCCTCCGTTTTCTGTCAAATTATTTTGACGTGTCATGCTAAGGTTCTTACCTTTCTGATTTCATTTTGCATAATTTCAGAGGGATTGTTTTAGGCATATTTTTCAGTTTTTTTGCTAGCTCCCTCCAGTGCTATTTTCCTAGAAAAAGAGGTGCCAGAACTGAGTTCCAGTGAGTTCTGGCTGAAAAAAACCACAAAACCCTGGCTCTCTCGAAGTTACTGGTGGAAAGTCAGGGTATAAATGTCTTTTAAAAATGGAACAATGCCTCTCTTAGATGGTTCATTTGGTGCCATTTCTTTTAAGTAATTTTAGTGAGACTTCTTTTACCAACTGCTCCCAAGGGAAGGACTAGGTTTGCACCCACTTCATACACTTAGAGCACATTTAAAGCATTTGGCTTCCCCCAAAGAATCATGGGACCTGTGATTTACTCCTCCAAGAGGATGGGCCTTATTTCAGTGGTAGTGCGTCTGTTTTGCATACGAAAGGTCTCAGATTCAATCTCCAGATATGTTCGGGTGAGACTTCTGTCTACAACACTGGAGAGCTACTGCCAATCATTGTCAACAATACTGGGCTGGATGGACCAATAGTCTGACTCAGTGTGAGGCAGCTTCCTTTGTTCATAGGGAAAGGGCTGTAGATCACTGGTACAGCATCTTCTCTGTATGTAAAAGGTCCCAGGATCAATCCCCAGCATCTCTAAGTATGGATGAGACAGACCCTTGTTGAAACCCTGGAGAGCCTTTGCCTGTCTTATAGATGATGCCGAACTAGATGGACCAATGGTCTGACTCCAGATAAGGAGTTTCTTGTTTTCCTGTGTACAATTCCCAGCACCCTTTACAAACTACTAGGATTCCTTGGGAGTAGCCATGTGCTTTAAATTTGTGGTGTGGATATGACCTAACTGGGTTAAATCTACATGAGGGTAAATCTGGACTGTAAGAGCAGTTTGACAGTAGAGGCAATTATCTAGAAGGGTGGTGGTTTCTCCCTCATTGGGGGTCTTCTAGCAGAGGATGGACAGTGATTAGTTGGGGGTGCCTTTGCTCTGGTTTTCCTTCATCAGCTGGAGGTTGGAGTAGATGGCCAACAACACCCCCTCCTATGATTCTTCATCTTCCCTTTGGGCATGTGAAGAGCAGAATGTTCTCTCTCATCTCCCAACAATCTACTCACTTGGGGCCGGAAGAAGAATTTGCTACATTCTATGATTACAGCAACCAATTCCACCCGCTCCTTTTGCTCCTCTGACGGACAGATGTCATCACTGTGAAGACACTTCTGCATTTTGTCTGCATCCTGCAGATTTTTAGAGGGACATTATGTACTGAAGATTTGCAAAATGTTCTCCTGTCTGCCCAAATCTGTTCTTCCCCCATTTCTCAAGCTGGGAGTTACTCCATCGCATTGTGTTGCTTGAGGCAATTCTGAATGCACAGAGGAGCAGCATTGGTTCAAGGATCACCGGGGTGAACAGTGATGAGTGGATGACTTGTTCATGGCAACATGGGAAGCTCCCCAGAGTTTCAGACAGGGGAGATTCCCTGCCCTACTTGAAAACACTGCATATTGAACCTGGAAACTTCTGCATGTAAACTGGAAGCTTTATCACTGAGCTATTCCTCTTTGACCCATATTTCTGCCTTTCTGTTGATATCCTACTCAATCCTGCAGGCTCTGGGTGCTCAAAACATGTTTATTAAATCTAACAAGGTAGCATTTAGCACACCTACACATGTCGCCAAAGTTAATCTTGGTCATCAAATGCTATTCAAAGAGAAAACTTACTTTTCTGATGTCATAACTTAAGGCTGCAATCTGATGCACATTATCTTGCAGGAGCACCAACTCTAGAGGGGGAAGGTGTTGTCAGCCCCTTCAATATTCCTTAGCAGGGGGCTCAGCTCCCCCTCCCCCCATACTGAGGGGGTGGAAGAGGCTGAACCACCAAACTGAGCATAGCGCAGCATCAAAGCCAGGCTTCTCCTGAGCGCTAGAGAGGAGGAGCTACAGCTGTTGAAGCTGTATGGCACTGGGCAACGATGCTCGGGAGGAGTCCTGACGATGTGCACACAACACATGTTGTGCGCATAACATCATGCATGTGACATGCCTCTGGGCCTCCCCAATCTTAGGTCCAATGTGATGCCTCTGTTTTGTTGGGAGAAAGGCCCATTGAACACAACAGAACTTACTTCTGAGTAAACATGCCTAGGATTGCCCGGTAAGCCTGCAAATACATGGATGCTTTGCTTTGTGATGCTGGCTTCGGAACTTAAACCAATTCACCAGACACATAAAAACCCACCTTCTTCTTCTTCTTCTTCTTCTTCTTCTTCTTCTTCTTCTTCTTCTTCTTCTTCTTTTTTGGCAATCACTCATAGCCGAGTAAGATTGTCTTCCATAAACACGGTTTTAACAATGAGTCTGTAAGTGACTGTGGAGGCCAATTCTGGATCCACATGTCCTTCCACAGTGGGGACATTGGTTTCTGGGCGGGAGTTGATCATGGTGTGGATTTGCCAAGCATGCCTTCCTCTTAGCACGTTTCTCCCTTGAGTGCCTTCAAAGCCCATGACACCTTTGGTAAAGGCTGTTCTCCAACTGGAGCGCTCACAGGCCAGTGTTTCCCAGTTGTCAGTGTTTATACTACATTTTTTTTTAGATTGCCTTGAGACAGTCTTTAAACCTCTTTTGTTGACCACCAGCATTACACTTTCCATTTTTAAGTTCGGAATAGAGTAGTTGCTTTGGAAGACGATCATCAGGCATCCGCATAACATGACCAGTCCAACAAAGTTGATGTTGAAGAATCATTGCTTCAACACTGGTGATCTTTGCTTCTTCCAGTACACTGATATTAGTTCGCCTGTCTTCCCAAGTGATGTGTAAAATTTTTCAGAGACACCGTTGATGGAATTTGCTTAGTAATGTCCCATTTGGCAAGTGAATAGGCCCACTGAAGGTGTTTTGCCCAGTTCTCCACACCACCCTCCCAAAATGTGGAGTTGGCACTTCCTTTGAGTGAACCTGCAGTAGGAATCAGGCTGCCCAAGAGCATGGAAACTCTCACAAGCCCAGCCATCTCCAAGGGCACAGCTTGGAACAATTTCCCACTTAAGCTTTGAAAGCTCCATTATCTATTTCACAGCCGAGAGCATGTAGAAACATTGCTACAAATTGACCTTTTCCTCTCTCTCCTGTCTTCTTTCTCTTTCTCTTCACTTCCACCTAGCATTTTCTCTTTCCTCTTAATCTCCTAATCCTTAGCAGTAAGTAAGTATGACAGGAAGATGAACTGGAAAATTAAGGATTATTAGAGCTATTCTGTGCCAAAAGGATCATGTCACAAATGCTATTTTAGCCTGCCCAGTTTGGGAAATAATTAAGGGATCATCCTGCTCGTTTGGCCCGAGGATGAGATTGTGAATGGCCATTGCAGTTGCTTAAACCCTAGCCTGGTAAATTTTGCTGCTGACAGACTGTGTGTTTCGGGTTGGCATGAGCAAGGCTGGATTTGTTATTGTGCCTAATATGCCATCAGGACCCCTGTTGAGCTGAGATTACCTGCACAGACTCTTACATAGAGATCCAATTCTTGTACAGAGAGCCTGTTCAGATCCATCATTCAAAACTTTTGTACCCTGCTCTTCAGCCGGAAAAACTCCTAGGGAGATTTAAAAATCAGCCATCAATCAATTCTATCTTCTCATTCTACACCTATATTTTGGGGAAATTGTCTGTCTGTCTGCCTGCCTCTTCTCTATGCACGATTCTGTGATTCTAAGATTTGGATACCTCTTAAGAGATCATCACAACATTTGGCATGATGGTTCCTGAGATCCGTTAGGATATCTGTTGCAGCTCAAGTAGCAGGTTTTGGCCTGTGTTAGGAAACAACTGGGTGCCATTTTGAATCAAGATGACCAACTGAAGCAGCCACAGCAGACATCAAGCAGTAGGTGAAGCCAGAACCAATGATAGACCAAGCCAGCTAGAATTAGTTCCCCCCCCATCCTCCTCCATTAATAATAATAATAATAATAATTTATTATTTATACCCCACCCATCTGGCTGGGTTTCCCCAGCCACTCTGGGAGGCTTCCAGCAAAATATTAAAATACAATAATTCATCAAATATCAAAAGCTTCCCTAAATAGGGCTGCCTTCAGATGTCTTCTAAAAGTCAGATACTTGTTTATTTCCTTGACATCTGATGGGAGGGCATTCCACAAGGCAGACGTCATTACTGAGAGGGCCCTCTGCCTGGTTCCCTGTAACCTTACCTCTCACAGTGAGGGAACTGCCAGAAGGCCCTCAGCGCTGGATCTCAGTGTCCGGGTAGAAAGATAGGGGGTGAAGACTCTCCTTCAGGGATACTGGGCCGAGGCCGTTTAGGGCCTTTGGAATTCTGCAACACTGAGATTAAGGAAGAGGAAGCTAACCCTAACCCTATACTAGCTGTAAGCAGACAAGGGCGGCGGCGGCAGCGGGTCTGGCTGTGGTCAGGCTGAGGTAGCTGGGGCACTCCAATGGACCAGCCTCCACTTGTGTTATTCAACAACATATATTCAACAACATATGGCGGTTGCCACTTTAGCTTTCCCTGCTATGCGCTGCAATGAACTCAAAGGGATCATTCCACTTCCTACCACCTGATTTTATTATTTTTTTTCCCACTTGACACCCAACATTCCATAGCTACTGAGCATGCTCAATCCTTCCTGGGTTATTTTTATTCTGTGTGGGGTGGGGTGGGGGGTTGGCAAAGCTCCAAGCTATTTATTTCTGCGTACCTCCAAGTATTTTGATATCTCCCTCAAATTTCTCTGCGACCCTATTTTGTCTCCATTGCTGTTGGTACTGTACACCTGAGTTTGCTATTAGAAGGAGCAGAACTATACATACATACCCTACACGGTACAATACCTAGCATGCTGCACTAGGCTACAAACTGTCCATTGTCTTCCTTCTGACACTCCCATGACATTCTCTTCCTCTGACAAAGCTGTTCATCACTGATGGCATCTGAGTTCCTCCCTAGGGCATGAACAATACCAGTGATGGACATGGGACTGTTGATGCCATCCACATTGCATGTCCAAATGTTCTGGGAATGGGAGTTTCAAAAGCAAAGTGGGTGACTTTGATGCCAGTGAAGGAGGGAAAGCCACCAAGCCCATCTGTAGTGAATGAATTCACCCAGCCTGGGTGCAGCAAGGAAGTATTCATAAATCAAGCCAACCATGATGTGAAGACTGGATGATTCAAGCACAGCTCCTTTTTTTCTCACACTACTCCTTCAGAGATGAATGCAAGACTTTTCTCCTAGAAAGTGTCCTCAAATGCAGTGTTTAAGAAGTGTACACGCTGGAAGCAAAGCATGAGGCAGATTTGTAACCTGAGCAGTTGAATGTGACTATCACTCCTTGAAAAACTATAAGCTGGGTTGTTCCATCTCATGGACAGAGCTGAATTGCCCACTGCTCTCCATGCTCTGGTAACCTCCAGGCTGGACTGTTGTGGTGTACTCTACATGGGGCTACCCTTGAAGACAATTTGCAAACTTCAACTGGTGCAAAATATAGTGACCAGATTAATGTCTGAAGTGTCATTTAGAACAAGCATGAAGCAGCTGTTCTGGCAAGCAGATTGTTTGTGGAATCAATTCAAGGTGCTCACATTTGTGTTCAAAGCCCTAAGCAACTTTGGTCCGAGGTATCTGAATGACTTTCTCTATCCCTGTTGACCTTATCAGGTGTTAAGATATGTAAAGGTGGCTGCCTTGGTTTTCTGCCACCTTTCAAAGTATGAGGAATGGTGGCCTGGAAGAAAGATTTCTTCATGGTAGCCTTTAAATTGTGAAACTCTCTCCCTGCAGATGTGTGTCTAGCATGTTCATAGTACAACTTTCACTATATGCTGAAGACACACCTCTTTAACTTGTCATTTGACAGTTCAGGTATATTGATATGTGGGATCCATTTCTCATATTAAATTTTTACTGTTCTGATCCATTTGCAATCCCTTTACTTGTTTTATCATTGCAATGGCTTTAAATGTTTTTTTACAATTGTCTCTTGTAATGTTGTAACCTACCCTGGAAATACGTATAGTGAAGGGCAAGTAAGAAATCACACTCACACAAACACAAAAAATATGTAAGTTCCTAACACTCTTGTTCCTTTTTTATGTGGAGAGAGGTTGGGATGAATTGATTCACTATTCTGACCCGGTCATTTGATTGCTTTAAAGTCTATGTTTCTCAAGTGTGTGTGTGTGTGTGTGTGTGTGTGTGTGTAAGTTTTTTGGCAAAAGAAGATATAATTGCTAAACAGACTGAGATCCTGAACTTGTTAGATCTTGCTCCCAAATGCCATCAGCATTGAGATTTCAGCTTTATTTTTCAGCAGAGGAAGCTGAGTATCAGTGGGGCTTCTGATTCAAATTACTCCCCAACCATTATCAAACAGAGCATATACATAGTCTTGCAGAAGGGAAACTACTGGTGGACTGGAGCAATGATAGATGAATTAATTGTCCTTTGTTCTTCTAAATAATCAGAGGTTCCATTAGAGCACATTGTAATTATATTCATATTCATATACATTTGTGATTGGAATGCGCCTGGCATTTAATTGATAATGTGTTGCCACCTTTGTGCTTTTCCATAATTTTTTTACCCCTTATGTCAATTGCCAACTTGTTATTTTAATTATATAAAATTACATTGTAAAACTGTTGTCCTTGTCTTGTTTTGTTTTAAGTCTCCAAATCATAATTCACCACCTTCTCAGTCAACTGACTTTGCTCATCATATGGAGAATGCAATGACTTTGATGAAATCACATGCCCAGTGCTAAAATAACCACATGACATGTGCGCCACATCAAAAAGCTGTGGACGGTATCTGGGTCAAGACTGTGACAGCACTCATCTATTCCTTGTGAAATCCCCATAACATATGGAAAAGGTTAGCTGTGGGGGGAGATAAGAGTATGAGACCAGCATTATTTATTATTTACTTGCTAGCTTTCCATGTGGAAATGCAACTCGCAGCGTATTTGCTGTTGCATAGCAAAATCAGTTCCCAGTGGACTGATATTGTTCCTCTGCTGTAGTTAGTTGCTGCAGGGCTACAGGGTCGACCCAGCCAGCTGCAGAAATCACAGTGGTGAGGGAAAAGGGAGATAGAAATTTAAACTGATAGATAGTAGACTGAGATACCATCTGTATTTTTCATGGGAGGAGGCATACTGACAGGTTAAGTTGGTCATTTTGGAACAGTCCAGTGGCATCTCAAGGCATGCTGCATAGTACATTGGTGGTTGACCAGGGCCAATCCAAGACATTTTGCTGCCTGAGGTGAAGGAGAAGGAGAAGTATAGAGTTATGTATGGAAGTCTGAATGATCTGCGAACTACAAGGGCTTCAAAGTATCACATAGGGTGCCTCAACTACCATGGTTTAAATTCAAACATGTGTGTGAAAATGGATCACCTGACATCATGGGATTTGTGAAACTTCCCCCTCACAGAGGTAGAGGAAATAAGGGTCTCAGCTCACTGAGCAGACCCAAATTCCCACTCCTGTCTTAATTCCTCCCCCAGATAGAAGAGGGATACAGAGCAAATCCCACAAAGTGATATGGGATAAGGTGGTCCTTCATGTAAGAGCATGTCCAAATCCACCCCCTTATTAATTTACATATTTAGTATCATTGCTCCATTGGGCTGATACAAATTTTACTAAAACACCCATGTGTTATCCTTGAGATGCTGGCCCAACAAGAAATTAGTTTCATAAAATGTGAATTCAGGGGATAAGAGGCAGCTGTGATCTGGGGAGGTACCCATTTTTATTTTATTTTTTAAAAGAAACACACCACATGCCACAAAATCAAGCTACAAAAGGGAACTGGAGGCCAATGTTATGATTACACACTTAAGGTCACGTTGACAATTTTTATACGGAACTGACAAGATTTGCAATATTTCAGCTGTTCTAACATGTAAAGAATCACAGCTCTTTACGTCTTGGGAAACTTTCAAAACATGGGTTGGATCATGAGGGTACTGAATCACAATCTCTTCATCTCAAAGGGTTTGTAGAATTGGTAAACCCATCAAAGAAAAAGTGACAGCTCATCCTGGTTTCACCATGCGGCCAACACAGCGGAGGTTGAGGCTTTCCCATGTTTTTATTGTTGGAAAAGGTGACTAACACAGGGCATGAGAGAGTTTTATGAAGCTGTGCTTCCTGTGAAGAAGGTGATTCAACAGAAAACAGTCGAACCCGCTGATTGACAGCGGATTGAAAGGAAGCACAGATGATGCATGCAATGGACTAATCAGCTCATGAGATTCCTGGCCACAAGATGTGAGGATGGCAGGCACAGGCACACAGGGTTTTTGTAACAGGATTAGGGAGATTAATGGAGCTGAGAGACTTGTTACTGAAACCCCAAAATGAAAGATCCCTAGTCAGAGACAATATGCCTCGTGTTGAGGGTGGTGACTGTGGAATAAGAGGGTGCTGCTATCACTACGAGGCCCTTTGTGAGCTTCCAAGGACTGGGGTCACAGTCACACCACATATTTAAAGCACTATGATGCCATTTTAAACAGCCGTGGCTTCCCTCAAAGAATTCTGGGAGCTGTGCTTTGTAAGGGTGCTGTGAGTTATCAGAAGGCCCCTGCTCCCCTCACAGAGAGCTTGATTGTTCAATGTCTCTGGAAATTGTAGCTCTGTGGGTCTTCTAACAACTATTAACAAGCTCCCATAATTTTCTGGGATTGTTTAACCCCTTCATGGATCACTGGCTTGTCATGGCGAAGGGGCTTGAATAACTCCAGGAAGCTATGAGCTATGCCATGCAGGGCCACCCAAGATGGGCAGGTCATAGGCGAGAGTTTAGACTAAATGTGATCCACCTGGAGAAGGAACTGGCAATCCACTCCAGTATTTTGCCAAGGAAACTCCATGGACATAAAAAAAGAGAAGCTTTGAGAAGAAATGGAGAGTTTCCAAGGCATGCTCTGGTTCATGTGGTCACGGAGAGTCGAACACGACTAAGACGACTAAACAACAACAACAACATGATTGTTTAAAGTGATGTCATGGTACTTTAAATGTATGGTGTGGAAGTGGCCTCTTTCTGCCCCACACAATACAGAAGCAGGGTGTCAGAGAAATGTTCTACAGACCAAGCATAAGTCTGCAGAGCCGCAGGTTCCATTTATTGTTGTAGGTATTTATTTTGAAGGAGAGACACTTGATGGTTCAATCAGGTCATACTCTTTTTCCAGCATAAGAGCGTTACATCTCCTTGAAATTCATGGGGGTGGGGGACACGGCAGACTCCTCAGCATTGCACAGACCTTGCTATTAGCCGGCCATCAAAGCAATTCCCAAGGACAGGCGATTTCTTTTGAATCTGTCGCTTCATAAATATGCATCTTTGGCCTTCAAAGGCTTCCAAGCCCAAGGTGCTGAATGCAGTCAAACCTGTGAAGGAAATATGGAGGCAGCCTGCCTGTGGATCTGACTGTTCTGCTTCTGAGGAGTTCCTCTTAATAGTGCTGGCTCAGCACTTGCAAGATGGCGAATTATCAGGGCTTAACAGCAGGAACAGCCAGCTTTCAAAGTTCACCCTGTCACAATTTCTTTTCGTCAACATGTTAAATTCTCAAGTTAGTAAATACACCTCAAGCATTATTTCTTCCCAAGTGATATTATAAAAGACAAATTCCACAAAAAGTTAATGATGACTCCTGCTCCAGAATTTTTGGTTGTGGTGGAATTATTGAGTTAGAGACATGACCGGGGTATATAGATTTTGTGAAACTAACTCCTGCCAGGAATGGAGGTTTTCAGCAAGGGTTTGTTAAACTGAGTAGAAAGGAGTCGTATAAAGTGGTCCAATTAGAAGCAGTGTCAATATGGATGTGCTCATTGAAAATGTTTATTACTACTACTACTATTACTTTACTACTATTACTATTACTATTATTACTACTACTACTGCTACTACTATTAACAATACACAACCTACTGAAGTATGAGCAGACGATTAATACCAGCATTGGATTTGCTGGTACATTCATGGCTAAGACAAATAGCAAAAATGGGATCACACTGCAGATAAAGAATCTCTATTGTCTTCACCTCTAAGCTACCAACAGGCACTCACCTGGACAAGGCCCTGTTGTTTGTTTTTCTTTGGCTTTCTCTTTATGAAATGTGTGCCTTATTTCAGTGAATGGGTCTGGAATTCTGCCTGCCATTTTAGAAGTAAGATAAGGCGCTTGGTTGTCCAATTTCTGCTGATACCCAATGGTCATTGTCCTAAATGCCTTATGCTGGATCGGCCTGACCATTTGAAAACTGCAGACTGTATTGTTGCTGGCTCCCAGCTGTGAAATCACAGAAAAGTTTGAAGAAAAGTACAGAGCGCCAAGTGGGACTGAGAGGAAAGGCCAGGTGTCTTAGTTCATCACAGTGTCTTTTGTTGCCTGCATGGGTGTTGTTGATTATTGGCTAGACTGTAGACAAGGTCTGATTACTAGGTTTGGTGACTCACAATGCTTCATTCCTGTCTGATTGTGTGCGGATTAGGTTCTGTGTACCTGAGAGCAGACTCACTTCAACAAGAGAAATGATTCAGCTTAGGCTGTGAGAAAGAGTTGTCTGAGAAACCTGCTGTGGGGGAACCCAGCACACACCTGAAACAATTTTTATGACGCACACATATCAACAGATTTTCCTTTTGCTCTTCATTTACCGGCAAGGAAGGGTGACTCCAGCCTATCAGTATTCTGTGGGAGGAATTCCAACAGCTACTGGAAATTTAGGTTTGAACAATTAAAGTGGATTAAAGCACTCCGTTGCCCTGGAGCAACAAATCCACTTCTAAAGGAAATGGACTGTTTGCAGTTAGGAAAGTGATAGGGAAATGTGCTGTGAAAGTGTAGGATGGATGAATTATTAACAGGAAGATGTATAAACACTTCTCAATCTGGATGATCAATAAAGGCAAAACACAGTCAAACCTTCAAGTAACCATTGAATACTGAATATTCAGGTTGAAAACTGAATAAGCAGTTCACCTTGTGTTTGATTATGTGTCTTTTGCCTTAGCACCAATCATTTGCCAATGACTCTATTGAGATGTGGAACCTATTGGAAGATAAATCTAAAATCCATGGCAAAGTAGTCTTCTGATTCCTCTCACAAAACACCCAGTAACCCAGGAGGTAAGGAACCTGTGGCTCTCCAGGTGCTAGACTGCAACTCCCATCATTCTTGACCATTGGACATGCTTGCTGTAGCTCAAGGAGGGTCATGGATACCTTGCCCCTGCAGAAACCCTGATCTCATTCTCCCCACTCAGTGCTTATATGACTAATCTTCTCTCTTTCTAGTGAAATGATTATTACTATTAATAATAAATTTATATATTACTTACATGCCAAAATGGCTTCTAAGTGGTTTATAACTATAAAAATCCACACATAATTGAAATACACAATAGTCCATCAACTGAGGTGTTACAAAGACTTAAATAAAATTTAAAATGAAGCAAACAATTAAAAAGCATCACAATGAACATTTTAAATAAATGGTTAAGACAATTAATTCAGGAGAATGCTTGCCTTAAACAGGTGTGAATTCAGGAGCCCGTGGAATGCCAATACTGATGGGGCCTCTCGTATTTAGCAGAGAGAGCATTCTATAACACTAGTGCCAACTGTGAAAAAGCCCACCTACATGTTACCACAAGCCCATAATAATCAATCTGTGTAGCATTTGGAAGGTACCAGGTGGGAGAAGGCTGGTGAGCATAAGAAAGTTTTGTAATTATTTATTTGGCAGGTTTATAACCTAATCTTTAAAGAATTGTTCTCAACCCCATATGCTGTTAATGCTGTTACTTATAATAGGGTGTCATCCACATGACTAATTTTAAATTAAATGTAACCAAAGTAGGGGGGAGGGTTACATCGCATTAATATACCATAAAAACCTCACTTTGAAATTTACATTACAATGCATCTTTTTTCTTCTGTATAAGTGCCATTTATAAGGTTTTCTCCAAATCTTGCTAATATTACTATTAGGCTGCTCTGCCTGTGTGGTTTGAACAATTTCACAGTCCTTTCCTGCAGGCTTCCTGAGTGTGATCCTACTCAGAGGCAAGTCATAATTCAGATCAATGAAGCGCCTTTGTATGTATGCATGGGATTGCAGCCTGTTTCCACATATCTGTGCTTATGTCATTTTAAAAAATGATTTCCCATATCTATAAATCACATTGGGAAGCTACCTTGACTGGAAAGTGCCTTTGATTCCAAATTGGTATTCTCTCGCTGTCTCCCATCAAAAACATTGACAAGCAAAGCATTCCATAGGAAAAGATGTTCCTTTCAGTCACAGGTGTGTGTGTGTGGCTGGGGGCGGATATTCCAAAACAATTATTTTGTGACATTTGAACTGTTTTGACTGTGTCTGCACAACAGTAAGCAAGGAGAGGCCGAAATGGGGTGTGAAAGGAGAAACTGCCTGGTCCGGGTCAACTTGCTCCTAACACCAGCCTGGCCAATGAGTTATCTGCCAGCACCACAGTGCAATGCAGAGAGCAATCAGCATGCGTTCCATGTGCAACCCGTCTCCATTTCTGCAATAATGCAGGCTGATGCATAGGAAGGGGTTGTAGCACATGCTTTGCATTTATAAAATCCCAGATTCAGTTCCCGGTATCTCAGACAAAGCTCTCTGGCAAGGGCTTCCGTTTGACAATCTGTCTGGGCACTGCCAGGGTACTGTGTGGTTCAAAACATAGGAAGGTGCCACCTTCTGACTCAGACCATGGATCTATCTACTCTAGGGTTTCAGATGGGGGTCTCTCTCAGAGCAACCTGGAGATGCTAGGGATTGAAGATGAGATCTTCTGGATGCAAAGCTCTACAGCTGAGGTATAGTCCCCACCACCACTGATGTTGCTACACAAGCATCCTCAACACTCCTAGGCTTTTCTACTCAGAAGTAAGGTCACAGCCACAGTACACATTTAGAACACTCTTATGTGACTTTAGAATTCACGTTTCACCCATTCAAATAATCCAGGGAGCCGTAGTTTGTTAAGGGATCTTGGATCTGTAGCACTGTGGCATGTCTCCTAAAAACTCTCAGCACCCTAAGCAAACTACAGTTCCCAGAATCCTTTAGGGGAAGCCATGACTGCAAAAGTGGTATAAGTGATTTAAATGCATGGTGGGGGTGTGGCCTTAGTTCTGTTCAGCTCAGTGAAACTTATCCTCATGTAAGTGTGCATAGGGATACAACTTAAGGATGTTTTCACACATCTCTGCCAATGTCCGTTTTTGTATTTCCCGTATCCGTAAATCACAATGAAAGCTGCATTGACTGGAAGGTACCAATGAATTCAAATTGGCACTCTTTCACTTTCTGTCTCACTTGAACTACATTGATAAGTGATGCCAGATGCTCCCTTCACTCATGGAATCCTCTCCATGTTTCCACAGATCTATGCTTACATCAGTGTTGGCATTTCCCGCATCTATAAATCATATTGGAAAGCTCCATTGATTATATGGTACTGGCCTTGATGGGCCATTTCTTAGTCTCACTACAAAGCAGGAGCTTCCATTTTGCACTGACTGTGTGTCCAGCCATCACTTGATAGTTGCAGCATCAAGTGGTGACAAGTTGAGTGTGTTAATGAGCCTGAGTGAATCAGACAAATCCCACAGAGAGAAGTCTTGTTTCACCTCCAGTGCAACACTTTTCAATGGACTCAGTGTGCCAAGGAATCAAATGATGTAATGTTAAGTGGTATGTGTGAACAGGAGATTATTTAGTGCATGAATGCAATTCATTAGTGGAAAACTTCTTTTGCCATCAGTGGCATGGACACAAAGGTAAATATTGTGAAGTTTTTTCATGTCCCTGCTCTTAAGATGCCCTTTTCTTAATGTCTCACTGTGTGCCGAAATACTAACAAGATGACATACTGAATTTAAGAGGACTCTCATCTGAACAAGATTGTGATGTTAGTCTAGAAGCAAACTTCCTGATTATTGCCCTTTAGGCAATAATCATTATATTAAGACAGTAGCACACTGCAGAGCTGGTTGTGCAAGCAAAATATTTTCCTCTCTCCAAACCCCCCCCCCCATTAATATCATACAAAAGGCAGAGTTCTGTGAATTTCAAAATCGAGCTCCCTGCTTTGTGATTTGCAGTTTGTCCCAATAAAGGTATTACAATCCTCTTTTGTCACTCTATACCATTTTTGAAGAAATGGGGAAAACAGGTTAATGAAGCCATAGCTTGTATTTTACTTCCCCAACTACCAAATGTTTTATGATACCAGCATATTGTATTCAAAGAATTGCATTAGCCAAGTGCTTAATATTTTATAATTGCACTCACGTTTTACATCCGATTACTTAATAGTGTTTCTTCGAAACGTGCCATTATAAGCTCATGTTCTACAGAACAATAGAACGCGGTAGTCAAAATAATAAAATATTCCTCCCCTCCCCCACTTTCTCTCAAGGGATGTTGCTAAAACGCAGAACTTGCTATTAGGTTACAGCCCGTTTTAAATTTAGAAAGTGCAACAGCTCAGGATAGGCAGCACTGATCTAAGATAGCAAAAGAGTCAAAACAAAGGAAGAGAGAAGAGTGTCTAATTCCCACCCACCCCTCCGTATTTCTCTGCTCTGAGGTTGTCCTCTGATTTAATTCTATCAAGAAATGAGCTTCCTGCTTCTCCTTTCTCCTTGATTAGACTTTCCGGGCAGGGTGACATATCCCGAAAGAATGCAATTCATACACCGGGGTTAACTTTTCTGACTCAGTGCTGACTGAGAACATGTGGTCACTCTTGTTGAAAGCAGATCATTTCCTATGCCCATATGGGCTGTCTATATTTATCAGCAGTTTCCTACTCTGCCCGAGGCTCAGCAAATAATTGGATTGCGTGGCTTTCTTTGTAATAATCCACTCAACCAGAGTACCACATTAAAAAAAAAAAAATTCCAACCCTTTCAGATATGGAACAGTAACTAATCATGGTCCTAGGAGAATCAAAGAGTATAGTATTATTTATCGAAAAAAGAAGTAAGACAGGCCCCTCATATTTTGGGGAGCCTATGTTCTGGTCGCAGTGATCAATGCTGTAGTAGAGTCCCAGCTGGATTACTGTAAGGTGTTGTACGTGGGGCTGCCGTTGAAGACGACTTGGAAGTTTTAATTCATGCCAGGTTTGTTCATATTGGTCCAGGCTTAAAAGAACTGCAATGGCTGCCTTGTCACTTCCAAGCCCAATTCAAATGCTGCTCCTTGTCTTTGAATTCCAAGGGAGCCAGCGTTTGTCCACAGACAGCTTTCCGGGTCATGTGGCCAGTATGACTAAACCGCTTCTGATGCAACGGAACACCAAGATGGAAACCAGAGCTCACAGAAATGCCGTTTACCTTCCTGTCGCAGCGGTACCTATTTATCTACTTGCACTGGTGTGCTTTCGAACTGCTAGGTTGGCAGCAGCTGGGACAGAGCAACAGGAGCTCACCCCATCATGGGGATCTGAACCGCCGACCATTTGATCAGCAAACCAAAGAGGCTCAGTGAACCTAGCAGTTCAAAAGCACGTCAAAGTGCAAGTAGATAAATAGGTACTGCTCCGGCAGGAAGGTAAACGGCGTTTTCGTGCGCTGCTCTGGTTTGCTAGAAGTGGCTTAGTCATGCTGGCCACATAACCCAGAAGCTGTACGCCGGCTTCCTCAGCCAGTAAAGCGAGATGAGCGCTGCAACCCCAGAGTCGGCCACGACTGGACCTAACAGTCAGGGGTCCCTTTACCTTTTTAAGCTATGGGTTAAGCTATATGGGTTGCCCCCTGCCCTAAAATCTCATCCGATGAAGGGTGGTGCAGACATGCTTTCAATGAATACAAATAAATGCATTTTCTGATGGGACCAGGTGGTCCTGGCTTCCACCCAAAACCAGTTAACCAAAGAGCTTACATGTAAGTAAGGAAGTCACCTTTTATCAGAGCAGTCTAACGATAGAGAGAACGGTAGCTAGGAAAGAGCAGAGTCTAGTCAGGGTGCTCCCACAAGGCAGAGAAGCTCGAATAATACATCTAGTCCGACAGTAAAGGCCAAGGGTCAAGAGCCTAAGATTAGTAGCAAAAGTTCCAAGGCTGCGTGTGAGCTGCAAAGTTGCTTCAGCAAGTTTCCTCACCTCCATGCCAGACTTTGAAGCAGGGACGGAAAAGGCTGAAACCCCTCTTTCTGCCATCATTCCTAGCCAGGAGACTGTGCTTCTTTGAGGTGAATAAATCTCTCTGTTCTTTATAGGTTGCATCACCCTAGAAGATATTGATGGGTGTGTCTCCTCCTTAAAATTCTTCTGCTTCATCACAGCAGGTCACAGGGGTGCCAACTTGAATCAAATATTGGGGGGCAGGTAAGCCCCACCCCGCATAATTGATCACAAGCCACAGCACATGTAGACCATTTGACTGGCAATGGCCATCAGTTTTGGGCAAGGGACAGGTCTCTCTAATATTTTATAGAGGGCTGGCAGAGAGACCTAGGCCCCTAGGAGTTGGTTCATATGGTAGGCCAGGTCTCTCAATACCCCATATCTTCCACAGGCAGGAAAGGGATAACCCTGGACCCTCCTGCCTTGTCAGGTCTGAATGCATCTGGGGTCTGAGGGCAGGGGCTTCATCAAGCAGGCTCTGCTGCATAGCCTCCTCCCGTCCTCCACTTCTGAATCCTCCTCTTCTGGTGCCCCCTACTCCTGCCCAGAATCAGAGGGCTAAGAACATATGGGCCTGTTGGATCAGGCCAATGACACATCTGGTCCAACATCCTATTCACACAGTGGCTAAACACACACACACACACACACACACACACACATTAAGATTAGGAGAAAAAGAGAGTAACCAAAATTGATATATTCGCCTATCCCTGCATGGATCCAACCCATACTATTGAAATACAACAAATGTGTTTCAGATTTCTCCCCATCTAACAATGGATATGCATGTATGAGAGGCTTTTGAAGCCCCATTGGGAGCTGCACACACAGAGGATGTGTATCTGTCTCCCAAAGGTTCATCTGAGCCCTGCCAAACTTGATGGATGCCTTCTGTTGATGCACACCCCCAATATTGCGTTCAGCCAGTGATGGATCGGTGCCAAGCAAACAAGGAATTTCCATAGAATAGCTTTAGATCATGCCTCTTCTCACCACCCCCCTTCAGCAAGCAGCTCTAATTAAAGTCCCATTGAAAAAACAGATTATGAATCTACAATCAGTGGAAGAATTTGTTGCACAAAACAGTTGGCACGCTTGTAATCCATTTATTTATATTCATTGTTTGTCATTTCCTTAATCTTTTCCCTGCTGCCTCACCTTTAGATGTAGAATAAAACAGAAGGTTTACAGAAACTACAGACCTTGTTGAAGATGAATTTACCAAAAGATTGGCATGAAACTGAGTGCACAGTTCATCATATTTCTGGTTTCAAATGAAATTAAGCACAGCTCTCTTTCCCTAGTGATGATCTTTCTCCTCTTTCCTTCACTCATTGTTGCTCTTTGCATTTCTGTCTGAACTGCTGTGGATTTCTGGCAGTTGCACAAACTGGGGGAAGACTGAACATACCTCCAACTAGTTCAGCTGCCTCCTTCCTTCTCAAAAGTGACCTCATTATTTAAGGTGCTACCTAGTATCAAGGTCTTAGAGCAAACAGCAGGCAAAGTGGGTCATTGTTGTCTTCCTTAGATTGTTTGGAAGGTGGGCTGAACTAGTGTTGCTAAACTGCTTCTCAGGAGGAAATTTAATAGCATTTTAGAATCTCTTCCCCCCTACCCTCCCAAATCCACAGGAGAATATCCCACTTGCCCTCACTTTATTTCGATCCTCAAGAACACCTTTCCAAATTTAATTAATGGAAGGATGCTGTCAAATTCATCTTTATGAAATCAGATTTGGGAACAGCCGTATCGAATTGTGCTCTGTCTCACTTGATGTTCGCAAGCTCAATCACTACAGCTCCCAAATGTCTCTCCAGACAAGAGAGTTTCATCTACTGACCAAAAAGAAAAGTCAATGTTTGGTGTAGGAACCCGTGTGGAATACAAGCATGAGTAAATGACAGCTTAAGACATAACAGCTCACCAAAGAAGATCAGGGAGCTGGCAGAACAGCTAGATTTTGATATAATTTGCATCAGAAGAACATAAAGGACTTACACTAAGAGGGAGAAGTATGTATTTTCAGACTGTATTTGCAAGCTTCGATCAGAGGTTGCAGTTTCAGAGTCCTTAGTCACAGGCACACCATACATTTAAAGTCCTGTTACAACACTTTAACAGGGAGACTCCTAGGGGATGTAATTTGTTAAGGGAATTGGAGCTCTGTAATATCAGGACCCTTAGCAAACTATAGTTTCCAGGATTCTCTGTGATGGTTAAAGTGGTATAATAGTGCTTTGATTATATAACGTGATGTGACCTTTACTGTCAAAAACAGGTAACCGAAACACATTTCTGCTACATCGTGTTGCTGATGGTTTTAGATCACTCTGCTTCTCTATGGCAGAGGACCACATTCACCAGTGGTCAACCCCTCAGCATGTACAGACAAGGCTGCATTCAGACATGGGGTTTATTTACAGGTTACAATGCTAGCCCTTCTGTCCAGATTTCTAATGCTCCTTTTACACTGCAGTACCTGTTGCGTTAGGGAACGGTGGCTTTTTCAGCACCATGCCACCATGTTGCTAAATTTTAAATCGCAAGAAGGAACTGTATGTCGCGAAACCACTGCAAATTTCATCCCAGGAAATTACAGCGCAAAACTCCTGAGAGTTTAAGACTCAACAGGGTCGTGAAGGGATTTTTTTTTTTTTTAATGGAAACATGGAATTGTGGACTAAACTAGATTGCACTAGATTTCCAGAAGTGGCTTTTATGTTGCGTGAAAGATCACACAGAACACAGAAATTAATCAGTAAGGAAACATGGGGAGACAGAATAAAGTGCATCTGAATGGACCCAGGCTTCACATAGTCTTCCCCTCCTCGGTTGATCTTCGCAGCTGAGGAGTGGGATTATTTTGGACATCAGATGATTGATCTGATGAGTGGGAAGGGAGCAATTTGCATCACCAACAGTATTGGCTGGCCAGAGAGGTTTAAACATTTGCACCCACCCAGCCAGCATAATATCTACTTTGTTTTCTCCACCTTTGCTAAAATTTGTGGGGTCAGGTGGGGGAGGGGAGGCAAACTGACCACTTTTGCTCTAAGGAACATGGGGGGGGGGGCAGCTAGCTCTGATATTTGTCAGTGATGTTACTTTCATTTTATTTCTTTTTTTAAAAAAACAAAACACCCACCATCTAAGTATATGAATAAGCTCTCAAAGTGGCTTATAAAAAATAATAAAATGCATTAAACAGAATGAAACCACTCATGTTAAAAAAAAAAAAAAATCAAGTTCTTAAAAATCTATTTCACACATCAAAGCCAAGAGCAAAGCCAAGCAATTCAGCACAAAAAAACTGGGAGAAAAGTATATTTTGTATTTCCATCACATTATTGTCTGAAGTGGCTTAACATACAAGACTCCATACAAAACAAAACTAGAAATACAAAACAATTAAAAAAGAAAACAGTCCAAAAACACAGCAGCATTAAAACAATAAAACAAAAGCACTCTTCCTTCTGGTAGTCTCCAGCATCTGGCATTCAGAAGCATCACCACATCCAACTGTTACAGGCAAAACATGTCCATAGGGTTAGTAGCCATTATCCTCCATGAATCTGTCTAATCCTCTCTTAAAACCGTCCAAGTTGGTGACCATCACATCCTCTCCTGGGAATTAATTCCATAGTTTAACTATATGTTTTGTGAAGCACTTTCTTCTGTCTGTCCCAAACCTTCCTACATTCAGTTTGATTGGACGTCCACAGATTCTAGTATTATGTGTAAAAAAATCCCACACATTTCGCTTGTTCTAAAAACTATGCTTCTTTTTATCTATTTATTATCACAAAGCCTGGATAGCTGAGTTGGTTAGAGTGTGGTGACCAAGGTTGCAGGTTCGATCTCCATAAGGGACAGCTGCATATTCTTGCATTGCAGTGGCTTGGACTACATGATCCTTAGGGTCAATAATAATAATAATAATAATAATAATAATAATAATAATTTATTTATACCCCGCCCATCTAGCTGGGTTTCCCCACTTCCAGCTCTACAATTTTATGATTCTATCACACACACACACACACACACACACACACACACAGCAGCCCCTTTAAGCTCAACCAGTTTTTTTGGGGGGGAGGTGAAGTTTAAGATATGATTTCTGTTCAAGACGTCAGGCTATCACTGGAGCACTGGAATCCATGGGCCTTCATATGTTGTTGGACTTCAACTCCCATCATCCCTGACCATTGGCTGTGCTTGCTGCAGATGATGGGAGCTGGAGTCCAACAACATCTGGAGAGCCACACATTGCCCTCATCTGCTCCAAGCTCTCATCTCTCCTTACTTGAACTTGTAACCTGAATTTCTAACCTGAACGTGAGCTGTCCTTGGTCCTGACCACTTGTGACCCATCCTAGATTCTTCCCAAATTGGCTGGTATACCCTGGTAGGCTCCAGCCTAGAGCTTGACAAGGGACCACCAGCTGTTCTCGGGATATATCCAAGGAAACATGATGCTGCAAATGCACTCCCTCCAAGCGGTGCACACATTGCTAGTGCACATTTAGCTGGGGACGGGGAACGGAAGAAAAGGGTTCTCATGAAGAATTCTATCGATTGCTCCTGGCCTGGCCTTGATTCTATTGATTGCTCCTGGCTATGCTGTGTCTCTACAGTTGGAAGCAGTAATGCTTCTAGACAGCAGTTGCTGGAAACCACAAGTGGTGAGGATGATCTTGTGCTTGGCTCCTGCTTGTGGGCTTCCCACAGGCATCTGGTTGTAAGAACAGGAGGCTGAACCTGATCCAACAGGCTCTTCTGATGTTCTAGAGAGCCAGTGTGGTGTAGTGGTTAAGAGCGGTAGTCTCGTAACCTGGGGAACCGGGTTCGCGCCTCCGCTCCTCCACATGCAGCTGCTTGGGCCAGTCACACTTCTCTGAAGTCTCTCAGCCCCACTCACCTCACAGAGTGTTTGTTGTGGGGGAGGAAGGGAAAGGAGAATGTTAGCCGCTTTGAGACTCCTTAAAGGGAGTGAAAGGCAGGATATCAAATCCAAACTCTTCTCTTCTTCTTCTTCTAGAATAATAATAATAATAATAATAATAATAATAATAATAATAATTTATTTATATCCCGCCCTCCCCAGCCGAAGCTGGGCTCAGAGTGGCTAACAACAATAACACAGCATTCTAAAATCAATTCGTTCTAAAATCAATTCAAAATCAAATTAATGGCAACCATTGGGCTAGAGTTCTGTGAGGATTACCAAAGGACTGTCCCTTGGCCAAAGGCCTGGTGGAACAGCTCTGTCTTGCAGGCCCTGTGGAAAGATGCCAAATACCGCAGGGTCCTTGTCTTTTGTGACAGAGCGTTCCACCAGATTGGGGCCGCAGCCGATCTAATAAATATCGATATTAGACACCATACTTTTCATACATTTCCCAAATCTAGCAAGTTCAGGTCAGGAAACTTTGCTTAAGATTAACAAACGCATGCACACACCTACTTTCAGCTCTAAACAATGCTTACTGCAATGAAGACTGGCTTCATCATCAGTCTGTACTTAAACAGTCTGCTTTTGTAGCAAGGAAGGCATTGCACAGCTCTGCCAAAAGCCTCCCATGCAGTTGAGTGTCTGCTTGTTTCTTTGTCTTCAAGCAAACGAAAGGTCAGCTCCTCCAGTCCTGATAGGAGAAGGATTGGACAGCAAAAGACACTCTTTTGGTCTCATTACCTAATAAAAAATATTTACGCCCATTAAGCACAGAACATTGTGTTAATACAATTGTACTTCAAGAATCAAAAACCAGGCAACACCACCAAGCCTGATGATATGCACATGATGCAACAATAAAATGGCAACAGTGAAGTACGAGGTATCAGAATGGATGCAGAGTTGGGCAACCTTTTAAGAGACACAAGCTGGTAGTGAGTGAAACAGGGGAAACTGGGCTGATGTAAAATTTACCTCTGTACACTAGGCTACTTTCAACATGCACTCTCACCTCTTGGTCATCCATCCACACAAGCAAGAGACATTGTCAGACTTCATGAACCTATTTCAGCCAGGTAGAAACACCTGGACATGTTAAGCACTGAGGGGGAAAGGTGTGTGCCTTGGGGAGAGTTCCCAGTCCACCTCTGATAGCCCAGATAAGGAACTCCCATAGCACAAAATACACAAAAAATCTATGATTCATTGTGTGCGCACACACATAAATAAACATGCACGAAACATGCAGGGTCTTGATTTGGAATACACAATAAAATATTTTACACTTAGCACAAGACTGAAGGAATAGAATTGCAATGGGGAAATTGAACTGGCGGACCATTTTCCCATGGACATCTGCTGCTGTAACTTCAGAACTCCCCACCCATGTTTCTTGCACTGTTTCACACTGCAGATGGTGGCTGAGGCTGTGCACAAGCAGCACAGGCTATGAGCCCCTAATAAAAGAGAGATGATTCCCCCCCTCCAAGCCCACTTTCTGAGCTTGCCTTGTTTCCCGTTGTGAATCCAAGCCACAAGCCAAAGACTACACAAGCCGGCATCTAAGGCTTGCCATTCAAGGGAAGTCACGGTGGAGCAGAGTATTCTACACATTTCCAACTGCAGGACATATTGGAGCAAGACATGACATTCTTTCCGTGTGATTTCTCTGGGGCATACATCATCACCCCGCCGTGTCTTTTATTCCTTAATCTACATCTGTGCTGATTTTGGATTTGTGTTCCTCGGCTGCCATTGTGTGGATGCTGGCTGATGCTGCTCGGAACAGCTTTATTGTACCATTGTCTGGGTTTATGGTGATTGATTGGATGATTCATAAAACTTCTGCTAGGCTGGAAGGAAGCCTGTCATTACTCTCCCGTCTCTCCGCTCACCTCACCTGTGCTGTTTACAGCTTGGAAGCCCAAATGTTTTTGGAAATGCTTCTTGACAAGGCATCAAATGTACTATGTTTATCTGTCTCTCTCTTCAAAGATTTCCTAGCAGATGTTTGGCACGGTAGAGAATCCAGAGATTGCTATGTGTAAACACTTTTAAAGGAAATCTAAAAAGACGTCTAGTATTATTTCTATAATTCAGGATGGAGGGTGTGTGTTGTGCTGTGTTATGTGTGTGTGTGTGTGTGTGTGTGTATACACAACATACACAGACAGATTTGGTATCCAGCTATGTCATTCTAATAGTAGGGCAACCAAATTAATGGACAAGTTACATATGCAGACACACCATCCTGAGCTTTATCAAAAGGATCTTTCACTGCGGTTACCATGATGACCACCATCACCAATCACAGATATCCCATCGTTTATGTTCTGATATTACATACTATCACCCTATCACAAAGGTCATTCTGCACATCCATGATCAGGTATACTTTCTTCTTTTAATTCACCAGTAATAGCACTACTATTGTTATATGAGGAGGAGAAAACTATCCCCAACTTGGGGTCTCTTACACTTCTCCCACTGCCAGGGTGACTACTACCGGATGTTGTCATGCCACTAATGACTACTGTTACTATTGTTGCTGGTCATAATAATTTTAAGAACAGCTATACTACAAAATAAAATTTTGCACACAGCTGAAAACCCAGTTGCCATTGTCCAGTACCAAAAGCTGCTAGCAACGTCTTCAGGTATATAGTATTTGGGCTAATCTGATTAGTTCAAACTTAATGTTATTTCTGTTATTAATTTATTCCATTCTGTTACCTGGTTTAGAGATTATTGTTGCCACTGACTTTTATTATTAACGAAGAACACAGAATATTGTAAAAGTGATAATTATATGCATTGTAAAATGTGTGTGTATACACACAAACACGACTCCCCCCGCCCTGAAATCATTGGAACTCAGTTATGGCACCTCAGGTGGGTGCCATTGCCATTATACGAGAACAATGGAGGCATTCATGGTGAGCTCCGGCACCTCTTTTTCTAGAAAAATAGCACTGTCTATCTATTATCTCTATCTATCTATCTATCTATCTATCTATCTATCTATATCTATCTATCTATCTATCTATCATCTATCTATCTATCATCATCTATCTGCCAAGTATTTCATTATGTGCCCCCACAGTCATCTCTGTCTGGCCTTCAAGGCTCTATCCAGGCCATGCTCCTCCTCAGACACATACTCTCTCACCAGTCAACACCTCTCACCTGCCCTACTTCATACTGAAAATGTCCTTGAACTCTCATAATCGAATCCTGTTTGTCTGAATGGAGGACTGTACAAAAGTGCAGTGTCCTTCATTGCTCTGCCCATTTTTGCCTGTTCTGGCATGTGGTCCCTGGAAGGCTGCCCAGATGGAAATGGAGCCCTCAGTCTTCAAAAGGCTCACTATCCTTGTTTAGATGATTGACCCCATGGAGTAATTACATGTGCAGACCATGTGGAAATGGATTGCCTAAAGGCTCCAGAGGCTCCAGTAATGGACTTTGTTGCCACCCCACCCCACTTCAATTGTACCCCACACATCTGGCTTTTTGAAAGCATGGTGGTTGTGGCATCTGTTGTGCATTGGTTAGTTCATTTCAGATGACTTACTTCCATGGAGGCACCCCCAGATTATTGATTACTTATTTCTTTTATTAGATTTATATTCCACCTTTTTTCTACAAGGAGCTCAAGGTGACATAACAACTTAATCTCCCACAACAACCTGTGAGTTAGGCTAGGCTGAGAGGCAGAGACTGGCCCAAGTTCACCCAGTGAGCTTCATGGCTGAGTGGGGATTTGAATCTTAGTCTCCCAGGTTCAGCACTCTAACCCAGCCTTTCTCAACACTCAATACATTGTTGGATGAGGAGTCCCATCACCCCTGATCACTGGTCTTTCTAGCTAGAGATGGTGGGAGTTTTAGTCCAACAACATTTGGGGACCCAAGGTTGAGAAAAGTCGCTCTAACCCAGTCTTCCTCAAACTCGGCATTCCAGATGTTTTGAGACTACAATTGCCATCATCCCTGACCACTGGTCCTCCTAGATAGGGATCGTGCGAGTTGTAGGCCAAAATCTGGAGGGCCAAGTTTTAGGAAGCCTGTTGTAAACACTTCACCTGTCTGGTGGCTGCTATATCTATGGCATAGCAAGGGGACATTGTCCTGTTGGATCCACAACAGCTTGTGGCATTCACTCTATGACTTTCCATGGAAGCTAAAGCAGGGCCCTCTAATTTTGCAAATGCTGCCTTTTCTGAGCCTCCAGGTGCATCCCTGCTGCCATTTGCTCCTCTCTTTTCCAAAGGAACGCAACGCTAGAAACCTCATCTATAAAATATTGTGCTTGGGATGCTTCTGTCGGCTTGCATCTCTGCTGAATGCCTATAACATCTGCCTCGCACACTGCCCTTGCAACATACTCTGCCCCCCTCTTGCCTTTGCCGTCATGCTAACTGAATCTGCTGCCCTTTGCTTGCCCCAGTGGCACTACTTGGAGCGGAAGGAAATGGAAATGCTACATCTGTCAAACTGCCCTTGCTTCTTATTCTCTATGAAGAGCAAAACATGTTAACTGTTTGCTCTCCTAAGATCCATTTTATTCAATGGCTTCTGACCTTTCAAAGGCAGCTTATGAGACTTGTTGCATCCTCTGTTATCCTACTGGCTCACGCAAGGACACTCAAGGTGCAGGGGAACCTGGGCTCTCAGTCACAAGAATGAGCTGATCATATGAGAAGCATCACCACATATATATATTTGCACGATTTCTAATATCTTCTATATACAATAGGATGGAATGTTGTGGACAGGCTACCACTAGGCCATGTTTTAGCAGCAGTATGTTGAAATGTGATAGAAAACATGATACATAGACTTGATACATGGATATCAGGTGGTCAAGCCTGGGAGGTAGGGAACAGAACAGGCAGGAGTCAGGCAAATGGTAAAGTTGGCCAAAGACCTAAGCACCATTCAGATATTATCTGAACGCACGGAGAGAAAGGGAGCAAGATTGTTCCTTGCCTCCATGCACAGTTGGCAGCACATTTGAAAGGGCATAGGTGCATATAAAATGTGCATGTAGAGGCTCCTCCATGCATTCAGGCACCACCTGACCTATTGAAGTTTTCAAGGACAGGACATACCTATGGGGAGTTTGTATGAGTGTAAGGTCTTCCAGACATGATGGCAATGCCAATGAGCATGAGATAGTGTCATCCTAATTTATCTCTATGCATGTTGAGATACATCAGTGGAGACAGTGAGAGGATGCTATGAGCCCTTAGCAGGGGTCTGCTCTTGGTTGTCAGGTGTGGTCCAAAGAGAGACATTTGAGACTAAAGCAAACAGAACAGGGGGCTAGAAGCAGGAGTGCAGTCCAAACAGGCACAGTCAGTGGTCCAGAGAAGGGAAGGTGAAGCACTAGGGTCATTTGCTACTGCTGTTCATGATAATGATGACCTTTTCAGACTGATGGGCCAGCCCTGAGACTAGACATTATAGGATTGGCTTTTTTCTTGAGGGTGTAGGAGGCGCCTATCCTATTCCAGCTCAGTTAGTTTGGGGCAAGACAGAAGAACCAGTCATTGCAGACTGAGTTCCAAAAGCTGGTAACAGCAAGCAGTAGCAAGGAGAGTCCAAAAGCCCAGGTGAAGTGAGTTCAGCTACAAGTGTTTAAAAATGTTGCCCAGGAACCATTTGCTGTTGAAGAGTACAGTTATTTCCAAGGAGCCCTTAACTATTGAGTAGCGATGACATTTGGCCCTCATGCATGCTCTCCTTTGTCAATCACCTACTTGAGGCTGAACTGTCTAGCGCTAACATTCTTGAGGATGAATTCTGAGGACAAATCTTCTGGTTCCCTTGTCTTCCCAAGCCTGGAACCAAAGATTGCAAAATAAGTTGATGGCCCTTTAACAGCCAACCAGCTTCTCTGGGTAGGTAGGGCATTCCTGCTAGCATATACTGTCTAATGGGACATAATGGAGCCATGAATGGTCATGTGTGAAACTGACATGGTCTGAAAATTGACTGACCCACCTGTTTCCAGTTTGAACAGCAAAGTGAGCAGCTTTCGTTTCTCCCATTACTTGAGGTGACTTCTTGGGTTGAGGATCATGCTTGGGAAAGAGGCAATGTGGCAGAGATATCTGATGTTGGAGACAGAGCCCCAGTGATCTGCCCTAGATGGTGCACAATTCCAGGTTCATTGTCAGTAAATGATGCTTCTCTGTAATATTTTTAGGTTCCAAAATGAGGACTCTCCAACTCCAATTCTTAGCTCAAACTCAGATTTCCTGGAACGTTTGTGGGAGTAGCCTATGGCTGACCACTCCTGACAGATGCCTAGCATTCTCTCTCCTTGACAACTTCTTTAGAGACTCAGGTACCAGGATGAACCACTTATACCTGACCAGCATTTTAATCAAACTTTTGATTTAGATCCAAACTATGAAACATGCTTAAAAGGCCTGTATTGAATAATAGAGTTGATCTTGGACCATTTCAGGCTACATTTCCATTGCTTATATAGCAGCTCCACAGCCAGATCTACTACCTTTCCAAGTTTTGAATGGAAGACATCTGTTTCTAAGGTTTATCTCTCCCACCCTCCAACTTAGATTCCCCCCAACTTGCCTTTGTTTCAGGTCTGTTTCATCTTTACTGGAGCCTCCTATGCTACTTAGCAGCTGAAGTTGTCCAGGAGCAGAGCTTGCTACAGCAAAGCAAAACACTTTACAATAGAGCTCATGTTCTTTACAAAACAGTGTGCTGATTAGCACACCAGCCAATATGGTCAATGGTTGGGAATGAGGGGGATTGTAGTCCAATGATATCTGTGGATCTAAAGGAAGGTTGTCATTGCTCCTTGAGTAAAAGCATAGTGACTCTTTTGTGGCTAAGGGCTTTCCATGACTCCAGAATCAGAGGATTTAGGTAATTATGTTCTCCAATAATGGAAGGGTATTTGGGTCTCACGCCATGTAGGGCTTCATATATTAACATCAGAATTTGCCCCAGAACAACCAGTGCAGTTCCTACAAAATTGGTGTTATATGGGCACAATTGGATGCATCACTCAGTACGCTGGTGCAGGTTTGGGGAACCTTTGTCCCATCAGATGTTGCTGAACTGCAACTTGCATTTTCTTTGGCCATTGGCCAACCTTGCTGGGGCTGATGAGAGTTGTACTTTGGCACCATATTGAGGGCCAATGGTTCCTTGCACCTGCTCTAGTGACTGTATTCTTGTGCTGGACCCGGGGGGGGGGTTACCGAGAGGCGTGGCCAGAGTCCGGTCCTGGGTCAAGGGTCTGGAGACTGTCCACCAAGGGCGAAGCGGGGTCCAAAGCAAGAAGCCGGGCGTGGTCAGGAACTCCGGAAGAACAGGTCTGGGTGCTGGCAGAAACAGGTTTCCAACGACGTTGCTCCCGCAACCTAGGACTGGGCTGACTGGCCTTTATCTCCTCTGAGGCCAGGGGCAGTCCCGGCCCACAGGTGACCTGCCTCTCCTGGCCTTAAGGCGAGCACTCCTCCTGAGAGAAATCTTAGTTCCCTCCGCTTCTCTGCCCTGAACCTCTGCAGCTCAGGAGAGGCTGGAAGGTTAATGGACCCAGGGGTAGCTTCACCTTCCGCTGACAGGGCTGGGAGAGGCGCACCTGCAGGCAATGGGTCCTCAATCACCTCCGGAGCCAGAGTGGATACATCTGGTGTCTGCTCCTGAGGACCCGGCACAGGTGCAGTCCCTTCAAAATCCAGGGCCCTGCCCCGGCTCAGCTGGCCCTGGAGGCTGGGACTCCTGTGCAGGCTGGGATTCCTCAGGTTCAGCTTCTGAATCAGATTCCCAGGCCATCACAATTCTGCTCTAGTCGCAACTTCTGGACTCTCCAAGCATAGCCCCACATAGAGTGCACATATGACTAGATAATGGAGCAAACATTGGCTTGGGGCCTCCAGGAATAAGGAAAGAACTCTGCTCACTCCTAGAAAATAGCGGCAATGAAGAAAGCGATGGCAGGGTTTGGTTTCGTTCTTGTGACTATCAAGATGGTGCACTTCTGCCTAGCTTTTCGACGGACAGTGTTGCCTCTTCCACCTGCACATCTTTCCCAATGCCTGCCCTCATTCAATAGATGTATCCTGGTTCGCCACTCAAAATAGTCGCCATGGTGATGGAGCTAGGAGCAGGCCTTGCTCCAGTGGGAGACAACCTTTTTCTTTTTAGAATCAAGGAAAGAGTGAAAGAGAGGGGAATCTTGGTGAAAAGGAAGCGGGGGTCATACCTAGCCGTCTGTTTATGATGCTTTCATCTGTATGCGGAACTGAACGTGACTAGAGGGACTTTGGGTTAACGTTTCCCCCCAGGGCCTGAGGCAGTTTAGCTGTCAGCTGCCTTTATGAAGGGAAATGCTACAAACCATGGCAGGGGAGGGGCACTTCGCTGTTTATCACACCAATAATTGTAAGATAAAAGCCTCCTAATGTAACGAGTTGACACATCTCATTATATCTGGTGTTTAAGGTGCACCTGCATTTTGCTATTTTACTAGCAACCTGGAAAAAAATAGATGCTCAGCCTTTTTGTCTAAAAGCAAAACAAATGCAAGAATGAAAAGTCCGAGGGAGACATATTAATATGGATCAGAGCAGACAAATGAAACTGGATCATGCCAGCCCTTATAGTTTCATGGAGACTTCTACTTCAAGGTTAGAAGGATTATTTTATGGATTTGTGGCATGTTCCAACCCTTTTCTCTAAGGAGCTCCAGGTGGCATACATAGTTGTCCCTCTTTTCATTTAATCCCTGCAACAACCCAGTGAGGTAGTTTAGGCTGAGAGGGGTTCATCGGATCAAGGTCACCAGGTGAAATTCATGGCAGAGTGGGTATCTGAACCCTGCTTTCTCAGGTCGTAGTCTGACACTCTGACCACTACGCCACACCAGATGAACACCCACCACCCATCATTACTCAATAGGCTGAAGATCCTAGGGCCTTTTGTACTTTTGAATGTATATCTTATACCTGTCAATCTCATTTGGATTTCTATTTGAAAATATATGGACTGTCCATACTAGTGTATATACGACTAATGTAAAAGGTTATCACCACAGTTCAAGCTATTGTTAATGGCACAGCAGCAGTAGTTAATTGAAAAGCTGACTACCTTATGAATAGCACGGGAAAACTATCTAAGAATCACATTTGCTCTAGAGGAGAAGCTGAACTGAATTTTCTAGCTGGTGCAGATGTCAAACTGACCATTATCCTCTTTACCAAGGCTTTGCTATGTTAATATTTATACAAGGAGGTGTTAAAGCAGCAGCCTTTGATAAAGTAGGTAAAGTCTGCAGGCAGCCTTTGTCAAATTAGGGAGGAGTGAAGTCTTTCTATACAATACTAGCACAACTTACATTCTGGAACGGTCCATAATGTTCCTCTCCTTTGCTGAACATCATTCTGTCTGGATACTGAGATCCAGCACCGAGGGCCTTCTGGCGGTTCCCTCACTGCGAGAAACGAAGTTACAGGGAATCAGGCAAAGGGCCTTCTCAGTAGTGGCGCTTGCCCTGTGGAACACTCTCCCATCAGATGTCAAAGAAATAAAACAACTATCAGACTTTTAGAAGACATCTGAAGGCAGCCCTGTTTAGGGAAGCTTTTAATACTGGATGAATCATTGTATTTTGATATTCTGATGGAAGCCGCCCAGAGTGGCTGGGGAAACCCAGCCAGATGGGCGGGGTATAAATATATTATTATTATTATTATTATTATTATTATTATTATTATTATCCTGTCACCACCCCATGTGAGGATTGGTTCAGACTTACACACATGCCTGGATTGCAGCATCAGGAGATCTTGGTTGCATGAATGCACTGCCACCAAATGATGTCAAGGATGCTCCTTTGAATGTTGCCATTAAGAAAAACCAACTTAACGCACAGAAGAGAATTTTCTCTTGATGCCATGCTAAAAACATAATATAGTCGTACCTTGGTTCTTCAACAGAATCCGTTCCAGAAGTTCATTCAACTTCTGAAAATGTTTAAAAACCAAAGCACAGCTTCTGATTGGCTGCAGGAGCTTCCTGCGCTCAATCAGAAGCCGCATAAGCTGCGTTGGACATTCAGCTTCTAAAAAAACCTTTGCAAACCGGAACACTCACTTCTGGGTTTGCGGCTTTTGGGAGCCAAAATGTTCAGGTCACAAGGCGTTCAAGAACCAAGGTACGACTGTATTAAAAACATACAATATTAAAAATGTAAGGACAGCCCTGCTGTATCAGATCAAAGGCTCATCTAGTTCAAAATCCTGTTGTCACAGTGGCTGACCAGATGTCTATTGGAACACCACAAGCAAGACATGAGTACAACAGCACTCTCCTCACGAGGTTCCCCACATACTGCCTCCAACAGTGGAGGGAGAATACACCCACCATGTCTAATAGCCATTGATACCCTTTATCCTTCATGATAGCTTTATTCTCCGTGAATAGTTTTCAAAGGAAAACCTTCATATGCTTGCTTGAGATTCATTCAAGCCCAGAGGGCCATTATATTATTGAACCCAACATGCACAGTATGCGAGTGGTGGTGTCACAATTCTTACCTGTGGTTGTCCATTGAAAAGGGCTCAGGTGTTGAGTCACTGAATGATGAGAGCAAATGTGCACAGATGTGAGAACTAGGCCTGCGTTGGCTTCATGTGTGTGATGGCCTGGGATTTGGGCTCGGACTCGGAACCTGAGGAATCTCAGTCCACACCGGATCCTTTGCCTCAGGCGGTGTCTGAACCAAGTCTGGGGCCTGATTCTGAAGAGCCCCAGTCTGCACAGGTTCCCCCACAACAAGCATCAGCTGGGCCAAGTCAGGGGCCTGAGCCTGCCCTGGCTCCAGATGCGGGGATTACCTCATTGCCTTCAGCTGGGCAATCACATACAGCTGTTCCGCTATCAGTTGGGTCAGGAGAGGCTGAGGCGGCCTCTGGGTCTAGTAACTCACCAACGTCTCCCGAGCTGCAGAGACTAAGGTCTGAGAGAAGGAGAGACCTGAGTACTCGCAGAAGGAGTGCTCACCTCTCGGCCCTGTTGGACTGACTCCTCGCGGAACCCCTGGATTCGGGATGGGACCTGGACCGTGTGGTTCGGGCTACCTCCAGGCCCAGCACAACATGTGTGTGAAGGGGGCTTTTTCTGGCCACTCTTTCATATAAACAGGAGTCGGTAGTTAGGTGAGGATTGGGGCAGAGGGATGCAATAGACTTGGAAAAGGCACCTGTGTGGGCCAATGGGTGTTCTGATCTAGTAGCTGTCACGCACAAAAAGCTATCTCCTCCTCCCCATGTTGAGAACCTATAGATGTCTACTCAGAAGCAAGCCCCATGGTTTTCAGTGCCACCCAGCCAACAGCCCTAAATATTCTTATTTGTAAGTAAGCCCCACTGGAATTAATGAGACTTAGTAAAAATGATTAGGATTGGGCTGCTAAAGCAGTAACTAATTAATTGACTGGTGATCTATTAGGGAGAAGATGTCAAGCCTATTGTGCTCTGTATGGCCCAGCATCTGTTTCTGCAAGGAATCCATTTTAGGAAAGCAGCGCTTCATATTTATATTTCCTATCTCGCATCTCTTTGCTTCTCAGCCATAAAAACCTCAGAGGGTCAGTTTGGCTACTTTTCTGGAGCCTTGTCTTGGCTAGGATTAATATGTTATGAAAGCTCTCCCCCTCCTAACCCCCTGGCTGCCTCCAAACCTAAAGCATGAAAGAAAGGGGAAAATATGAGGTATTATCATAAGGTTAAGCTTCTCCAGAAGATAAATGAATTGACAAGGTCTGCAAATAAATGCAGAGCATTCTGCTGCACAGTAGATCTGACGGGGCTAATGATGAATGGAAATTTGCTTTTACCTTCTGACATAATTAAAATATCCAGTGCATTAGAGTGTTGTGTCAGTAGCACTACATATTTTCATTTCAAACATCAAGCTGGTTTCTCCCTGGTAATTTTTCTTGCTCCTCCACGAACGGGATGTATCTTCTGGAAAGCACTTAAAGGAAAATTTAATAGAGACATGGCATTTATTTTCAGATCATTGTGTATATATGTTTTTACCCTTTTGGACAGCTTTATCTTCCTCCAAAGATAAAGGAGAGCAAAGGGACCCAGTCAAGCAAAGGGTGTGCATGGAACAGGGGAGGGAGGGCTGGGAGGGGGGGCCAGAGATTAAATTTCATAAAGCTGCAAGGCCAGCTATGTTTTCTCAACAGATAGGGCTTTGCAGAGATCAGCTGCAGCTGCAATGACTCCATTTGAATATTGTGAGCAAAGATTTTATCTATCAAGTGCACCTTGGAGAAAACCTTGGCTAATTATATAAAACGAGCATGCTGCAAATTCATGTCCTGTTAATAAAAGCCCTCTTCAGGCAGCTGTAATTCATGTGAAGTGTGCACATAAGGGGTGTGTGGGGACGAGGGCACCAGCTCTGTCTCATCACCATTCTGGTCACCCTCCAACTTGTGGATGGTGACTGTCTGGAGTAGCAGCTTCCTGCACGGAAATTCCCCAGGCATTTTAGAACCTAAAGTTTGCAGGATTCTAAGAGGTGCAGAGAGCATGAGTAGAAGAGGCTTCAGAAGGACACTCACTTTCCATGACTTGGAAGGTTCTGAAGGCGAATTCTTTGTGCTTTTAGCTGGATGTGCTTAGCAGACTTCCCATAATCTGGTACCCCAATTACACAGAGCTCATGGTCAATCCTTGGTGGATAGCAGGGATGGAGGTGGCCACCGGAAGTCCAAAGAGTGGCCAATATTATCTGAACCAAGTAATATCTCTTTAGAATATATCTGACGCAATGCAGATTTATTAGGATATATAGAAGCCCTGTTGAAATACTGTCTGCTGTCCAAGGGTTCAGTCACACATAGAGAATCTTTTTTTTCCTGGTTTCTGCCCCGTTTTCTAATGTTTCTGGGTTAAAGGGGTGTAAATTGATTCCCCCCGCCCCTGGAATCAAGAATGCATTCACATGGCTGCTTATTTCATTTTCACGACCGTCCCCTTACTTAATAGTTCTGTATTCTATTTGAGCTTTCACATGATGTAAAAGCCACTTCCGGAACTATCGTGCAACATAGTGCAAGTTTAGTGTTTGCACTATGTTCAGTGCATTTACTTCCAGAAAAAAATATATGCAAATAATATGGAAATAAGTGCTAAACTTGTGCTGATTTCCAGAATTGTCTTTTACATTGTGTGAAAGCTCAAATATAATGTGGAAAGTAACAGTGAGAAAAGCATCAGGGAAATGGAATAAACTGCCTTGTGAATGCAGCCCAAATAGTATGGAAGAGTGTTAAACATGTGCTATATTCCATTAGCATTCCAGAATTGGCTTTTACGTTGTGTGGAAGCTCAAATATAATACAGAAGTTAACAGCTGGGGAAATGGAACAAGCTGCTGTGTGACTGCAGCTCAAGTTAGCCTGGAAATACATCACAGTCGGCTTGCACTTGCCCTAACTTTGCACTTTTCTGAATTCGGCCAGTTTCTGCTCTCTTTTTTAACTCTAATTGATAGTTAACATTTCACTTGCAAAAGCCAGCACAAGGAAATGGCCTTCCTAATCGCATTTGCTAGCTTGGTTTCCCCAGCCATCATGTTGTTATTTCAAAAATGCTTTTCTATTGACATTGCAATCAGCAAAGTGGCATACAAAAGGAGAAATTGTTCAGGGATATTGAGATTGTCATATTGCATCACCATGAAGGGCTCTTCTTAGCCTCTGCAGCTGCAGCCCTAAACAAAAGCAAGCCAAACATTCGGATGCAGGGAGGTGGGGAGGGGGGAACGAAATGGAAAATAATGTGGAAGCAATTGTGAAGCCCTTGCGTAGACCAATGTTTTGTCCTCGTATGGAATACTCCTCTGAAGCCTCTGTCAGCCCACCTCACAGGGGAAGGGGGGAGGAGAGAGATTTTGCAGAAAGAGGAGAGGAGGGACGAAAGGGCATTCCATACTGATCAAGGACAGAAGGAAAGCCTTAACAGAAGACGCTGCAAAGGATGGCATTGATTTCCTTTGGAAGAAGGCAGATGAGAAAGCACATGATTATAGTAAATTTCACCATGAATGATGTACAGAAGACATGTTGAAACCTCTTTCCCCGCCCCTCTCAGCACAAAAGACAAGAAGGCTGCCCAAAATGGTTCAAAATTGCTTGGGACATTTTCCCATGCATGTAGATGAGATTTTGACCTCGTCTGAACTACGCACTATGATATGACTTTAAACAGTCATGGCATCACTTCCCCAAAGATTCTTGGGAACTGCAGTTTGTTAAAAGCACCAAGAGTTGTTAGGAGACCCCCATTTCCGTAACAAGGCTACAGTTCTCTAAGCAATTTCACAAACAGGAGTGGTTTTTTTGAGCGGCAGATTGTCAGCAATGAGAAAGTAAGATATTCATTGTAGATGCAGAAGGGACCATGTCACAAAGAGGGTAGATTGCCCTCAACAGCAGAGAGTGAGATGGAAAGAACAATATTATTTAGTATTAGTAATAGGTCACTCTGGTTAGCAATTAGAAAGTGAAAGTGTGCAATGTCAGAAGACTGGCTAATGTGACCACAAGATGTCGGTGGCATAATAATGATGATAAATAAATACTTTTTGGAATACTGTGAACATTTCTGGTCACCTCACCTCAGAAAGGATATTGTAGAGTTCAAAAAGGTTCAGAGAAGGACAACCAAAATCATCAAGGGGTGTGTGTGTGTCAGGGACCGTGCTGAGAAGGGCTGCACTGAGGAGGAATGGTGTGTGCCTCCCCCTCCCTCTCCCCTGATCAGGATCCTGAATCTTCCCAGGAGCAGGGAAGTAGTATAGATTTGGAACAGTGGTTTGCAGAGGGACATAGTTCAGAAGACAGAAGCTGGGAAGTACTGGGTTGGGGACAGCTTGACGGAGAAGCACTGGGAGAGAGAGAGTTAACCAACTCACTTTTGCTGGAAAGCATCCATCCGCTCAGCCCAAGGTCGAGGAGAGCAGATAAGGTGGCAGCACAGAAAGCACAGTGGTTACGAGATCAGGTTGCAAGACACAGAACTGACGTGGGTGACTAGGGAAGAAGTGGGTGAAACCCTTAATTGGGAGCACCTTCATTCCGAGGAATGGATTCTTTGTTCTCTTGCTGTGATCATTAAAATTTCCAAACTGGTAAGAGACACCTTTCGCCATGTTCTGCTTATCTACTGCCAAGGGGGGGGAGGGGAAGAAGGTGAGTCCCTGAAGCCCGACAGCATGGAGGAACTCCCCTATGAAGAAAGGTTGCAGTGTTTGGACTTAGAGAAAGGGAAAGCAAGAGTTGACATGATACAAGTTTATAAAATGATTCATGTTATGGAGAAAATGGATCGAAAAAAGGTTGTCGTCCCCCCCCCCCCCCATAACACTAGAATTTGTGGAAACTGAATGTTGGAAAATGGAGTTGTGAAAAATTACGAGACACCAAAGAATTTGTAGACGTAGCTATCTTTGATTTCTATGACAAAACATTTGTTGTTGTTTAGTTGTTTAGTCGTGTCCGACTCTTCGTGACCCCATGGACCAGAGCACGCCAGGCACTCCTGTCTTCTACTGCGTCCCGCAGTTTGGTCAAACTCATGCTGGTAGCTTTGAGAACACTGTCCAACCATCTCGTCCTCTGTCATCCCCTTCTCCTTGTGCCCTCCATCTTTCCCAACATCAGGGTCTTTTCCAGGGAGTCTTCTCTTCTCATGACAAAACATAAGATATATCAAATTTAAAAATGCCATGATTGTGGAATTCCTACCCCCACCCCCTTTTTATGATGGTGTCATTTACATTGCAAACCCATATTTGCCCCAGGCAATGTAATCTCACTCCCCATCAGATTCAAACACTCTCTCCCCAATTTAATTTCCTGAGCAAAACATTGTACCCAAGCACCAGATGGAAGGACCAATTAAAACAGGGCACAATTCACAGGACTCCTACACAGACCCAATTGAACTTATGGAGAACTCTGCAAACACATTTAGAACATGCGTTGCCCCCAATAATTTCTGAAGGGCTTGCAAGGACGATGTCCCAGTGGATTACATCCACAGACTTTTGCCACAGGTCTCCTGAATCCCATTAAAATTTCTCTTTGCTCTCATTCTGGATTTTGGCATGGATCATGTTGTTTTGTATGGAAGCTAATGTGGGGAGGGAAAGGGGTAAGAGCTGTATCCAACTAAGACATACTCACAGTAGACCTACTGGGATCAGTGGGTTTAAGTTAGTCATGTCTATTAATTTCATTGACTATGACTAACAGTGGACATAATCCATTGTTTCTGAAGCTGCATACACATTGCAGCTCACTTCGTTTTTATGACATTTCTCAAACTGTTAATTTCTACAACTGAGTTTTCACACAATATAAAAGCCACTTCTGGAATTACTGTGGAATGTGGTTTAGCACTCATTTCCAATTTATTTGCAAACATTTTTTTTTTCCTGACAGCAAATAATATGGAAAAGACCATGAAACTTAAACTATATTCCACTATCGTTCCACAAGTGGCTTTTACGTCATGAGAAAGCTCAAATATAAAGTGGAACTTAACAATTAGGGGAAAGTAATGATAACAGAATAAACTGCCATGTGAATGTGTAGTTCTTACGCTTCTTAATTGTTCAGCTTCTTTCCACTTTTCTTATCCTTCAGCTGTTTATGGTTGCTTGATGTGCTCACTTGAGCTCTCCAGTATTCCCTACTGATTCCTTCAGCTACAATTTACTGAAACAGATTTTTAGCACACTTCTCTTGACATTACCAGGCGTGGAGTTTTAGCTCACTGTATTGCAGATCCCCACTTGCCTCATCTATTTATTTCCCATGTTACTTATTTGTTTTCTCATTTCTATGCATTGTGTGATAAAATATGCCAAAGAACTTGGTTGTCATTGCTGGCTCCCCAAATAGCTAGCTAGATTTTATTTTATTTTTTGAGCAGCATTTGATTCTGTTCTCCTTTTGACCTTAGAAGCCCATGCATCCGCAAATTATTCTTAGAGTGGAGCAGCTCTGTTGTAAAGAGGCTATTCTGTTCACTCAGCGTAGCTATGCCAATTATCTGGCTCTCAGTCTTAGTGGCATAGTCCCATAGGTTCCACATTTAACACACTCCTCCGTGCACTGAGTTTCCATTGTGATTGACAGATGAATGTTCTGACTGTGCTGTAAAAAGGGGGGGGGGGAACTGCTACAGAGATCTATAGCTCATTAACTGCTTTTTCAAAAAAGATACATTTGGAATTATGTCTGCATCCACCTGAAGTTACTGAGATTGACATGCTTAGCATGTGGTACAGTCCTCTCAGGGCAGTGTCATTTTAGATTTCTTGGGGGAGAGGTTGCATGACTAGCCTTTTCCAAAAGGTTTTGCCCTGGTAAACTGATTTTCTATATGTAATGAATTTGTTAACCCGAGGAACCTTCAATCATTCCACCAGCATTCTGAAGCATCAGAGACCAGGAAGGCTGTCCCATGTTTTCCCTTTGAATGACAGATTATGGCATAGTCAGATATTCATTAACAGTGGTGTTGTCATAGTGGACAAAGGTATCTGGCTATGAGAGAGCTAGACTCAAATCTCTGCACTGGCATGGAACTCATTGGGTTACCCTGGGCTTCACTATCTCACAGCATAACAACCTTTGCCAAGTTATTGTGTGGAGCCCACATGGGATCTCAGTGCAACAGAAGAAGGCTGAGATTGAAGTCCAACGGTGACTAATAAATTGTGCATTGCAAATTGTACACATTCCTCAGTTGATGGCTGCCATACATGTGAATGAGGCACACCAATCCTACTTCCTAATTTCCATTATCGCCTTAAACACAATGCTTTTTAAAAAATAATTTCAGCTTACCTACTTAACTGCCAACCATCAATTACTGAAGAATCAAATGATTAAGAAATCACTTAGAGAGATCTGTGGATGATAAGGTAATGGCTACTAGCCGTGATGGCTAAGTTCTACCGCCAGTGCCAGAAGTAGTATGTGTCTGAATACCAGTGGCTGGAGATCACAACCAGAAGAATGCTGTCGCACTCATGCGTCTGGTTGGCCACTGTGAACACAGTGTGCTGCACCAGTTGGACCTTTGGCCTGATTCAGTAGAGCTCTCCTTAATGTGCTCCAAATTATGGATGAGGTTTGACAGCAATCAACTGTGGAGCAATAGGGAGGAAACTATTGATCACCCATCAAGCCCATCTAATAAAAACCAAGTGAGAAGAAAATCAAAAATTATTGCCACATGACAATGCTTCAGCTTAGCTCATCTATCAGAAGGTCATAACAAGGAGAATGGTTGTTTTGGTGTCCTAAGGGGGCTTCCTCCTTTATCCTCCTAAACCAGCAGTTCCCCAATACTTTAAGAATCTTTATTATGATTTTCGTTGACTACTAAAGTATTAGAATTAGAATAATAAATCTGTTTTTTGAAAAAAGAAATCAGTCTGATGCGGAAATTCAAAGAACTGAATTAAAAGGGGGGGGGGGTGAGAAACCAAGAGAAACTGAAATTGGCAGATTCACCCATCCCTAACTGATATACAAGCCTTGGTTCATACATGTTTTGCAGACAATGTTGTTGTTTTTTGATAGCGAGAGCTCAAGATGTATTCTTGTGCCCCAGTATGTGTAGAAAATATACTCAGAGGGTGGAAGCTTTGTCAGCACAACTTATTCTGAGTTGTTTGTAGTTCTTTGTGTTTGGCAGCAATAACAGAGCTCATCTGCTCAGTTTATCTTCATGCAGCCCTTGAAAGAAGGCTACAAGAGTCAGACTAAAGGAGGAGGCTTTGTACGTAGATGATGACTGAATCAAAGGAAAACTCTGGCCAGTTCAATGCAAGTGACTGTGTCAACTGTGTACACTAGCTGACTTCAGAGGGCCGCTAGATCCATAATTACAGGGTATAATTACTTGATTTCAAGCACTGAGCAAAGAGGCAGAAAATGCAAGATGCAAATCTAGAATGAATGTTTTGTAAACTTGCTCTCAGTGAGTAGTACATA
This sequence comes from Podarcis pityusensis, assembly GCF_964106645.2. Classification (NCBI taxonomy): domain Eukaryota; kingdom Metazoa; phylum Chordata; class Lepidosauria; order Squamata; family Lacertidae; genus Podarcis; species Podarcis pityusensis. The sequence goes on along the minus strand of NC_138037.1, from coordinate 16,472,585 downwards.
TTGGTGTGTGTGTGTTTTAAAGAATGGGTATATATCATAAGTGTAGGGATGAGAAGCTGTGCAAAAATTGAATGTAAAGGCCACACGTATATGAAACTTCTGTAAGAGGCAGCTATGGATATATATATAGCCAAGATTTTTCTGATTTGGAGAAAGTGGTTGGAAGGGGAAATACCATAAGTCACAACTATCCATTGTCTTTTGATACAAAGAACACTTCAGCAATGAAATATTCTGCTCTCCCACACTGGGTGTCTGTGTTTTCATGCTGACTCTAAGAAAGCAACTGTAGAAAGACTTGGAACTAGCCTTTGATAGCCGTCTTTCCTCTAGGGGACAGCATTACAGCCTGCTGTAACAGTAAAGTGAAATTTATTGGGATGCTTCAGATAAGCGGCGAACAAACGCAGGAGCACATTCAATAGCAATGTGATTTCCAAATCATCTGGGAAGTTTAATCCCTGTTTAGGAGGACAGCAATTTCTTCCTTTTCTTTAAGGCCATTGCACCCAGATAGCTCATTCATGAACTTCTGGACATTGACCAGAAGAGATGAGGACTCTGTCCATGTCAACATTATATAAAGGTGTACCTCTCTTACTCTCCCATGGTTTTTATAGATAGACAGAAATATATAAATATCTGAGAATAGAGACAGAATATTGGATTTGGAAGTTGTGAGAGATCTAGGCTGGAATCTCTTCTCAGCTGTGGAACTCATCCAGATGGTGGTAAACAAATGACTCTGAGCTGATCTGCACTTCACTGCAGAGGCAGGCTGTCCAATCTTGTAGGATAATGCATAAGAACATAGAAAGCTAGTATATACCACTGACCAATTTACCTCTGGATTCTCTACACTGGCTAGCAGTGGTTGTCCATGGTTTCCAGGTGTGATGGACTGGGACTCGGGCTTGGACTCAGAACCAGAGGAGTCTCAGTCCACACCGGATCCATTGCCTCAGGCGGCATCTGAACCAAGTCTGGGGCCTGATTCTGAAGAGCCCCAGTCTGCACAGGTTCCCCTGCAACAAGCACCAGCTGGGCCAAGTCAGGGGCCTGAGTCTGCCCTGGCTCCAGATGCGGGGATTACCTCGTTGCCTTCAGCTGGGCAATCACCTACAGCTTCTCCACTACCAGTTGGGTCAGGAAAGGCTGAGGCGGCCTCTGGGTCTAGTAACCCACCAACATCTCCCAAGCTGCAGAGACTAAGGTCTGAGAGAAGGAGAGACCTGAGAACTCACAGGAGGAGTTGGGCGAGACAGGGAGGTGAGTCACCAGGGGATCGGGACCGGCCGTTACCCCGACAAAGATAAAAGGCTGTTGGACCCCGTCCCAGATTGTGGGAGCAACATTGCTGTTTGCTAGAACCTGCCTGAGACCCTGTGCCTGACCTTGCCTAGTTTCCTGCCTCGTGTCCTGCCTTGGCCCTGTCGGACTGACTCCTCGCAGAACCCTTGGATTCAGGACCAGACCTGGACTGCGTTGTTCGGGTTAACCCCCGGGCCCAGCACATCAACAAAGAATATTAATGCACTGTTGAATTAGACCAAGGCTGATTTTCTTGGGAAGAATCCTAACAACTAGCGGCTGCTAAGTCCACTACAACTGGCTAGTGACCTACTGAATGACCATCGCCTTATTTCTTCTGGCCCCTGTTTTATGGATGTCATGTGGCGACCAAAACTGGAATCCCGGTGGAATTTTCTCCATCCCTCTGCAGCGGTAAAATATGCAAGCTCTTACCATATATGTGCACATTTTCACTACATAGTCACTATTCCAGCTGGTAGAGAAAGAGATGCAGGTTGACATGGAAAGTACTTGATGATGATGATGGGTCACACTGCCAAGATGTTTCAGACAATGTCAGTTTTGCATTCTTAGTTCCGGCTCCTCGCAGATCTGTCTCTCAGCACATACATCTCAGAAATCTTGTATTCTCCTCAGATTTTCTAGCGGGGGGGGGGGAGGGAGGGATGGCCAGAAGGGCTATTCCAGATAACCATTACAGTTACAAAACTCTATAGTGTCTTTCCAGTGCCATTCCTCATGTTTTAGTTCACAATTTTGGAGAGTTGCCATGCATCCACGTTCAAAACACATGAAACATTAACAGAGCGAAATGTGCTATGAGCGATAGAACTGTGCCAATGTCTTTAGAGCGACTCATGAAAAGGAACTGTTCCCAGTAGGAAGGAAGTCCGAGGGAAAGTTGGGCAATTATAGAACTAAGCAATTCAGGGTGGATGAAAAGGTCCTCTTAGGTCATTTCGCCTGTTGCAGAATTTTCTCCTCTTGATTTGTCCTTAATTGGTCAAGTTTGAAACATTCTATGCAAAGGGGATTCAATACCCTCTCAGAGAATATTCCTGCTGAATAAAGGGGTGGCCAATTAAAGTTCATGATGATAAGATCCCAGAGGTTCCTGCCCCTCCATGTTTGGCTTTGCCCCAAAACCCACTGCAGGAGGTCCTTCTGGGTATTTAATCTGGGCTGTCATTTGCAAGGGCAAAGCATCACTGCAGACATGTTTCCCGTAACACAACTCTTAGTGAGAAAGAAAGACTTTTATTATTTGCCAGCTTGCACAATGCTACAGCTTAATAACTCAGCTTCCAACTGCTGAATTAGTTAATTTGTTGGTTTCAATTTTCCCCTCAAAGATAGAACAAATCTTCCTGTTTCTACATTGCAGCTGATTGCTTCAATTGTTTTCGGCAACAAATATATTCCAGAGCGATGCTGTGTATGTGCACTCCATTGTATTTTGTTTTCAGATGTACATCAGGAAAAGTTCAAGGTATAGGCATATGTTTTGCTCAGCAAGAGGAATGGTGGGTGGATGTGCAGTGATACACGGAAAAAATATTCATTCTGATATAGAGTGCCACTGTGTTAGCAATGAATCATATTGTAGTTTCCAGAGGTTATTTATAATTGAATTGCAGGCTATTCTGTGATTAGTCCAATTGGTATTTGGTAAAACTGAACTGGGTAGATCTGTAGTGACTGAGAGAACATGAAGGAAAACACCCTATAATTCACTTATAAATACCGCTGAGAAATCGTGTGATTATGTGCTGAAACAATTTTCCCAATTTAAGGAATGCATTTTGGGAGAAATTATACCTTGTTTTTTTAATCAGTGGCTCTCATTTTTCCCTCTCACTCTCCTTCTGCCCTGAGGTCGGTCTGTCTGTCTCACAAATACATGCAGGGAGACAGGGTGCCTCCAAACTGTAATTTTGTTGCAGGGCAGACCAGAACTTAGCTTTCCATGTTTAAAGTGGAGTCAACTGTTCTGTTGCCCTAGCACAACAAATCCACTTGGGTGGGAGGGTGGGGGAACCAGGTATTTCTTCTTCTTCTTCTTCTTCTTCTTCTTCTTCTTCTTCTTCTTCTTCATATAACATGCACAGAACATACTGTATGGCCTAAGTCAGATATCACCAAAGGACCCTCATTTTAAGTCCTAGATAAACAGAATGGGGGGAAAGCAACTGAAGAGGAGTGCTGGGCCGGCCTCAATTTATTCCCCCCAGGGGAAGACCCAAGCGATGCCCATTGGCTGGTTGGGCCCATCCCCTGGGGAATCCCCAGATCCAGGACTGCCTGCAGTCTGACCCAGTTGGCCACTGGATCGCTCACATGGGCCAGGACCAGGCCGCAATGGTGCCTGAATGTTTAAGGTAAGTGGACTTAGTACTCTCTATGGTATAAGGAGAAATGCATTGCTTAAAGAATTTTTTTGGGTTCCATTTCTACATGGTCATGGCTCAGCCATTTAGGGTGAACTCAGATGTGGGGTTTATTGCAGTAATTTTCCTGGCTATAAAGCTAGCACTTCTGTCTCAATTTCAAGTGTTCCTTTTACTCTGCATTGCCTGTTGTGTTATGGAACTGTGGCTTTTTCAGTGTTATATCACCAGGTCATGCTAAGGTTCATTCACACCGGAGGTTGTGGTGTGACATTCTTATTATTTTCCCTTGAAGCAATTAACACAGAAACGAGCACTTCTGCCAGATTCTGCTAGATTTCCAGAAGTGCCTTTTATGTCCCCACATTGTGTCACAAGGGGCGATCCATGAAAGTGGCAGGATCACCATGGTGCAAAACTCCCAGGGTTTTCTGGATTAATGGGGCTGCAAACAGATTTCTTTTCCTGGAAGCAATTAACACAGAAATGAGCACTAAGCTTCTGATATATTCTGCAAGATCTCCAGAAGGGGCTTTTATGTTGTGTGAAAGATCACACAAAACATGGAAAACATCGGGAAGGAAAGGGGAACAAAACACTGCCTAAATGCAACCTTGCATATCATCCAAAAAAAGGAAGACTGTAGTGCCAAAAATAAGGTCAAAAGAGGACCCCGATTTGCATCAGATATGTATATGCTAATTTATATGTGTAGGCCATAGGTCATGAAATCCTAAAATTGCTGGATTAGAAGGGATTCTTGGGGTCACCTAGTTTAATCCCCTGCAAAATCACAGCTAAAGAATCCCTGACAGATAGTCATTCAACCCCTTTAGAAACCTCTAATGAAGAAGAGCCCACCAGCTACCAAGTCCCTCCTACTGTAGTCCCTCCTACTGTTGAACAGCTCTTGCCATCAAATGCACATTTAGAAATAGAAATAAAAATGGAAATACAAGCCATCTCATCATAATGGGGAAGACAGTGACTTGGTGACCTGTATGCCTGTTCCATTAATGGGCAACTCTGCTCTCCCCAACTTCAAATAGAAGATGGCTTCAGATAGAGGACTTTCATTTACCTTAACAGTATGTGACACTTGAATTGATTCGTATACTCATGAATAATACTATGTGTGTGATAGCGGTGGAGAATCAGGATCACACCTACCTACTGCCCTCACTGGCATGTAGGTTCTTTTCATGCGGACATGTGGAAGTCTTGATCTGGGCCAGTCGGCCTGATTCTCATTCCCCTTGTCCATGATTCACTGAATGCATGAACAGGGCTATTATGTAAAAGGTTCCTGACATATTGCATGTATGACATAAAAGGTAAAGGTAAAGAACCCCTGGGCAGTTGAGTCCAGTCAAAAGCGACTATGGGGTGCAGCGCTCATCACGCTTCAGGCCAAGGGAGCAGGCGTTTATCCACAGATAGCTTTCCGGGTCATGTGCCAGCATGACTAAACTGTTTCTGGTGCAATGGGACACCATGTCGGAAACCAGAGCGCACGGAAACGCCGTTTACCTTCCCGCCGCAGCAGTACCTATTTATCTACTTGTACTGGTATGCTTTCGAACTGCTAGGTTGGCAGAAGCTGGGACAGAGTGATAGGATTTCACCCCATCATGCAGATTCGAACTGCCAACCTTCCAATCGGCAAGCCCAAGAGGCTCAGTGGTTTAGACCACAGCGCCACCCGCTTCCTTGTATGGCATATGTATGTTTATAGCATAAGCTTTGGGGTACCTTCTAACACATTTTTCTTTGATATGTATTATCTTAATAAACCTCCTGCCTGTGGGCCAGTAAAATAAAAAAAATGGCAGCTTCGTACAAAGGGATTGTTTTAATAGTACTAAATTTTCCAAAACAACAAAAAAGCCACATGCTTTTAATTAATGTCAATATCCCAAATCTCAAATGTCTGTGATTTTATTCCATTCATTCTCAAGCCAAGAGGAAAACTTTTATTTCAGATGAAGTGAACTAAATCACCCAGAATTAAATTAGTGAGATGCATTTCCTAGGATGCAAGTGAGAGACACAATGACAATGGAGCAAAGTCCCAATTTCACTTCAACATCAAGCAAAAGGCAGCTTCTAGAGGTTTTACTTGTTGAAGCAATATCCTTGTTTGTGGATCAGAGATCTTAAGATGTGATCAGCCCTGCTCAAAACATTAGCTCCTTCATTGTAGAGTCAACATGGTTACCCTATATGAATAATTCCTTTCCACCAGCGAAAACATTTGCCAACTCCGTTGTGGGTCAGCCTCAACTCCGTTGTGGGTCAGCCTCAGTGCCATGGCATTGTTAGCCTTTATATTTCCATCTTCCACGTCGCTCCCCCAGTTCTCCACCAGGTCTTTGCAAATGAACTAAGGCTGAGCTGAACCCCTACTCCTTGCTTAGCAAAAATATTCTTCCTTCGTGAAAATGAGAGCCAGTTTTCTGCAAGGAGTGCACGTCTTTGTCTTTCTAGGAAGTGCAATCAGTGGAAAGCTGTGGGAGGGGGCTCATGCTGGTTCCCACTGGCTACACTTCCTGGAATTAGTTGGAAGAGACGTCATGGGGCACTGCTATTCCAGGAAGTGTAGCTCCAGGTATTTCAGGAAGTGTGCAGGTAGCCTTGCTGATCGTGGCAGAGGGCTTTAAAATAGAATAAGCAAGGGGGTGAGGAAATGAAAAATCACTGATCACATCATAAGCTTAAGTAAAGTAAGTAGGAATCGCCCCCCCCCCAAAAGAAATCAGAGGGGAAACTTAACCCCTCCCCTAATGAACGGTCAAAAAGATATTTTCGAAATGTTCGGCACAGAACTAAACTGAACTGTCTAAAGAAGAAAAACTCTGCAGGATTGGGTGGTATTTAGGACAAAGGAGGAACAAATCCATCAACCTACATGAAACCAGATTAAAATGACATCTAGTACAAGCATTTAGCAGGATATTAATTTACCGGAAATGGAAGCACAGCGTTAAACACTGACAGTAGCACATGGAAATAATGAATCAATCTGTTGCATCTCTCTGTATCCAATTATGGACAATTAAAATAGAATCCAGGTTTTTTTTCCCCCTCCAGTGGGAGAAGTGGCTGATCATCAGGAAGAAAGCTAATAACGAGCTTGAAATGTCAGGACCTAGTGCATTTTCATTGTAACAAGCTGTTTTATTTCATTAGTGTCTTGAAAACTCAGGACAGCCTTCTATTCAGGGAGAAAATAAAACACTACGGCCTGGAATATACACATTATACGGGCTCTCTTTCCTCATTTCTGCACAAAGAGGAGTTCTATTACAATTTGCAGCTTATTAGCTTACCCAGTCGAGATCATTGGTCTGATTACAGTCTCAATTCGTAAGTGGAACCTGTGACCCTCAAGGCGGACTTAAATTCCCATCAGCCACAGCCAATGCAACCAATGGTCAGGGATAATAGGAGTTCTGGTCTGAAAATTTCTGGAGGGTCACGTTGGTTCTCCATCCCTGATTTACAGGTGAAACTCGGAAAATTAGAATATCGTGGGAAAGTTCATTTATTTCAGTAATTCAACTTAAAAGGTGAAACTAATATATGAGATAGACTCATGACATGCAAAGCGAGATATGTCAAGCCTTTATTTGTTATATTTGTGATGATCATGGCGTACAGCTGATGAAAATCCCAAATTAACAATCTCAGAAAATTAGAATATTAAATGAAATCAGCAAAACAAGGACTGCAAATAGAGCAATATTGGCCCTCTGAGAAGTAGAAGCATGCATATGTACTCAGTACTTGGTTTGGGCCCCTTTTGCATCAATTACTGCCTCAATGCAGCGTGGCATGGATGCTATCAGCCTGTGGCACTGCTGAGGTGTTATGGAAGACCAGGATGCTTCAATAGCAGCCTTCAGCTCTTCTGCATTGCTCGGTCTCATGTCTCTCATCTTTCTCTTGGCAATGCCCCATAGATTCTCTATGGGGTTCAGGTCAGGCGAGTTTGCTGGCCAATCAAGCACAGTAATCCCATGGGCATTGAACCAGGTTTTGGTCCTTTTGGCAGTGTGGGCAGGTGCCAAGTCCTGCTGGAAAATGAAGTCAGCATCCCCATAAAGCTCGTCTGCGGAAGGAAGCATGAAGTGCTCCAAAATCTTCTGGTAGACAGCTGCATTGACCCTGGACTTAATGAAGCACAGTGGACCAACACCAGCTGATGACATGGCTCCCCAAATCAACACAGACTGTGGAAACTTCACACTGGACTTCAAGCATCTGGCATTGTGTGCCTCCCCATTCTTCCTCCAGACTCTGGGTCCTTGGTTTCCAAATGAGATGCAAAAGCTGCTCTCATCAGAAAAGTTGAATTACTGAAATAAATGAACTTTCCCACAATATTCTAATTTTCTGAGTTTCACCTGTAGGCCGCTTTTGGACAGTACCATAATTCAGGGGTAGCTAATATTTTTCTCTCCACAGGCTCCATTGAGCTGTGGTTAGCAGCTGCATGTCATGACCACACTGTGGGCTGTGACCATTTTTAAAGGACAAATTTGGCTGGCGGGGGGGTGGGGAGAGGAGGAGAAAAAAACACAAAAACTTTGCCATCACATAATCACAGCAAGGAAATCCCGTGGCCAGTAAAAACCTCATTTCCCCAAGATTCTCCCCTATGACTTAGGACCAAACTGAACACGTGCCCTGGGCGTGTGTGTGTGAAATGCCAACCCGATTGGCCTAGGACATACTGTCCTGATTCTATTTCAATATGTACTGAAGTATCAAATCCATAATGAGCTGGCATTAACCGAAGTGCATCAAGGATACTTTAAGAATCATTTGGTGCTGTGCCCATGATGGAGGCTTGCATCCACTCTCGCTGCATCCCATAACAGGGGCTGGGTGGGGGAGCATTATCCCCTTAAACGCTTGTCTCATTTCACATGCTAAATGAACACCAAACTCAATTAGTGCTGCGGCTTAAGACGATCAGCCCACTTTCCAGAATCACTAGGAAGTTAGAGAAGGCGGTGGGGGTGGAGGGAGGGCAGGAGATGCTTTTATCTATTTGGTAAATAATTTATTAAATGCACTGATGGATCCTCCTTGACAGCAACAGAGGCAGATAAGTGATAGTTCAGAATCAATTTGTTATGGTCCAGCATGTGCTCAGTGACCTAGTTGGTCACCGTTATATAGGCCAAACGTCAGTCAGATGCTCTGAAAACAAGTCAAATTTTTTTTAGAGCACACACAGCAGGACTTGTTTTGTTTATCTTCTTGGCATTCCCATGTTGGAGATCTCATGTGCCAAGCAGCCCATCCAAAGGGTCCGTGCATCCTCCTTTGCAGAGGCCAGTTCTCTATTTTGAAGGGTTGCTAGAGAACAACCCTCTGTTTGGAGACATCCTCTATTTATGGAGTTGTCCAGCCTAAAAAACCCAAGATGGGAGAGCAGCACAGGGGTGTTGAAGTTGCCCGGCAGGAGTTTAAAATTACACATGGCAAGGAGAATGTGGATAGGTAATTCCCCCCCCCTCCTGTCTCATAACACTAGAATACAGGGCCAGTTCATCTTTAACAGTGACATCTGCCACTAAAATACCCTGTTCTTGCATTGCAGGGGGTTGGATTAGATCAATGTTGTCTCCAGCTGTTTTTGGACTACAACTCCCACCATTCCTAGCTAGAAAGACTAGTGGTCAGGGATTATGGGAACTGTAGTCCAAAAACAGCTGGAGCCCCAAGTTTGGATAACACTAGACTAGATGACCCTTGGGGTCCCTTCCAACTCCACAATTCGATGATTCTATGCCCAAATGGGCATGAATGTCTTTTTGGCATAGCTGCTACTCCTTGGCACAGCCTGGCACCAGCTACAGAGGACATAGCTGGAGTCCTGACCATGATGGGTGTTGGCACCTCACCTGTTTCTTGCACCTCATCTCATTTCCACGTGAATAAAAGAGACTGAAAGCTTCCAATGACAGTGTTGAAAAACCACGGTTTACTGTTACAGCCAAGCTCAGGCAACTGGAGTTTGTTCTAACCATGGTTAGCTAACAACAAGAATCTGAGTCCATGGTTGAATCCTGGTTTTCTTGAAGCAACCACCATTAAAATTAGTGATACCTATAAAGTGGGCCAGAGAAGGAGCTCAAGTAAAATGTATTGTTTTCAGGGATTTCTTCTTGCTATGGGTACCTGATTCCAATCAGTTGTCCTAGTGGAAAGCTGTGAAAGCAAAACACCCACCCACCCTCTAACACTTTTCATTTTGAATTATTGCCCCTGGTCCACTTTTTGCCAAAATCAGAGCAGACAGTAGTATATGCAGGAGACTGTCTGAAACTAGGATTCTTTAAATAAAACTTTCCCAAGAGGTGTCAGCAATTTTTTAAGCCAAGGCACTAGTGCCAATAGAATAGATAGCTCCCCCCCCCCCACTTTTTTGGCAAAGGATTAATACAAAGGATTCAAAAGTTCCCTCCCCCTTCAAAGCCTGCATGCCTTCAGCTTGTCTCACAAGAACAAGTGTTTTCAAGGTGTATTTATGTTCTGCTCTTATATCATTCCAAAGGATTCCTGCCAGCACATCCCATTACAAAGACAAATGCTTTCCCTAAATGCAAATGAAGAAGACTTAGGACCTGGCTTAATTAAAACTCCTTTTTAAAAAAATAGTTACAGGGAGAGATGATAGTAACCTTCCCAATTCTGCCTTCAGCAGCTCAGGATATTGCTGTGTTTACCTTGGCCTGTGGGTCTAAAAGTAGAGGTGTTAACATCTAGCTCCAGGTACAATGGAACAATGGAGGATATTTAATTAGGGACACACACACACAAATTGTGGCTTCCGCAAGCTGCTATTAAGATGGCAAAACAGCCTCACCTGTGCCTAGATGATGCTAGCAAGTGCTTCCACAAACAGCACAGGCCATTCAGCATAGAGGAGTAATATCAGCCGAAGTGTTCTTTCCCCCATTGTTATTAATCTCTTGTGGTGGCTGGCAGTCTCCATGTGGAACTCAATTTGGGGAGAGATTTATTTTTCCAGTCAAGGTAGACTCAGACAAGTGGGAGCCAGGCTGGAGCATCCTAAAAGCCAACTGGAGGAGGAGAAAAAAGCCTCCCCCTCTCTCCGTCTCCCTCTTTCTCTTTCCAGCAAGATTTAAAATTGCTGGAAGAGTTGCCAACTTTTCAGCCAGCCACTGTAATTGTGCCTTTCAGTGTCATCTCTCTCCCTCTCCTGCCCTGTCTCTCTCTGATAGCCATGTACAGTGGTACCTCGGGTTAAGAATTTAATTTGTTCCGGAGGTCCATTCTTAACCTGAAACTGTTCTTAACCTGAAGCACCACTTTAGCTCATGGGGCCTCCTGCTGCCGCTGCGCCGCCGCCATGCAATTTCTGTTCTCATCCTGAAGCAAAGTTCTTAACACAAGGTACTATTTCTGGGTTAGCGGAGTCTGTAACCTGAAGCGTCTGTAACCTGAAGCGTCCATAACCCGAGGTACCACTGTATAGAGGGCAGTCCTCTGTTCAAAGGTGTTTTCTATTTGATGGGCAGTTAGGTCCAAACACAATTTAAGGATAAAGAACCATCAGAAGGAAGAGCAGCAGGGGCAGGGCTGTCTTAACCATAGGAATCAGGGGTGCGGGGCACCCGGGCATCAGGCTCTCAGGGGCGCCAGGCCGAGAGTCCGGGGCCCAAGAGTTGGAGTCTGGGGAAGATCCTGCCCATCGGTTGGAGCACTGTGGCAGGCTCTTCTGCTGCGGGCAGCTCTGTGCCACGAATTTGGGGGCGAGTGAGCCAGCAAGGCGCTGAAGCGGCCGGCCGGCTCCACCCTTCTGGGCGGCTGGGATTGGCATAGGGCCGTGAATACACCACAAGGCACCCAGCTTCACTTAGTTGCTGACGCCGACCCGTCGGGCTGGTTTGTTGCTCAGTGCTAGGCTCCTTATGTGTCCTGTTTTCTTTTCCTGAGCAGAGATAAGCGTGGTGTCCGCTCCCTAAGAAAAGGTCGCCAACTCTGGGGAACCTGGGGGGGGGGGCACTGGGCGGATCTTTACACCCCGGCGCCACATATGCTTAAGACGGCCCTGAGCAGGGGCCTTGAAGTTGCTCATCCACAATCCCTAGCTCCTGGGCAGAAAACTGAGCAGGCAAACAGATCACCCAATCAATGCCTCCCCCACTATGGTGATACGTATTGTATTCCTCCTTAAAATTATAGTCATTCTTTCTCAACCCATGCCCCCAAAAGGAAAAGAAACAAGAAAATCATATGCAACTGTCATGTGTATATGTTCCCTCATTTGGGGCACAAGCCAGATGTATTGGGGGCCCTTTTTGCTCATTTGGGGTTCTGGACATCTGCCTTGATGGCACAACTGCCCCACAATGGGGGAGCAGGGAGTCAGGCAGGCACAAAGCCCTCTTGGAAGAATGCTGGCTGGATCAGAATAAATCTGCCCATGATTTCACATCCAAAGGGGAGGAAGAATGGTTGTTCACTGATGAAGGTAAGAAGGGGAGGGGAGCATCCATTCTCTGGTTTGAGCCTATGGGAATGTGTGTCTGCAGAATTTTCCTGACTTTAATCCTCAGACTACAGAGACCTGACTGAACTCAGTGAGAGCCACTGCTGCGTTCTTAACTGCAGTGTTTTTGAAAGGTCAGTGAATTGGAAGAGTGAAAGGGGTCTTCTGAGGCCACTAAGTCCCAAGCTTGATACCATGATGGGAGTATATATATATATATATATATATATATATATATATATATATACTGCTATATGCACAGAACGAGGGATGGGAAAGAAATCTGTTTGGTTTGCATTCTGTGCAAACCAACCTAATTTGCCGTTTCCAGAACCAATAAGCGAAACACAGCCAGACTTCAACATTCATTCTTCTTCTTTTTCAAACAGCTACGAAAATCCACAAAATTCAAGTGAGTAAAACATAATATACAAAACATGGCTTGGGTACCTGATTTGGGTGAGGCCCAAATCCTGAGTCAAACTGGGCCTGTTCAGAGGGATCTTGACCTCCTCCAGTTTGTGTTAGACAGAGCTGGATTTCTGCAGGTTGGGTTAAGTGGCCCAGAGTCATCCAAGGCTTTTGAGGATGGGGCATTAAGCAGGAAGAAGGGAGGCAGGCATGAGTGAGAAGAGGGCCAAGGAACCATGAAAAGAATAGAACTACCAGGAGGCGACACCTTCATGGTAAAATGTGCCCCGCCAAGTCTTTCTCCCTTCCCACCCCCTGAAGAAGCACCAAGCAGGATTGGATCCTTCTGCTTAAGAGCTCATAAGCAGGAAGATCTATGTCTGTGTGGTATGGCTGCTTTGCAAGTGGCTCCCTTGCCCACAAGCAAAGCCACTCACAAAGGAAGAGCAGCAGGATCGAAGGAGCAGCACTGTGCAGGATTGGACCCTACTGCTTCACAGCTGTTGAGCAGCAGGATCTGATCCTTCACCCACCTCCTCCTGATCATAATTAAAATTTGGGTTAAAACATGGCTTCAAAAACACTTAAAAAAACAATAGCCACACACCCCAAATTTGGGAACAGACCCATCATGTGGGGGGCCCCAATCTTGGGGCCACAGGGCAGATCAAGGGGTCCCTGCCCAGCCCTAGTACAAAACTATGTTATATTACAGGAACATGCATGAGAAAACTGGGTAAAATGTGTGGACATGCACATTAATTTTTGGAATGGACATTTTAAAAAATAATAATTCCACTTGATTTGGAAATGGAGTAAACTGAAGTAAACTGTGAGGGGGTTATGTTTTATGAAATTATGTAAATCATGTAATTTTGTGGTTTTATATTGTAAACTGCCTTGTGATCATTGGATTGGGGGAAAGTTTAGATTTTAAAAAAAATTAAAATTGGAAAAACTCAACCCGAACCTGGCAGAGTCATGTATCCCTACACAAAACTTCCCATCTCCAACAGAGGAAAGAAACACCACTATCATATTTAAGATGTTACAATTAGCTGACTGGTTTCCCTCTGCTATCCATCATGGCCAAAAGAGAACAGGAAGGGGAGGAGTTGTGGACTTAAGCCAAAGAAGGGAGAGTTTTTCATTTTTGCTTTTTTTGGACAAGTGCCAGGAAGGCATGAGAAAGAAGAGAAACTGTTGAAGAATTCAACGAGTTCTCAAGATAGGTCAACGCGGTCGTGATAACTGAGCAGATGGCTAGTCCTACAGTGAGGGGTGGTTGCATTATCTATAGATCTGGGCTGTGGTCCAGAGATTCTCATGCAAAGCAGAGGGCAGGGAGAAGAATGCTGGAGGAAAGGATCTGCTCCACCAAACATATGATTAGCAAGATCAACACTGAGGGCTCAGATACCGCTGGATGGATGGAAAGGGTGGTTGGAAGGAGGTTACTTCCTCCAGGTATCTTAGCGTTTAAGAGTTATGAGCCAGGAAAGCCCCAGTTTGAATCTCACTTCAAGCATGAATTCTGTGAGTTGGCTTGAGCACCTCTTTGTGGGGGACCCAATATGGGACAGAAGAACAGCTGTTTTGTAGGAATGCCTCCTGTTCGGTAGCACCATCTGGGTAGGACTTGGGGGCAGAGGACCAGGGCTCTGCTCAGTTGAATTAGCAAGAGAATCCCCAAGCACAGCAGAGTTGGCTTAGCATCTTCTGAAGTAAGTAACACACATTGCCATCTAAAGAGAGTTGCCTTATTTAGGACTAATAATAATTTTCCCCAGCTACTCTGGGATGCTTCCAACACATATTAAAGCACAACAAAACATCAAACATTAAAAAACTTCCTTGTAGAGGGCCGCCTTCAGATGTCTTCTAAAAGTTGTGTAGTTATTTATCTCCTTGACATCTGATGGGAAGGCATTCTGCAGAGCAGGCACCACTACTGAGAAGGGCCTCTGCCTGGCTCCCTGTAACCTCACTTTTCACAGTGAGGGAACCACCAGAAGGGCCTGGTCTAAAATAAACTCACTGTCCCACTGATGTTGTTTGCCTCCATTTACACTCTACTTGTAGATTTGAAAATCATCTTAACCTTGCAAAAACAAAATAAAAACCAAGCAAACCCTAAGTCTCAAGCCCCCCCTCTCCCCCCCAAACCCCTGCCAGAGGAAACCAAAACTTGAGTTGTGCTGTCCCTAGAACGTCTCACTATTCAGAGAATTGAAGAATATGTAACAAGATTGACCTTTCTGGGAAGGCTGTTACAAAGGGCCATCAAAGATTGCTAGGTGAAGAGCTTTGAACGCTCTGAATGAACTCTATGAAATGAATTTTCACCCAATGGTGACTTTTCAAAGCTTAACCCCCTGGTGTCAGTCACCACAGCCAGACAAATCTGTCTTTTGCAGAGACTAATTCAGAAGCTGTGGGAGACCACTGTCTCCACGGGATCCGTTTGTCTTTCTTAATCACCCTCTTAAAGCGTGACCCAAATCCTTGACTTAGATAACATGGCTTCAGCAAACATTGATATGTTTATGAATGAATCAGGAAGTCCTTTCCCTAAACCATCTTTGAGAAATTATCGGCTTGAATATGCTTAGCCTCCCACTGTCAACGGCTGTTAGGATTTGGAGATGACGACCTTTGAAATGGAGAACATACCTGTGGTGTTGTCCTAGACAAAACTGACTTACCGATTCTTTAGATAAATGTGTGCGACTAACCTGGGTAGCCACTTACTCAAATTGTTCATGCTGATCCCACAAAATAAGAGATGCAAACCACAAGCCAGGGAAATGTTAGAACATGTACATTTCTTCTTCTTTATTAAGGGCAATTAAGTGTCTGAAAAGGGCTTTATATGTTCAACAATTCCGGCTTTGTTACGTGTAGTAAATGATTACTAATAACTTGTAAAGACATAGTGTAAAGACAGTATTATTAACAGAAACACACACACAAATGGATGAACTAAATATTTCTGACAATTATGCACAGACCCTTTCCTTGCTATATTCTACTTGCAGGAAGTTGTGTATGTGTGTATTATTAACATAAACACAGAGAGAGAGAGAGAGAGAGAGAGAGAGAGAGAGAGAGAGAGAGAGGGCAGCCTTAAAAAAAGGTGACCCCTCACCCAGCTTGACTCTGAAATGGTAGTCCTTTTGATGACCTCCGGAATCTTCCATCCCATTTCCATTTCACTGTGGTGAATGTCTGGTTCCAGCCAACTACAGTCAGTTGTGGAAGTCACTGGTTAAGAAATTAGAATTTTATGGTTCCAAAAGTGGAATGTCGCTCCTGTGCTTTGTGAGGTCCAAAAGGTGAGGACATAATAAAAGGCACAGGGCGCATCTCAGACCTCTTTGCTTAATGTAACAACTCCATTAACATAAAAGGCTGGCGCTCATTCCAGTTTCCTTCTCAACTAATAAAAGAACAACAACAACACATTGTCCTAAAAAAAAAACTACCTGCCATTTCTGTTCCCAGGGAGAAAGAGAGAGAGAGAGAGAGAAAGCAGGATGTTTGGAGCCTATTAGAAAGATTAGAGTTAAATGATTTATTATGTGGTGCAATAAAAAAATGAGAGGGTAGGGAGAAAGCCAGCTGTAAGCTGTGCTCTTTGAGTTTGTAAATATGTTTGTGCTCATCAGAGTGACCTCTGTGAGATGATACTTAACTGCACTGGTTCTCCCGTGATTTGGCTTAAACTGGTACACAGCCACAGGGGAGCATCCTTTAGTATGTAAAATGGTGTCTAATCTGTGACCTTCCAGACATCTTATGGACTCCAGTACCCATCTCCCCTGACCACTGGCCATGCTGACTGGGGCTGATGGGAGATACAATCAAAACACTTCTGTTGACAGACACCTTGGAGAACCTATGTCTTCAAATCTTTGTGTCAGGGCTGCCTCAAGTCTCAGCTCACAAAAGACCAACGCCTTTCTTTTCTTATATACAAAAGTGTTTATTGCAGTTCATTGTTTGCTTCAGATCCGAGGCGCGCAGCCCTACGTCTGCTAGGCTTAGACCGCTGAAGTCCCTTCTGAATCTGTCCCTCCCCTGCACCAGTTTAAGAGGCTTGCGCTGCTCCACCTCTTTCTCTCTTTCCTTTTCCGCAGGGTCTTTCTGCCCGCTGGGGTTTCGCCCCTCCTGGATTCCTCCGACGCGGAATCAGACTGCTCTTGCCCCCTCCTGCGGGCTTTGGGACCTGGCCCCTCCTCCGGGCTCCCTGTACTTCCGCGCGCCTCTACATTTGAACTTGGCGCACGCCCCCAACCTCTAACTTTCCTTTTGACAGCTACGCTACTCCCTTCACTACTCCCCTCCCCTTCCGGGAGGGTGGCTTGCTCCGACCTCCCTCCTTTCTCTACTGCCGGAGCCGCCTCCCCTGATACACTGGAACCTCCACCCCCTTCGCTGCACTCTGGCGGGGAGGCTGGTCCTGACGCCCAGCTGCCACTTTGGGATCCCCCGCTGGCCCCCTGCTCCTGACAAGTCCCCCCTGGGGCTCCCCTGGCCTTGACCACCGGCGCCCCCTTCTGGGAATCCTCTGATTCGCTGGAAAGACTCATGGAATCTCTAGAGTCATTGTCATCCTCTTCTTCGCTGTCCTGGGATTCATCCCCATCGCTCTCCATCTCCTGCCTACCCTGTGCCTCTGTCCCTGAACCCCTGACACTTTGCAACACCTTGGGCCTAATCTAACTCATTGTTTGTTCTGAGGATAAAGGGTGTGTGTGTGTGTGGGTGTGGGTGTGTGTGTGTGTGTGTGTGTGTGTGTGTAGAACTTTGAATACCTTTCTAAGTCCAAAGGTGTGATAAAAACACAAGATCTTGTTGATGTGGTTCATAGGAAAGTAGAGCAGCATGTTTGACAGGAGTTGCCAAAAGGAGGTGTACAAGGAATCTTCCAATCTTAGGGACTCCAGTCCAGATCTTTGCAGGGTTTTCTCCTTAGCCTTTTCTTCTTCCGAAAATATGTCATAAGGCAGCGGGGTTTTAGGATCAGAGTTAGCCCTAGATGGGCTAACTTCTCAGGTTGGCGGGCCCCACGTGCCCCTTATTTCTCTCTATTGCCTACTTGACTGCTGGACCCACTATTTGTCTTGTCCGCTCAATCTGCTGGAGTCTGTCTTCACATTCAGGGGAAGTCTCTAACTCACCAAGGGTTTGAGACCCGTCAGCTACCCTCGCCTGGTTTAGCCAGCCAATTGAAGCCGTTTCCTGGGGTGTGGCTGCTATTGCATACTGACCGCTTCAAGGAGGTACTGGTGAGAGCTGAGTGCAGGGTGGGGACTAAAGGTGGACAAACATGATGTGTCCCCCACCAGAGGTAGTAAGGTAAAGGTAAAGGGACCCCCGACCATTAGGTCCAGTCGTGACCTACTCTGGGGTTGTGGCACTAATCTCACTTCTGGTCGAGGGAGCTGGCGTACAGCTTCTGGGTCATGTGGCCAGCAGGACTAAGCCGTTCTGGCGAACCAGAGCAGCGCACGGAAACACCGTTTACCTTCTCGCCAGAGCGGTACCTATTTATCTACTTCACTTTGATGTGCTTTCAAACTGCTAGGTGGGCAGGAGCTGGGACGGAGCAACGGGAGCTCACCCCGTCATGGTGATTCAAACCACCACCCGCGTCCCCACCAGAGGTAGTAGCCCTCCTCTAACACTGTATACATCTCCAGGTGTAGCTGGGCAAAATGTGAAAGGCTATGGTTAGGGCAATGCCAGGTCTTGATTGAACTGACTTTGCAATCTCCATTACCAGTTACTTGGCGGTCAGACCAGTAACATACTGCTGGCTTGCTAACCCTATTGACATCATGCTTTCCAACCCTCTCTGTCTGTGGGAAATCATGGGATGGGGTGAGATTTGTCTTGGTTCAGAAATGAGTCATTCTGTTTCCCTGTTTCTTTTGGAGTCAGGGAATCGCTCAGCTCATTTCTGAGCCAGTCTGAGGTAAGCAGAGGGATCGGGGGGAGGAAGGATTCTCGCCCATCTCCACAGCTCAGAAAATGAATGCGGCTTTTACACTGCAAGCAATTTTGCGTGTGCTGGGGGTTTACTGTCAGTCATTAATTTCAGGCGGAAAGATGTGCCAGGGTTCAAGAAGCCCTGCTTCTCCAAGGTGCTGGGGTCAGCTGTGGGTAAATCAGTGACGGAGGAAAGGGGCTGTATAGGTCAGCGATGGCACAACGCTATGCAAGTCTATACAGAAATAAGTCTGTCTGCACATTAGCAGCTTAAAGTACAGTCATCCCCCCCTGCTGTTTCAAGGCACATTTGTGACGCTGTCCAAATCGGAGAGGGAGTATGGATGCGTGCACTTGCGGCGCATGACCTATTCAGTTCCCCCTTCACACACACAAACACAACTCCTATTCATGAAGCTGTTATCTGGACGTGAGGGGTCATCTGCACATGTGTGGTGGCTGTCTCGCATGTTCACACCAGTTAGCAGCAGAAAGTGAATACGGCTTTAGTTTTCTAGTCGGATTGAAGCTGGTTTGAGGTGGGGAGGGTGTGGTGATCACACACAGGGCCCCCGGACGTTTGATGGTCTATTGACCCTGTGCCGCCACTGTGATTGCTTTTTCCGCTGCCACCACCCCGTATCTCACGGGGACATATGGAGTCCAGTCAGTTGTTAACATAAACAAATAATCAAGTTTATTTTTAAATGCAGGAACAAGCTTATGGTTTCAGTTAATTTTTCTCTTGTCAGTTTCTTATTCTTAGTTCCTAACAACTCCAGACTGATTATTCCAACTATCTATCTGACTCCACCTAACAATTCCTCTCACTCTCTCACAATACAACTCTACCAACCCACACCTAAACCTCAACTCCCAAACCTCAACTCAATTGACTTTCAAAACCTCCCACGCTAACTTTTATTCCCCCCTTGCATTCTCACTGGCCAATCATATCACACCCATTTTAACCCTTTCCTTTTGACCCATCCTAGGAGGCAAATGCCACAGAGGGATGACTCAAACAGCCGTGTTTGTCAAGACACAACAGGATCGATGTGGGTCACGGCTAATGTTGTGTGAATGCTGCTTCAAAAACTAGCAGTGGAAGAACACTGGATGCAGAGCAAGCAGGAACCTTAAGCCCCATTGAACTCATCAGGATATACTTCCAGTTAAATATTTGGAGGCTTGCAGTGCTAAATCTCTTAGCAGTGTTTTCAGGGTGAGTGCAATAATTGTAAAGAATTTAGTACACTGGAAACAGTCCTATAGAAATGAGGAAATAATTAACCTTCCTTTAAAGCATCTTTTTCAGAGAGAGAACCTAGCATCTTTATTGTAAGGTAACAGAAAACCCTCCACACACAGTTCTTGCAATACTCCTGTATTGATTTTAATTAGAGACTGCAGCGTGCGCTTTTCCTTCTCGATTTGATCTCGTCAATCTCCTAATGCTCCATTTTAAGTGCCTGCTGAAGTGCAGCTCTTAATTGCCTACAAAATGCTTTTAAAACAACAGCGGTCCAGGCCTAACAATGAGAGGCTTCTTCCAAAGAGGCTGTTGCGTTTGCAGAAGCCTGTTGAAAGATCTGTCAGGAAGGGTAGGATGTACACAAGGAGTGGAAGCTGAGATTAACAGGTTGTGAGGGAAGAAGTGCCTAAGTCAGGCCAGAACAATTCTGGGACACCTTCTCAATGCCACCTCAGCGAGCCAAGGAAAAACCCACCAAATAAGATTGCACAAACAGCAGAGAGGCTATAAAAGAACACCAGTCGGCCCACATCTAGTGGCTGTTCACCACAGGTTGGGTCACAAGTTGTTGAGCCTGAACCTATGTCTGTGTAAACAACATTGCTTGGAGTGAAGTACTTCAGTTGAACAAAGTTCAGTGAAGTAGTTCAAAAGATCTCAGAACTACACCTGAAAGTAGTTCCCATAATTCCAGAGTGAACTGAATGTGAAGTAAGTGGGTAGAACTTTGAATGATTTCTAGTTCAAATTCAATTTCATTCTCTTACATGTGCTTTGAATGCTTTAGACCAGCCTTCCTCAACCAGCCAGCATCAGGCTGACCCAATGGAGTTCATGAACATGACTAACTTAGGTATGGCCATTTCAATGGATCTGCTCTGACTAGGACTTTGTTGTGAACCTCCCTGGGATCTTCAGATGAAGGGCAGTATTGTATTCAAATTTAATTAATAATGATAAAATAATAGGACTATGTTGAAAACAACCACTGTCCATCTATGCAGAAAAATTGAACTTTTGTTGCTGTTGCGTGTATGTTGTCAAGGTGTTCACACAGCTGCCTGGAGCAGGAAGCAAAGGGGGCTTCTTCCTTGAGCACAATTTGGACAGTGGCATAAAATATCAATAGGTAAAGGTAAAGGGACCCCTGACCAGTGAGAGCCAGTGTGGTGTAGTGGTTAAGAGCGGTAGTCTCGTAATCTGGGGAACCGGGTTCGAGTCTCCACTCCTCCACATGCAGCTGCTGGGTGACCTTGGGCCAGTCACACTTCTTTGAAGTCTCTCAGCCCCACTCACCTCACAGAGTGTTTGTTGTGGGGGAGGAAGGGAAAGGAGAATGTTAGCCGCTTTGAGACTCCTTAAAGGGAGTGAAAGGTGGGATATCAAATCCAAACTCTTCTTCTTCTTCTTCTGACCATTAGGTCCAGTCGTGACCAACTCTGGGGTTGCGGCGCTCTTCTCGCTTTATTGGCCGAGGGAGCCGGCGTTTGTCCACAGACAGCTTCCAGGTCATGTGGCCAAAATGACTAAGCTGCTTCTGGTGAACCAGAGCAGCACACGGAAACGCCCTTTACCTTCCCGTTGGAGCGGGACCTATTTATCTACTTGCACTTTGTGCTTCCGAACTGCTAGGTTGGCAGGAGCTGGGACCGAACAACGGGAGCTCACACCGTCGCGGGGATTCGAACTGCCGACCTTCTAATTGGCAAGTCCTAGGCTCTGTGGTTTAACCCACAGTGCCACCCGCGTCCCAAAATATCAGTAATCACTGTCATATTTCATTTTCCATTTAAAATCATCAGACTTGTTTCCAGTGCGGCAGAAAGAAAGCTAGATATCACCTTGCTCAGAGGCTCCCTGTTGGCAGCCGGTTTGGGAGACAGGACCACTGGATTTTTGCTCTTTCCCACTGTTTCTGTAGCCTAACCCAGCAAAGTACACTTACATATGAAATGTTGCAAGGGAAAAAGAAAATTGGAGGAAGAGCATGCTGGAGTTGTTGGATGTATGCACGGCAAAAGCTCAGTCATGTGGTTAAGCTCACCGCAGAAAATGGCCATTTAGCAGAGTTGTTTTTCCTAGGCCATTTAAACCCCACAACAACTCTGTGAGGTAAGTTAGACTGAGAGATATAGTGATTGGCCAAGGGTCACTCAGTGAGCTTCATAGTTGAGTGGGGATTTGAACCCTGGTCTTCTAGGTCCTAGTTCAACACTTTAACCACTATACCAAACTGGGTCTCATAGGAAAAGACCTGCTGTATCAGGCTAGTGACCCATCTAGAATTCCATCTTGCTCTTGAAGAGATCGTCTGAGTAAGAAGTCAGAAACCTGCCAGACTTCAAAACTCAGAGAACTCTATTAGTTGCAGGACTTTGCAAGCTTAAATGGAGGAGTGAGGAAAACCTTGAGCTCAATGGAGGGGAGAAAAGTTGGATTATAAATGCAATAAATAAAAATGTATTTATGATCCTCGACGGATCCACGAGCATTCTTAACTCACTTCATATTCCTCACAAGGGGTCAATCCAGGGCAAAACTCCTGTGTTGTGCTTTTTACCTTCTTTAGTAATTACACCTAATCTCACAGGCAATAAGATTAAAAAACTGATTTGTGGGTGGTGCCAGGTCCCAACGAGGAGAGGAGGCAGGAGCAACCAGTAACTTGTTCTGCACACAGAAATGATTGGTTAATGGCATTGCTTTTTGGCTAAGGATCATACCCTATTTTCTTGCTTCTGTTTATGCAGAAGTTCCTCAACACTCTCCTCTTCGAAAAGCAAGTATAATCAATGCCACTTTTATGATTTAGGGCACGGGGCTCGATGACATGGTGAAGGACACATGTGAGGTCAGTGGCGGAGCAGGACTTCTGTTGACCAAAGCTGACAGCTTGTACAGAGCGAAACATGGCATCTGTTCACTTTTCCCCTGACTTGGTGACTAACAAGATTTATGGTTCGCCCACAGCAAATACTGACTCCTTAGTCAATAAATCTTTATACCGCCTTAGCTATAGTCAATATTTGGTTGTACTTGGAATAATAATGATCATTATTAGCTACTATATCATGATATGAATGGCAAGGATGTGGGTGGGGAGAGGGCAAAGGTGGGAAAAGGAATGAAACAAAAGGCACAGATAAGGAGTTCCCTGCCTCCATGAGCAATGCCTTCCGCTTTATTATACCAGCTGGGTCCCTTTTCTCTCCACCCATAAAGAAAATACTCCCAGAAGGCCTTTGGATCAACACAGACAACCTGAATGCAAAGATGATTCCAAACCTAAACATTCCAAGCATGGTGTGAAATGGAATGAGGTGGAAATTGGCAGGTGCTCTCTTCCAGATACAGTGGTACCTTGGTTTATGAACTTAATCTGTTCCGGAAGTCCGTTCTTAAACCAAAGCATTCTTAAACCAAGGCGTGCTTTCCCATAGCAGCAGGGAATGGAACAAATGGAACACACTCAAAAGGAAGTGGAACATGTTCACAAACTGAAACACCTACTTCTATGTTTGCAGCATTCTTAATCCAAGTTGTTCATAAACTAAGCTGTTCTTAAACCAAGGTACCACTGTATTGCTGGACTACAACACCCATCATCCATGAGCACTTGTTTTTCTGGCAGGGGCCAATGGGAATTCATAGAGTTCAACAAGGTTCTCCATCCCTGACTAAGATCCTTGAGCTAAGGAGCCAATTAAGTCACATCCATACCATACATTCAATGCACACTCATGCCATTTCAACAGGCATGTCTTCCCCCAAGGAATTCTGGGAAGTGTAATTTGTTAAGGCTCCTGAGAGATTCCTCACAGATCTATAATTCTCAGCACCCTTAACAAATTACACTTCCCACAATTCCTTGGGGGAAGCCATGAGTGTTAAATTGGCAAAATAATGCTTTAAATATATGATATGGATATATCCAAAACCTAAAACTGACAGATGGGCATGCGATATGCATGCATGTATATGACTGTTTCTACTTTCTCCTAAGGATCCAGACCTCGTTCTTTCAAAAATTAAATAGTAGTGCACACCATAGTGCCTTTGAAAAATATCTGTTCCCAGCTTTATTCGTCTTCAAGATTAAAGCACTAAATCTTTCCCACCATTCAGAGTCTTTTCGTTGTGGTTGTGTAAAAATCTTTAAAATCACGACAGTCCCAAAAACAAATATAAAGAACACCCAATTGGTGCAGCATAAAAGTCAATGTTTTTACAGTGCCTTTTATGAATATCTTGGGGGGGGGGTTGTTTCTTTTGTATAGTGCACACAGTTTTGTTTTATTTTTTACAAGCATGAAGGAGTTGTGGATCTCTTGGATGTCAGTAGATGACCATCAATATTTTTAGGTGGGATTCAATCACATACCAGCAAATCCAGGTTGTGCAATTGCATTTGATTGGGGGGGGGGGGTCCTGATCAAAAGACCCACATCTCAAAAAGTTTGGTCTTCTTACAGTTACAAAAGTGACAGGAGAAAGCACGGGAGAGTGTTGGGTGACGCTTGCTTTGATGTAACGTCATCTAGCCTCCCCACCAACAAATCAGAATGAAGGTTCATTGTAGCCGATATTGTCTAATCCCCTGCAGACAAATCAGGATGAATCAACTGGGAGTGCTCAATGTCTCAGAAGTCCAGAAATTTTCCTGGCAATTCGGAGCATTTTTCTGTAGGTGTGCATTGGGAAGATGCAATCCCGGAGACTTTAGACTGCTGGGGGAGCTGCTTCCAGTATTGGAGCAGCTTCTGCACTATATAATAATAATAATAATAATAATAATAATAATAATAATAATAATTTATACCCCGCCCATCTGGCTGAGTTTCCCCAGCCACTCTGGGCGGCTCCCAATCAAGTACAGCGTTAAATACTAAAAACTTCCCTGAACAGGGCTGCCTTAAGATGTCTTCTGAATGTCAGGTAGTTGTTTATCTCTTTGACATCTGATGGGAGGGCGTTCCACAGGGCAGGCGCCAGTACCGAGAAGACCCTCTGCTTGGTTCCCTGTAGCCTCACTTCTCGCAATGAGGGAACCGCCAGAAGGCTCTTGGCGCTGGATCTCAGTGTCCGGGCTGAACGATGGGGATGGAGACGCTCCTTCAGGTATACAGGATATATATTTAAAGCAGTATCATACCACTTTAAACAGTCATGGCTTCCTGCAAAGAATCCTGGGAGATGTTGTTGATTAAGAGTGCTGAGAGTTGTTAGGAGATCCCTATTCCCCTCAGAGAGCTACAATTCCCAGAATTCCCTGGGGAGAGGGATTGAGTCTTAGATCACTATGAGAATTGTAACTCTATTTGAAAGTAAGAGCCGGGATCCTGTTCTTACAGTGGTGAACCAGATGCCAATGGGAAACCTGAAAGAACAACCTGAGTCCTTCTGCAGCCTCTGTACCTCTGGTTCCCAGTGTCTACTGTTCAGAGACATACTGCCTCCAATACAAAAGCAGTATGGTTCAATACAACTGCTGCTACAACAATTTTTATTAATATGGTTGCAGGCCCAATGAAAACAACTTGTCTCCGTTCTGCTATGGAATTTGTTTTGGTGGTTTCTGACGATCGCAACAACGGAAGGAGAGGCACCTTGGCCTATAAACCTTGGTGATATAAGGACAAGATTGCATCCGGTCATTATTTGTTAAGAGATTATTTATGGACATCACTGCAGAAACAACAGAGGGGGGAGGAATTCTGCCTTTGTGCGTGCGTGTGGGCCTTGAATGAAAGGGCTGAGTAGACAGGAATGCAAAGCATGCCAGAATTGTTACAGTGCATACGAAGCAGGGGCCTGGAGACATGACCTTGTGTTTAATGTGTACGTTGATCTCTGCCGCATATGTTTCCTTTTGAAAAGAATTTTGAAATTCAGAATGCATTCTCTGGAGAATCTTTATGACCTCATGGACATGCTGAGCCCTGTAATAACTGAATTAGAGGACATTGGTAGGGGGAAAAGGGAATGATGGATCACAGGACATAAGTGAGGACAAGGGAGACAATTTTCCTTGGATGCATACTTGCCTACTGTGGCGTTTAGGAAGTTTGCAAATGATTTGCTTTCTTGCACTGATGCCATTATGGAAACCATGGGAGGCATGCAAAAAGGTCCCCACAGTGATGACCAATTCAGGCCTTGACCAGATTTGGATTGTTTAGCTTTACCAATGTTGTGGCCTCAAGTGCCTTCAGAACATATCCTGGGACTATGAATGGAGGCATCTGTCAGTTTCAGTTTCTCCTCATTTCTCTTTTTTCCCCACTCTTAAATTCCATTCTCCACATGTCTATATCAGTTTGCATTTTTTTTAAAAAGTCCTCATGAAAACTCATCTGCATTTTAGAGCAAACTTCTCTTTACGTACACATTTTTGTATGCAATTTTGCCTAATGGACACATTTCTGCAAAGCAATTTCTCCTGATACCGTGCATATATTATATCCCTTCAGTGATATGTGCACTTACATGCACACCCCCTACCTTAGTATATGAAGAGAAGAAGAAGAGTTTGGATTTGTGAGGTGGGTGGGGCTGAGGGACTTGAGAGAAGTGTGACTAGCCCAAGGTCACCCAGCAGCTGCATGTGGAGGAGCGGGGAAGCGAACCCGGTTCCCCAGATTATGAGACTACTGCTCTTAACCACTACACCACACTGGCTCTCATGCACACTTGTACACGTGACTTGGTTGGAGAACTGCATAGAAGAACTCAGAGAAGTGAGAATTCCCAAGGACGGCTGTGTTTCAGTTCACGTACTGTTTTGGATAGCACAAATTAGGTTGCTTTGCCTTTAAATGTGAACTGAATCAAATGTCTTCCCCATCCCTACTTGGACCATACCCAATTCAGGGCTGGCCCATCCAGGAGGTAAGGTGAGGTGACTGCCTCAGGTGGCAGGATCTACAGGGGCAGCAGATCCTGATGTGGATCTTTATTTTCTCCTTATTCCTGGTATAGATCTTCACCCATCCTTTCTTCCTGGCAGGGATAGGGGCATCATTTTGTCATTCACATCAGGTGCCAAAAAAACTTTGGGCAGGCCCTGGGCACATAATATGAAATTTTCACTGCTCAGAATGATAATATTTTTGGCACCTAAACAGAGCTTTATGTCATTGCTGTTAAAAGCAGGGCACCCTTACCCTGAAACTCTTTATCTGTAATTAAGAATAAAGCATAATCTGAGTTGATGTCCCACAATTGAGCCTGCACTGTCAGTATTCATCAGGCAAGTGTGACACAGCAGCTAAAAGAGCCAATAAGGTTCTATAAAGCATTGTGCTCAGTGGAAGCATAGGGCTCAGATCGCAAGAAACAATGGTCACACTTTGCAGTCATGCAATCTCCCTATATAAGGAGCAATGTCATATTGTTCAAGCATTTCACTTCAAAAAGGATATAACTAATATATGCAATAACTGATATCTAGAACCATAGAATTGTAGAGAACCTCTTTTCAAAAACCTCCAATGAAGGAGAGTCCAAGGTAATCTGTTTTGCTGTTGAACAGCTCTTCCTGTCAGAAACCTCTTCCTAATGCTTAGTCAGAATAATAATAATAATACAGTGGTACCTCGGGTTAAGAACTTAATTCATTCTGGAGGTCCGTTCTTAACCTGAAAATGTTCTTAACCTGAGGTACCACTTTAGCCAATAGGGCCTCCCGCCGCTGCCGCGCGATTTCTGTTCTCATCCTGAAGCAAAGTTCTTAACCCGAGGTACTATTTCTGGGTTAGTGGAGTCTGTAACCTGAAGCGTCTGTAACCTGAAGCGTCTGTAACCTGAAGCGTCTGTAACCTGAAGCATCTGTAACCTGAGGTACTACTGTAATAATTTATTATTTGTACCCTGCCCATCTGGCTGGGTTTCCCCAGCCACTCTGGGCGGCTTCCAACAAAGATTAAAAATACATTAAGATGTCACACATTAAAAACTTCCCTAAACAGGGCTGCCTTCAGTTGTCTTCTAAATGTCAGGTAGTTGTTTATCTCTTTGACATCTGGTGGGAGGGCGTTCCACAGGGCAGGCACCACTACTGAGAAGACCCTCTGCCTGGTTCCCTGTAGCTTTGCTTATCGCAGTGAGGGAACCGCCAGAAGGCCCTCGGTGCTGGACCTCAGTGTCCAGGCAGAATCTCCTTACTTGTTATTTAATTCATTTTTTAAATAAAATTTTTTAAAAATGCACAAATGAAATATAAGAGAGCAATTTATATATGGGGAACAAATATTAGATTGGCAAATAATGGAACAGTCACTAAGAAGGCAAATAAACTACTAAGCCCTAAATTGCACCCTCCTAATATATTACTAAGCCCTAAATTGCACCTTCCTAAAACTTCTGCCAGTCCAAACTAGGCTATTGAATTCAGTGATGTTTACTTCTGTGCATTCCTGCTGCCTGTTAAACACCTGAGGCACTTGGCTACAACCTTGGGGGAGGGGAAACCCCCTGTGATTTTTAAAACTCCCTAACAAATGTTTAAAGTTGCACCCTTCTTGACATAATTTCATGAGAGAAATGGGATCCATTCTTTATTAGAAGTGCTATAATTAATTGGTGGTCATCACTCCATCTCTGGCTGGCTAAGGGAAGTCTCTGAATATTTTGTCCACCTTGTAAGTAAATTATGGTTGTTCATGCCGGCAATTTTAAAGGCAGGTTATTCAACTCTAACCAAGAGCCTATTAAAGTTTGCATTGGATGGGAAAGAGACCTCCCCCCCCTCCATTAGTTTGTGTTTCGCACTGAAATTGGCCATTTCAGATAAGGGCTATGAGAGGCTTAATATGCTGTGACTCAGATTTTAACATCTGGACCAAACCATCCTTGGGAGTTTAACTACAGAGGCCGGCAAACGTCTCCAAATGGCAGATCATTGTTGTCCGGGAAGCTGGAAAAGGTCATTGAGAATTCGTTGGCAGCCACTGAGCAAAGCAATAAGCAGATGGAACCAGGGGAGGAGACTCAAACAGCCCAGTGAATTATGCGACCTGTATAAGTGAAGAAGCTCTCCAACTTTCCAATTAAGCTCTGCATTAACCTCTGCTGCTGAATTTCTAAGAATCAGCTCTCTATATTTATTTCACTTATATTCCACCTTTTCCTCCAAGGAGCTCACGGAGCCATACATGGTTCTCACCTTCCTCATTTAATCCATGTGAGGTAGGTTTGGCTGAAGACATTGCAAAAGGACATCTTTGTGCTACTGCCAGATCTCATCCTCAGACTTAACAGTTCAAAGGAAAGGATGCCAGCTTCCTACATGGTGTCTTAATGTCCACGTATGTCTATTTTTAATTAATTGAATTTATTACTAGCCTTTCACCAGCCTTTCACCAGCAGGTCCCAGAATGGGTTACAACAATTTAAAATTCAGAATTAATAACAGTTGAAACAGATTGCAGTCACAGGAATAGGGTGGGCCCTGAAAACACACATCTCAGGTCCAAGGCAACTGTGCATGGTATAATTGTTTGTTTGTTTGTATATACAGTATACTGCCCATTTAGCTTAGTTTCCCCAGCCACTCTGGGTGGCTCGCAACAGAATATTAAAAACACAATGAAACATCAGACATTAAAAACTTCCCTAAACAGGGCTGCCTTGAGATGTCTTCTAAAAGTTGGATAGTTGTTTATTTCCTTGACATCTGGTGGGAGGGTGTTCCACACGGCGGGTGCCACTACTGAGAAGGCCCTTTACCTGGTTCCCTGTAACCTCACTTCTCGCAGGGAGGGAACCGCCAGAAGGCCCTCAGAGCTAGACCTCAGTGTCCGGGCTGAACAATGGGGGTGGAGACACTCCTTCAGGTATGCTGGGTCAAAGCCATTTAGGGCTTTAAAGGTCAGCACCAACACTTTGAATTGTGCTCGGAAATGTACTGGGAGTCAATGTAGGTCTTTCAGTATTGGTGTTATATGGTCTCAGCAGCCACTCCCAGTCACCAGTCTAGCTGCTGCATAGTGAAGAAACCAGATGCACCTTTGCGGGGACGGAATTCACATGTGTGCACACTGCAGACAGAATATATCTACATTTAACTCAGAGATTTAACCCTTTGGCTGGACTCCAATGGTGAGGAACCTCTGGCCTACTGGTCTAAAAGCAGACTTGCCAGGCCTCTGTGTTTTGGCCCACGATTTCTAGTGTCATGAGAGAGGAAAAGAGAAACCCCTTTCTCCATGCCATGCATAATTTTATAAAGTTCTGTCATGTCACTTTTACTTGCCTTTTCTCGAAACTAAAAAGTCCCAAATGCTGAAAGCTTGATCATTTCTGAGTCTTTTCCAGCTCTACAATATCTTTTCTGAGGAGAGGAAACCAGAACTGTACACAGTATTCGAAATGCAGTCGCACCATAGATTTGTTTAATTACATTGGCAATTTTGTTTTCAATTGCTCTCCTAATGATCCCTAGCATGGAATTTGCCTTCCTTACAGCTGCCACACACACGCGGGGCCAACGGCATCACTGAGATAGCCAGGAAGACCCCAAAGTCTCCTTGATAAACAGTGGCCATGGGAGCACATATGCATATGGCATGAAAAGATATTGCTTGTGGTGCTATAACAATACTTTCTGGCAGCGATACTATTATCTACTATAGAAAAAGTAAAACTTGAAACAAGTTTTATTACAGATACCGCTGCTTTCTTTTGCCATAATAAATAAGAATTCACCAATCTCATACCCTCCAAGCATCTCTATTTTCCAGGGACAATTTTGGAATTTTTAAAAAAGCCATCACAGCTTCTGATTTGATCTCAGACAGGGGCGGAGGAAGGGGGTGCGGTGGGTGTGGTCTGCCCCGGGTGTCACCACTGAGGGGGGTGACAAAATTCCGGGTGGCACTCACTGCAGGGCCTGCAGCACACCCTAGCCACACGTCTCTCCTGGGAGAGACACAGTGGCTTGGATGCATGCAGGCTCCGCACTGCCCAAGCTGCCTGCTGCCTCCCCCCCCAGCTGTAGGGCAGCTGAGTGGGAGGAGGCAGGCAGACTCCAGAGGCCCCGCAGTGCACCCTGCCCCTATGGGTGGCTAGCCCTGCCCCTGGGACAGTGCCCCTGGCACCAGAGCAGCTTTCTCCATTGCCGATCCCAGAATGTCCCTATTTTCCCCACCGATACCATCCCCGAGCTTGAAGGAAAGAATGAGCTGACGCTTGTTCTGAGGGGCAGCAGCGGCAGCAGTGGTGGCTGCGAGAGAGCATCCAGTTGCCTCTGCATGGCCCATCACCTTCCTTGGGCAGCTCATAGCAGCTACTGGCGAGTGGGTGAGGAGAAGCAGAGGCTGCTACCACCAAGGCCCAGCCCCTCATGGCACACCGGCCAGTGGCAGAGGAAGCCTTTCTGGCACCCTGGTGGGACGCTGAGGGGCAGAGCAAACTGCCTGGTGACACACGTGCGACATCTTTACAGACTGCGCATGCATGGCATCCCGTACGGAGTGTGCATGCGCAGTGACCATAGGGGCTGCCGTACATGCGCATTCCATACAGGATGCTGCACATGCATAGTCTGTACAGGATGCCACAAATGTGCACTTCATACGGGCTGCTGCTTGCATGGCTTGTGCGGCATCCCATACGGACACCTGTATGGACAGCGCACAAGAGCGGCAGCCCGTACAGATGCCGTGTGAGCGGTGCCCATACAGACTGCGAGCGCCCTTGGCCACTCTACAGCTGGGGGGAGGCAGCGGCCATCTTGTCACCTCCCCAAGTGGCACCCGGGGCGGCCCGCTCCCTCCTCCCCCCAGTTCATACGCCCCTGACACCGGCTCTGAGGTGCAGGCAGAGGGCAGAGCTGTCCTGGGCAGGGGAAAAAGGGTAAGCGGAGTCGAGCCCAAGGAGTCTCAATTTTTTAAAAAGAAACCCTTTGGTTGTCCATGTCTAATCTTGCCCCTTTCTAAAAAAAAATTATCGGTGTGTGTTTTTTTCCGTTTTGTAAATCTACCAAAGAATAAAATCAAATCAGGATTAAGTCCCTGAAAAACAAGCTAAGCCACATCTCCTGTTCCAACAAGTATCCGAATGATGCTTGCCCTTCAGTTGGCCTGATGCACTCTGCATTATGTGCTTACGTTGGCAGGGATAAGTGGGTGACATTGCACACATACCCAGCATTGTCTGTCTGCGCTCTTTTGCAAACTGCGAAGAGAGGAAGGAGGCACGTAGGCAGAAGAAATTGAAGGCTGTGCTTGTGCATGACAGAAAGCGATATTTTCAGATGGGTGTGTGTGTGTGTGCATTTTGCAGCACTGTTTGTGCGGCAAATAAACCACAACAATGAGGCGTTTGCCAATTGCCTTCTGTGAAATGTGAGTCATGGAGAAGAGTTCAGAGTGAGAATGAGCAGCTCAGTAAAACACAGAGAACACCCTGCAGACATTCCACATATAAGTGCCCCCCTGTAGCATTTCTGATGGCTCCGTGGATTTTCCATTGCCACAAGGTCTTTCCCTTTCATTTCAGCAGAGGAGGTAGCTCTGCTTATCCAAAGCAAGAGGCACATATGAATTAGAAAGATGGGACAAAGACTCTTTCCAATTCAGGCCATCAGTTGGCCTATCTTGCTGAGTACTGACTAGCAGAAGTTCTAACGTTATGATACAAGAAGAAGGAAACACCCTCCTTGATGCATCACAAGGACATTCTTCTTTGTTCATGAAACTTACATGAGCAAGGAATGACCAGTTCTATGGGACTGCATAACTTACAGCACCAAGCAACCATGGGTAACAGCCTGGTTGGACAAAGCAAGTGAGAGGACCAATGATCAAAAACCCAATACAGAAAAGGTAAAGAGAAAGAGAAAGAGAGAGTATACCCCAGCAAACTGATCTGATTCTGGATCCCCAGCAACAAAATGAAGAGGGACTGTAGCTGATCTGAAAAAGCTTTGTGTTGCATGAAGAAATTCCCAGGCATCTCCAGTTAAAAGGATCCACTACCACCCTCCCTCAGTGTAACACATCTCTGCTGTGGACACTGTCTGTCACTGGTTAATGGGATTTGGAAGGAATTTTAGTCACTGCAGCAACAGTCAAATTCACAATTTGTTTTATTCCGCAAAATTTTTATACCGCTTGATTGAAAACAAGCAACAAATAAACCTCAAAGTGGTCTACTAAAAGAAAAGAAAAAACAATGAAATGAACAGTAAGAAAGCCCTCTATTTATTTCAATTTTTTTGTGTGTATATAAATTAATATCAAATTGAAAAACAAATCATGCCAGATGAATCACATTTCTTTTTTTGATGGAGTTAGAAACTTGGTGCATCAGGGGAATGCTGAGGACATAGTATATCTTGATTTCAGTAAGGCATAACACAGGGCCCCATTAAAATTTGAGACCCTTGTAAGAACTTTTTGACAGGGGAGCAGACTTCACCGGAAGGTGGTAGACTCTCCTTCATTGGAGGTTTTTAAGCCAAATTTGGATGGTCACCTGTCTTGGATGTTTTAGTTGAAATTTCTGCATTGGAGGGGGTTGGACTAGATGACCCTTGGTGTCCCTTCCAACTATATGATTCTATGATTCTAACAACAAGCAAAAAGGCAGATTAAAACACATGTCAGCACTCGACATATATGGGTGGACTTGCCTACACAAAAGTGCTTTAAGCAGGTGTTGAAAAGAGTATAATGAAAGCCCCTGCTTGATATCATTGATAGCCAGGAACTTCCAAAGCGTGGGTGATTGATTGATAGCTGCCACACTAAATGACTGATTTCTTACAAATGTGGAATGGGTATTACGTGGCACCTGCAAAAGTGCCAATTCTGCAATTTCACATTAGCAAATATATTTGATTAAGTGGCTCCATAATGATGAGGATTCTTAACTGACTGAAGCCATCAGCAAAGATTCTCCATGGAAACTATCTCTGAGACATGGAGTTAATTGTTAAAAATTGCCTGGTAATAGTTTCATGGGTGGTGACTTATCTGGGAGTGTAAGCGGTTGAAATTTGTTGGCAGCTTTTTCTTGTCAGTGAAAATATTCAAGGTTTAAGTAAATGAAATGCATTGCTGAGATGATTCACGCTGTGTGTGTTTGTTTTTTTTTTTTTTTGCCTCACTGACATGGGAACACCCAGCTCTCAGGTAGATTTTGATAGCAACTAGGAGTTAAACACATAATGAGTTACAAATCCAAGTCTATTTTTGTGCTGTGGAAGAGATCGCATTCCAACAAGTATTTTCAGGTTTTACTCAATGGAGAGTGAAAGACTCAGACTTTATTTAAAAGCTGCTTTGCCCAAGGCCATTTACTCTATCTATGAAAATGAAAAGCTTAAACAAACACAATAGAAAGGAAAAGCATGGCACTTGTGAAGCCCAAGTAATAATGTAAAATACGTACATTTAGCAAAATGGAGTGTCTTGCGATAGGCCAGATGTGTGTGTCTTTGTGTTCTAGAGGGCCTATTAGTATGTACTTGAGATGGACAAATTCTTCAATAGAATAGATTGTGCAAACATTATTTTTCGCACTGTGGAAGAGCCAGTGGGAAATGGTGCCCGACTATGACTGAGGTCCGTGTTCAAATCCCTGCTCCCCCCCTGGACTGACCTTGTGGCAGTTGCCTTCTCTCACTCTTGCCTACCTCACAGGATTCTTGTGGGGATAAAAGGAGAGAAGAACTTTGTAGGCTGCCCACAGCTCCTAGGAGGAAAGAAGAGGCACAAATCTTGTAGTATCAATATTGCTAAAATACTGAGTGTTCTTCACAAGACACACCCCCACCCCCCAGATTTCCCATTCCAACTAAAGCTGCATCCACATGACAGTTTATTCCCTTTTCACCTCGCTTCCCTAGCTGTTAACTGCCACATTGTATTTGAGCTTTTGCACAATCTAAAAGCCACTTCTGGAACTAAAGTGGAATATAGTCCATGCTTAGCAGTTCCATCTTATTTGCAAACAGATTTGTTTCCCCCTGAAAGCGCGTAAGACGGATTGAGCACTAAACTCGCACTATATTTCAGTAAAGTCCTGGAATTGACTTGTACGTCATGCAAAAGAGCAAACAGAATGCAGAGCTTAACAGTTAGAGAAAAGTCATGAAAATTGAATAAACTGCCATGTGAATGCAGCCTCAGACTCACCTTTCTGCGGAAGTGCAGAACCTGGTCTTCCAGATATTTCTGGACTTGAAATCCCATCATCCCTGACCACTGACATTCTGTCTGGGGCTGATGGGAGGTTTTTTTTGGGGGGGGGGCAGCAATATTGTAGGACCTCAGGTTTTCTAATGTTGCTGTGCAACCCTGAAGGCCAGGTCAGAGGGTCTCCTGACTTTCTCTATCACCCTGTTGGGCATTCCATAGAAGATCAAACTGTCTTCCATGCGTTGTGGAACATTGAGGATATATTTACTGAGTCTTCTTGTAGGTGCCATTGGAGGTACTGGTGGTCCTGTATGGAAAAAGTACTGGCCAAAATGTTTGCAAAGATGTGACTTTCTGATTCCCCATAATAGAGAGGTTTCCAAATAAAGGTAAAGGTAAAGGGACCCCTGACCATTAGGTCCAGTTGTGACCGACTCTGGGGTTGCGGCGCTCATCTTGCTTTATTGGCCGAGGGAGCCAGCGTACAGCTTCTGGGTCATGTGGCCAGCATGACTAAGCCACTTCTGGCGAACCAGAGCAGCGCACGGAAACACCATTTACCTTCCCGCCGGAGCGGTACCTATTTATCTACTTCACTTTGACGTGCTTTCGAACTGCTAGGTTGGCAGGAGCAGGGACTGAGCAACAGGAGCTCATCCCGTCGCGGGGATTCGAACCGCCGACCTTCTGATCAGCAAGTCCTAGGCTCTGTGGTTTAACCCACAGCGCCACCCGTGTCCAAATATGAGACTCCAAGTCAAAACATACACACTTCATTACAGCACCTCCCTCCCCTCCCCTACATCCTGCTATACCAGCCATTGTGGTTCTTTAGGATGACCCATCTGCATCAGGTTTCTTTTTAAGCAAGTTTGTTCAAATGCAACAGGGTGGGGGATTCAAAATTCTAACCTTAGGTGCTTATCATAAAGGTTACACAACAGAACACATGGGAAATGCTTCAGGAAGCCAGAGGAAGGTCAGTGGGGTTTCCAGGGTTGTTACTACAGCAAATGTGTCATGCAAGACATGATGCAGACCTATTATTAAGAACTGTATGGCAGTGCTGAATCGGGCGCCCTCAGGATGTCCTGACGGGAGAAAATATGTGTCTGTGACTCAGTACCTCTGCACACAATAAGAAATTGATCCTCGGAGAGGGTAAACCTCTGTGAAGTTGGGAAATCTCCCTTTTCTTGCTACTATAGTTCCTAGAACAATACATGAGTTTGCAGGCTTGCATGGAGCACAGAGAGAGGATAAGGAAGTGGGTGTGCCAGGGATCCCACTTGTATGACATGCTTTGAGAAAGAACTGACAGATAATCCAAAGAAAGAAAAGAAAAGAAAGAAAGAAAGAAAGAAAGAAAGGTACTTATTGTTCCATGCATATGAGTTTAGGTCACACTGTAAATTTGTGCGTAGATTTCCTTTTTAACACCCCCCCCCTTAACCTTGTATCCAAGGTTATGCAAAGTTGAAACAAAAAAACAAGACCAAAATAAATATACAAAAATAAATATACCTCCACAACCACCAGTATGTACACAAACTTGTCACAATCACCTTGATGCATTTATAATGAAATAAATGTTTCATATCTGTTTGCATATGTGCCAATAGAACATTTTAATGTTCCTTCTCTCATTCTAACACCGTTCCTTTTGACACAACTGCATATAATGTACTTTGCTTTCCCAGATCTCGGTAGATTTCTCTTGGTCTTAAGGACAAAATCGAGTCGCAGACACCTGCACTCTTTAGTAGAGGACTAAAGGCAATTTTCTCTTCATAGCGGAGGAAAAGATACTGGCACATGTACATGTGTACATTTCTCCCATTGGAAGAAATGTAACTGTCCATTTTGGTTTCTCTCTCTTTTCCAACCTTAAATTTAGATCTCCACATCTGTGTGTGTGTGTGTGTGTGTGTGTGTGTAGTCCCATGAAAATTCACCAGCATTTTAGTGCGAATTTCTCCTATTAGACATGTGTTTGACTGCAATCTTCCAAAATATAGACATATTTTTGCAAAGCAATTTCCCTTGACATAATGAATTCATGTCTGTTATTTTCAGCAATCTATGCATTTTTATGCACACTTTATCTTGGTAATTGCATTGTTGTACAAATTACTTGACTGAAAAACTGCATTGCAAAATTCAGAAAAGTGCAAATTTCAAAGGATGGTTGTCTTTTGGTTCACATGCTGTTACGTAAAGCAGAAATCATGTAGATTCACCTTTAAATGGAAACTGGAAATAATCTCTCCCCTGTTCCTAACTGCAGGTGATTCTGAGGGTGAAAATGGCGTAGGGAAAGAGGTTTGAGCATCTCCTTCCCATTGGCTGGTCTTCTGCTCAAAATGGCAGTCTGTCTGTTGGATGCTTTTTCATTAAACAACAACAGTGGAGCAGAGTTGCAGATGATAGAGCTCCAAATCATGTATGCTTTGCTCCTAAGGATGAATAAGTGCAAGGGAGGGAGTGTTTGGGAGGGATGTTAGGAAGGTGTCAAAAATGAAACCTGGATGTCAGCCCATCTGTAACAGTCGTGTTTGACTATCTCAGCAAAAAGCTGTTCAACACAGCAGTAAATGTGTTTATTATTACTGAAGGGATATCAAATGCTGATGGGATGAAGGATGCCCTATGAGTGCTGAGTGCATCCTTTTCTAAAGTCCAGCAGCACAAAAATGTGTCTCTCCCCCTAGATTCTCTCTTGAAACTGTGTTGAAAAATCGGAACTGAAGGAAATAAACCACTCTGTGTGAACCCTCTGAGGACAGGACAAGTACAGAATGGGGGTTTGGGTGCCTATTTCAGCATGGTTAAAAACTCAATTTAGGTGGGACAGGGGGACAATACACACAGGTATACCTAGTCCATGTTGTTGTGATACAATGGCTGTTTACATATTACAGTCGTACCTCCGTTTACGTAACCCTCTGGTTACATAAACTTTGGGATGCGTGCGTGGCAAACCTGGAAGTATTTTACCAGGTCTTGGTTCGCGCGCCTGCACAGAAGCGGTCTGAACATGCGCAGAAGTGGTCCTCAGGTTGCGGAAACCTCAGGATCCGACCGGACCTTCGGGACAGATCCCATCCGCAACCGAAGATACCACTGTATATTCTATGAGAATATGATCTCCGTACCTGTGCACACAAATAGTTGAACTGTATGACAAGTGTACACCCTTTCACACAAACACTTATACCTGTGTCGAGATGGATGGTACCTGGGTGGTGCACAATGTGTGAACAAGCCCATGATGTGCAGGCAATGTTGACTATAGAATCAAAAGACTGAAGAAGGCCTTGCAGACCCTCTAGTGTCAAGCCCCAGTGGCAGCACCACCACCAAGGCCTCACTTGCTGACAGTAGGGTCCAAGACAGTTTATCACCACATGAGGGAGAACTGGGGGGTGGGGAATGGCTTGTGATTTTGTACAACCATTTTTAAAGCCATCTAAGCTGTGGTGGCTTGATGGGGGCTTTTTGATATCTGCCAGGCTTGCATTTCCATGAACTGTAGTAAAAATATATCACAGAGATCTGCATAATAATACAACCGCTGCTGCTCAAACACATTGACCTTAGTACATCGATTAATTACCCAGAAACCACACTGATTTTCCAGGTGTATTTAAAAATAAATAAATTACAGATCCACATTTAATTATAACTGGGTATAAAGCAGCAAAAGATAAGGTCTACGCTTAAAAAAAAAATCAAATAAAAATGTATCCATTGCCTTTGTTCTGTGACTCATGGATATAGTTAATTAAGTTCTGTCTATCATGTTCCTAAAATGTAAGCGGTCTGATCTTGAGGATTTGCTGGTTAGGAATACCTTTTGTCCAACACCACACAGCCTGTTAGCTAAGCATATTTCTTCTCCTGCCTTTCCTAATCCTTATATTTTGGAAGCCCCTAAATCAGCTCTGCATGGGTAAGTGTCTCCTGTCTGATTAGGATATAACTGTGCAGACTCCTGAGGGCATCATATTGTAATGGCTGAGAGTGGATATTCTATCATTGCACAGTTCTGAAATTTATCCAGAGAGACTTGCGTATGTCCCCTCACAGGTCCCTGGGTCAGACACTAGACTAGGACACATCAGTGATCTCTGGAGGCTCATAGCTTCCTTCCTTAGTCTCTGAGAGTCCCTCTACCTTAAAGAGACTGGACCTTTGTTCCATATTCTATAAGCTTGTGTGCTATATTTCCCATTGCCAAGAAGGAAAATAGTACTCTCTGCCCCTCCCCTGGGACTCTGTCTTTCTAGGGCCCCATTCACACTATATATTTAAAGCACTTGAATTCCACTTTAAAGGCCATGGCTTCCCCCAAAGAATTCTGGGAGCTGTCAATTGCTAAGGGTGCTGAGAATTGTTAGGAGGCCCTTATTCCCTTCACAGAACTACAATTCCCAGAGCTACCTGTGAAGAGGGGTGGCTTGTTAAACCACTCTGGGAATTGTAGCTCCCTGAGGGGCTAGGGTTCCTCTTTCTTTTCCCCTTTATAATATTTTTGCTTTATTCCACGTTTCCAAGCAGCTCGGTCTTCACACACTTTTCCTCCCTTGCTTCTCATTAGGAGAGCAAATTCCTCAGGGATTTAATTCTCGAATGCTGCTGCCAGATTATTGGCATCTCCCTGTTTTAATGGGTGTCTTGACAGCTCTGTGAATTTTAGCTTTTTTCTGGCAACAGCATACGTATGTGGAGGATAGATAGAAGGCACTTGGATTCAAGCAACGGGAGCTCAAGCCAGACGGAAATAGAAACCCAGCTAATAAGAAAAAAAGGGGTTTCACCTTGAAATAAGGCTCAGAATAGACTTAATGGTACTCCAGCAAAGAAGGACCTGCATTGCAATAAGCTGCAATGGTCGCCAGTTCAGTTCTGGGCCCTGTTTCCAGTGGTCACATTCATGTTTAAAGCCCTAAATATTGGGGGCCCCTGGACACCTGAGAGATGTTCATTCCCTACAGACTCTCTCAGGTGCTATGTTGAGCAGATGGTAGCT
The DNA here is from genome assembly GCF_964106645.2 of Podarcis pityusensis. Lineage (NCBI taxonomy): Eukaryota > Metazoa > Chordata > Lepidosauria > Squamata > Lacertidae > Podarcis > Podarcis pityusensis. Next base: position 16,432,519 of record NC_138037.1, on the reverse strand, counting down.
CGTCACTTGGTAGCTCCCCACTCTTAGAAATTTGGAAGGTGTCCCGGGAGAGTCCATTTTCAGTGTCAGCTCTTAAGTTGTGGGATTCCTTTCCAACAAAGCTGCATCTGCTATCTTCACTATGTCATGTGCTGAAGATGCATCCCCCCCCGACCTTTGACACTGTAGAGAGATAGATAGATAGACGTGCCTATGGACCTGCCCCGTTTTTGTGATTGCAATTTGTTTTAAACCCAGTGTGGTGTAGTGGTTGAGAGCGGTAGTCTTGTAATCTGGGGAACCGGGTTCGCGTCTCCGCTCCTCCACATGCAGCTGCTGGGTGACCTTGGGCCAGTCACACTTCTTTGAAGTCTCTCAGCCCCACTCACCTCACAGAGTGTTTGTTGTGGGGGAGGAAGGGAAAGGAGAATGTTAGCCGCTTTGAGACTCCTTAAAGGGAGTGAAAGGCGGGATATCAAATCCAAAGTCTTCTTCTTCTGATATTGTATTTTGAATTGCTGTGGCACACCCTGGGACCTTATGGTGAAAAGCAGGTAACAAAATACAGTGGTACCTCGGTTTAAGAACAGTCCTGTTTACGAAGGATTCAATTTACGAACTCTGCAAAACTGGAAGTAGTGTCCTGGTTTGAGAAGTTTACCTCAGTCTAAGAATGGAATCCGAATGGTGGAAGGGCACCGGCGGCCGGAGGCCTCATTAGGGAAAGCGCACCTCGGTTTAAGAACGGTTTCGGTTTAAGAACGGACTTCCGGAATGGATTCAGTTCGTAATCCAAGGTACCACTGTATAATCATTATCATCATAATTCATAAATTGAATCGTTCATGAACAGGACTGTTCTTAAACCAAGGTACCACTGTATTTTGTTACCTGTTTTTCACCATAAGGTCCCAGGGTGGGTCACAGCAATACAAAATACAAAATAGAGACTCCATCTCCTCAGAGTATTGCAGAAGAACAATGTCCATCAACATTTGATGATCTCCTTCTACCAGTCAACAATAGGAAGTGTCCTTTCATACTGCATCACGGTGTGGTACACTGGTTTGACATCAACTGATAGGAAGTGCCTAGACAGCGTGGTGAATACAGCACAAGATATTATGGGCTGTCCTGTGAATCTGCTGGATGAAATAGCAGAAGAACGTTGCCTCAGGAGAGTGAGGAAAATTCTCAGGGATGATTCACACCCTGGCCGGCACTTTCTTGATTTCCTGCCCTCAGGCAGAAGATATAGAAGCATGATTAGTTGCACCAACAGGGTAAAGAACAGCTTCTATCCATGGGCTGTTAGGCTGCTGAATGAAAAGATAACAACAGGGCAACTGACTTTCGGGTTTGGTGGGTGTGCATCAGTAAACGAGGGGAATTAAGACGAAGAGAGCTGAGTGGGGGGTGCTCATGTAATCTCACTGTATACAAGTTGTACAAGTGACAATAAAGTATTTCAATTTAATCATCATCATCATGGCTTTATGTTCACAATGCACCATAGACTTCACCAGTTTGTTTGGCCAGTTCATACTTCTACATGGTGAAATTATCACAAACAGAGCCAGTTCCACCTTCAAGGGGTTCCCTTGGCAAACTGTTACCTAATGAGACCCCCTGACACCCATTCCTCCCCTCACCATGAGCTTACTATTAGGAAGCAGCAGTAATGGCAGCAGGTGAGCAGCACCATGTGGGGGAAATTCCCCTAGAGAGTTCAAATATAGATGCTCAGTAGCAAATTCTCAGTCAGCCTTTATTCACTAATGCATTACAGGACAGAGTTCAAATTGTGAGAGCATTTACATCAGGACACACACCAGTTTTCTCTCACGTGGACTACTGCAATGCACTCTACGTGCGGCTACTTTTGAAGGTGACCCGAAAACTACAATTAATCCAGAATGTGGCAGCTAGACTGGTGTCTGGGAGTGACCACTGAGACCATATCACACTGGGCCTAAAGACCTACCTTGGCTCAAAGTATGTTTCCGAGCACAATTCAAAGTGTTGGTGCTGACCTTTAAAGCCCTAAACGGCCTCGGCCCAGTATACCTGAAGGCACATCTCCAACCCCATTGTTCAGCCCAGACACTGAGGTCCAGCTCCGAGGGCCTTCTGGCAGTTCCCTCACTGCGAGAAGTGAGGTTACAGGGAACCAGGCAGAGGGCCTTCTCGGCAGTGGCGCCCGCCCTGTGGAACGCCCTCACATCTGATGTCAAGGAAATAAACAACTATCTGACTTATAGAAGGCATCTGAAGGCAGCCCTGTTTAGGGAAGTTTTTAATATTTGATGTTTTATCGTGTTCTTAATATTCTGTTGGGAGCTGCCCAGAGTGCCTGGGGAAATTCAGCCAGATGGGCAGGGTATACATAATAAATTATTATTAATTATTATTATTATTTAGTCAAATATACGTCACCTTAGCTGTTCATCCTTTACCCAACCACCATCTGCCATCCCAGGACCTCAACATTCCTCATCCAACCACAGTCCTTGGGAACACTTACCCAACCCATTTTTCACTGCACATTTTTAGAACCCTCCTTATCCCTAATCTGGAATTGTTTTTCACTTTAACATTCAGCCATTAGGTTCCTTCTTAATGATTCTTACTAGTTTTGTGGTCACATATGCATGTCCTTGCATATGTGATGCCAGCCTCACCGATAATAAATTTCATGTAAATTCCACCTCAGCCACAGCTACGATTTGCAACATGCAGCTTCAAGGCTGCTACCATTGTGAATTTCCTGCAGTGCCCAATCCAGGGGATTATGGGTAAATGCTTGGTGGCTTACAGACATCTGCTACAAAGTAAAACAGGGCCTGCTGAGCTGGGTGGGCCCAGTCCCCAGAAGACATTGGCACCCATGGAGCTCAGCAGTTGCTGAAGGATGGCCTGACAGTGACTCGTCACACATTGACAGTTCTTCCGGTGTGCTAATCCAGTTTTCACTAGTTGTTATCATGATGCACAATAGCTTAATTTCAACTACCTTTTCTGAGGGTTTCACAGGCTGTTGCAATGATGTTGCAATGTGTCACAGCACTGTGCTAATCCTCAAAAGATTTGAAGAAATCGGCTAATTTCATCATATTACTGCTGCTGTTGATTTTTTTCCCCCAAAGAAAAGAAAAGAAAATGAAATACACATTGAATGTGAGGCATCAGATCTCACACCACTTGCCCTTTCGAATGGCTTTCATCAGGTTAATCCAAAATGTAGCTGCATTCTTTAAATTCTGGCAGTTTTTTTCTGGTCCAGTGAATCCATGGTTCATGTGGTTACATAGGTTTCTTTTTAATAATAATAATAATAATAATAATAATAATAATACAGCAATGGTTTATCAGCACTTGCTCGAAGTATTTTAATGCATAGGTGGACATGATTAGGTCAAAGCTACACACTTGTAAGTCCTGCTGATTTCAATGGGAGCCCTGAAACATTTACTCTGAAATCAGGAGTTGAATACTATAAATGGGAGATGTGGTGGTTGTGTTTGGGGCTCATAGAAGAAGGAGACCAGTGAAACAGAATATTACCAAGAGATTTAAGGATGAGCAGGAAATCCTTGCTCCTCTTTGTAGTCATTTTATTTATATATTGCATTTATAGTCCACCATTCATCCAACTCCAAGCACCATTAGCAAACCAAAGCTGTCAGGCTTCTTTGAGGGGAAGTCATGTGCTTTAAATGTATGGTACAAATGGTGCAAAATTACAATGTTATTTTGGAATTTGCTAGCTCAAAAACACACACCAAAAAGCCCTCCAGTGGCTAATCAAAGCTCTCTTTGATGAGAATAATGGCACAAAAATAAATTTCTCCGAAATCATTATTTTAGGGTGGCTTAAATAATTCTACCTTTTTGAGGATCTATTCCCCCCCCCCCTCAACCTATAATTGAAGATGATTCTACCGTTAGTTTTGCTTCTGCTGCCAGCATATTCTAGGGAGTATTATTTCTAACTGTGCGGTATTTTTAGCATTGCAGAATCTATGGCAATTAGCCATTCCTGAATCCCTGTCTTTGCTGTCATCGTCCCTTGCCTTTCATGAGATGTTTCCCTATTGCAGCATTAGATGCTGATTGGTTTTCTCTATTACTGGGGTCGAAGTGAGCCTTTCATTTGTTTGACACTCTTTTTTCAGTGTTCGTGGGTTTTTTATCTTCTTCTCGGAACATTATTGGAACATTTTGTCAAGAGTGCCATTCTCTTTTAAACAATAGACTGGCATGCTGGGTGTGCTCAGGAGGAGGAAACCAAATCAAAGACATGCGGTACATGGAGTTCTCTCAATGAAACTCTTTGGCCATGAGCCCACCTCAGTTAAGGGCAAGCATATTATCGCATATCATATCTGCAGCTGAAAGCCTGAAATAATTTCAACTGCTCAGCTCGATAGGAATAGCCATCTCCCAAGTTCTGCCTGTGTTTCCATAGGAACCTGTCATAGGCAGAGTCAGACCCGCACTCATTGCTAGCAGCTCTCCAGGGTTCTGGACAGGAGCCTCTCTGAGCACAACCCAGAGGTGCTGGGGATTGAACCTGGAATCTTCTGCATGCAATATACGTGCTCTACCCACTGAACTAAGGGTCTTCCCTCTATAACGTGAACCTCAAGAACATAAGAGCACTAGTGGATCAAACCAAATCTCCATCTCATTCTGTTTCCCACATTCTGTTTCCAGGAAGTGTACAAATGGGACATGAAGGGCATGAAGAAAGATCTAGTATGGTGTGGTGATTAGAGCAGTGTTTCTCAAATCTGGGTCTCCAGCTGTTGTTGGACTACAACTCCCATCATGCATGACGGCTGCTAGCTAGGGATGATGGGAGTTGTAGTCCTACAACAGCTGGAGACCCAAGTTTATGAAACGCTAGGTTGGACTAGGACTAGAACTCAGGAGACCCAAGTTTACATCTCCACTGTGCCATGAGGCTCATGGGATGAACTACAGCGAGTCACTCTCTCTCAGTCTAACCTATCTCATAGGGCTGTTGTCAAGGCTTTTATTTCAGCCGGAACTCGCCAGAACTCAGTTCTGGCACCTCTCAAGTGGGCGCCATTACCATACTAAGACAATGAGGGAGGTGTTTGTGGTGACTTCCAGCACCTCTTTTTTCTAGAAAAATAGCACTAGTTGTTGTATGGGGGGGGGGGACCTCATATACTACCTCGAGCTCCTTGGAGCAAAGGTTGATCTTATAGGAACTGGTATTTACTGGCATATGGCCTCTAAAGATGTCTAACAGTCATTGATTGACATGTGGTCTATAAGAACATAAGAAAAGCCCTGGTGGATCAGGTCAAAGGCCCATCTAATCCACCATCCTGTTTTCATGGCGGTCCACCAGATGTTTATTGGTAGTCCTCAAAGAGGACCTAAGCACAACAGCATGATCCCTACCTGTGAATTCAACAGCTGGAATTCAGGAGCATCACTGCCTCCAACAGTGGAGGTAGAAAATAGCTATCACAGCTAATAGCCACTGATAACCTTATCCTCCATGAATCTGTCTAATCCAGTTTAAAAGTGACCCAAGTCTGTAGTTATCACGACATCTTGCAGGAGCCCCGCAGCAGAGGAATCTTGTTCCTGGTCTGGATTTGACTCCAACTTTGACAAAGGAAAAGCTTTCACAAAAGGAAATAGCAAGAGTTGCATGGAAGGAAATGCCGTCACACATACTTAAGCTTGGTTGGAGACGGAGAGTTCTGCCAAAGGCGAATGATCAAGATGTCTTGGGGCAGAGTCTTTGCACAAAACACATCTTTTCTTTCTTTCCACGATGAATTCATCTGAAAACCCCCAATGGAATAATCTCTCATGTTACAAATGTTTCTTTCAATGGGAGCGTTAGGGTGGGTTTGCATTTTTTTTTGTTTGCTTGTTTCCTTCTTGTTAAAAGGAAAGAAGAGAAGGAACAAACCCAATTCCCAGTTGCACAGGCCATATATTTGAAAAAAGCATTAAAGAAAGAGGTGGCAGATATACAAGATAAGGGAATAAAGCAAAGTCAAGGCACTGTAAGTTATGGCTTCCAGTAAGTGTATATACACTGTTATTATAAAAGTTATAGCAGTGATTTATTTTTAGCAGTTTGTCCCATCTTTCCTCAAACAATTCAGTTGTTAATCTAATAATGCTCTGACTCATTCCATTTCTCTTAGATCCTTTGCCCTGGTCACCCATATTTCTAAAGGGGATATTTATTTATTTCTGCAGCTGCTCAAAAGAGGATATTTGCCAGAGACAAGCAAAGCAAGCAGGGGCAGTCTGGCTGATGCAGCGTTTATTTACTATAATCTGTGTTTATTCCAACCATTTTATATACCGCTTACGATCAACAGTTTCTAAGCAGTGTATGATATGGTAGCAGGCATTTTCAGACATTTCAGAATTTATAGTTAGTTTTTTTAATAAAAAAAAATCTTCATTGCATTGCATCAAGATGTGCACAGCTCAGAGGCAATTTGTCTACAAGAGAGTTTATGGACAGAAGTGGATCAGTTGGTAGGGCTGAGCTATAATGCTAGATTACTGGCAGTGATGCGACTGCAGCAGGGAGGTTGATGTTGGCATGGGCACACCAGTGGGAGCACCAGGTTGGCTCCACAGCAGCATCTGCACAGCAGCAACCTTCCTGCCACCTTTCCCCTCCTCTCCACCATTCCAGGAAGCAGCAGCAACACCACTGACAGGGAGCTAGCATTGCTGTCTGTTCCACCAGGTTCTCTTTGTAACAGACTGGAAGACTGCAAAGGACTGGGACTCTGTAATCACTCAAATTTGAACAAGACTTTACTGCAGGGGGTCAAGGCCGTCTTAAGCATATCCGGCGCCATGGTGCAAAGCTCCCTCCGGTACCCCCCCTTTCCCAGAGTTTTTTTGGGAGGGCAGCACTACCGGCATGGCTGGAGGAGGCGGGCAAAGGCTGGAGGGCGGATCTTTCTGTGGGGAAGAGGCGCAGGCTGGACGTGCCGCCTCCTGGCTCAGCTGGCCACTTCGTGCCATGGTGGCCATGGCAGACAGAGGCTGCGGGCACAGAGCTGCTTCAGCGTGGCATGGCAGAGGCAGGCAAGGGCGGTGAGCTGATGCCAGGAGGCACCGCGTCCACCCTTGGCTCTTCCCTGGCGCCCTCCAGAATTTGGCGCCCTGGCGCCCCGCGCCACTAGCCTCTATGGGTAAGACTCCCCTGGCAGGGGTAGTCAATTTGATGCCCTCCAGATGCTGCCAAACTCCAGTTTCCATCATCCATGGGCATTGGCCAAGCTGGCTGGGTTTAATGGGAGAGTTCAACATCCGGAGGGCATTGTGTTGGCTACACCTGTTTTGCTGACTCAACTCCAGGAACCCTCCAATCCAGCTGCCCTCCTTTAACCAGTATGGACAGCAGCTTGTCCCATTCTCCTTCTCCTTAATAATAATAATAATAATCTCATTTAGTACTTTGAGAGCATTGGTTACATGCAATATTGTCTTTGGAGCTGTCCTGTCTTGCTTGACAACAGACCAAGATCTTCAGATCTTTGGAATCACAGAGGACAGCACTGCAACAGAAAATATTCTGATATTAAGGGTAACAAAGGGAAGCAAAAGCAGTTTATTAACAGATCGAAGAAAGGTCTGATTTTTCAAACTCAATGGGGCCTTTTTGAGAATTACCCAAATAAGGGAAATCAGACAAATAGGAATGTGATAAGAAGGAGCAACAAAAGCTCTTAGAAGCAATTTGGTTTATTAGAATACGATTCTTCCTGAAGATTGACAGATGGGCGATAGGAATGTGTAACAGATATCTCAGTCTGCTATCTCTGCTTAATATAAACTAGACTTCTCTCCCCAACCTCTGTATTAAAGAACAAAAGCAGGTGGGGGGGGGGGAGAGAGAAACCCAGTGAGTTGCTCAACGGCTTATAAAATGCACCAGCAGTAATTCTGAAAGGGAATCTTTGCCCTTGACAAATAGCACATGGCTATTTGCACTAAGCATTCATAAATTCAAGGCTGGGTGTGCAGAACTGAAAGTGAAACAAGGCAACTTTCAAAGAGACCTTGACTTAACAGTAGAAGCCTGCTCATGAATGTTTGTGGACAATCTAAAGAACAAATTGAAAAGCCACTGTAAATGCAGGGATATAAATTCAAGGAAGCAGCAATGAAAGCACTGGCAAGGTTTCCCTTACTATAGTATGCTCAGGCCTCCTTACCACATCATAAAACAGGAAAGAAAAAGGAAACAGGTTCCTTTAAAAAAAAGAAAAGAAAAGCATGTGTTGAAAGAGGCAAAGAGCATTGATCCAGAAAATAAAACACATAAGCCACATAAGGCCAAAACCAAACCAAAACACTTTTCAAACAAGACTTGACTTAAAAGACAGCCAATTGAGACGGCTGTGTAGATTACTAGATAGAAGCCAGTGGCTTTGAGGGCTGATCCTTTACAATTCTGCAAATGGGAATGAAAATGAAGCAAGTCCCAAAAGGATTGACCCTTAAACACATGTTAGGCATTGTTTGTGTGGGGAAATGCTGGCAAAGTGCAGTTCAGATTGCTGAGGATCCAGAAAGCTGAGAGCTCCCTGTGGACCAAGATTCAGGATTAGGCTAGACCAGGCTTCCTCAACCTCCAGATGTTTTTGGCCTACAACTCCCATGATCCCTAGCTAGCAGGACCAGTGGTCAGGGATAATGGGAATTGTAGTCTCAAAACATCTGGAGGGCCGGGGTTGAGGAAGCCTGGGCTAGACTCATTTAAAGACCTTTTTAGAAATTAAGCCCACACGTTCATTCAACAGGTGCCACACCAAGCAGGCACCTGATGCCTTCACACAATTTGGAAGCTTGTTTCATTAAGGTTCCTAACCATGTGGAAGCCTTGCATGCATGAAGACTTCCATGTGATCAGGAACCAGGGCTTGTGACATGAGGCTATATCTTTTGGGCCTCATGTTGATTCACTTCATTGATCCATTGCTTACAAATGGTGGTAGCTACATTAACTGGGAGCTTTCCAGGGTCCTGATAGGATCTGCCTGAACCTGATCTTACCTGACACGATTTCACCCAATGTGACTTGACATGATTTTCCTCATTGCCCTTTGCTTGCCATACTCTTGCTAAGCATGATGCTTAAGGAGCTTTTACTGAGGTAGATTTATGACTACCCTATCCCCAGAGCCTTAGGCCTTTGCAGAAAAGGAATGGAGTCTTTGGGCTGCAACAGTGTTTCTAGCAATGTTGGGGGCGTGCTAGCCATTTTATGTTTTCTGCGTGTGTGTTTTTCTTCTCCCAGGCTGTACACATGTTGACTATGGTAGGCAATAACGTATCTCTACCCGCTTCCAATCATCATAGCATTCCCATCCTTTGGTTGGGGGTGATCAAAGTTTTCCTCATGAAGGGAAGGGGGGGTGCAGATTCCCCACATGACCTCTTGTGGCTTCTGGCTTGCGGGAGCAGGTCTCCTTTAAAGAGAAGGACTTCCTCTTAGCACTTTCTCTTGGTCTCTTTCCAACATCCCACCCTCCCACCCTTTGAGATGTGCAGGCCTTTGTCAGTTGCCACATGAAGCTAAGTAGGATTTTTGGGGGTACACTTTGATTTGCCATTGGCAGCATCATTTTTTCAACTATTCTACACTGCTCTTAATTAGATTGGCCTGTGGTGGGTTGGGTTTAATTGGCTGTTGCTTGTGGTGCGGACAAAATTTTAAGATGGTCAGCACTCTGAGGGGTGATGGGTGAATGGTGCTGACCACTACCCACCTCCAGTTTGGTTTTGTGCTCTCAGGACTTGGCATGTGCCACCTGCAAAATGCTGCCAGTAGGGGTGGCTGGCACATACCCACAACTTCCCTTTACTTCCCTTCATGTCACATACCCACAACTTCCCTTTACGGGAAAATACTATTATGCTTGATTAGTTGAGTCTTTATTGCGGGTGTGTGGCAAAGTGAGTGTAGGATTGTTCTGTAAATCCCATCCCTGCAGGGTGTTGTTGTTGTCATCTACCATTCACCCAGCAGATTCTAGGCAGGCTACAACAATTTAGAATTCAATATTAAAAACAGAACAAATTACAGTTACAGGAATAGGGTGGGTCCCAGAAAACACAAATCTTAGTTTAAGGCCAAAGGAAAGAGGTGCATCCATGCTAAACCACAGACGCTTAAAAGGCAAGTTTGTTAGTTTGGGTTTTCTACCTTCAGAACAGATGGGAACTTGGGAGCAACAGCAACCTGGTTTCACATCCTAAAGAGAATTATGTAATATAGATTATGCCAAGAGAAAGTGACCCATCCACTTTCAGACCTAGTGAGCTTCACAGCAGTGGGATCTGAACCCAGTTGTTAGTCTGGTGCCGATCCAATATTTTAACCACTCCACTTCACTTTCTCTTATGGTAGTGTTGAGACTTTTTTTTTTTTAAGTATCCAAAATCCAACTTACATTCAGAAGTCTAAAGTCCGTTTTTGATGGTTGAAATTTGACTTCAAAAGTGACTGCTATCCTCAATTTTTTTTTGAATTTAGATGTGACACTGATATTCAAAATTCATCTGTTATGGCTGGCTGAGTGAATGAAGTTAACAAAATTTACTAGCTCCAATTGCAAGTCGGCTGTCAGATACACCGTCAAATGTTGACTTGCTACCGCAAGTTGGCTGTCAAAATATTGTGTCATAGACACAAACTGCACAAGTTTTATATGCTGTGTGTACCTGCCAGAGAAGAAACCTTCATACTGAAAATAACTCCAAATTAAGCCTTCTTTCTTGGAAGGCTTTTAGATGAACAGTTCAAACACCCATAGTAGGAAAAGAATTCATTCTGATAAACTTGGCAAGGCAAGAAAAATGAAAACACAAAGGTCTAAAAGCTTACTTATGGAAAGAGTGCTAAAAAGAGGAGGTATCCTCATTTGCAGTGGATCCCATAGCAAGTTCTTTCCTGAGTCCAACTCAGCTTAGAGACACAGTGACTTGAGTGTGATGTTATTCGAACCACTTGTTTTGTCTGAGTGGTTGCACAAGGAACATTTATATCTGAGCCCTGGTTACGGACTGGGCCAAAGCCAAGTTATTTCAGCTTCCGCCTCCCTGCCAAATATTTAGCTCAACATTCTCAGGTCATTTCCCCTTCTCCAAAGAAAAGAAATCAGCAGGCATGCCAAGCCAACTCTCGGGGCCACTAATCTAATACTATTGCCGCTTTCCCTGCTTCTTTTAAAACAGGGGTGCTTCCTCCTTGGATTTTGAGATGCCACTTCAAGCGATGCATTTACCAGAGCAGAACTGATCGATGTCAGAATCTGTGACTCTTCCAGAAGCCTATTTTTGGAATGTGCTCATAGTTTAAGGGTTCTAAACTAAACAAGTACAGCATCAAAGCCCTTTGTTTCTTTCCAAATCTGTCTGAAGTGCCACAGGATGAAGAACAAACAGGCAATAATCAAAATCCTGGATTCCAGCATTTGAATCAGGGCAGGGTTAAGAGCACTGATGTTCTGATTGGAAAAGGCATCAATGTCCACCATGAAGGCATCCCAGTTTATTCATCCCCTTTTCTGTTCTGTTTTATGTTGTTGTTGTTTGCCAGCCAACACCCAGGAGTTTATTTTCTCTGCCTCTTATTGCACTCTGTGAAGGTCTGAAGAGTAAAATGCATTCATGCCAAGGTGTGTGCCACCGTTTGTGATGAGACTTCTTTCTATATTGTTAGTGAGGAGCCCTGCTTTGCCAGGATTCCCAATCGCATTGAAAAACGATAGACACAAGTGCTCTTTTTAGACCTTCAAACAGATGTTCATAGTTGATCCTGCACTGTGATTCATTTTACATTACTATCTTTCAGGGACTCTGGTGTCATGCGGACAGGGAAAAGGTGGGTGTCTCCTGTAGAGAATGCCACTCCCATTCTTTAATGGGGGTCAAATTGCTATACACACCCTTTGGGGAGAAGATGCGAGTTGGAGAAGGTCTTGGGGATATCATGTGCTAAAGTGCTCAATAGGAAGATGGCAATCAGGCTGCTATTTAAGCCTTCCTGACCCCTGTAAATTTCCTTTACAGCACCAATACTCCTCCCTCTGTGGGATTTTTGTCCTTTCTGGTGGCTGTGTAGGCATTTTGAAGCAGGGTCATTGGCCCTTGAGACTCCTCTTTTTTGCCTACTCCGCACTGTGTCGTTCTTTGATTCACTTTGGGTGTATGTACTTATCATAATGCCAATTATTATTTTTTAATTATCTTGCTTGGCATGGCATTCAGTATGGACAGGCAAGAGAATTTCAGAACATAATTGGCATCATTTGTTTAAGGGTACTCTTGAGTCATCTTCCACAGTCTTTGGCTTGGGGGTCATTGGAGCGGGGGCAAGCGGTCCCTCTAGGCTTGATGTGCAGGACAGCAGAGTCTGGGGCTGCATGTTGGGTTCACATGCCCTAGGCTAACTTAGCAAGAAGGAAGAATTTTCTCCCATTCCTTGTCTGGGGAGCCTGAGAATGCAGCTGTTTACATGCCCAAGACACATGCTTTTCTCTTAGACGTGAATTCAATATTCACCTCCCCTTACTTACATAATTTGGCTATTATTTAGCAGTTCTTCTATTGTTATATTTGAATAATTACTCTGTCTCAGGAGTCTTCTTCCAGGGGATGTTGGCAGACATGTACGTTCTCAGTGTGGGGACATCTATCTGAACTTTGCTGGAGAGAAGATCATAAACTAGTCTGCTCCGCGTTGGCTCGACTGTTAGGGTTACATCTTAATGGTTTAATGCCTTCAAGCTGGAGTCCTTTTGCAATCGCTCTGTTTCTTCTCCAGCATCATCATCACCTGTCATCACTGCTGAATAGGTGAAACATCTGCCCCAACAGCTGTTAGATTTTGCACACCCACTGCTCACTCTAGCTAAAACAAATTGCACTCTCACCTAAAATACCTCTGTGGTTCAGATACTGAGTATTCAGCAGTTCTAAGGCCACATTCCAAACTCAGTAAAGACTGGATTATTAAGGACAATTAGGGACAAGGGAGGAAACCAGACTCAGTACACATTTAAAGCCCAGTCTATCAAATTCACACTTTCTGAAACAATATCCAAACTGAAACACAGCTATCCTTAGAAATCCACACTTATCTTAATTTTGTGATGCAGCTCTCTAGCTAATGCATATATTAGGGGGAAATGTGTGTAATAACAAGGATGTTATAGAAAATAACATGCAAAATGCATTATATTAGGGGGAATCACAAAAATATGTACAGTCAAACTGCATATAAAAAGTGTTTATTAGGAAGAATTTACACTAAAATGGTGATGAATACTCACAAGGATTTTTAATGCAAAATGTAGAGAACTGAATTTAGTACTGGAAAATTAGAAAGCAAGAGAACCAAAGCTGACAGACCCCTCCATCCCTAATGACAATGCACCCAGATGCTGAAGATCCACTCGTTTGGTTCATCCTTCAAATGGCAGGTGTGTTGTATTGTGACAATTTACCATTGCTACACTTAATGGGATCAGATCTATCATGCCTACCTGTACTTGCCAGTAATTGTGTGTGGATAGAATCTCACTGCATTCCTGTGGATTCGGATCAGTGACTGCAAAAATAAAAACAGCAGGTCTCAGTGTGTAATTGGTACATCGTTTGTTTATTTATTGAACAAGGGTGAGCAAGCTTTTGAATTCATTGTTGTTCTTATTTGTCCTGGCAGGGGTGCTAACTTGAATAGTATATTGGAGGGGACAGGTAAGCCCTGCCCCATATAATCAATCACATGATGCAGTGCTCATGCACCATTTGAATGGCAATGGCCATCGATTTGGGGGGGGGGCAGCCCCTTCAAATATTTTTTTGGGGGGGCCAAAGACCCTTCAGCCCTTGGAGTTTGCTCCTATGGTCTCTGGGAAGAGGGGTTGACTGTTAAACCACTGTGGGAATTGTAGCTCTCCTAACAATTCCTGGCACCCTTAACAAACTAGATCTCCCAAAGTTATCTGGGGCCAGCCATGACTGATTAAAGTGGTATCCTGGTGCTTTAAATGTACGGTGAGAGTATGACCTAAGAAAATAGTATTGTGATCTTAGCATTGCAACTGCCACAGAAGAATTTTGTGTTATTTTGTTTCTGGCTGAGAGCCGGGGCTGTATTTAAAAGGGGAGTTGAGCAGCCCATCATACGTATACCAAGTACTATTATTTCTTGGTGGGAGGTTTATTACAGGCTTCTGGTATATAATCTAAATTAGGCATCTGAAAAGAAGGGGGGAATAATGCTTTCAGGTTTGGAATCGTTATAGAATGCTTTGAGTCAAATTCTCTCATTCAGAATTCTCCTGGTTTCCTTGATAGCCTTTGAAGTTCTTTGGAAGCTGTAAATGTTATCAGCGTTTGTTAATTAAACCTTCTTTTCAAACAGCTGTGTCAGAATGGTGCTCTTTTATGTTTCGGGAAATTTGGCTGCAGGTTTTTTGTTTTGTTTTGTTTTAACAGTGATGGACTTATTCTAGACTACTCAGCCATTCCTCGCAGACTTTGAAATTGCATCTTAAGGCACAAACTAATGTCCATTTTGAATGAGAATTTAAAATGGATCCCACGGCCTTACTGTAGGATGGAATTGCTTGGTCATGTTTATTTTGTTTTTCTGCATGAATGTTTCACATTTGTAATTCTGTCTGTTTGCCTTCTTTTCTGTGGGGAGAGGTACATGCAGACACTTAGCCATCGCCAAAAATCGAGAAATGCATCACCATGAAAGGAGAAGACCACGGTAACATCATCATCATCATCATCATCATCATCATTTATTATTTGTACCCCACCCATCTGGCTGGGTTTCCCCAGCCACTCTGCGCGGCTTCCAACAAAGACCAAAAATACACTAAAATGTCACACATTAAAAACTTCCCTGAACAGGGCTGTGTGTAAAGGAAATGTGTATTTCCTTTTTTGTATGTACACAACCCTCCTGACCTCATCAGGCCTGAACCAACCCGAGGAACACCTGGCCCTATCTGGATCCGGCCCTAAAGCAATTCAGGGTGGAGTTAATGTTCAGTTAGAGGGGTTGAAACTCTAACTAAACTATCAGTTAGGGAGGGGAAAGGAA
Source organism: Podarcis pityusensis (assembly GCF_964106645.2). Classification (NCBI taxonomy): domain Eukaryota; kingdom Metazoa; phylum Chordata; class Lepidosauria; order Squamata; family Lacertidae; genus Podarcis; species Podarcis pityusensis. Next base: position 16,417,386 of record NC_138037.1, on the reverse strand, counting down.
ACTCTGTGTCTCAGCACCAGCACCACACTGCAGAGAGCAAGAGGTCCAATCTGCTGGGTGCTGTTTCAAAGAAGAAGCCTGCAGCTTGCAGGACTGAATCCACTACTCAACCACTAGTGATCAGAGGGTTCAGTGTTGCTCGCTGTGACTGTACCTGCATGTTCCTCTGATAGGAAGAGGCATGCATAGCCAAAGCTCCTTCTTTACACCAGATGCCCCACCGTCTGCCAACCCTGGATAAATCCAGGAAGCCAAATGTGACCCAGGATGATATTAGGTTGTCTCCACCTGACTCGGACAAAGCCTGGAGCCCTCTGAATCAGCCCAATTTGGTTCAGGAATCAGCTGAATCCGGTGCACAGCCTTAATGTAAAGAAGCAGATTTTGAAATCTGCTTCTTTGAAATCAGATTTTGGATTGAAGTTGAATCCTGACAAGACAGAAGTATTGTTTTTGGGGGACAGGGGGCGGGCTGGTATGGAGGACTCCCTGCTCCTGAATAGGGTAACTGTGCCCCTGAAGGACCAGGTGTGCAGCCTGGGAGTCATTTTGGACTCACAGCTGTCCATGGAGGCGCAGGTCAATTCTGTATCCAGGGCAGCTGTCTACCAACTCCACCTAGTACGCAGGCTGAGACCCTACCTGCCCGCGGACTGTCTCGCCAGAGTGGTGCATGCTCTAGTTATCTCCCGCTTGGACTACTGCAATGCGCTCTACGTGGGGCTACCTTTGAAGGTGACTCGGAAACTACAACTAATCCAGAATGCGGCAGCTAGACTGGTGACTGGGGGCAGCCGCAGAGACCACATAACACTGGTCTTGAAAGACCTACATTGGCTCCCAGTACGTTTCCGAGCACAATTCAAAGTGTTGGTGTTGACCTTTAAAGCCCTAAACGGCCTCGGCCCAGTATACCTGAAGGAGCGTCTCCACCCCCATTGTTCTGCCTGGACGCTGAGGTCCAGCGCCAAGGGCCTTCTGGCAGTTCCCACATTGCGAGAAGCAAAGCTACAGGGAACCAGGCAGAGGGCCTTCTCGGTAGTGGCGCCCGCCCTGTGGAACGCCCTCCCATCAGATGTCAAAGCGATAAATAACTACCTGACATTTAGAAGACATCTTAAGGCAGCCCTGTTCAGGGAAGTTTTTAATCTGTGATATTTTACTGTATTTTTGGTTTCTATGGAAGCCGCCCAGAGTGGCTGGGGAAACCCAGCCAGATGGGCGGGGTACAAATAATAAATTATTATTATTATTATTATTAATTATTATTATTATTGAAATAATTGCTGTAATTTCACAACACAGAGTACTAATCACTATACGATCAGGGCCATAATTGCTGTAGTTTCAAATAGAAATGCAATACATCTCATCATATTGGGGAGACTGTCTCTGGGTGAACTATGTGCCTCCACAGACTGCTATCCGGCTGTGGAAGAGCAGCTTCAAGGTCTCAGATGCTCATCGTGGAAATGGTCAGGAAATCACAGAGAAGAAAATGAAAGAAAGATTTAGTGCACAAGTTTGTTTCTTTTAAAAAGCCTTGATGAACATCCTCCATTAAGATCACCAGGCACATCGTGAGTCAAAACATTTCTTTAAGAGCTATACCTATACAAAAATTATCTGGACAATCATTTCCTAACCCTGCTTCTTGCCACAATTGTTCTCATTTTGTGGAATGCTATACTTGACAAGTGATAAATATGAGCAGATGAATTCTCTAAGGCAGGGGTTGTCAGCCAGTGGACACATTTGGAATCACAAAATGGCTGCCATGGGGGACATCTTGTAACACAAAATGGCTGTTGTGTCAGCATGGGATAATGACTATGATATACGAGGGGAGATGAGTGCAAAATGATTTTGCATATGTGAATTTTTTAAAACTGTTTTTATACATGCAATTTTTTCATATGTGCAATTGCTTTATGGGTGTTTTATTGTATTGTCAAATTGCTTCAAGACAAAATAGCAACAGCAACAACTGAGCAAGAAGAACAATATCCCACGTATTATGGATTTTTGAGGGGATAGTTATTGGGACCATGCAATGGTTCAAGAAGTGTGAATTAGGTAGTTCCATGTTAAAAAACAAAAAACATCAAATTTGTTCCGTATCCCTAGTGGGGGCTCATGAGTACATCTCTAGGACTAAATCAGATCTTCTACAATAACTAGCCTAGTTCCTTTGGATTCCCTTCATCAGACACATGGGAGACAGCATCTTGAACAGTACCTTCAATATACCCCTTTCTGCTTTTGCTGTCTGAAAATCCACCTATGACTTTCCCCAGAAAGGTTGCTGTGGTTGGGCATGAAAGAATTGCCATCATACTTAGCAATAAAGATGCTGCTGTGAATCTTTATTGCTACACAGGCAAGAAGGAGCACTTCTCTTGTCAGAGTTTTTATTGATTGTTGAGAAGTCATTGATAAAACCAGCCAGGTGCTTCGCTTTGAAAAGAGGCCAGCTCTACACGCTGTCTGGTTTGACAATGAGCCCAATGCTTTAGATCCCTATTACGACACCACAGCCTTCTGAGTAGATGTGCCGATACTTTCCTGGTTCTTCTTAGAGCCCTTCAAGATAGGTCTTCTCCTACCATGGCAGGAATAGGGAAAGAGGCTCGATTCAAGGTGCTGGTATTGGCATACAAAGCCCTACATAGCTTGGGGCCAGGATGCCCAAAAGATCACTTCATGCCCTACATGCCCAGCTGTTCATTGAGTTTTGCAGGAGAGGGCCTTCTGCAAATACCATTCTGTCAGGAGGTCAGTTCCACATTATTCTAAGGCCTTTGGTGTGGCGGCACCTGATCTTCCCAATTCCCTCCTACCTCTTATTAGATGGGCACCATCTCCATTGCCTTTTTGGCAACTTGCTAAACACAGTCCTCTTTCAACAAGCCTTGTAAAAGCTTTATCCAAGTTGGTCTCTTGGATTTGATTTTAGGTATGTGCTTGAAATATACTCGGAGTCGAGAGTGGATTTCATGCTCTTTATTCAGCTCATAGTGGTGAGGAGGAATGAAAGTTTTCCCCAAAGCATCTGCTTTATATACATTATTTACTCAATGGGCTGCATGTGATTGGCTAATTCCAGATTTCTCCTGTAGGCCAATCAGGTTGTGGATTCACTTCCACCTGGAGCTGGATTGGGTGGCTCCTGCAGACCAATCATACTGCTGCATTGTTCTAGGACCAATCAGACTGCTGCATTCTGAATAATATTGTTCTAGGACCAATCAGACTGCTGCATTTTGGATCCTATTCAACTCAGTACATAACAGTGCTGTTGCTGTTTCATTTCAAATTGTTTTCATATTTCTAATTTCTAATTGTTTTTATATATGCAATTTTTTTACCTGTTTCTGAACAATGTTATGATTTGGGAAGGCTAGTCTTGATGATGCCCTAAGTCCCTTCCAGTTCTTGGGGTCCTGTATCTGCGGCGTAGATTGTATCAGAACAAGCTTTCCAAACCTGTCCCTTTACTCATATAAGGACTTTGGCTAGTTAATCACCACAATTAGCATAACCCAAGAAGCTGTTCTGTGCTGTAGAACAAAAGGATGGGCCTTTCCCCCCTCACATCTGTGGGTGAGCTGAGCATGGAGAAATGTTTACTCTGTGCTGGCTTCAAAGCTGTGACTAATAGAGAAGCAAGATCTTTTGGAGTGTTGGTACTGTGAGCCCTCCCATCTTACGCCCAGGCTGTATATATGTGTAAATAAAACCACATATCTTAAAGACACCACAGCTTCCACTGACCTTTGTTCCAAGGAAACTGAACCCTAGGTAAGCACTGAAAACTCTGGATTCACTGCTAGGAGACTGGGCTGGCAGGTTACAATATGTATGTTTTTATACGTGAGTCAAAATCGCTTTGCCTCGTAGGAAACAATTCACAAATGAAATAAATAACTCACAATTCTTTCAGAGAACAAAAGTGGTATGATACAGCTATGATTGCATGTCCAAGACCCAGCAGGTTTAGCAGGTTTGGGAGAGCATTTTTAAAAAAAATCCCAATGAACCTGTTTTGCTAGGAACATAAAAAGGAATGTGGTCACTATAAGTGACATATCAGGGCTGAGTTGTAGGCAGCTGTCAGCAAGTTCAAAGTTGAGAAACAAACTGGAAGACCTTGTTGCTTGGTAAAGGCCTCAGCCTAACCATAAAGCCTTTTGAAACTCTTCCTGTTGCGGAGGCCCAATGGCCAGTGTGGTTGGCAAAGGATATGCTAGAACCTGAAAATATTTCGCTGCCAGAAATACATCCCAAGCTGCAGTTGTGAAAGCTTAGCATATGGACCAGGCCACACACCACACCATTTTTTATGGCTATTAAAAAAAAAAATGTGGACAGGTCCATGACCTTATCTGTTGGACACCTAAAAAAATATGCTCCCTTAAAAAAACCCCCCACCCTACCCCCCATCATCTACATCTGAACACCTTAGGAGTCAAACTTTCCGGCTCCAAAATGAATGAAAACCGGGATTAATTGTTCTGGTTTTTGAACGTTCTTTGGAAGCTGAACAGTTGGTGTGGCTTCCACAGCTTCTGATTGGCTGCAGGAAGCTGCTGCAGCCAATCAGAAGCTGTGCCTTGGTTCCTGAACTATTTTGGGAATCGAACAAACTCCCAGAACGGATTAGGTTTGGGAACCAAGGTTCCACTGTATAACTTTTTTTTTACCTTTTGAGAAAAGCTGGATGAAATTTGCCAGCAAGACCTGCCCTTCTGAGGGCCTGAATTGTGCCAGGTTTCAGGAAGATAGCTACAGAAGTTTCTTCCACATAGGCAGAAGTTACAGTTTTAGAGTGGAAATCACTTGATTTCCCCACATGTTTTGTGAGCAACTTAACTCAGAATTGCAGACCTGGGAGAGATGGAAATCCTGCCCAATTGCAGACAGATAGGTCCAAGTTCTTTTGTGCTAGACACCTTTAGAGTTGATTGGAGGAGTGGTTGAAAAGAAAACTAAAAAGAATTTGCTCTCCATGTGAAATCGTTCCCTCTGATTACAAGCTTGATGGAATAGTTACAATGGATTTCCCTCTCTCCTTATTTTTGTGTTTACTTTTTCTTTCCCTGGCATCCCATCCTAGCAATCTGGAATTATGGCAAGCTTAGAGACATTACTTTCACTTCAGCAGATGCTTTCCTGCAGCAATTTTTTAAAATGTCTACATCACCAAGGTGCTGTGAAGCACTTCAGTGGTGTCTCTTTTGACTTATGCTATCCTGTAGAGTTCCCCCTTCACTTCTGGCAAGCTCAAAACATCTCTGAGGCATTCCACTTCACCTTTAAATTTGGGATGTGATTGAATTCATTGTGAATTCAATGCACACCCTTAAAACAAGCAAACTCTCTCTCTCTCTCTCTCTTGCAAAATATGGGTATAAAGAGCAATAAGTATTTAACTGTGTTGAAACACAATAGCATAGCTGTTATCAGATTTTGGAGACTGCCTTAAGAGTTTAATAGATCTGATATCTGAAAGGCTGTTACTCTATAAAACATTAGGTTCCCGCCACAGGGCTTAAAACCACAAGAACACTTTAAGAAAGGCTTAGTGATTGAGTAACGTTGCAAGCTGCAGATATTGGGCTAATCTAAGAGTCAACAGAATGTCAGGTCACATGCCCGTGCACTACACCCAGCTGAACTTGGTGAATTAAGAGTGGCATTGGAAACACATTTCAATGATGAGGAGGGCTGAAAAATATGCTCCCCAATAATTTGCTCAGTGTTATTGCTTCTTCTTTAAAAAAAAAAAAAAAAAAACACCTGTAATTACTTGGGAGGTGTGTTAATTGAGTTGTGCCTATTGGTTTTCTGTAAGATTTGTACCCACCCAGTAAGGTTTGCTATGGATTAGTGGCCTCCAACCCACCTAAGGAAACTTGTGAAACTTCATCTAATTATTTCTTGAAATTCTACCTCCTGAGCTGGAAGGGGCCTCCAAATTTGGCTTTTAGCAGAGTGGTCACTTCCTCATCACCAAATAGGTACATCAAAGAGGAGGTAGAAAATCTGCATGTGGTAATTTACATGTACAAATGCAAATTTAGGGGAGATGTATAAAGTAGAATTTCAATAGAAATGTAATTCCTATAGTGAGGAAGCATATAACCAGGAGACCTGTGGGCCTGGTCACTCTGCTATCCAAGTGCCAAGTCTAGATTATCAGTTTCCAGGCCTCTGCTCTCTCAATATAGATGGTCCTATATCTTTATCTCTCCCTTGGACTGGACAGCTCCAGAAATAATGTCTCCAAACAGAGGACTGTCCTCTGTAAAGTAGTACATGTGGACACCCTAGCTTTAGGTGAAATTTAATGGCGGCACTCAAACCATTGAGTTAATTCACCAATGCTGGACATTTGGTGGCAATGAGAGGCAAATGACACCACAGCTCTGTGTGGCTAATAACAAGCCAGCATGTTTTCTGTGGGCTATTCCATCTATCTCCCAGCCTCTGACCTTAGAATATGCATGTCCGGTGCCAGGGGGCAAGGTGGGCTTCTCATGGCCTCAATCACCACTCAAGCCAAGCAGCCATCACAATGAGGGTGGTGGTGCTGGCAGCTCATTGTGAGTTTGGCGGAGCCATGTTTGTTTCCCTGAGTTCTGTGGCTGAAGGGCAGAATAACATGAACATCAGAATTTAGGAAGCTGAATGTCAGGAATGAGCCAGCTCCCAGTGAAGGTTTGCAATCAGCTCCCAGTGGAGGTTTGCAGCCTACGGAACAACAGCCAGGAACAGAGAGTTAACTTTCATGCAGGATGAACAGCAGCTAGTGCCAACTCCCCTGCCCCTTAGAATGCCTGGTGATAAGGGATGGCTAAGAGTGGGCTGGAACCCAGTCAAAGCTCTTGGGAAGTTCAAACAGGAGCGAACAGAGATGGAAGTAGTTTGCCATAAAGGGAGGAGGGAGCTGATCCAATCCCTCCTCAAAGTTGCCTAAGGGAAGGGCTGTTAGACCAGAAACAAAGCAAGAGACATAAGACATGAAAGTTCTCTGTCTTCTGTAGAAACCGGAAGCAGTCTTCAGAAGGGTCATCTTGATTGATGATGTTGGAGACAGTGTTAGAGCCGTCCGGAGCTATCTGTTTTGGCAATAAATCATCCTTTTTAATTAACTACGCTTACTATGTTATCAAGCTAGGAACCTGGACTCCTGACACTGAAGGTGGATACACACCAGCATCTCCATCCTATTCAGATTCAGTGTGGCCCGGGACCTGAAAGACCAGGGTTCAAATCCCCATTCAGCCATGAAACTCACTGTGCAACCTCTTTGCCTTATCTACCTCACAGGGTTGTGGCTATGATAAAATGGGGAAGGGGGAAATCATGTGGGATATAAATGAAAAGATAAATAGAATAATGTGTCTTTCAGTGTGCACAGGAATAGGCATACATTTAAATAGACAGATCACACATACAGCCATGTTTGATACTAGTTATATGAGCAAGACCTGGAAGTCTGACTGGATTTGGGCCAGTGTTAGGAAGGTATTTGATGGGTGCATAGCTGTCAATGTTTCTCTTTTTTTAAGGGAAATTCCTTTATTCCTAATAGGATTCCTCACAAGAAAAGGGAAAAGTTGACAGCTATGGAGGGGTGGGAGTTCTGGTGTGCCAGTCTTGTTGCTAAATTATTGCAATTTCTCCTTGACTGGACAGAACATCAATAAGTATCAACTAAAAGCCTTTGCCAGTTGATTGGCACAGCACAGGGGCACACAGATCGGCAATCCCTTCCCCCTCTTCCTCCTGTCTGTGAATTTTGATCAGTTGAATCTAAAAAAAAAAAAAATGCTTTGTTTTAGCAAATTACTGTTGCCTCAAGCATGGCATATATTTTTTTTACAATTCTGCAGAACATAGCAAACAAGTTGTTCATTAGCTCCTGATGATTGGCATTCATTATTTGCACTTTTCTTACAAGTAGCTTTGATTAGCACCAGGCATCTTTTTTTGTGTCTTCTTTTTCCCCACCCTGGTCTCTCTTGTCAGTGCTGAAGTCTCCTCGCCAGGTCAGGATTCGGTGGACAGAGTAAAATTGCTGATCGTATCACTCCACTGCTACCGGCTCCTTGGCTCTATCTGCGTGACAGCAACCAGTTGCCATGGCAATAAAATTGGGGGAATCACAAATGTGCTGTTTGAGATTTCATCGCAAGTTCGTGTAAAGTGGAAACATTGGCTGCGGGAGAGCCATATCTCAAAGTACAACCAAGCATTCCAAGGCAAAAGGCAAATATACATACAGAATATATATAGATATCCATTGTTCTGATTTTATCGCTTGGTGCCTTCCTTACCATCAGCCCTGGACTGTAGGAAGCTCAATACCTAGGAAACAGAAGTGCAAGCCCTAAATAGGAAAATACAGAGTTGCTTCATATATCTGCACGGAGATTCCTTTAAGCTGTCAGGATTTTGCAGGATGAATTCAAACTGCATACCAGAATTTCAGGCCTGTGCAATTAAGTGGATCAAAAGCTTCTGTCTACCTAGCACAACAAAATGTACTTAAAAAGAGAGGGGGAAACAATCATGCATTTTTGTGGTTTGGAAAGTGATGAAAAAAATGCATTGAAGAGTGTGTGGTGCATGGATGGCTAACAGGAAGTTGCCTTATACTGAGACAGACTCTTGGTCCATGTAGCCATATACTGTCTGCACTGACTGGCAGCGGCTGTCCAGGGTTTCAGATGGGACATTTCCCCTGTCCTACCTGGAAATGCCACTGGGGATTAAACCTGGGACTTGGGCAAACCGGACGCTGTGTCACCAAGCTGCAACCCATCCTCTTAGTATAAGTGCCTTACAAACAAATCAGCATAAAATGCTCAATAAAGAGCAAAAATAATTTAACCTTTATGGAAACTTTGTGCAAGCAAAACAGAATGAATGCTCAATTAATAGGTTTTCTGAAGGAAAGATTCTCCATCTGGCTCTTCAAACTCTTCGCAGACCGTGCTGATTCCTTAGCTAACAAACCATGGTTTAGTGTTACGAGTGAACCCATCCCAGTGCATTAACAATGGTTTGAGAGGGAAAATAAACTTAACTGTGGGAGGCAGGAACATAGCAAGCTGCCATACACTAAGCAGATCAATGCTCCATCTAGCCTTGCAATCTCATCTTTGACTGGCAGGAGTTTCCCAGTGATGAAATATTAGACATTTCTTCAAAAGAAATGTGCCAGTTTCCCAGTTCCCAATGGGAATTGAATCCTATAGTTCTGAGGTGGAAGTCCTGAGGCCCTCCAGATGTGATTGGTCCACAAATAATCCTTGACCATTTATGCCAGCTGGGGCTGACTGGGATGCCCAATGACATCTAGAGAGCCACAATTTCCTCCAACCTTTCTGGAGCTTAATGTGGGATGCCATGACGAAACACCAAAATAACTTTGAAACTTGTTTGATTTGAATCCCATGCCCTTAGATACACAGCAGGATGTGTTGACTCATTTCGTGTGTGTGCTTTTAAAACTAGGCTGAGCTGAAGAAACATAACCTTAAAAAAATGGACAGGTGGCAAACAGACAGACAAGGCGGCCGCTAGGGACAGATCTAATGAAGCATCAAGGAGCCAGTACCTGCACTTGTTTGCATTGGTTCATTAAACACGGCAAGTGAATGAATAATGTGTAGCACCAAACTAAGGGAATAATTTAATTTTCCTCAGCACCTCCTTCTCCATAACTGGAGGCACTTCTGTATGAAGACTGCCAAAGGTAGAGCTTTATGAGCCCGAATTCATTGTTAGATCCAGACTTTGCATGAGACACAAGGCTGCTGACCTGTACTCTGAACTCCACTCATCCAATCAAGCTGCAAGAAAGAGAGGTGCCATTTTGTTTCCTTTCCTTCTCTCCTCCCAGGCCCTGTTAGTTGTTCCCCCACCACAACAATTCCCACAACTTTAAAAATGAACCCCATGGCTCACCAATGCTTTCCAGTCACATCACATTTCCTTCAGTGTCCACGGAAATCAAGTGATAACACTAGGAAACTACGGAAAGCAGCGAGACTCATTTTAAAGTACACAAACGCGGGTAGGGAACATGTTGTGAGATATGTCCTTGTTTTTAAAAATTGTACAGTTGTTGTTTTTTAAGGCGGCCCTGTGTAGGGAAGTTTTTAATGTGTGATGTTTTAATGTGATTTTATATTTTTTTAATTTGCTGGAAGGTGCCCAGAGTGGCAAGGACAACCCAGTCATTTGGGTGGCATATAAATTTGTTGTTGCTGTTGTTGCTGCTGCTGCTGTGCCTCAAAAGCTAGAAAAGAACCGCAAGCACAAGCTGTGGAGGCAAGGAAAGAAGTACAATCATACCTTTGAAGTCAAATGGAATCGATTCCGGAAACCAAACATTTGAAAACCAAATCACAGCTTCTGATTGGCTGCAAGAAGTTCCTGCAGCCAATCAGAAGCCACGGAAGCTCTGTTGGATGTTCAGCTTCCAAAAATAGTTTGCAAACCGCAACAGTCACTTCTGGGTTTGCAACGTTTGGGAGCCAAAACATTTGGGAACTAAGCTGCTCAGCTTCCAAGGTACAACTGTACAGCCAGAAAGCAATGGAGGAACGCAACTTATTTATTAAAGAGCACAAGCAAGGAACAATATAAACTTCATCATCTCCTAACTAAAATACAGGCAGAAATTTCAGAGAAAATCAGCTTGCCATCCCAAAAGCTGCAGAAGCCCACTCCCCTGTCTGAAATTTAGGAGAGCCACTGCCAGTCAGTGTAGCCAATGCTGAGCTAAATGGGCCAATGGTTTGACTCGGTTTAAGGCAGTTTCCAGTGTTCCTAGAGCTAGGTATTGCAGCATGGGAAACTTCCATAAGGTATCAGCTGTTGTTGTTGTTTAGTCATTTAGTCGTGTCCAACTCTTCGTGACTCCATGGACCAGAGCACGCCAGGCACTCCTGTCTTCGACTGCCTCCCGCAGTTTAGTCAGACTCATGCTGGTAGCTTTGAGAGCACTGTCCCACCATCTCGTCCTCTGTCGTCCCCTTCTCCTTGCGCCCTCCATCTTTCCCAACATCAGGGTCCTTTCCAGGGACTCTTCTCTTCTCATGAGGTGGCCAAAGTATTGGAGCCTCAGCTTCATGATCTGTCCTTCCAGTGAGCACTCAGGGCTAATTTCCTTAAGAATGAATAGGTTTGATCTTCTTGCAGTCCATGGGACTCTCAAGAGTCTCCTCCAGCACCATAATTCAAAAGCATTAATTCTTCAGCGATCAGCCTTCTTTATGGTCCGCTCTCACTTCCATACATCACTACTGGGAAAACCATGGCTTTAACTATACGGACCTTTGTTGGCAAGGTGATGTCTCTGCTTTTTAAGATGCTGTCTAGGTTTGCCATCGCCTTTCTCCCAAGGAGCAGGCGTCTTTTAATTTTGTGACTGCTGTCACCATCTGCAGTGATCATGGAGCCCAAGAAAGTAAAATCTCTCACTGCCTCCATTTCTTCCCCTTCTATTTGCCAGGAGGTGATGGGCCCAGTGGCCATGATCTTCGTTTTTTTGATGTTGAGCTTCAGACCATATTTTGCGCTCTCCTCTTTCACCCTCATTAAAAGGTTCTTTAATTCCTCCTCACTTTCTGCCATCAAGGTTGTGTCATCTGCATATCTGAGGTTGTTGATATTTCTTCCGGCAATCTTAATTCCGGCTTGGGATTCATCTAGCCCAGCCTTTCGCATGATGAATTCTGCATATAAGTTAAATAAGCAGGGAGACAATATACAGCCTTGCCGTATTCCTTTCCCAAGGTATCAGCTACAGAGAGGGTAAAGTAATGTACCTTTAATGCTTATCCTTTGATCCCAGGGCAATGAGTAAGGATTCATTTGGTTCTTTTTCTTAGGCACTGTGGGCAGCTGCTGATTGCAGATGTCCAGGCTGAATACAGCATAGTATCAGCTAACAGAAGTGTCGAGGAAGAGCTAAAGTACTGAGGAAGACAGTTAAGTAATAATAATAATAATAATAATAATAATTGTCAGGACAACGGGCTTTTTCAGTGAAAGATGAATTGCTCTGGTTTAGCACAGGACTGTTTTTGTGTGCAAATATTGATTGACTATGTGGGCAGTCCAGTCCTCCTGCCCACAGTCTCCAGCTTCTTGTTAGAATTCCACAAGCGAGTTTTATGCGCTGCCACCTTTGATGGATAACATTAACTTCCTGCCAAAGAAGCATGATGGTTGTGGGCTGCTGGAGACTCACAGCTTATCTATTGAATGCTAATAATATTGCAGATCTGTATGCAAGGGAGAATGAAAGGCAAGATCTTTAAAAAGGGGGGAGGGTTGGTCTGCATGGCCAATACAAGTACATTTTATGGTTTTCTGATTATCCTCACATCCTGAATTAAGATGAACAAAGACTTGAAATGATTTCATGAAGGACTAAATTGGGACCTATTTTACAGTTGGTTTCCCCTCCTCCTCCATATATTGCATGATTTGAACATTATTATTGCTGTTAATGGATTTCTTACCCACCCTTCATAGTAAGGTCCCAGGACATTTCACAACAATATAAAAGTGCAATATTAAAAACCAGTTTTAAAATATACCTTAAGGATCTCATGTGCTCATGCATAAATCCATTCCATCTCATGCGCACACTAGTCTGCATTTTGGAAAAAGAGAAGGAAATATGCACCAGAAATGTGCATTCCTCTCCAAATAAGCATTTCTTCCTATACACATAAAAATGTAAGGTTGTCTTCACACAGCAGTTCATGCGGCTACCAAGAGGCAGCCGCACCACCTACAGCATGATGAAGGGGTAGCAGGTTGCCCAGGCGAGTTTTATAGTGGGGGGTGAGGAGCTTCACAGAGCAGTTTGTCAAACCATTCTGTAAAGGGCCTCCCCACTCTGTTAAATGCAGCTGCAGTGATGTTTTATGGAGGGGGAGGCAAACTGTGAGAGGAGGGGTGTGATGAGCTCTGGAGGGGAAATAAGGGAGTGAGTGAGGTGTAAAGGAAGGAGGAGCTTGCCAGGTGTGCAGGAAGGTAAGAAGGGAGGAGCAAGAAGGAGTGGTAGCCCCTAGTCAAAACATAATTATGATATCAAAATATTCATTTCTAAAGAGTCAATAACTGTGTTGCAACGTGTGGAGAAGTGTGCAATATGATGAAGGACTAGTTCTGTTCTGATCCTCACAGGAGGGTCAGATCAGGTCAGTTTGCATCAGAATTTGCAAAGATCAGGTCAGTTTGCATCAGAATTTGCAAAGATCAAATTCTTCAAGCAACCCTAGTTGTAGTGAGACTCTTACAAATTATAGCCCCCTATGACTTCAAGGTTGCTGTTAACTCCAACCTGCGCATGTCCCCGAATGCCCTATTCAGCTGAACAGTGAGATTCTATGCTTAGCTCAAATAGCATCCCCTGGGGTTAGTGAGTGTCAGAGCTGTGTGAGACACTATGATTTTTTAATTTTTTTTACTACATTTTGAAAGGCTGTGTTTCGTTTAATTATTTATCCACAACTGTTCGGGGGATAGCCATCAAAGGTAATGGAAGCCTCACCGAAAGAAAGAAAGAAAATATCGCAAATTGTTCACCAAAAGTTCACATGCGGGGGGGGGAGGGGAGAGTATTTGTCAAATAAATTGGTGTCTGACTATGAACCATTAGCTCAGTCTCAGGGCTAAAACGCCACAGTTAGGAACGAATGAAGTAAAAATTTGCTGTTAGAAGTGGCAGGTAGCCATTAATCTGTCCTTTCCCAACAAATTCTTTTCTAAAAATCTACCAAGGGGGGAAAATGAGCGGCTTGAGGGTTTCTTTTCTTTAAAATGTTCTGGAAAGTTTGGTGCTTTCAAAATGCACATGCAAACCCACAAACATGGAGAGCTTTGATAAGCAAACATCAGTTCAACTGAGACTTCAAAGAACTCACTAGAACAGACAGCTTGGCACACCTGGGGAAAAAGTTGGGCCATAGAACACTTCCTAAGGCAGGTATCCCCAAACTCGGCCCACCAGCTGTTTTGGGATTACAACTCCCATCATCCCTAGCACACAGGACCAGTGGTCAGGGATGATGGGAATTGTAGTCCTAAAACATCTGGAGGGCTGAGTTTGGGGATGCCTGTCCTAAGGTATTTTTTTCTTTAACTTCTTCACTTCCTAAACTGATATCATGTTTTTACACTAGCTGCTGCTGACTGAAGCTGCCATCGCCTGCCCAAACCATGTCCCCACCGTGACCCACCAAAGTTACCAAAGCCTCCTTCCTCTTTGGAGATGGGGAAGAAAAAAAGAGGCCTGAGAAGCAGCAATGGAGATAGCAAGCCATGTAGCGTGCTCCTCAGGGCACAGATCTGCCGCCCTTCCCGACTGTTCCCCAACCTGCTGCCTGAGGCAACTGTCTCACTACGTCTCATGAGTGGGCCGGCCCTGCAGCTATTATATATTCCCGGTGAGTGACAAACGTACCTGTCACAATATTGTCAACCTTTGTTTTGTTTTTTTGCAACTCCAGGCAAGCAGCAAAATGATGAAAACAGAAGAACACAAGGGGAGCCTGCTGAATCAGGCTAATGGCTCATCTCTCCCAGCTTCCTGTTCTCTAGGGTGCACTGATTGGACTGTCCCCTTCAACCTGACATCCTGCTGCAGCAACTGTATCGCTGAAACCACTGCCCACCACCAAAATCCTGCTGAAGTACAGTGGTACCTCAGGTTACATACGCTTCAGGTTACAGACGCTTCAGATTACAGACTCCGTTAAAGCCACTTCCAAGCTTGGGAGGAGGTGGGGTTGTGGGCTTCACGCCCACCCCACGTGCGCAGGGGCTGTCCCCAGCCCCCGCGAGACCGGGGGAATCCTGGCCGCATCATCTTCCCAGCCAGCCAATCGGGTGACTGGGGAGGCGTGGCCTGCACTATTTAGGGCCGGCACGGCCAGGGCTCGCCCTCTTTTCACCGCTCCAGGTTACATACACTTCAGGTTACAGACACTTCAGATTACAGACTCCGTTAACCCAGAAATAGTACCTCGGGTTAAGAACTTTGCTTCAGGATGAGAACAGTAATTGTGCTCTGGCAGCACAGCAGCAACGGGAGGCCCCATTAACTAAAGTGATGCTTCAGGTTAAGAACAGTTTCAGGTTAAGAACGGACCTCCGGAACGAATTAAGTTCTTAACCCGAGGTACCACTGTAAACAGCTTCTTCGGAAGTTGGCTCAGCCTCACCATCTGCACTGATACCGTCTAACACGTTGGGAGCTGAACTCGTGTGCCATCTCCACCTCGCAGCTCCTAAAATCTCTATGACAACACACAGACGAATGTGAAGTATGTGCCACTGAAAAGCATTGCAGTTTCTGCTGATGTGAGCTGATGTGGAAGTTCTGCCTGGGACATTTGGTGTTTGCTTCTTCGCGTATACATATCACCACTTGATTCCAGCAAGTGATGAACAATGGGTTGCATCCGGTACTAGTCCTGACCAGAACAGGCCCACTGAAATCAGTTGGCATGACTAACTGATGTCTGTTTATGCCAGTGGGTCTATTCTGAGTCGGATGCAACCCAACAGGTATATGCAGGTTAGCCCTCTGTCTTTACTCTTCACACTTTTCCCCATCAATGCGATTCTTCTTTAGATCGCTCAGTTCTCTTAAGCCCCTCTTTATTCTTTTTTTAAAAGAACTTCTTCTTCTTCTAATGAGATCGCTCGAATACTAGAAGGGTTGGCTTGTATCTCCTGCTGTGCTTGGTTGACTCTGGAAATTGGCTTGCGCCCTGACGAAGAACTTCATTTCTGAAATACAAATGAAAATATTAAGAACGCTTTCTGATGCTTTTATCTAAAGAATGTTCTTGGCTGAGTCCGATGTCAGTTCCTGAACTGGCATCATGCAATGTTCCCCATTAGCCCCTTTGCCTTGTAAAAACAACACTGCTGCAAATCTAAACACAGGGACTCAAGCAGTGCCCTCGACATGGTTTTATTCATCACACCAGAGAATTTCATGCCTTTAGGTATATAATGGGTATTTTCATTTAGATGATGGCAGCACTCATCATCAGGAGGTTTTGTGGGCTTTGCTGTTGACCTCTTGATGTAAGCAGTGATATAAAATGACCTCTTAAATTTAAAAAGTTAGGGTTCAGCAGAACGGTAACAAACATTTGCCCGTGCTTTCTTTCCTGATCATTGCAGCACACAATAAAAAAATGATCTGCATGTGCAGAAAAACTGCGCAATACTGCATTCCTTGGTTTGTACTACAGTATTTCACAATGGGAGGGGTGTCACATTTTTTAACCTTCTTCCATGCAACGTTCTCCCAACACTTAGAAAACTAAGTTGCCAAGGAGAAAACTAGGTTAGAAAAACCCTTCCCTCCGATGTGCTAGCTTTCCACAGGCAGGAGGTTTTTTAATGTGTTTTTGTGTGGTCATTGAATTTGCTTGAGATTTCATAACTGAAAGTTATGGCAGTGCTACAGTTCAGTACCATTAACCTTTCCTCAGGGTTTTGTTCAGCCATAATGGCTGATTCAGAAATGCATGCACATTAGTTATCATTTGATGGTTTATTTATGTATTGATTCTTCCTTAAAATAAATAAATCCCACGGCCAGAAAACTCAGGTGACTTGCAGTTTCCTAATTTACCTTCCTATGCAACCTATCTGTCAATCCTAGCCCTTCTCAAACATTCTGATTAGGGCTTTAAGTCAAGAGATGTGGGACGGGCAAAGGGAGGAGCATACTAGCTCCGCCCTCAATGCTATTCCAGCCTCTCTCGTAAGGTTAGAAAGTGAACTTCAGGTGTGGGGAGCCTCGTGGAAAATGGGTCTGTGGGAGCCAGCAGAAGCACAGGTGCTCAGTAATTCAAATGCTCACCTGTCACCAAATGGAGGAAGGCAGGAATGATACCAGAGGGCAGATACCAGGGTGCCCTGTGCCCCTTCATGTTTAGTTAAGCCCTGTAGCCCAAAGACCTTGAGATGATGCTGGACTCCAGCTCCCCTGAGCTCCAGGGAGCATGGCCAATGGTCAGGGATGATGGGAGTTGGAGTCCATCTCGAGGGTCATAGGTCTCCACCCCTGAGTTAGCATGCTTCAACTACATCTCTGGAGGAGACATACATGGGAAACAACAACCCTCTCATCCATATATTTACTTTGCCGCTGTCAGATTGACCTCCACTAGCGCTGCCAACACCACGCTGCTTTATCTCCTCTTAACATAGTGTGCTTATGTATGCAAGACCTGTGGCGGTGTAAGGCAATGGGGAGGAATAACTTCTCTTACAGAAGCTTAAGGTGGCTAAATCTTTGAAGTGCGCTGGTAAGCTAGTCTAGTCTTTTGCAGGCTCTGAGATACCAGCTCTTTAATATTCACTCCTATTTGAAAGCTACACAATTGATCTTGGAGAGATCTAAGCAAATGAGGGATTTACTAGTAGGATGGTTTTGATACACATCTTTTTTAACGAGGCTTGTAGCCAAGTGAATTCAATTGCAGTTGTATGGGGTGGGGTGGCGGGAAAGAGGCTGTCTAAACTGGAGAGCAACAGATCTGACTACCATAGCCCAAAGCGGCTTTGGAACCAGTTTGTGGAAGAGGCGATGATGATAATCATGATTGGACTGCTTTAGGGCCCAGGAGAGAAGGATAAAATCACAGGGGAAGAACACCTTCCATTTATGTTATTGGATGTTTATCCCTCCTTTTCCCCAGGGAGCTCAGGGCAGCATTGGCACTTGCCCCCACAGGACATGGGTTAAGATGATGACCAATGATACAAGGTCACCCTGTAAGCTTAATGGCAACATGGGGTCTCCCAAAGCCTAACCCAACATGTATTGAGTGTGAGTGGGCCTCACAGACAATATAAATCAGTCAGGGACTCTGAGGTCAACAAATCAATTCTCCGCCATGGGACTATATCCATGATGCATCAATTCCAAGGAGATGCATGGAAGTAAGAAAATGGGGAGTTGGATTTTTTACTGCCTGGAGATGATCCATACAATATCCTCATCCATTTTCAATTCCAGTGTCTTCCCCCCTCCCCAGGGGAATAGCTGGCTGCCAAATTGGCCACTCTTTTTTTGTTCAGGCAGAACTTTTATTTTGGACCTCTTCATTTATTACTTTTATTGCAACCATTTGTATGCCATTTAATCACCTCTGTCTCTAAGTAGCGCACAAGAGACCCAACACAATAAGACAAAAGTGATTTAAAACAATACAATCAGAACTCAATTCTAAAGTGTGCTGGGATTTCTTTTATTTTTATTGTATTGTTATTTATTTATTTTATATTAAAAAAAAACAGTGTTCAGAAATTGGTAGAAGTTCAGCTGAGAGGGAGCCTGCCTGACCCCACTGGAAGTGAGTTCCACAAAAATTTGGACCCGCAATCCCGAATGCATGACTCCTGCTTGCTATTATGAGGTGTGAATTCAAGTCATGGGGGGCAACTAACACTGATTCCCCCAAAGACATCAGAGATGGATCCAGGATATAAGGGATCAGACAGTCCCTGAGGTATCCTGGACCTTGCAAATTAATACAGGAACCTTGAACCTGGCCTAGCAGCGTACGGGTAGCCAGTGCAAGCTTTTGAGCAGGAGAGTTATGGGCTGGTGCTGTCCTGTCCCCATTAACAGTCTAGCCACAGCACCCTGCACCAGCTGCACGCTCCAGCCCAGCCCTGCACAGAGCACATTGCAACAATCAAGACTTGAGGTTACCAATGCATGAACGATCGTGGCCGATGCATGAATCATCACGGGGCAGCTTTACGCAGAACATTCCTGCGCTGGTCCTTTGTCAGGGTTCCTTCTTAGCTGCTGCTACAGCGAATAAATAAAAATCCCAAGCACATCATTAATTATCTTTTTATTAGTCTCTTCATTATGATCAGGCGATGGCCTGTAGCCATTAAGTAACTCAGCGTGCTCCCATCCTCTGCTGCTATCAGATCACGTTTGCCGTCCTCCCGTCATCAATTAGGGCAGGCTACATGGTGAATTATGCCCCTCTCTCTAGCTCTATACACATTAGCCAATTGGTTCCTCCCCTTTCTCAATGAGCATATTTTACACTCTTTGTGCGAGAGAATGTGCCCCGGAGCCCTTTTAATATAGCAGCGAGTCACAGTCTCGCAGATCTACAGAGCAGCCGCCAACCTCAAAGTCAAACACGCCAATGAAAGGGAAAAGGATGTTGCAGGCTTAACTCGGTGTTTAGAAATTTAGCACAGGCACCGATGCGCAATTTCTCTGCTACACCCTGCTAAAATTTGCTGCATTTTTAAAGACTGCTCTATTCATCCTTGCATCTGCCACTTCAATTTTTTTTTGTTAGGGTGAACTCTAACAATGATATTATTATTATTATTATTATTATTATTATTGTTGTTGTTGTTGTTGTTGTTATTATTATTATTATTATTATTATTAGTATTAGTATTTAGTATTAGCATGTTTAGCCTGCTCTTCATTTGGAAAAGGCTCCCAGAACATTCCTGAACTACTGATCAATGAGCAGTCGTGAATGATAATGATATTCAGTTGTGTGAAAGTAATTATAGACAGGCCAGTGGGTAGTCCATGTTTTACAAAGAAATAAAAAATTCACTACCTTGCCATTCCAATTTTGTGGCAGGAAAAGCTGGATTATACAGTGGGGTTTTTTTTGGGGGGGGGGTTGCATAGTGAATTCTGCAATTTTATAAATCCATTTTGCATAATCTGTGTGCATCCATGCACACAAGGGCCTCTGTAGAGATTTGGAGAGGAGGAGGAACCTGCTGGTTCTGCTCCCAAACCCCATACTTTTAGCTAAGGATCTAAATAGACTCTACATGCAAAGCTGAAGGTTTCAGGAACTGTGGCATCCATGTGTTTGTTTGCAGCAGGCAAAGTACAGTGGTACCTCTGGTTGCGAACAGGATCCATTCCGGAGGCCCGTTTGCAACATGAAAAGAGCGCAACCCGCAGCAGCGTGTCTGCGCACACATGGGTTGCGCGTGCGCAGACACACTTATGCATGCGCTTCTACGCATACATGAGTGGCAAAACCCAGAAGTAACCCTTTCCGGTACTTCCAGGTCACCGCGGGACATAACCTGAAAGAACGTAACATGAAGCAAACATAACGAGGTATGACTGTATATGCAATTGATGGCAACTTCCCCCTGCATTTGCATTGTGTTTCCCTTGCGTTGAAATGAATGGCTTTTGCACCAAAATGATCACTGCAGAATAACATAAAAGTAAAAAACCGCAACACTAGTGGCTG
Source organism: Podarcis pityusensis (assembly GCF_964106645.2). Lineage (NCBI taxonomy): Eukaryota > Metazoa > Chordata > Lepidosauria > Squamata > Lacertidae > Podarcis > Podarcis pityusensis. The sequence goes on along the minus strand of NC_138037.1, from coordinate 16,397,056 downwards.
ATGAATTGCCTAGAGATGGCAGAAATGGGCCAATAGACTTATTTGGTTCATCAGAGGAGGATAAAAAATAAATTACAGAATGGACTAGTGAAGAGTTTGGTTATATTATTATGGATGTTTCCCCTGTCCACACATTTATTGGGTAATTTCATTTTTCCTGCTCATGCAGGCAGAGCAACCCTGACATTAGTTCACAGTTATGTATAGAAATGTAACACTCCCATGCCCAAACACGCCATCTCTTGCAATGTGGACACACAGAAGCCTAATGGACATTTCTCATTAAATCTCGATCCCCAAATAAAAATGAGAAGATTTTGCAAAGGGTTAATAAGAGTCTATTGGGAAGGAAATATTGATCCTTACGGATAATCACCATCACTCTTAAAAGCTAGAGATGACTTTGGGAATGTTCCAGCAAAAGGAAAATGAAGAGCTACAGTATCCCTTGATGAAAGAATGCCCATTTGGGGATTCTATTGGAAACTTGAAAATTTGGAGCTTTTGCAGATGAGCCCAATCGTTATTATGTCAATGGAGCGTTATGGATTCTCTGCCAGGAGCATAGTGGGTAATTTGATGTAGTGGTGTCTCCCAACTTGGGCAGCTTTAAAAGAGAATCAGATCAATTCAAGATTATCAGTTGTTACCAGTCAGGCCTGGATCCTACCCCCTGTGTTGGATTCAGTGTTCCTCTGAATAGCAGAGGCTGGGAATCATAAACAGGAAAGTGTTAATGCATGGGCTTCCCATGGGCATCTAGTTGGCCACTTTGAGACCTGGACTAGATGGGTCATTAGCCTGATCCAGCAGGATCTTCTTTTCTTAACTGTACATAGCCTAGGCATGGCCATGGGGAGGGTGTATGCGTGTCTCTAACAATCAGACTTTCCAACACCCCTTTAAGAATGCAACAAAGCATATGCGGGGCCAGACAAATTGTCTGGAAAAAGAAGGCATCAATACAGAAACAAAGTAGGTTTATATTCTGAGTGGAAATCCATAAATACTTTGCATGAATCTCTAAATGCTTTGCATGGGCTACAAAATTTAAATACGGGAGCATGTTCCAGGCAATGCTAAGCACTTGTAAGTCCCATTTCTCCAGTACAGGAGAAAGCTTGGGAAAAGAGCAATGGTTAGTGGTGGTCTCTGTGAAAAGTATGCAGAAGGTCTCAAGTTCTAAACTTGCTATCTCCAGTGTAGACAATTCAGCTCTAGATGAACCAATGGTCTGACCCAGTCCAACATGAATGTACATGAACAGTTGGGCATGGGCTCATGCTACACTGGCCACTTGTTTCATGACCATATGAAGAACTGTAGAGTTGGAAGAGACCCAGAGGAACAACCTCCTGCAATGCAGCTGTCACATACAGGGATCGAACCTGCAATTGTGGCGTTATCAGCACCACGCTCTAACCAGCTGAGCTATCCTACACACATACTGATCTATATGCAAAGTATTTCTCCATGCTGGGGGGTATTCTGGCTGGACCAGGATTCCCCTTCACATGGAGGAGCCTGAATATGCGGCTCGCATGGCATGTGGTCAATGTGTGCTTCAGTGGGTGTTGGTTGGCCTGCAACCCCCTCATGTGTGAATCATGCAGTATAAAGCATTTCTCCATGTATTTAACCTTTTTCATCCAAATCAGCAGAATTTTAAAGCTTTGGCCAGAGACTATGCCCAAGTTCTGTAATTTCAAAAGCAAGGTTTGATTTAATCCTCTGTTCACCTTAATTGTTGTGTCCAGTTAATGGAGCATCCCAGTATTCCTTCACCATGAGATGAATGAACTTTTCACCACCATTGACAGCCATGATCTTGGCCTGGAGAAATTTCCTCCTCTTTGTAAACCAAACAACGTATCATATGTAGGCCATGAAAGAAGGCAAAGATGACTGGGGGGGTGGAGTGGCGAGAAGCATATCCCGTCACAGCGAATCAGTCTGCGGACACATTAACACCATTTGCAGATGACCCCTTCTTTTTCAGGTCAGGCTTCCGGGAACAATGACTCAAGCCTTCATGGTAAAATGGCAATTTTGTGTGTGTGCGCGCGCGCACACACACGCGCATGTGTGTGTGTTGTGTGTGTGTTCCTTAGGAAAGCAGAGTGCATCTAAATCATTTTCACCCATTGAAAGGATTGGGCCAAAATACATTCATAATAAAATTAAGCGGGTCTTTTTGCTTGGTCCTATTTGGCCATCCGAATCTATGCTGATGTCAAAGCTATCAGAAGCAACAATTTCCTATCAGTAGCTTAATTAATTTAGTCCATTTGGGAGCAATAGATGACAAGGCTCTGTTCGCTCCCCTCTCTCCCACCTCCCCCATACTTCTGGGAGAAACCTTCATTGATTTGTTTTTTTTGAATAGTGCTGACACAAGTGGAAGTAATTCAAATGAATGGCTGATAAACTTGCACTTTGGGTCAAGATGCTTTAAAAGAGTTCAAGCTATAATCAGCATTCATCCACTCAAACTTAACAACTCCCACTTGTATTAACAACAAGCAAACTGGAGAGCTTCTCCTCCCGACTTTTGGTTGGCAAATTTCAACATTAGATGCCATTGACTGCCCCAACTCCACCCCAGTGTGCCAATCATGGTTCAGATAAGGATGGCTGTGCACATATAGCGCACTCCTCAGTTACCTTGCTCAAAATTAGGCATAGGCTTGGTTTATGCATAATGCCAATCTCATACCCTCCAACATTTCTCCAATGAAAAGAGGGACGTCCTAAGGAAAAGTTGGATGTTCTGGGATCAAATCAGAAACTGGGACGGCTTCTCTAAATCAGGGACGTCCCTAGAAAATAGGGGCACTTGGAGGGTTTGCAATCTATGGTTTGTTTAAGTCATGTCTGGTTTAACAAACCATGACTTTAAGCACAAGTTGTCGCCCAGATAATTAAAAAACCCCATACTGCCACTGGTCTGCGGTGGTACCGGCTGGCAGGGCACATAAGAGACCGAGTCCCAATCTGCTGAAGGTGGCACAAGGTGGGGGGAGGGCAGACCTCAGGGTCCTATTTAAGGGGCAGCCACCTCCCCTGTTTGCCCCTTCTCCAGTGGCAGCACCCACCCTCCTTCCCTATCTCCCAGTGTGAAATGCAGAGGGCTGAGTAGCAATTTCAAGCTATCTGCATTTTGGATCATGGATTGGGGTTTTTGCCTACTTAACACTGACTAGTGGGGTGTTTGGGGGGGTGATGATCTGCCGTGTTGTTAATCTGGCTCAGTTTGGTCAGTTTGGCAGTTCAGGTGGAAGAAGGACCACAGCCTGGTGATGCTCTTTGGGTACCTTTTAAGGTGACAGGCTGGCCTAAGGTTCACTCTCTAAACTCTGGGGTACAGGGATGGGATAGGGGTCACCTCTGGGACCAAGCTGACTCATCCACTTGGAGCTATGGGGTCCCAGAGGTGGTGACACAGTAATGCTTTTCTTCTCACTTCCAAGTTGTGGCCAAGAAAAGGGAATAGGTGACGCAGTTGTGCCTCTATTTTCCCGTAAACACAGGTGTGTTGTCCACAGCTATCCCACTCTTGTTCACTGCATGAAAGTGGCCCAGTTCAAGCCCAGCTTGCATGTCTATCTCTCTATTCATCAGGATGCAAACCAGGGTGAGTTCTTCCAAAATTTGGGTGGTTTTCCAGCTGCTCTTCCATTACACCTTTGTAGCTTGGTGGAGTGGCAAACAAACCATGGTTAAGGAAGGGTGGAGGGGTTTCATGCATAACTCCAAGCCATAGTTAAAAGAAACCAAGTACCATAAGTTCAACAGCAAATCCTAGCTTGAGATCATGGTTTGGGGCAGTAAGCACATCACAGTTAAGCTCCTGGACAGGGTTCAGCGCGTAATGCTAAACTGTGGCTTAGTGTGATTTTAAAATATAGAAAATAAATAAGTTTCTACACATTGTGGCTAGAGAAAAAAACCTGATTTCAAAATGTTATTTTCTAAACTGAAACAGGACTGCTAACATCACTGAACTATTAAATTCTGAATGTTCATTAAAATATGTTTTGGAATGACTGCAGACATGAATATCGCTTGGAAATAATTGGTTTTGAGTTTTAAAAAATCTCAGTTTATTGAATTATGAAGACAATGTGTGAACAATGGTATTTTCCTTAGTATGTCATTTTTGTTCTGAAATATTTTTGGGAATGCATTATGAAAAAAATATAAATAGAAGCATTCTTAAACAAAAGTCTAGCTTGATCCAAACTGTTGCAGCAAATGCTGTTTTAAAAAGAAAAGTATTGTACTGCCTTCTAATGATATTAATGCATTGTCCTCGTATTTTGGAAAAGGATTCCAAGACACAGGAGCCACCGCACAGGAAACCCTAATATGGGACCTTCTTCAATTCACAGAGCAAACTGAGTATGTTGAATTAGAAGGAGAGAAAGGAGCTCTGCTTCTAGTTTTATTTCCCTGGGTCATCCTGGATAAAACAATGGCCTCAGCCTAGCTAGGTATCAAATTTAGTTATCTAAGCTTGGTTAGAAAAAGAAGACATTATACTGGTTTTATCTATGTCTTATTGATAATTATTTCGGTTTTATAATTATTTTTGGATTTTTAGCTGTGTTTGCTCAATTAACTTTGTTATGTACACTGCTTAGAGCTTTGGGATTCAGTGATCTACATGTGTTTCAAAATAAAATGAAAAAGCACATCCATAAAGGAGGGTGTGTGCCTCTACTTTTCGTCTGGGGCCTGGGGCTTGCAAGGGAAGCGATAGCCTACTGCCTTTGGTAAGATCATGTCTTAGTAAGCAATTACTATATATGTGAAGTGCTTTGAAGCCTCTCAGAGATGCTCTGTGCATATTAATGGGCCACGTTTTTAACAAATTCTTTAATCAGTCAACGGCCTTAATAATCAAGGATGGTTGGTACTATTTTATGCATAGCAATAAACACACAACAATCAATACTCTGAAATTTGGAGAGAGAATTTGGGGTCTCTCTGAGTTAAACCAGTTCAGTTTGGAATCATGAAAGATGACTGTGTGGTCTGAGTGCTTTACTCTGGAGTCAGCATGAGGCATCCATCGTCTGGTTATTATTCTGAGGTTTGGAGATCATCTAAATGCAATCAGTCCCTTTGAAGGTATCTGCAATCAGGGTGAAGGATGAATGAGTCACTTCAGATAAAACAACAAGCGCAGCTCTTCAACTTTTGCCCATTCATGTTATCTTCCTCTAACTGGTCATCTTTAGCAAACCAGAAATATTCCAGTTATTCCCCTCTGGGGAGGACACAACAAATACAGTTTCTGTAGAAGCAGAAGCTGGGTGCCAGAAGACAAACCAGAGCTGGTTGCTGTTGTTTTTTTAAAGCGATATAATCTTAATGAGGAAAGTGATGGAGATGTTATGTACAAGCTGTTAAAAGGGGGGGAAGTTTCTGAAAATCTGTGTAACCAATATTCTGCAGTAGGAAACAACAGTCTCAGGGATGAATGAATCAGACAGATTTAACAAGCATGTATATTGCTCGTTTGCTTATTAATTATAGGAATGTATATCCCATCTTTTAAAGAAATCCCTGGGGCCATTTATAGTACAAAAGCAAAGTTACAGCAAAACATTTACAGTGCTGAAAAGGTAAAGGTAAAGGACCCTGACAGTTAAGTCCAGTCATGAAAGACTCTGGGGTTGCGGCGCTCATCTCGCTTTACTGGCCGAGGGAACCGACGTTTGTCCGCAGACAGTTTTTCCAGGTCATGTGGTCAGCATGACTAAGCCGCTTCTGGCAAAACCAGAGCAGCGCACAGAAACGCCGTTTACCTTCCCGCCAGAGCGATACCTATTTATCTACTTGCTCTTTGATGTGCTTTTGAACTGCTAGGTTGGCAGGAGCTAGGACCAAACAATGGGAGCTCACCCCCTTGCAGGGATTCGAACCACCGACCTGCTGATTGGCAAGCCCAAGGCTCAGTGGTTTACACCACAGCGCCACCCACGTCCCGGTGTTTACAGTGCTACACAGAAGTAAATCCCACTTAGTTCAATGGGGCTTACTGTCAAGTAACTGTGCGTAGAACTGTAGCCTTTTAAAGCACACGCGCGCACACACACAAAACTACTATGAACTAAAATCAGCACAGTCCAAAATCTGAAGAGCGATTTACTCATATTGCTGCTGGATCAAAATGGATAAATTCCCCCTTGACTGATGCCTTTACTGATGCTCAGATGCCAGTCTACAAAATATGTTTCCTTTTTGCCAGAAATAATATTGGAGTAAAACACCAGGTAGTCTCTCTGGATTGTGTATAGTCCCTTTTGGACTATATCTTATGTTTTTCAATTGAAGACCAGGTGTGTATAAACGATTTCAAATGGCAATCTCAGACACATGTACTGGGAAATGATCCCCACTGCGGCCACTGGGACTTACTTCAGAATCAACATGAATGGGACCATGATACCTTGGTTGGATCCAAACTTAGACCTGCTTAGAGTTAACCTGTAAACAAGACTTACATTAGTCGATGTTAATTTAAGTCCCACAGGTTTTAATGGGCCACCTCTAAGCATGACAAAGCTTGGAACCAACCCACAGTGAAGAGACTGTGCTGATTATTTGCTCTTCTCTGTTAAGTGATGACAGTGTATGCATCTCTCAGACTAATTGTTGTCCTCTGTATCCAGGCTCCCCTGATGGCAATGGCTGGGTATGAGAAGCGCCAGGAGCCCTGAGGCATTGTGGAAGCCGCCTGAGAAACAGTTTCTATTCAAATGCGATTTTGGTTTGAAACGCAGTGTAAGGTAGTCTCTATAGGAATATATTGTATTTAATTAAGGGGCTACAGGAGTTTTTAAGGGGTTAACCAGGCTGGGATAGCAGGCTTGTTGGTTTCTGAATGTCTGATGTAGATTTTCAATTTTGTTGTTCAGTATGGGACAATGACAATGGGGCCTCTCGCCGGCACCGTACAATTTCTGTTCTCATCCTGAAGCAAAGTTCTTAACCCAAGGTACTAGTACTATTTCTGGGTTAGTGGAGTCTGTAACCTGAAGCGTTTGTAACCTGAAGCGTCTGTAACCCGAGGTACCACTGTATAATTAAATCAATGATTTTTGATATAACTGTAAAAACTACTTTGAAAATTTCTTATTCTAAAAATGAAACCTTCATCAGGGTGTAAATATTAAGAGGATGCCAGCAAGGTTGAACCTTTCTGTAAAATGATTTAAATCAAGTCTTACTGACTAGTGATTTAATTCAAGTCTTACTGGTGATTTAAATTGTGATTTAAATCAATTTGATTTAAATCAAATCCACCCTGATTCGCACCATATATTTAAAGCACTATGATACCACTTTAAATGATTATAGCTTCCCCAAAGAATTCTGGGAGCTGTAGTTTGCTCCGGGTTCTGAGAATTGTTAGGAGACCCCCTATTCCTTTCCCAGAGCTGCAATTCTCAGAGTTCTCTGTGATGAGGGATTGATGGTTTAACCATTCTGGGAATTGGGGAGGGGAAATATGCATAGTGGGAGAAACACTTCTAAAATGCTGGTGAAAATTTGTTAAGCCTTTTAAAAAATAATCACAAGTGTAGTGAACTGAAATGAACACTGAGAAAATGAGAAAACTGAATCTGACAGATTTATCCATCCCTATGTAAGAAAGCCCAGCTTTGGTAATGAGAGAGCTTTAAAAAAAAAAAATGTAAAAAAATTCTTTCTACTTCTAAGCAAAGCTGCTGCTGCTTTGGGAATTGCCTTATTTGGCTAAATGCTGAGTTTATGAGCTGGATGACATTTACAGATAAGAAGAACGGTTTTCCCAGATGGGAGCACAGGTTCCTTTCATGCTGGTTTAGACAAGCATATACAGTAGACCAAGCTTGCCTTTGGTTTCGTCGTTCGTTATCGTGCCAGATTCTCCACTTTCGTTAAAGGGGTTCTCCCCAACTGCCACCCCTTGCAGAACTTGTGCGCTTAAAAAAAAAACGTGCTTTCGCTTCAAGTGGCCATGCAGTGACAGTAGAGAGTGGAGGGATGAGATTTTACAGCATCACAAATATAGCTGTGCTATCATGCATAATTATATTGCTGGCAAATAAAACCTGGCCTGAGCCTAAGCACACTCAAATCCCACTGTAATCAACAGAATGTGGACCCTTATCTTGTTCATTTAAGGGTCAAACGGCAGATTACATTAAATGTGCAACGTACTCTGAATTTTTAAAAATCCAGTCGTAAGCACGGAGGGGGCGAATTTCACTGGGGCGGCAATGTGCATTGGGGGGGAAGGCTTAACCCTTACTTCCCCCATCACAATCCTGCCAAACATCACAAACAAAAAGCACAGTTCGCCTTAACCTTAGGTTACATCACACCAGACAATTAAAGTGCTATGATACCACTTAGAATCATAGAACTGTAGAGGAGGAAGGGAGATCCTGAGGGTCAGGTAATCCAACGCGCTGCGGGAATCTCAGTTAAAGCATCCATGGCCATCCAACCTCTGCTTTAAAACCTCCAAGGATGGGGAGCCCACAACCTCCCAAGGGAGTCTGTTCTGCTGTCAATCAGCTTTTACTATCAGAAAGTTCTTCCTGATGTTTAGCTGGAATCTCCTTTCTTGTGATTTTGGGCCCTAAACTTCATCGCTGTGCTGGGCCCGGGGGTAACCCATGAAACGCGGTCCAGGTCCGGTCCACAATCTGAAGGTTCTGCTGGGAGTCAGTCTGACAGGGCCAAGGCAGGACATAAGGAAGGAAACCAGGCAAGGACAGAGGCAGGATCTAGCATACAGCAGTGTTGCTCCCTCAACCTGGGCCAGGGTCCGACAGCCTTTTATCTTTGTTGGAGTAACGGCCAGTCCTGATCCCCCGGCAATTCACCTCCCTGTTTCGCCCGAAGGTGAGCACTCCTCCTATGAATACTCAGGTCTCGCCTTCTCTCAGACCTTAGTGTCTGCAGCTCGGGAGATGTAGATGGGTTACTGGACCCAGGGGCCGCCTCAGACTCCCCTGACCAAATGGTAGTGGAGCAGCTGTAAGTGATGGCCCAGCTGAAGGCAACGAGGTAATCTCCGCATCTGGAGCCAGGGCAGTCTCAGGCCCTTGACTCGGCCCAGCTGGTGCTTGTTGCAGGGGAACCTGTGCAGGCTGGGACCCTTCAGGATCAGGCCCAGACTTGGTTCAGATGATGCCTGAGGCAAAGGATCTGGTGCAGACTGAGTCTCCTCTGGTTCTGAATCCGAGCCCGAGTCCCAGGCTATCACAATAGCACTTCAAATGTATAGTTTGAGTGTTGGCATTAAAAGTTCATCTTGCCATCAGTAAAGAGGCAGACATGTAGATCCCCTACTAGCCATCTTGTTTCATCATAAGAACACTCCCCCCCCCCTCTCTCTCTCACACACACATTGTACAGGGAATTGTGATGCAAGCACAGCCTATTGATTTTGAAATAAAGATCGATTTGGGTAGGGTATGGGATTAAAGGGAAATTGATTGAAGAGCAGGATCTGGGTCATTTGGATGATAAATTAAACAGGTAAATTCAATAAACAGAGACTGACTTGCATGATCTGAGATGAGGTGCAAAGTGAGCTGAGAATTGGAGTGGGGGCAATTTAGACGAGAAATTAATTGGCTTGCCTTTGGTGAAATGTAACTTCTAGCCACTGGTTTCAACTATCTACATATATACTTATAAATGAACATATACAGACACTATGCAAACTGAAAATTGCTGTTACAGATCTGGGGCAACAGAGTTTGTGGGTGCTAGAGTGAGTGAATGTTAGAATTTTATAATGTTAGAAAATAATAAATGGTAGAATTTAGTTCGTATCTGGAGTATTGAAGGGAAGATGCCAGGGTCTCACCTGAGACAGAAGTCGTTAAGAATGGCAAAAGGCATTGAAACACATAATTAATCCATCAACCAGGAAGGAGGTTCTGCCAGTAGAGGGAGGAGGTTGCCAACGTGATGGGAGAGTGATGTCACACAGAAGAAATACTATCCTTTTAACCAACAGAGGTCTGGATAAGGGGGCAGGGGAGTGAGCAGACAGCTGGAGAGGTATTCCTTGGAGCAGTGGCTCTTGGGAAAAAGAAAGGAAGGGGGCAGAACTTAATGAGGAGCTGTGAAGGCCAGAACCATTTTGGCAGGATGGGACAGTGGCACGGCCATTATTATTATTATTATTATTATTATTTGAATTTATATACCACCCTATACCCGGGGGTCTCAGAGCGGTTCACAGAATAAAATCAAGATATAAAACCACAAAATAACTAATAATAATAAAAACAACGCAATACCCCCCCCCCCCATTTTTAAAAGGGCATAGGATGTAAATCGGATCAACCAAAGGCCTGGTTAAAAAGGAATATTTTTGTCTGGCGCCTATAGATGTATAATGAAGGCGGCAGACAAACTCCCCTGGGGAGAGCATTCCACAGATGGGGAGCCACTGCAGAGAAGGCCCCTTCTCGTGTTGCCACCCTCCAAACCTCTCAAGGAAGAGGCACATGAAGGAGGGCCTCAGAAGATGATCTCAGGGACCTGGTAGGTTCATATGGGAAGAGGTGGTCCTTGCACAGACATGGTGTGGAAGATGCCTTGGACAAAAATGCTGCATTGTCATGGGGAACACACTCCTCTTGTGAAGTAATGCAATAATCTTTGGATTGGTGTAAATATGTGTACAATAAAACCTCTTTCTGAAATACACTAGTCTCCACTGGACCTTGATCTCCCAAAGGAAACACAACCGTTTTTGTGCACCTGGAACCCCCATGGAATCTTGCTGCTGCTCAGTAGAGATTGCAGGTGTATGCAACCTTTCTAACACCCCTTTTGTCCTTTTTCCAATAGCACATATCCTCTCTCTCCCCACCCCCCTTTTTTTCTTTTGCAATGCCCCAGTGGCGTCCCTCATCTTAGAAAGACAGCAATGTCTTGAGTTAAGGGTTCTAAGGCCTGGCTTACACATGCAGGAAAATGAGGTGGAAGAAGTGTGGACTGCACCACTTCAACTTTTAGGTAGGTGGGGTATTCCATTTTTAATATATAAATTGTCTCCCTGCAATGAAAAATAGCAAAAGACTGAGCTCCTTGAGGACAAAGGTTCCAGTTCAATTGTTTCTGTTAAGTTGTGGGTGAACATATCAGACGACACAGCGATTCTTCAAACAGCTCTTGTTTATTCACAGGCCAGAACACAACTGAACTGAAGGGTTCAGCCAGCCTGCTTATATAGAGCTCAACTACAAAGCAACAGTAACCACTTTCTGTAACTATCCAATCACTGAACGTCACTTTCAATCCCTTATTTGCATATGTGGACCTGAGTGAAAACTATCTATAGTATCCCCCTGCTGGCCCAGGGTAAGAACTTCAGTACATAACAGTTTCCTTGCTGTGCTACTTAGTGCAGGAAGCTCTCTAGACGGTTCCCCACTTGCAGCCATGCGAGTAGACCAGCTACCTGTTCAAGGAACAGCTCCATGTTTATAACAAACATTTCGCATTGCTAAATACAGGGCCGTGCCTGTATATAAAAAGGAATAGGGAGAGTGCCAGCCCTGCCAACAGTTCCTTAGGAATGGGATCTGGGGAGGAAGTGGGAAGGAGAGAAACCATTTTTGTCACCTGCAGAGAGGTCAAGTGGCAACGAGAACTTGTTCTCACGACCGCAGCGCAGGCTTTGCAATGAGTGAGGAATTCGTTTATTCAATAACTGTACAGTTGAAGGATCTGTGAATTGCTTGCAAGGAATGCAAAGGAATCCATCGGTGACTGGGCCATTGTTCTGGCGCTTTAATCCAGCACACACCTGCATGCACCACTAACGTACCTTTTAAAACAGGAATCTCTTGCACAGATGGATGGGCAACCATGAGAAAAAGAGGGCGCACGAGAGAGAAAGCCGGTGAAGTCCAAAGAGAGCTTCGACGGGAGAGAAACAGAGAGGCTGTTGAAGGCATGCCAAAGCAAAGGACAAGCAGCTCTGCTTATGAAATATCACCAGGAAAACACAGCAACGTGTGTGTTGCCAGTCGGGATCAAGAAAATTAGCGGCGCATAAAGAGAATGGAATTTTCCTGCATGCCACAAGGGTTAGGACAGAGTCACTCCCCCCCCCTTTTTTTTGACACTGTCCTCCAGCGGCCGCTTAACAAATATCCCAAAGAGAGCCAAACGGTCAAGGATAATTTGGGAGGAGACCCCGAGGGGAGGAGGGAGTTGTCATTCTGAACTTCTCGACTCAACTGTCAAGTGAATGCATGGACAGTGATGCATGCGGTCTGGCAGAGAGAGGGAAGGGACTTCTAAAGCAGGCACTCTTCTTCGGAGAGAAACAATTCTCTTTTTGTTCCCTGCCAGAAGTCTAATTGTAAAGCCCTTTTCAAACGCACCAATCACCCATGCCTTTCAAGTTGGGGTTGCCCCCCCTTCCAGTTCACCAGCAGGCAGTTTTACACACACATTTCTGCATATGTGCCTGTGCTATATGCCGCTGAATGATGCCAGCAACATTTATATTTCTCAAACCCAGTCGCTCTTAAGATGGAACTCTGGCGCTGACCTATGACAGCTATAGATCCAAAACAGCACAACTGAGTAACACAAGGAAGGTCCTGGCATGCTCAGGGAACCTCAAGGTTTGCAGAAAGTATTAAAGTTTCATTTTGAAACAAATCCTAAGTGGGCACCCTCGCCCTCCAAGAAATCAGTCCAATGAGAACTGAACATACACAGTAGCCAAAGAATACTGAATGTCCACAGAGCTGTCTGTAAAGAGGGATTGGTTGTGAAACCGCTTTCAGAACTGTAGCTCTGGGAGGGAAATTGGGTCTCCTAAGAACTCGCAGCACCCTAAACAAACTAGAGCTCCCAGAATTCTTTGGGGGAAAGCCGAGGATGTTTAACATGGTATCGCAGCACTTGAAATGTGTGGTGTAAACGTGGCCCTTGAAGAGTACATATAGCCCCAAAATTCTCAATTGGCAAAAAATAAAGAAAGCCACAAGTACAAAGCAAGCAGTGTCTTCTTCCTTGTCAGTAGAGACTCTCCTCCCTGGAAGAGAGGGGAGTGGTTGTGGGCGGGAGCCCGAGCTCCGCCCCTAGCAGGGGGTGTTAGCCCCCTGCCTCCTTCTCTCACCTGGCTGGCGCCCACGCCCCTCAGCAGGCACCCAACCAGGTGCCTCCGAGGGAGCGTTTACAGCAGCCTTTTGCTGTGGCGCCAGCTCCTCCTCGGCCTCATTCTTCTCTCCTTGAGGCCCGCCTCTTTTCCGCGGCATACGCTATCGCCTTTTTTGGTGCTCTGAGGGTTGGGGAAGTTGTGGTCCAACGCGCGGAGGACGTGCAGTTGTCCGAATCTAGCTTGACGGTGCGGATTCGTCAGTCCAAAACTGATCAGGCCAGTAGGGGCGTTCTAGTTAAGCTTACAGCGTCGGCGCAGCAGGGCCCATGCCCGGTAAAGGACACTAGGCGGTACCTCTACCTCAGACCACCCGGCCCGGGTCTGCTTCTGGTTCACGAATATGGGTCACCCTTATTGAGACACCAATTCACCAGGGTACTCCGCAAAGCGATTGAGGCTTGTGGTTTATCTTCCCAGGAGTATGCTGCGCACTCATTCAGGATTGGCGCCGCAACAACAGCTGCGCGCTTGGGTCCGCCTGCGGATAAGATTAAGGAAATGGGCCGGTGGAAATCCAACGCTTATAAAAGTTATATTCGCTAGAATGCGCTCTGCTATATTACCCTTACTTACCTCTTTTTCTGTCCTTCCATCCTCAGCTGTGCCCAGGAGAAGTGTGTGGATTTGCGGCCACAGTATAGTCCATTGGGCCCGCGTACGGGCGGTCAGCTGCGGCCTCGCGCCTAATCTTGGTTTGCCACATGGAGTTCGAGTTTCCTGGTTTTCGAGAAGAGGCATGCGTTGGGAAGAGCTTATGCCATTGCTGTTGGAGAAAGTAGCCACGTTCGGCCCTCCCGACATCCTTGTCATTCAATTAGGGGAAAATGACCTTGCTAACAGAAGGAGTGCGGACTTGTTGTGGAACATAAAAAGAGACTTGGATGCGTTTGCTGCCTTGTGTCCCAGAACAACGGTATTCTGGTCCTCCTTCCTGAAGAGAATTTTTTGGCGCGGTGCGCAGAACTGTATGGCCATTGAAAAAACCAGGAAACTTGTAAATCGGGCAGTGGCCCGTTGGGTGCACTTCATGAATGGCCGAGTCATTTGTCATGACCGTATCCGGATCGGCGACCAGGCCTTATACCGGAATGACGGGGTGCATCTCTCAGACCAGGGGAACGACATTTGGCTAGATAGTGTCATCAACAGCATTTGGGATTGGTTGCAGCTGTGAGGGTATTGGCGGCGAGCCTTTTCCGGCTCGGGTGGCGGTTAGGCATTGGAATAATGTGTTGTGGTGTGTTGAAGGGCTAGGTGTGGCCATCGCCTATGCCTTTAATTTTTGGGTATTCTGTTAAAGGAATCTGGCGGTCGTGTATTCTGTCCGATGCCTGCTTGGTGGGAGGCCATGACACGACCCTCGGTGACATCAGGGGAGAGCCTATAGTTGGATTAGCATCAACAGGTTCCACCTACTGGTGAATAAACCCCCCTTGTTTTAGACATCCAATGCCTAAGCCAATACCTTTTCACTGCTGTAATCAATAAAGTTGTGGCCTTTTCTTGCCCATTAACCTTATATCACGTGTCCTTGCGTATTCATTCCACATTGCGGGGGTCGGGTCCTCGAACCACAATTAACATATTTCTGCACTAACAGTCCAGTCAATCCATTGCAGACCCTAAAAAAAAAATATGTGTGTGTATGTGTGTGAAAAGCCTTTTCTAATCAATCTCCTGAAGCACTCTGATGACTTTGTGCAAGCAAAATGATGCACTAAACTAATACATATGCAGGACTTTTAAAAAAAAAGAAAGAAAGAAACTCCCAACCCCATGCTCTCTCTCTCTCTCTCTCTCTCTCTCTCTTTTTTATTGCCTGTAAATCCTTTAACTGCTCCGATCTGTCATGTTGTCAGCAGGGCTGATGCTTCTTTCCAGTTGGTCACCTCGTTTAACACGGAGAAGTCAATTTAATGCCTGTCATGTTCTCCTTGACTTTTATAAGGTTGTAAAATGTGTTCCTTTGCGCGCGTGGTTTCACGCACTAGCGCAGGTCCGTCGTTAGGTGTGTGGAAGAGCGGGCCATGGAAGTGTTTTAACATACCTGCTGCAATCTAAAAACAGAACAATAATGGGAAATCATCCTTGTAACGGCTCTTTGTGTTGATCTACAGCCCCGGGACTCAGATATCCAACAAGTTTTCCTTCCTTCCTTCCTGTGCAATGCCCTTTAGCCAAGTGCTAGGGTAGACACAGCTTTGGGTGGAAGATGGCACAGGTGGTTTTGAATGGAGAAGAGGGAGCCTCATTTTTGATATTACTATGTCTGGTACCTTCAGGTTGAACAATTACAGTTGATTGGGAGGTCTCTCGCACAACAGACTTGCTTCTCTCAAAGATCTGACTTTTTGAAGTAAGGAAAGACTGATGGTGGCAGCTGCCTGCTGTAAAGGTGATGGGTGCTTTTGGATGGTTCGACAGCTAAGCCATTCCTGGACTAGGAAAGACTTGCCACAGCAGTTCATGTGTTGGTTTCTTCAAGACTGGATTACTGCAATGTCTTCTGGGGGGGGGGGCTTCCCTCACACTTGATCCAGAAGCTGCAGCACAACTACTGACCAGAGCAAGGTCTTGTACAGAACCTCCAAGTGTCCCTATTTTCCAGGGACAGTCCCGGATTTACAGAAGCTGTCTTGGTTTCTGATTTGATTCCAGAATGCTGTACTTTCCTTAGGACACCCCTACTGTCATCAGACAAATGTTGAAGGGTATGGAATAGGACGTCCCCATTTTCACTATTTTCACAACCTCAGATATGCAGATGACACAACCTTGATGGCAGAAAGTGAGGAGGAATTAAAGAACCTCTTCATGAGGGTGAAAGAGGAGAGTGCAAAATATGGTCTGAAGCTCAACATCAAAAAAATTAAGATCGTGGCCACTGGTCCCATCACCTCCTGGCAAATAGAAGGGGAAGAAATGGAGGCAGTGAGATATTTTACTTTCTTGGGCTCCATGATCACTGCAGATGGTGACAGCAGTCACGAAACTAAAAGATGCCTGCTTCTTGTGAGAAAAGCGATGACAAACCTAGACAGCATCTTAAAAAGCAAAGACATCACCTTGCCGACAAAGGTCCATATAGTTAAAGCTATGGTTTTCCCAATAGTGATGTATGGAAGTGAGAGCTGGTCCATAAAGAAGGCTGATTGCCAAAGAATTGATGCTTTTGAATTATGGTGCTGGAGGAGACTCTTGAGAGTCCCATGGACTGCAAGAAGATCAAACCTATCCATTCTGAAGGAAATCGGCCCTGAGTGGTCACTGGAAGGACAGATCCTGAAGCTGAGGCACCAATACTTTAGCCACCTCATGAGAAGAGAAGACTCCCTGGAAAAGACCCTGATGTTGGGAAAGATGGAGGGCACAAGGAGAACCGGATGACAGAGGACGAGATGGTTGGACAGTGTTATAGAAGCTACCAACATGAGTTTGACCAAACTGCGGAAGGCAGTGGAAGACAGAAGTGCCTGGCGTGCTCTGGTCCATGGGGTCACAAAGAGTCAGATACGACTAAACAACAACAAAAATTTCACTGGAGAACTGTTGGAGGTATATGACACCCGTGCTCAGAGATCTGCACTGGTTACCATTTTGCTACAGGCCCAGGTTCAAGGTGTCATTGGGACTAGTTTACCTGGAAGACCAGTTAACCTAGAAGGACCAATTTACCTGTAAGATCATCTTATCCCACATGTGCCCACTCAACTGCTTTGATCAATGGAATTGGCCCTACTACAGGTGCCACATAATACCCCTTCTACATTTGTAAGAACTTGATCATTTAGCATGGCAGCACATGCCCTTTGGAACTCCCTGCCAATTGAATTCAAGCAGGCGCCTTCACTGTACTCTTTTGGGGGCATGCTAAAAACTTTCTTGCTTAGACAAGCCAGCAGATGCTTAGAAAGCTAAGGTCATTTTAATCTCTTTTAGTATTTTAACTTATGCATGTTTCAAATTCTCAGTGTTATTGTCTTAATCTTTTTGTTAACCGGTTTGAGGGTTTTTTTTTGTTTTTTTACACTGAAGCATTATATACAATTTATGAAATAAATAAAATAAAATATTAAAATCACAGCAACTGTTTCTAAATTTGCAGCTAGGCATAAAAAATTAGCTATAGGCAAATCTGTGTCCTCCTTTTAGTGCTGCCCCGCCCTATTCAGAATTCAGACACAGGGTCCAATTGCGCCATGTGGTTTTTTTTTCATTTAAGGCAATTTTATTGTGAGCTTCCTATAATTGGAATAATGAGATACAAATATGAGAAAGAAAGAGACGATGGCTTCCTACCAGTGGAGATCAGTATCAAATTATGCTACAGTGCTTCGAGTCTAGGTTGTTTTGTTGGTAGGATTAAAATGCTAAACTGAAGTGTGGTTTGCTCTGTCTTCTTCCCCCACCTCTGTGTTGTCTAATGATTCGAACTTACCATGAGCCTTCCCTTCTCTATCAGTTGTAAGGAAGTATCCCTGGAGGTTCCATCCCTGACGCCCCTTTGGCATTTTAGTACTGGAGCATGTGGAGCCGTAGAGAATAAACATCTCTCCTAGACTTGACACTTCAAAAAATAAAATAAAATAAAAATCCACTCGTCTAATGTATCAGCTGCCTTCTGTCCCTTTCCCCACTGGAGGCATTTGTTCTGCCTGAGATATCTCCACAACACCCTTCTGAAAGGACGGATTTCCAGAATTGTTTTCTTAGCTGAAAGTCTCTTTGTGAGTTAAAACTCCTTGATTAAATCGCCACGTCTCTGATTTCCTACGTTTGGAATAAGCTTCCTTTGGCTCAAGGGCTGGCAAGGGGAAAGGGATCACATCTCCACAGGCAGGGAAACATTTCAATAACATGAAGAAGCTAACATTGGCCTGAATGCAGCCCTCGGGACATTCTGAGGCTGGGACTGAGCCTGGTGGGCCCAAGTTACTTGGTTGCCTGAGGCTAACAACAAAATGGCAGCCCACCTATTCCACATACAGACACTGTTGGATGTCTGGGTGCAACTCAGCTTGGAGAAAGGTGTTTGTGTGAAGTGAAAACTAGGGGCTGTGCCCCTGGTTGCTCTGCTCCCCAACCCCCTGTCACCCCCCCCATATGTTAACCCCCTAGAGCTTCCTGTTCTCCCTTCATACAACTACTAAGCTCATTTTTCACCTTCCCAACACAATTTCTTCATGCATGTCTAGGATTGTGATGCAGCACCACAAATCCTCCAGTGGGGCTGTGTGATGACAGCATTACATTTTTATATATATAGGAAGATGTATCTCTTGCAGTACACTAGTTGTTGTTTTTTCATAGCTGTTCCCCACACTTTTCTGTATTTTTCCAAGGGCCTGCGAAGTACATTCTGGGAAAACATCCTACCAATTTACTTGTGGGTGGAGAAATCCTCTGCAGCACATCACCTCCGTATTGTTAACATTTAGGCACATTAGCACCTGAATAGCCAAGATAGCATCAGGAATATTATTAGGGGCGATAAAATGGATGATGTTTCCAAAGAATGCATGGCTCATCTTAATGAACATTTCTAGCATATTTGTTCCTAGGACCTTCCTCCTCTTTAACAGTGCATCACCAGCCCACACAACTTCATTACAATTCTATAGTTACCATCAGGCAACTGGTATCTTTGGACTACTTTTGTATGAAATTGTACTTAATGGAGGCAGTAGAAAAATAACGTGGGGAGGGGGCAAAGAAACAGTAAAATTGTTCTTGTGAAGAAATAATTCTCTCCAGAAGCAGGAAGGTAATTTCAAGGAAGAGGCATCAGCTTTCCTTTCCTGCTTTATTCCATGGTGCTGCCTATGTGAGTATTCTGCTAAAATCTCAGGTTTGAATTCTGTAATTTTATAAAGGGATCTTGAAGGTCCTCCATTCCACCCCATTGTTCAATGTTCAATGTTCCACCCCATTGTTCAGTGTAAGAATGCACAGCATCCCAGGCAACTGGCTGTTCAGCCTCTCCTTAAATGCTCCCAATGAAGGAGAGACTGCAAACAATAGGTTCCACCATCATATAGCTCTTGCTGTTAGGACGTTTCTCTTAATGTTTAGCTATCCTTAGTCATATTTCCCAGTAGTGAAGTATGGAAGTGAGAGCTGGACCATAAAGAAGGCTGATCGCCGAAGAATTGATGCTCTTGAATTATGGTGCTGGAGGAGACTCTTGAGAGTCCCATGGACTGCAAAAAGATCAAACCTCTCCATTCTGAAGGAAATCAGCCACTGGAAGGACAGATCCTGAAGCTGAGGCTCCAATACTTTGGCCACCTCATGAGAAGAGAAGACTCCCTGGAAAAGACCCTGATGTTGGGAAAGATGGAGGGCACAAGGAGAAGGGGACGACAGAGGACAAGATGGTTGGACAATGTTCTCAAAGCTACCAGCATGAGTTTGACCAAACTGCAGGAGGCAGTGCAAGACAAGAGTGCCTGGCGTGCTCTGGTCCATGGGGTCATGAAAAGTCGGACAGGACTAAATGACTAAACAACAACAAGAAGTCATATTTCAGTGGTATGTCAAAATCTGGCATGGGGAACCTTTGGCACTACAGAGGTTGCTGAACAACAACTCCCACCATTCATAGTCATTGACTATGCTTGCTAGGGCTGATAGAAGCTGTAGTTCAGCGACATCTGGGGGGCCAAACTTTCCCCACACCGGATCTAAATCTTGCCAAAGTTCTCTGAGGATATTCACAGCAGGTTGGATACGTGGTTTAAGTGTATAAAGCTGTAACAGATAAACATTAAATGGAAAGACTATTCTGACATCGTCTTCCATCCCCAAAGGCCTGTGTTGAAATATGTTGAAAGATAATAAGGCAATATGCACCTCAATGGGGAAGGTCCAGGACTCAGCATCTAGCCCTCAGGACTCCTTGCAACCTGCACCTCCTCACCTCCCACCCCTTTTCTCCACAGTCTACAACCCTCAACACCCCAGATTTGTACCCACCTTGACTGGTTTTTGCCTGCCTAGAGTGGCTCCTTGAATTCTGGCATTGCTTCTCGCTTTCCTGGGTAAAGGATGGAAAGGAACTGGCCTGCTGCACAAATGCAAAATTTATATTCATTGTCCTGCCTGCTTTTGCTTTGGGTTTTACTCTCCACTAGCATGTGGCCCCCAGAAAGTGGGCCAGAAGGGGATGTGGCCCTTGGCATGAAAAGGTTCAATTACAGACATTCCTCTTCAGAATCTGGCAGCTACAACCATCTATGGTTGCGGTTCTGTATGATGGGATCAGAAGGGATGAGCCTGGTCATATTTTGAAATGTGGGAAACCAATGCCCCGCGTGTTGCCCCAACGCCACTCATCAAGTAGTGAGATTATTTTGTCGCTGTGGTGTGATCACAGCTCTCGTCTTCCTGTTTTTATAAATATTTCAATTTGTTGATGAGGCACTACAGCATCAGCTTGCCTGTAATGTTTTAATAACTCAGAAGTGCTTACATAACCCCAGCCTTTTTAAAACAAAAAGTGAATGAGGCAATTAGCTCAGCTGGCAAGATGCCTCTCTGCTCCCTTAGCCAACTGGAGCATGACTACGGAATATGAAACAGGACTATAAAGCGGTGGAAAGGTGGCCGTATGTTTTATAATCCTGGCTTATGGCAACAGAGAGGCTTAGAGACAAGTGCGGGTTCCTTTGCAATTGCAGAGGTGTGGGGGTGAGAGAGTAGGCAGAGAGACCATGGGAAGGAGAGATCTCAGTGGCTGCTTCTCCTTCCAAGACTTCTTCTCCTTCCTGTTCCTGCCCCCTGATGCAGCATTACACGGGATGGGATGCTCCTGTTGAACAGGAGGACCGCATTCTGTGTGGTGCAAGTTGCTGCACCTTCTCAAGCAGCTTCCCTTGCATGTAGGGAAGTGACTTGCAAAGGAGCAGCACTGTGCAGGATTGGACCTTTGTGCTTTACACATATGAAGCAGGAGGATCTGATCCTGCTCAGGACTGGTGTCCACTCCTCCCAACTTTTTAAAACCCCTGTTTTATGTTAAAATTGTTTTGGGGGCAGATTTGCAGTGGGTGGCTGCCAGGGCAGCACAAGATAGAAGAGGAGGAGGAGGAGGAGGAGGAGTTTGGATTTGATATCCCACTTTATCACTACCCTAAGGAGTCTCAAAGCGGCTAACAACCTCCTTTTCCTTTCCTCCCTCACAACAAACACTCTGTGAGGTGAGTGAGGCTGAGAGACTTCAGAGAAGTGTGACTAGCCCAAGGTCACCCAGCAGCTGCATGTGGAGGAGCGGGGAAGCGAACCCGGTTCACCAGATTACGAATCCACCACTCTTAACCACTACACCACACTGGTAAATTGGACCAACCCAAGGGCCACAGAGTGAGGCCACAGGGCAGGTCCACGCACAGCCCTAACAAATACTGTGGCCTGGTTTTTAGCTTATCCCGCCTCCCTTTCATCTAAACAGTATCAAGAGTTCTTTCAAGGCCAGACTCAATGCATTTCTTCTTCTTTTCAAAAGAAAAGGGTGGGGAACTTTTAGACAGACAGAAAAATGAATAACAGAAATAATAAAATTACTTTTAAAGAGAAAGTGCAGAGTCAGAGCACACTCCTTGCCAGTATGAATAGAATTAGAGTAATCATTTGGATAGGGTTAGAGGCCGGAGATAAAAGCGTAATAAATTCCCAGAAAAATTAGATTACTGTAAGCTATTAGAAATTAAAAACCTATATAAATCACAATGGTACAATAAATGGTATTTGGATAATAGTATTTGACAGATTAAATTAGATTTCAGAGGGTAGAAAGCTTCTGGAAGAAAATGCCGTAGTGCTAAATATCCCCCCCACCCTCGCTCTCCATTTCTCAAAAATAAACATTTACTGCGGGAGCTATGCATAATTTTAGGGAAACTATTTACATATATAATTTGGGTATTTTGTTACCTTGTCAGTTCTATCTTTGTAAAGATGATCGAAGATTATAGCAAGTCCAACAGAAACAATGCATTACGCTGCAAAAGTTTTTCCTAGATAGTATCATTTCAGACTGTAGAAAGAAAGTGAGAATTGCATTCTTCAGCTGGTTGGCATCATCTGTCTCGGGAGACAATGGAAGAGCATGCCTCTGAGGGTGAAGTAAAACTGTTGGAAAGTGTGGAGCGCCTGCTGTGGATGTAAGGACGGATGTGGAAGCGACATGTTATATTGCAGCTGGGGCAGGTGAAGGCATCCAGGTAAAGGGACCTCTGACAACTAGGTCCAGTCCTGGACGACTCTGGGGTTGTGGCACTCATCTCGCTTTATTGGCCGAGGGAGCCGGCGTACAGCTTCTAGGTCATGTGGCCAGCATGACTAAGCCACTTCTGGTGAGCCAGAGCAGCGCATGGAAATGCCGTTTATCTTCCTGCCGGAGCAGTACCTATTTATCTACTTGCATTTTGATGTGCTTTTGAACTGCTAGGTTGGCAGGAGCAGGGACCAAGCAACAGGAGCTCACCCCGTCGCAGGGATTCAAACCGCCGACCTTCTGATCAGCAAGCCCTAGGCTCTGTGGTTTAACCCACAGTGCCACCCACGTCCCATCCAGTTGTGCTTCAAATGCACTATGACGTTTCTTCTGCCTGCACTCCTCCCAGCAGTTATTCCTCCTCTCATCGCTGCTATGGATACACAACTTGACTGCTGTTTCCAGGCACTCTGGTCATCTGCAAGGGATTCCTACATGGTGGGCTTGATGTTCCCAGCCTTCAGGGCAATGGCACTTTCAGTACTGTTTGTGCTTGCAAATGTTTTGGAGTGGACACACCACTTCATTTCTAATCCATGCATGTCCCACAGTTTCCTGCTGAAATCGCATAACTTTCTATAGCATGTATGTTCCAGGGGGCTGGTGCTGTTCTGCTTTTGTTGTAGTATGCAATACTGCCCTCTTCTAGTTGGCAATATTGTGGTAACACTGGGGAATCATCACAGAACAAATAATGAAGCAGAATTTTGTGTTTGGGTTTCGTCCTGTGAACAGCCCTGAGATTTCCGGGTGTAGGGCTGTACAGTCGTACCTTGCTTCTCGAACGGAATCCATTCTGGAAATCCATTTGACTTCCGAAAAGGTTCGAAAACCAAGGTGTGGCTTCTGATTGGCTGCAGGAGCTTCCTGCACTCAATCAGAAGCCGCAGAAGTCCCATCAGGTGTTCGGCTTCCAAAGAACGTTTGCAAACCGGAACACTCACTTCCGGGTCTGCAGTGTTCAGGAGCCAAAACATTTGAGTCATGAGGCGTTCGAGAACCAACGTATGACTGTATATAAAATACATACATATATACATACAGTGGTACCTCGGGTTATAAACACCTTGGGTTACAAACACTTCAGGTTACAGACTCCACTAACCCAGAAATAGTACCTCGGGTTATGAACTTTGCTTCAGGATGAGAACAGAAATCACGCCGTGGCGGTGCGGCGGCAGTGGCACGCCCCATTAGCTAAAGTGGTACCTCAGGTTAAGAACGGTTTCAGGTTAAGAACGGACCTCCGGAATGAATTAAGTTCATAACCAGAGGTACCACTGTAAATAAAATAATGTGTGTACAGCCCAGAATAAATTTGCCAGAAATGCATTATTAGTGCATCAATGACATGTTGCAAAACACTCCCCCCTTAAAAAACATCAGCTATCTGGAGGGACCCTGAATCTTTATCAAGCAATTATAGATATCATTTGATTGTAGCATTACTTCCATAATTTTTCACTCCTGAAAGACTTTCTGATGAAGAACAATGGAATAGAAAAAAGCAACCTGGCACTGTTCACTCATCTTTCTTCCTGACCACTCCCACTCACTTTTCTTTGCCCCTGCTACCACATGTTTTCACTGTCATAAGACCCTAGCATCATACAGCCAAATCAGAGTGAGGGCAGGAGCAAGGATCAATGTTTCTTGCCCCCCTCCCCCCGGATAGTCACCACATATAAAGTGGGACTTGGAATAGATTTGCATATCTTGCTGTGCCTATCTTCCACCTTTTATATAAAACTGTGTGTTTGCTTTCACACCATTTTCAGACAAGTGGAGGCATACCATTAGCTTCTACTATTACACTCAGAAGTGCTAAGTCGTTGCTGGAACTGTTATACAGATGCTCATTATTCAGTAATTCACTGATATTGTATTTCTATTTTCTTTAAAATGGTCTGAAGCAATGGAACTAATAAAAAATAAGTGCTCACATCCAGATTCATCAATTGAACATGTTGAGGATCAGAGTGTAACTGCCTGATCTAGCAAGACAGAGCCAGCTGTACAATAAGGCAGGACGAATCAGTACGCATGAGGTGGCAAATCTGAATTTTCTCCAAAAATTTAGAATCATAGAATCTGAGAGCTGGAAGGGACCACAAAGGTCATCTAGTCCAACCCCCTGCAATGCAGGAATCTCAGCTAAAGCATCCATGAGATAGGGCCATCTAAGCTCTGCTTAAAAACCTCCAGCAAAGAGTCCACCACCTCTCTTCCAGTGCCGAACAACTCTTATGCAATAAACACATGAGACGTAACCGACTGTGTTCTTAGATAAATAAGGTATACTATTCATAGTATCAAATTGTAAATTTCAACAGAAGTAACTCATAAAATTCAACAAACGAACAAAGCAGAAGACCCAGTGGATCAGATCATCCTATAGTCAGCTCATGCATAAGGTCCATCCATGTAATGGTGTATATCCTCCTATCTGTTCATAAAGTCCAAACCATCCACATGAAAGGTTGTTACAGTTCCACAAAATCCTTTCACAGAGTCTAAGACACGGATTTCCGGAATATTGGCCTTGTTTCACCGTCCTGGGCGAAACATATGTGATATTACAGGACAGTGGATCTTACGGTATAGTAGTAGCTGCGGACCTTATGCATGAACTGACTATAGAAGGATCAATTTACAATTTGATACTAAGAATAGTATGCCTTATTTATCTAAGAACACAGCCGGTTACGTCTCATGTGTTTATTGAGTATGGTTTACGTGACCATAGGTTTATTTGTTGTTGTTTTGTGAACAGCTCTTACAGTCAGAAAGTAACAAGCTGGCAACTGATTAATATGTTTATTATATTTTTACCAGCATGGGTACACTCTTTGAGCTTTCCTCCTTGGGTACATAGAATACCTGACTGCATTGAAGAGGACTCTGGTTTTGAACCTTCTTATTTACAGAAAGCCAAAGACATTACAGTGGTACCTTGGTAGCTGAATGGCTTGGCTCCCGAACAAATCAGCTCCTGAACGTCGCAAACCTGGAAGTGAGTGTTCCAGTTTGCAAATGTTTTTGGGAAGCCAAACATCTGATGCGGGTTCTGTGGCTTCTGATTGAGCGCAGGAAGCTCCTGCAGCCAATCAGAAGCCATGCCTTGGTTTTTGAATGGGTTTCAGTAGTTGAACGGACTCCCGGAATGGATTAAATTCGAGAACCACGGTACCACTGTAGTTGTTTTCACATAGGCTCGTTCAAACATTGCACCCATCAGGTACACACAGTCTCCACATGAGGGTTGGCCCACCTATGAGGCGAGGTGAAGCCAGCTGCCTCAGGAGGCAGAAGTGCAAGAGGTGGTGCCCTGCCTAAACCACCACTTCATGTTTCTGTGGTAACCGCCATTTTGTTTTTCACTGGACAAGTGCAACTTCCTGAGCACTATGGAGAGAAAACAAAATGGTGAATGCTTGCAATCTGCCAGTCACAGATGTTTTGCTGCTCCTCACAATGAGAAAAGAAAGAGAGAGAAAGAGACTGCAGTTCTGCCACACTTCAAGGGAAGCAAACCAAACAGGAGGAAGCCCTCAAAGGACCTGTAATGGTTCTAGGGGTTGCTCATGTGTAAGCTTGTCCCAACCTCTGGCTGGGTTGCCTGAGTGAACCTTTCCTGTCCGGGCAGCCACTCGCCCGTGACTGTCTCAATCACTGGCAGAATCCGTCAGTGGGCGTTTCTTAAACTTCTTCCAGCAAAGAAGCTCTTTGACGCCAAGTCTCCTCCTACTCTCCCTGCGCGGAAGCCTTCTGCGCAAGGAGGGCGTAGGCAGCGGAGGACCCTTCCTCTCCCTGCTGGTCCCCGGCAAGGAGTCATGGGACCGCCTCGCCGATTCCCCCATCTGCCCCCCTTCTCCACTGGAGCTACGTTGATTCTCTTCCCCAGAAGACGGGCTGCCTCTCCCACTCCCGGGACGCTCTCCAGGATCCCTTTGGAGCTTGCTCTCTCCCTCGGACACTGATGGCAGTTCCCTGACAGGACCCTTTCTGAAAAGTCCCCTAAAATGAGTTTCTAACGTATATACTTAAAATGGCCAGAAAATGATCATTCAAATGACAAATGCATCTGCTCCAAAATAGCAATGGTCAAATGTTCACAGAAGAGTGGTGGCTGGTGGGGAAGAAGGCAGGAAGCCCAAAAGTAGGTGGAGCCAGAGCCAATGAAAGGCAGAGCCACTTAATGGCCCGCTTGCCCTAATTTTCCCTGTCCTAAAACTATTATGAGAAGGCTAGAAAAAAGGATTTGTGCCACATATGGAAACATCATTTTCTTCTTAAGAGACCAAAACATTTTTGTGCATGGGGATGCCTTGGATGAGATAGTAAACAGTTTTTTCTATGGTATGCATATGGTTAAATTAAATAATTGGGGGGGGGTGTGTGACTCTGCAAGCCTAACCATGCCTGCTCAGAACCAAACTCCACTGAGCTCAATGGGGCTTACTCCTGGGTAAACGGATTTAGCATTGCAGCCCTAATTTCTGTCCCTCTGTCTCTAGCTTCCCTCTTCAAAAAAGAAAAAGGGGGGGGGGGGGAGAATACTTCTCCACTTGTAATCTCATTAAGTCACATGAACAGCTGCGCCAAGTTGTTATGGCGACCGGAATTCTTTTTTTAAAGTAAATTAAATTTTGCTACAAGGTTTTATTAAGAGCAGGTATGGGTGGCCTTGCATAGTAATCGGACGGCATTATTCAGAGAGGATACTTATTTTCCTTCTGCAGCTGTATGACATTCAGCTGCTGCTTCAAAATGTCACTCAGGTCCTTCCTATATGTCAGTGATTCTCATAAGGGATTTATTTATGAAACTTTGAGGGACTTTGCATTCAGGAAAATGTTTCTGGAAACCCTTAGCTACATTACTTCCGGGGACATTTGACCCAGTAGGTTGCCTTGTATCAAAGAACTTCTCGGCAGCTCAGAATACAGTTGGGGCGAGCGGGGTCAGATTTAGGGACAGCGGTGGGGGCAGCCTGTCACAGGTTCTCGACTCAACTATCATAGTTCCTCTCCATACAAATGCTTGAGGAGATTGAAATTTGTGAACTGACACATCAATGGATCTGCTCTTCACTTTGTGTGGATGGGATTTTACTCACATGGGCTGACATTGAAACCCTCTTTCCACTGAGCTCAAGGGTTTGGATGGCCCTGATGCCCAACCCAGCCAACACTTAGAGAAGAAAGGTCTAACAGTCACTGGGACAACTTGTATTCAGATAAACAGATCTAGAATCAAAATTTCAATTTTAATAAGTGTCCGCCATTAGCATTTTCACTCAAATGCTTTGTTATGCGAATTCTTTCTTTCTTTCTCACATTATTAAATAGAGAAGGGGGGGTACTTCAAAGCAAAATGGAAAGATGCTTGGGCAGATTTTTAATTAACAAAAAGTGGTGGCATTGTGCCTTCAGATGTTTGGGATGCCAGCCTATTGGGTCCTGCCAAGATCTTTTCATGTAACTTTCCCATCATTTCATTCCTGGCCTTGGTGATGGACAGATATTTACAGACCTATGTACACCACGCAATTTCTGTGGTTTACGGTGAATGCTAATCCTATTATATCAGCCTATTGTTTTCACTGGATCTACTGTGAGAAAGTTTAGCATTGGATACAACCTCCTGTCAAGCTCTGCCTGCTTGAACTTTACCCCTCAAAAACCCAGGGGATGGTGTGTGTGTTTTTAATCCTAGAGTAAGTTTGCATATTGTGATATTTAGCTGGTTTGTCTTCACCAGAATGCTTTGAGCCCATTTCCACATGTCCCTCTGAACTGGTCCTCCAAAACATGTGACCAACTAAGCCAAACATAGCCTACTAGCCATGCCAAGTGTTCAAAGAACCCCCTATCTGTCTTTGCAGTCCAGGGCACACACAGCAAAAGAGAAAGAGTTCCTGAGCTTTTAGTGAGGCTTCCAGATATGGTCAGTGGGTAATATATCTGCAGAAGCATCCTTGCATCATCACGAGAGACAGGGAACCTGTGGCCCTCACAGTGTTGCTGGACTACATCTCCTATCACCCTTGATCATTGGCCATACGGCCGAGGCTGATGGGACATGGAGTGTTCACCAATACCTGGAGGGTATCCTGAGACAGATACACAGCCAAACCAGCTGTTGCTAAATGGAGCTATCGTCCAAAATATCCAGAGGACACACATCTGGAGTAGTCTGCTATATCTGAGGCCTGGTATACAGTCATGGTGGCTCTTTTTTGATTACTTCTTGGTAGAAGTTGAGATAAGGATGAAGTGAACAGGGCAATTGGCTGTGGTGTTTTCCTGCATTAGCACTGCTCCTTAAAATGAATGATAGACACACATTTCATATGGTCCTATGAGAATCCAACACGTAGCATCGCACTGAACGCAGGTACTTGTAGATTATTTAAAGAGGAACAATATCCATATAGATCTACAAGTAGGGTTTAATGTAAGAGCAGCAGAAATTTAAAACTAGGATATTGTTTAGAGTCTAAGTGGGTAGTTAAAAGAAAATATGCAGTGTAACAATGGAAGCCATGGAGGGATGGGAGGTCTAGAGATAATGATTAGATAGACAAAGATATTCACAATTTGTATACACTCATACTTTGTGTTGTGTTCCGCTCTTCTTATGGACTTTCAGCTTACGAATGCGACAAACCCGGAAGCGATCTGCGTGCTTTGTGCATGTGCAGAAGCGCTCGATCGCACCGTGCACATGTGCGGAAAAGGCGCTCTAGTTGCGGACTTTTCGGAGTGCAAACGACACCCTGAAATGGATTGTCTGCAAATAGGGGTACCACTATATATTGAAATTTTGGGAAAGTTATAAATAAATACAAATATAATTTATAAACGCAGGTACAAGCTGCTTCCACACATGTGCAAGCACTTGTGCGAAAGGAGTGTACACTTGTTCATTTGTACATCTCAGCTATTATGTGCACAGGTACACACACTGTACACTTGTTGAATGTTGCATGTGAATAACTAGGCAAGTGTACAGCTCAGCTATCCAAGAACACTCTTATATCAGGGAACAATATAGGTCAGCTCACACAAGGTCACTAGCCGTAAGTGATAAAAATAGGTATGGGCTTCTACACACACACACACACACACACACACACACACAAGCTAGTTGTCAGGGTGTTAACTGAAGCAATATTTGGTTCTGCAGAGTACAGTAGTCCCAGCAGGGGAGTGGTGAATGCTCCTTTCTAACAAGGTCACCGGACTCATTTGAATATTTCCAGCAGCTATTGCACTTAACACCTAAAGAAGGAAACAAATTAAGGCAGCCAAATGTGATGGAAAATATATGCCTTCTCTACTTGTGAATGTTTCAAAAGAGAACCACTACAACCCATGCAGCGCAAGGCCATGAAAGGACAATTATGAAGCAGCAGCAGTGTTAATATTTTTAGACAATTCTGTCGGATATTATTTTAAAACTTGACGCAGGCAGTGCCTTGATAAAAGGGGGGGGTCGAACCCACACACTTGAATTAACTGCCCCTTAAGGCTATATATTTGAGGACTTTCCACACTCTGTATCTATTGGCAGGGTGGAAGAATACTATGCTTCCACAGTGAAATTTAAGGTGGCCGACAGATATCGTCTCTTAATATGGCTAATGGAGATTAGTGAGCACTTTTGTACTCCTTTGATATTTTACTATATAATATTTTGGTAAAAGAAAATGTCATCATGCTGCTGTTTTCATGGCCAATAGGAGCTGTGAGGGGTGGAGGGTCTAGGTGAGGTGTAAAGGAAGGGGTTGGCAAGGGAGATTGGAAGGTTGGCATAGGATGGGGGATAAGCAGGGTTGGCGAGTATGGAGAGCACCCCATAGTATGTCATATGACAACACCAGGTTGGAAATGTTAACCGTAGCATAGACCCTCCTCTCCCAACCTCCTCGAAGCCATACAATGAAATGGCCCATTAGCCATTGTGCTTCTAAACCAGCTGGCATTTATGACACAGGTAGGTGTCAGAATATTACCACAGTTACACCACACAATCCCATGTGCATGGTACCTTGGGCTGTGAACTCTTCGACTCATATATTTTCAAGTATCACGTCTGTGTGTATGCAACAAGTTTTGTTGGAGGAAAGATTCAACAAAATCTAGAAAAGGGATGAGCCTCTACAATATACACCCCAACCAACTGAGAATATGAACTACCAGTTATTGTAGTAACATCTCTCCCCCCACCCTTTTCTTTTATCTCCCTTTCAAGGGAGACCAGAATAGAACAAGACAACATCTCTTGGAGCTTCATGAAGAAGAACCTACAGGGGATGGGGGTAGGCCAAGGTTTTGAAAATGGTATAGGTGCAATATACTCTGAACAAAAGGCTAAATTAATTGTAAATAATGTGGTGACGGAAGAATTTAAGATAGAAAAAGGGACACGACAGGGGTGCCCAATCTCCCCACTGCTTTTTATATCGGTCCTGGAGGTTCTGCTGAATATGATTAGAAGGGACCGGTTGGTTAAAGGTATACAGGTCGGAGCCAAACAGTACAAACTGAGAGCATTTGCAGATGACTTAGTATTGACGTTACAGGAGCCAGAATCTAGTACTAAAAGGGTTTTAGAACTAATTCAAGAATTTGGTCAACTGACAGGATTTAAACTGAACAAGTTAAAAACTAAGGTTTTAGAGAAAAATTTAACACCGATTGAAAGAGAGAGGTTTCAGAATGAGACAGGCCTGACTGTGGTTAAGAAAGTGAAATACCTGGGGATTAATATGACAGCCAAAAATGGGAACTTATTTAAAGATAATTATGAAAAATGTTGGACGGAAGTGAAAAAAGATTTAGAAATCTGGTCAAATTTGAAGCTTTCACTGTTGGGTCGTATTGCTGTGATAAAAATGAATGTATTGCCTAGAATGCTGTTTTTGTTTCAAACATTGCAAATTGTGGACAAGATGGACTGTTTCAAGAAGTGGCAGAGAGATATTTCCAGATTTGTCTGGCAGGGCAAGAAGCCCAGAATAAAATTTAAGATATTAACTGATGCAAAGGAAAGGGGTGGATTTGCCCTGCCAGACTTTAAACTTTACTATGAATCAGCAGCTTTTTGCTGGTTGAAAGAATGGCTACTTCTTGAAAACACAGACATTTTGGACTTAGAAGGTTTTAACAATGTATTTGGATGGCGTGCATATCTGTGGTATGACAAGGTTAAAGCGCATAAAGCATTTAAAAACCATATTGTCAGGAAAGCACTGTTTAATGTTTGGATAAGATACAAGGATTTATTGGAAAACAAAACCCCAAGGTGGCTGTCACCGATGGAAGCGAAAGCTCTGGAAAGGCTCAATATGGAGGCCAATTGGCCGAAATATTGGGAAATTTTGGAACAAGATGGAGATAGATTGAAACTGCAGAGTTTTGAGAAACTAAAAAATAAAGTGCGAGACTGGCTTCATTATTATCAGATAATGGAGGCATATAATTTGGACAAGAAAATTGGCTTCCAGGTGGAAAAATCAAAATTAGAAACAGAACTGTTAGAACCCAAAACTAAGAATTTGTCAAGAATGTATAACTTGCTGTTGAAATGGAATACTCAGGATGAAACGGTGAAATCTGCTATGATTAAATGGGCACAAGATGTTGGACATAATATTATGTTTGCTGACTGGGAACAGTTATGGACCACAGGTATGAAGTTTACGGCATGTAATGTCCTAAGAGAGAATATTATGAAAATGATATACAGGTGGTACATGACCCCAGTCAAGCTTGCAAAAATCTATCATTTGCCCGACAATAAACGCTGGAAATGTAAAGAAACTGAAGGTACATTCTTTCACCTTTGGTGGACGTGCCCAAGGATTAAGGCCTTCTGGGAAATGATATATAATGAACTGAAAAAGGTATTTAAATATACCTTCTTGAAGAAACCAGAGGCCTTTCTCCTGGGCATAGTCGGCCAATTGGTGCCAAAGAAGGATAGAACTTTTTTTATGTATGCCACAACAGCAGCAAGAATACTCATTGCAAAGTACTGGAAGACACAAGATTTACCCACTGTGGAAGAATGGCAGATGAAGCTGATGGACTATATGGAACTGGCACAAATGACTGGCAGAATCCGAGACCAGGGAGAAGAGTCGGTGGAAGAAGATTGGAAGAAATTCAAAGACTATTTACAGAAATATTGTAAAATTAATGAATGTTAGAATGATGTTGGATAGTAAATAAGTGGTTTCTAGCTGTAATGCTTTAAGGGAATATGAAAAAAAGGGTTATAAATAGGTAAAAATTTAATATTATTACTTTTAAAGGATTTGCTGAACCAACAGAATGAAGTGGAATACAAAAAAGGGAGGTATGAGGAGGTCCGGGAAATAAGTCAAAGGAAAATAAGTAATGGAAAATCTGTGTGTTTTTAACTATTTTTATTTTGTATTTTTGCCATTTTTTTTGTTTTTCTTTTTTCTTTTTCATTGTAATATTTTAAAAAATCTTAATAAATATCTTATTAAAAAAAATAGAACAAGAGGGGAGTGGGATAGGGTACGTCTGCCTGATTCATACTCCATTGTACTTCTATATAAAAAAAAACCCTCTTCCAATGAAATTTTTGTCTCTGCTTGGCAAGACCAAATGAACTGTGATTGAACCAGCAGCCCAAATGAATGACTTATTCTCAAAAAGAAACCACAAGAAGACCATTCGCCCAAGCCAGACATGTAGGAATTTAATCTTAATTTGCATTTCATCAAAACAGAATCTCCTGCGGTTTGAGTACATGCAATCAGCTTGCTTGCTCTGTTCTGGTTGATCTATAAGCCTGCAGGGTGCTGAATGAGGCATGAGGCACACTCACTGTCAAGAGAGCTTAATAGGGAGTAAAAAGGTAAAGGTAAAGGACCCCTGGATGGTTAAGTCCAGTCAAAGGTGACTATGGAGTTGGGGCACTCATCTCACTTTCAGGCCAAGGGAGCTGAAAGTGTTTGTCCGCAGACAGCTTTCCGGGTCATGTGGCCAGCATGACTAAACTGCTTCTAGCACAATGGAACACTGTGACGGAAGCCAAAGTGCACGGAAACGCTGTTTACCTTTCCACTGCAGCAGTACCTATTTATCTTCTCGCACTGGCGTGCTTTTGAACTGCCAGGTTGGCAGGAGCTGGGACTGAGCAACGGGAGCTCACCTCGCCACAGGGATTCGAACCACCAACCTTCTGATCGGCAAGCCCAAGAGGTTCAGTGGTTTAATAGGGAGTAGCAGGTTATCAAGTACAGGTTCCAAGACAGTGGCCAGACCTTGTGGGAAGGAAGAGCATGCCAATATGAACTTAGACAAAGGTTGGTTCCTCCAGATCCTTGAACACTGCACAATTAGGTGTGGAACACAGAGAAGCTTCCCACATGGAAGTTTGTGCATGAAGGATTCTCTGCCTCCAATGTTCACCTGAATGTGTGGAAGGCAAGGTCAGGGCTTGGAGGAAGTGCAGGTTGTCTGGCACAGGGCTTATGGCTACAGCCCCACTTATTGCTTCATACAACTAATGCATGAAGGGGACAGATACCTGAGATCAACTTGGGATTGAAAGATCAGTGCAGGCCAGCCGCCTGTACATGCCCTGCCTCTTAGCTGAGAACCAGCAGCAATATAACGGGGCTGCAAACTCCCTTTGATTCTTCCTGGAACTTACAGGATGGTAAGTGCATGAAGAATGTGGCCTTGAGCATTTGAAAAGATGATAGCACTTCAGAAGCATGTACTCCTTGCCTGAATGGTGGAGTTAGGTGCTGATTACTCTTCCTCTGAGGGGCATTTGTTTATAGTGAATTTCCTCTCCAATATATAGTTCTTAAAAATAAATGAATGAATGAATATTTACAGTGCAAAACTACAAAGTGCAAACAATCTGACAGCAAAATACAGTGGTACCTTGAGTTAAGAACTTAATTCGTTCCGGAGGTCCGTCCTTAACCTGAAACTGTTCTTAACCTGAGGTACCACTTTAGCTAATGGGGCCTCCCGCCGCCACTGCGCGATTTCTGTTCTCATCCTGAAGCAAAGTTCTTAACCCGAGGTACTATTTCTGGGTAAGCGGAGTCTGTAACCTGAACTGTCTTTAACCTGAAGTGTCTGTAACCTGAGGTGTCTCCGGTTATATGGACTCTGTTCTGAAACCATATGCCATCAGTGCTCCCAGCTATGTACGTGACACCACAGATTTTCTGAGGAAAATACAATCTTTAAATAATCTTCCCAACAATACTATACTAGCTACTATGGATGTGGAATCTCTGTATACCAACATCCCACACAACGATGGTTTACAAGCTATAAGGAACACCATTTCAGATAAAACCACAGCGGACCTTGCCACCAAACTCTGCCAATTTGTCCTTACCCACAACAACTTCAAATTCGGTGATGACCTGTTCCTTCAGATCAGCGGCACAGCAATGGGCACCCGCATGGCCCCACAGTATGCCAACATCTTCATGGCAGATTTAGAACAACGTTTCCTAAACTCCTACCCACTCAAACCTCTCTTGTACCTGCGATACATTGACGATATTTTTATCATCTGGACACATGGTCAACAGACCCTGGACACCTTTCACCAGAAATTTAATGATTTTCACCCCACAATCAACCTTACAATGAATCAATCTATGCAAGAAATACATTTTTTGGACACTACTATAAAAATACAGGATGGGCGCATAGACACCACCTTATACCGTAAACCAACTGACCGACAAACATATCTACATGCCTCTAGCTACCATCCCAAACATACCAAACAGTCCATTGTATATAGCCAGGCACTACGTTACAGCCGCATCTGTTCCAATTCTACAGACAGAGACTCTCACCTAAGAGATCTACAGCAAACCTTTTCAGAACTAAAATACCCAGCAGATGAAGTTAGACAACAGATCAACAGAGCCAGACTTATACCCAGAGAGAACTTGCTGCAAGACAGACCCAAAAAAGAAAATAACAGAACACCTCTAGTCATCACATACAGCTCCCAAGTTAAAACAGTACAACGCATCATCAGAGATCTACAACCTCTCCTGGACAATGACAGTTCTCTTTCTCAAGCTCTGGGAGGAAGACCTTTCATTGCCTACAGACAGCCACCCAATCTTAAACAACTCCTAACCCACAATAATACTACAACCAGACTTAACACGGACACTGGCACCAGAGCCTGCAATAAACCCAGATGCCAACTTTGCTGCCACATACACCCGGACAACACCATTACTGGCCCCAACAACATCACACATACCATCTCGGGACTATTCAATTGCTCATCATCTAACATTGTGTATGGCATCAAATGCCAACAGTGTCCTTCAGCTCTCTATATTGGACAAACAGGCCAAACCTTACGCCAAAGAATAAATGGACATAAATCTGACATCAAGAATCACAAAACAGAGAAACCAGTAGGAGAACACTTCAATCTCCCAGGACATTCTATACAAGATCTCAAAGTAGCTGTTTTACTACAAAGGAATTTCAGAAATAGACTGGAAAGAGAAGCTGCTGAATTGCAACTCATTACCAAACTTAAAACCATGGAGAGACCTGGTTTGAACAAAGACATTGGATTCTTATCCCATTATACATGACTAAGCCATTTCTCACCTTCTCACCCCTTGCCTTTTCCTGTAAGACCTATTACAGTCGTTAAGAGTCGTCAGCAGGCTCATCTCAGCTATCTGCCAATCTCCCATTCCCACCACCCTTCTGAGTAATACCCCTCCCCACCTTCTCACTATATAGAAGGATCTGGCAACTTCTGTTTCAGTGTATCTGAAGAAGTGTGCTTGCACACGAAAGCTCATACCAAGAACTAACTTAGTTGGTCTTAAAGGTGCTACTGGAAGGATTTTTTTATTTTGACTATGGCAGACCAACACGGCTACCTATCTGTAACTGAGGTACCACTGTAACATTGCATCCTAGTCTTTTGTTATAAAGATAACAGAGGAAGACCATGCTTCCCATTACCTTTACAATTCAAATATCAGTTCTGAAATCCCAGTTCACAAGAATATAGAAAAGAGAGTCAAAGGCAGTCTTCAGCAAGCAGGTGTCCTCCAGATGTTGTACTACAACTCCCATAAGCCCCAGCTGGTGAAGTTTGGGGCTGATGGGAATTATAGTCCAACAACATCTGGAGGGCACCAACTTACTGAAGGCTGATCTAAGGGTACATATAGTCCATTTTACTAGAGACAAGAATACTCTTCATATACTGCTGCACCTCAGGCATCAGGTGGGGAATTTACTATTCAGATACTTCAATCAATCAATCTCCTTTATTGGCATTAAAAAGTGCATCGTATACAAGTATCAGAACACAACAGCATTAATGAAACATAGTAGAAGATACTTAGGATAAAACTGCCCAGACATCATGAGGTATGAAGATGGCTATTCAAATACTTTTTAGTGATAATAATAATAATAAACCATTTCATTCCAAATTTAGTAGCTTTAGAAAAAGAACTACTTAGGTTTTTTGCTGACATGCTAGTCTACCACATACAGTTGGGTTTTGTTTTGTTTTTAATATAGAAGAACATTCAATACATTCATTTCCCTATCTACAGCCTGAGGTGTAACAGTCTAGGAATGTCAGCACTGCATTCCATTTCTGCTCATTTGAGTTGGCTCTCAGTGACTGTGGGATGATTGTAAAAGTGAGGTGACTTGCTTAGCGCTGAGTGAGGCAGCTTGTTCTTGGACCTTATGGAGGCCAGCCACCATACTGATGTTCCAAAAAACAACAACAACACCTTCTCCTACTCCTAATCAGGCATTTTACTGTCCTTGAATGAATGAATTTATTATTTCGGTCACAGATCAGTTCCAGCCCACATACAATATCAAGGAAGTCATAAAACACTATAGGGATACATTTGA
Source organism: Podarcis pityusensis (assembly GCF_964106645.2). Taxonomy (NCBI): domain Eukaryota; kingdom Metazoa; phylum Chordata; class Lepidosauria; order Squamata; family Lacertidae; genus Podarcis; species Podarcis pityusensis. The sequence continues at coordinate 16,359,630 of NC_138037.1, read as the reverse complement.
ATTTGCAATTAGGTGTAACAGGGACAATACATATATAGCAACAGTTAAAAAATATATAAATTAAAACTTAGTCGTTAACATATAACCTAAAATTGTCATTTAAAACCTTAATCATTATGATAGCACAGCTTGTTGCTTAAGTTTTATGGCAATCACACAGAATTTGGCTCCCCTTAACGTGATCTCAGGATCCCTGTCCTCTACCAGGAATTTTAGACACTGAAGTTCAAATTCATTTGGAGATTTTTGCATAGCAGGGGTAATAAATACCGAGCATATATCCCCGTAGAAATGGCAGCGTAACAAGGCATGAGAGTTTCTACCTCCATCAAGCCGAAGGGGCAGACTCGTTCCGCATATGGTTTACCCTCAAATCTGCCCTGCAAGAAGGCGGGTGGCAGCACGTTGAATCTAGCGAGGGTAAATGAAACTGTCCGTGGACCATGTGCTTAAAAGAGTGCTTAAGAGAGGACATTTCAAGATGGTGGTAGTGTCCACCATACCTCTGGCCATCTTGCTGAGGAAAACTCCCGACATATCCATTCAGTCATCTTGGAAGATTAAATACTGAGAAGACACATTCTCAGTTGGGTGAGAATGTGTGCTGGTAGTTCACAGGTCTCCCTCCCTCCAACTTCCATGATTCATCAGAAACCACAACACATGAACCAGCTCTAAACACCAGAAGAAGAAAAAATCTGAACTATTCTATAAACACAATTCAATGTGGGGTTTTTTTGTGTTAGCAAGAAATGGCTAAATTTACCTTTCAGAGTCTCTCCACCCCCTGAAAGCACTTGGCTGAAAGTATAGAATACATCCGTGCAAAAGCAACAAAATCTGAGATCTCAAAACAAAGCAAAACCTGAACAGTGGGTGTTGGACTTGAGAAAACAGTGACTTGAGTTAAATGATATTTTTTGCAACTATAAAATGATAGCAACTCCTCATTTTATTTAGCTGTGTATGGCAAAATATATGCCTTGGTAGATAAATATTTGCAGTAACCCAGGAGCCTGCCTGGCTGAAGCGAAACAATTTTCAGCAGCATTAATTTCTGCTCCATTGTTCACTTATGCATTTAACTACTGAAATCAGATGAAAAGGGGGGGGGGGATTCTCTCTCTCTCTCTCTCCCACAAATGTAATTGATGCACTCCCAATAAACTCTTCTTGTTCCTGGTTGTTATGTTCCGTCGCTCGACGAGTGTTCAATAAATGGAGCAACAGAATGCTATTAGTATTAAGTAGCTAATAAAGGAAGAGTTATGGAAGCATGTTAATAACCTTAGTACGTGGCGAGGCAGTGGGGGGAGGATTGCAGGGGGAGGAACGGGTGCCCCTTATTAGCAGTTGGGATAAAAACATGACTTCCAAGAATATTGGATTGCTTCAAAGAAGTAGCAGCCTAACCAAAGCCAATGCTTTACTGGGAAATGGATAGAGTGATCAGTAGCTTAATTACCCTGAACGTCATCTATCTGAACTGCTTAAGACTACAAGAAGCAATAAGAGTCCACAGCAGGAAGAAATGGATATGCAATGGATTTCTAAAACAGCAGTAGAAAAAAAAATGCTTTCTGTTTCCGCCTCCACCCCCAAGAGTTATTTATCTTTAAAAATAATAATAATTGTAACCTGCCTTTTCACCACTTGGAACCACCACCACCCCCCCCCAAAAAAACCACCCCAATGAGAACTGGGTAGACTGAAGGACAGAAAGAGCTGAGAATGGAATGGAGGAGTGTGGCAGGGGAAGGAAGGAGAAAGAGAAAGAGATCAAAAGGATAGTGCAAGGGATGTGGAGCCACTGGTCTGTGGGGCAATCTTGGCTGACCAGGCGGTCCATTTCCCCCAAACCATGCCCGCCTACTCGCCATCTGATGTCACTCATGATGTCAACGGGTGGGAGGTTCGGTTTAAATTATGTTTTGACTGAGTGTGCCTGTTTCCATGAGGGAACAGGCCTATACAGTGGTACCTCGGGTTACAGATGCTTCAGGTTACAGACTCTTCTAACCCAGAAATAGTACCTTGGGTTAAGAACTTTGCCTCAGGGTGAAAACAGAAATCGCACAGGAGCGGCGCAGCAGCAGCGGGAGGCCCCATTAGCTAAAGTGGTACCTCAGGTTAAGAACAGTTTCAGGTTTGTATTTGAATGGCATGCATATCTGTGGTATGACAAGGTCAAAGCACATAAAGCATTTAAAAACCATATTGTCAGGAAAGCATTGTTTAATGTTTGGATAAGATACAAGGATTTATTGGAAAACAAAACCCCAAGGTGGCTGTCACCGATGGAAGAGAAAGCGCTGAAAAGGCTCAATATGGAGGCCAATTGGCCGAAATATTGGGAAATTTTGGAACAAGATGGAGATAGACTGAAACTGCAGAGTTTTGAGAAACTAAAAAATAAAGTGCGAGACTGGCTTCATTATTATCAGATAATGGAGGCATATAATTTGGACAAGAAAATTGGCTTCCAGGTGGAAAAATCAAAATTAGAAACAGAACTGTTAGAACCCAAAACTAAGATTTTGTCAAAGATGTATAACTTGCTGTTGAAATGGAATACTCAGGATGAAACGGTGAAATCTGCTATGATTAAATGGGCACAAGATTTTGGACATAACATTATGTTTGCTGACTGGGAACAGTTGTGGACCACAGGTATGAAGTTTACGGTATGTAATGCTTTAAGAGAGATTATTATGAAAATGATATACAGGTGGTACATGACCCCAGTCAAGCTTGCAAAAATTTATCATTTGCCCGATAACAAATGTTGGAAATGTAAAGAAACTGAAGGTACATTCTTTCACCTTTGGTGGACGTGCCCAAGGATTAAGGCTTTCTGGGAAATGATATATAATGAACTGAAAAAGGTATTTAAATATACCTTCTTGAAGAAACCAGAGGCCTTTCTCCTAGGCATAGTCGGCCAATTGGTGCCAAAGAAGGATAGAACCTTTTTTATGTATGCCACAACAGCAGCAAGAATACTCATTGCAAAGTATTGGAAGACACAAGATTTACCCACTGTGGAAGAATGGCAGATGAAGCTGATGGATTATATGGAACTGGCAGAAATGACTGGCAGAATCCGAGACCAGGGAGAAGAGTCGGTGGAAGAAGATTGGAAGAAATTCAAAGACTATCTACAGAATTATTGTAAAATTAATGAATGTTAGAATGATGTTGGATAGAAATTAAGTGGTTTCCAGCTGTAATGCTTTAAGGGATTATGAAAAATGGGTTGTTAATAGGTTAAAAATTTAACGTTACTATTTTAAGACTAAAGATTAGGATAAATAAAGAGGGTAAGGATTTGCTGAACCAACAAATTGAACTGGAATACAAAAAAGGGAGGTATGAGGAGGTCCGGGAAACAAGCTAAAGGAAAACAAGCAATGGAAAATCTGTGTGTTTTTAACTATTTTTATTTTGTATTTTTGTTATTTTTTTCATTTTTATTGTAATACTTTAAAAAAGCTTAATAAATATCTTATAAAAAAAAAGAGAACAGTTTCAGGTTAAGAATGGACCTCCAGAACGAATTAAGTTCTTCTTCTTTTTTAATATAATTTTTATTAAGTTTTCCAATAAAAATAAATCCACAATAAGACATCAAATTCTCATCACGTATCTTGTTTTCTTTTAGACTTCTATCAACCTGTCTGATAATTTTCCGTAATTTTCACTTATCCTCACATTTCTTAATTTTATATTGCACTATGTATATATTATCTTACCATATTATTTAAGCAATATTTCTACCACACCTTCTTACAGAGCTTCCTGAAAACTTACAAAAGTTATATCATTATCACAAAAGTCTTTAATATACTCTGTAAATTTATTCCAGTCCTCAGTGAATCTTTGGTCTTGTCAGTTCCGAATCCTCCCTGTTAATCTGTCCAGTTCTGCATATTCCATTAATTTCACTCTCCATTCTTCTATCGTAGGCATTTCTTCTTGTTTCCACTTTTGGGCCATCAAGATTCTAACGAATTATGTTCTTAACCCAAGGTACCACTGTACAGTGGTACCTTGGTTCTCAAACTTAATCTGTTCCGGAAGTCTGATCCAAAACCAAAGCGTTCCAAAACCAAGGTGCGCTTTCCCATAGAAAGTAATAAAAAATACATTAATCCCTTCCAGACTTTTAAAAACAACCCCTAAAACAGCAACTTAACATGAATTTTACTATCTAATGAGACCATTGATCCAAAAAATGAAAGCAATAAACAATGTACTGCAGCCACACAATTAATCAATCAATCAATCAATCAATCAGTAGCTGAACTGGGTTCCACACAGTCACACAAAAAAGAGAGCTGCAAAAACAAAAAGCAAAAACAGACAGACCTCAGCATAACACTCAAAATGGAAGTGTGGCACTCAAACTCAATGTTCACAAACCGGAACACTTACTTCCAGGTTTGCAGTGTTTGGGTTCCAAGTTGTTTGAGTACCAAGGTGTTTGAGAACCAAGGTACCACTGTACAGTCAAACTGAGCAGGATTTAAACCTCATCCAGCAGTTGGTGCGTGGGGATTAAATCCTGCTCAGTTCGGCAGGATTCCATGCAACCCCCTCCCTAATTTAGATAGAGATTTGCATGGAAACCTCTGCTAAAATAAAGAGGGGAACCCTCCATTTTAGGAGGAGATTCCAATGCAAACCTCTTCTTTGTGTGTGGTGGGGTATTCATTATATTTGAGGATTCTGGTACAAAGCTCGTTCCTGATTTAGGGTTTGCATGTAGAGGCAGAGCAGACCAGTTAGGAGAGCACTGGGCATGAAGCATTGGAGCACCACAGGGGATGCCACAACTATTATTTAGAATGGAGCGTGAAAGGTGGGGGTGCCAAATTTTGGAGTCACACAGGGCACACCTGAAATTTAAGGCCTCGTGGTGTGCCACTGTTGTATCAAGTCCTCTGCTAAAATGGAGGACAAAAAGCAACCCCCTTTGTTTTAGCAGCACCTTGCAACGTGCTTTGCTGTCCCAACTTTGGGGCGTCAAAGCACCTCACATTGGATGCCTCTGTGATGCCAGCCCCCCCCCCCCAAATAAGGCCTGTGCTTGCTACACTGATAAGGATCTGACCTGTGAAGCCAAAAAGGTTCCTTACCCCTAGGGTAGACAAACACTTCTCATTATCTGGGTAGATAATTTTGTGGTTCATATTGCAAAGCTATCTTCACAGGTCCCCAGGGATGGAAGTGAGACCATTCCACAGAAATCAGTGAGGGGTCTTGTCATCCGGGCAACCCAGGACCTCCATACACACTATCCAGGCTTGCACCCCAGGGATGTCACTTTGGTGCTGCTAACACAGAAGTTTGACTTCACCCCTGGAAGCCCACTCCATTGTCTTTTGAGGCAAACAGATGTCAACCAAGTTATATGAGAATGTGGACTGGCACATACATTTATTGTCTATTTGAATATAAATGTGATGTTTGCTCAACTTCTCAATCCAGAGAATGACACATGTACAGAAGCTATTTGCATGCATGTAGGACAATTTACATAAGACAGATATATTGCTTGTATAGATGCCTTGATATGAGTAAGCCTTGCCTATAAAAACTCAGCCGTTCTTTCCGCAACAAAACCAAGTTAAGAAAATGTGAGAATTATCATTAACACCCAGAGATATTTTTATAGTTGATTAAAAAAAGAGAGCAATGCAATTTTTGTCATTTTGTTTTTGAAGTACATATTTTGATTTGACACTTCTAACATTTTTATTTGCAGAAAATTGTCAGCCACATCAAATAAAGCAGAACATGTTAATTCCACTGCCTTTGGTTACCAAATGTTACCAAAGAGGGCGCCCAGCCACTCTGGGCTGCTTACAGCACATATAAAAACATAGTAAAACATCAAACATTAAAACCTTCCCAATACAGGGCTGCCTTCAGATGTCTTCTAAAAGTTTTGTAGTTCTTTATCTCCTTGACATCTAATAGGAGGGCGTTTCACAAGGAGGGTGCCACTACCGAGAAGGACCTCTGCCTGGTTCCTGCTAACTTCACTTCTTGCAACGAGGGAACCGCCAGAAGGCCCTTGGTGCTGGACCTCAGTGTCTGGGCTGAACGATGGGGGTGGAGAAGCTCCTTCAGTTATTCAGGGCCAAGGCCGTTTAGGGCTTTTAAGGTCAGCACCAACACTTTGAATTGTGCCAGGAAACGTACTGAGAGCCAATGTAGGTCTTTCAGGACCGGTGTTATGTGGTCTCGGTGGCCACTCCCAGTCACCAGTCTAGCTGCAGCATTCTGAATTAGTTGTAGTTTCTGGGTCACCTTCAAAGGTAGCCCCATGTAGAGCACATTGCAGTAGTCCAAGCGGGAGATAACCAGAGCATGCACCACTCTGATGAGACAGTCCGTGGGCTGGTAGGGTCTCAGCCTGTGTACCAGATGGAGTTGGTAGACAGCTGCCCTGGACACAGCTGCCCTGAATTCAGAACCATTTATGCTAATAAGCATGTGCTATGCTCATGGTTCCCCTCTCTGATCTGGCCGCCAGAACTGCACATGCCAAGCCCTGTGCCCCCCAAAACAAGTATCCCATTGATCAACTGTTTCAGAGGCAGAATAGATAAACTCAGCACCCTCCCCTTCCAGCTGACCTTCCCAGCCAAACCACTGATCGTTGTGATTCCATCTTCTTTCAAAGGACTCTGCATTCACTTTCTCCTTGTATTGTCTCTGATCAGAGACTGCGACACTTGCATAGATGTTTCTGTGTTATTTTTGAAAGGAATCTAACAAAATCTTCAGGCCCATCGTCCGGGGAGAGCAGTAGGGGGAAAGGGTTCTGGCCTAAGGCAACTCCCACAGCACAGTTTTGCAAACAAGCAGATTTTCATCTGATTACTTATTTCGAAATATCCTCTTGGGCTAGCTCAGGAAGGGGAAGCAGCTACACAAGGTATCGCAGCTTGAGTCACTAATTACAAGGATCCCTGCTGAGATTGGGGATGGGTGGACCTGCCCATTTCAATTTCTGTGTCCCATTTCCCCAATCTTAAATACAATTCTCCACATATCCACATCAATTTGTGTATTTGTGTGTTTTTTAAGCCATCAGGACAAGGATTCATCATCGTGTTCATTGCTCCCAATAGGCACATGGAGGGCACCATGTTGGCTTCCTCTTCCCAGAAGCCTTAAAGTGGTCCATCTCCACTTCCTGCAGCAGAAGAGCAGGACTTTTTCCTCCATGGAATGACTAGGCTCAATGAGATAAGTATCTCCTCTCCCAATACAGTCATACCTCGGGTTGAAGTCACTTCAGGTTAAGCCTTTTCCAGTTGCGCTCCGCGGCGACAATAGCTGTCAACTTTTCCCTTTTCTTGCAAGGAATCCTATTCAGAAAAAGGGAATTTCCTTAAAAAAGGGGAACAGTTGACAGCTATGGCAGCGACCTGGAAGTAACGGAGCGCATTACTTCTGGGTTTTGCCACTCGCACATGTGCAGACACTCAAAATGACATCACGCACATGCGCAGACACGCAGACGCAGGTTGCGTTCACTTCAGGATGCAAACGGGGCTCCGGAACGGATCCCTTTTGCATCCTGAGGTACCACTGTATCTATTTTTGCCCTTCTGGTCTGGTGCCTAGGATGCAAAGGAGCCAACTCCTAGGGGCTGTTGGGACCTCAGCCTCCACAATTAAATATTTGAGGGGTCTGGGCTCCCGCAAAGTTGATGGGCATTGTCATTCAAATGTTGTGCGTGCACTGTGTCATGTGATTGATTATGCAGGGCTTATCTGGGCCCCCACAATATTTCCTTCAAGTTGACACGATGTGACCAGCTTCCAGGAGTGGCTCCAAATTTGAAGGGACTCTTGGCTAAGTATCTTCCAGCAAGCCCTCCTACATTGGGGGGGGGGGCTCCTCTAGCCTACCTGGTGGCAGCAGCAGCAGCAGCAGCAGACAGCTAGGCCCAGAAGCCACCCTCTTTTTTCCCCACAGCCCCCTCCCCCTGCAACATTGCCTCATTCCAGGGCATTGTGGGAAATTAACATGGTGTCTCCCGGCCCTGGGCATTTATTTTCAAAGGGGACCATGCGGCAGGCATCAGTGGTCGGTCCCGCCATGGCCCTGAAAGTGCCGGTTGGTCCTCCTTGCTCCAGTGAATGTAGTGGTCTGGACGTAAGAGACTGGGGAATCCCTGTAACCTTAGTCACTACAAAGGCATTTGTATCCAATAACGATTTTGCACACAGAGCGACAACAATCAAAAGCAACTCCGGGCGTGATTGACACCCCGCACAGTTGCTCAAGTTTCATCCATCATGTAAATGTCCTTAGGGTATGTCTTCACTAGACTTTTTACCTCCACTTAATTGACTGCCAAATAACTCAGACGCTCCTCAAATATTTGAGCCGGGATACAAAACATTTTACGATTTACCCTGGGGATCAGCCTGGAGCAAACATTTGAGTAATAACCCAGGCTAGCCATGACAAAGGGCAAAACTACTTAGCAACCAGTTAACCTAAGGCCAAACGGAGTTGCAGACAAACTCAGATTTATGCAATTTCACCGACTCAGAAACCTGGGAGCACGTGTCAGAAATATGAATTGAAGCCAAATCACTCTGCTTTGATTTATCCTTTTTTGCACCTTTGCCTGGCTCCCTTGTGTAATAAGGTGCCTGTGATACCTTCATACAAAAGCTGTGTTTGCACTCATAAATTACATCAGTTTAAACAGGGGGAAAACCTCCAGAAATATTTATCACTGTAAAGTGTGCCTAAGACAGGAGCATCCACAGTTACTAAGTGATGAGCCCCAGACAGCAGTCTGTAGAAAACAGACAGGATTTGACTGCCTAAGCTGCAGTCTTGTCCACACTTACCTGGAAGTAAGTCTTGCTCAAGTCTGAATGAAATCTGATTGGGAGGATAGCTCAGTGAGTAGATCATGAGATTCTCAATCTCAGGGTCCTGGGTTCAAGCCCCAAGTTGGGCAAAAGATTCCTGCATTGCAGGGAGTTGTACTAGATGATGCTCACAGTCCCTTGTGATTCTTCTAAGGAAGATTAAGGCCTCATAGTTACTTTTTTGTTTTACTCATTTTAAAAAGACTTCTGTATCCCTCTTTAGAACAATTGCCGGTGAGAGCTGATGTGCAGCCTGTTAAAAAATAATCAAAACAGTTAATACAGCAATGGAACCTATTAAATTTAAACAATAAAGTTGACCAAAAGTAGGCCAGGAAAATAGCCTCCTCTTATCCAGCATCCCAATTTAAACTCCAAAGGCCATTCTAGACCTTGTCTAAAGGAGACACCTACTTAACTTCCCTTAGGATCACATGTCACTGGTAAGGAGCCACCCCAGAGAAGGCCCTGCCAGCCTAGAAGATTTTACAGGTGGGCGTCTCAGTAGGGCCTCTGAAATAGATGTTAAGTCGCAGGTAGGCTGATACAGGTGCATTCAGTCCCTATGGTAAAATCCCTACAATGAAAGACAGAATAAGAAAGTGAATAAAGTATGACTGCAAAGTATAGTCTGAACTATGGGCATATTTGGGATGAGTCCATTTACACTGGGCAATCATTGCTAGGACAATGTTGCTGTAATCTTGTTTTATTTCCTGTAAAAAGAAAAGCTATCCATTTGAAAACACCACTCTTTGTTTATGTCTTTATAACCCGTACAATTAAACAAGATATTTTTCACTGTAAGTGCTCTTGCAAGAGTCACAATAAAAATTAGTATGTGGTAAATACAGATACAAATTGTCCAGACTTTTCCCTTTTCTCCCTTGTGATCATGTGGGATGCAATCCTGTTTAAAACAAAAACTAACACCTAAATGAGATCAGTTATCTTCAAGCAATAAGATTGCTCCCGATCTTTGATGAATCTGAATTCAACATTCTTATTTTGATTTCCCCCCCTAGTTTTTAAATTGATTTAATTTTTTGTACTTTATCTTGTCATGTCACTTTGAGATTTTTTTTCTTTTGTATATAGTGACTGATAAAGGAATAATAATAATAATAGAGAAGTTTGAGTGTTTTGTGTATATATTTATATTCTTGCTGATGGTGGTGATCATTATCATAATTATAATTATAATATTTTTGTAGAAGTCACTTGCTGTCTTTTTCCCAGTCAAAGGCCAGCCTGAACTAACACCAAGTTAATGGCAGTATCACAACTGTAACACCACTAACACCACATAAAGGAAGGGCAATTCCTACTTGTTTGAAATGAACCAGAAGACGTTTCCTCCATGGAGTAGCTTTGATTAAAGCTTATTTGGATTTTTTTTCTCCTCTATTTATTTTTTTATTGCCTCAGTTGTCAAGTTCCTGGGAAATGTCTGCTTTTTATTGGCTTGTACATTTTATGGCATGTGAAAGAATCATCTTCGATCTTTCACAGTTTCCAGTTTTATTATTATGGCAAATCCTCTTTATTGCCTCTTAGCATATTTCTACAAGTGGGAGGTGGGTGGGCCATCTAACTCACTCAAGCCTTCCATCTCTATCTTGCCCTCTCTTTAATACAACCTTCAGATATAATTGGTCTTTTAAGTCCAGTTTATTATTAGCGAAGTGTTATGGTTTAAAGGGGGGGGGAGAATCTCAGCAGGCCACAAAACAGTTAGAAACAACAATTTCAGAATCAATATCAGGATGTGAATGAACAGGCGATCTTGAAGAAAACACTGCTTTATTTTAAAGAAAGGAAATTGTCTATTAATAGCAGGGGCTGCCTGTGTCTAATTAAACAGGATGTACATCTGACCCTTTATTTCCACGCTTTTACAAAATTGACAATTTGTTATCATGCCTATGTATATTCTTTGCAAAATAATATGCTTACAATACCACTTGCAAATAGATTAAGGCAGCAACCTTGTATGTATTTACCTGGGATAATTCCCATCAACCAAAGCTTACTTCTGAATAAACATACAGAAGCTTGGTCTGTAAGACTTGCAAATCCTATGCATTCTTTCCTGGAAGTTACAGATGGAAAGCCCTGTAGCTCAATGCTAGAGCATATCCTTTGCCAGCAAAAGGTCCACTTCTTGGCCTCTCCTTGTAAGACTGGAAAATACACCTGCATGAAAAAATTGCCACCACTCAGTGCCAACAGTAGAGACTTTAGATGAACCAATGCACCAATGATCTGATTTAGTACAAGGAAGCTTCCTATGCAATAGTGGCTGGTGCCTATTGGAACCGGTGTGGCAGAAAGCGGCAAGCCCAAGACTAGGTGGAGCCAGGGCCAATAATAGGCAGAGCTAACTCATTCCAGCGAGGAGGAAGCTGACAGCCAGGATCACCACCTGAACTGGTTGTAAGGAAGAAGGTAGGCAGACGGAGACTGCCTGAGAACAGATGGTGGTTAGTAGGACAGTGTCCCATTTGCCCTGGGAACCAGTCTCCATTGTTCCTATGCTTCCTTAACTCTCATTTTATTTTTTGTTTTAAAATATTTTTTATTGATTTTCCAGTAAAAAACATCCAATTAAATATTCAATCATAATGCTTCAATTAAAAATAAAAAAACTAAAATAAAAAGATCAAATTATAGTCCAAATTGTATTTATTAATTTCTTGGGGCTCCCCACTGTCTGGATCTCTGGAGCATATCTCTAACCATCATTTTGTTATCTGCTTATTATCATTTTTTTTCTACAGCAGAATAGTGCTTATTCTCAAGTCAACGTGGGGGCAACAGATGCAAAGCCCATGTTCTGATTGCAGTCATGATGGTGCTATGATTTAAAACATGAAGCTGCACATGCTCAGAATATTTTGTGTTGTTATCAGGATTGGAAACCACCTCCCCCCCCCTTTATTTATTTTTTTGCTGCTGTAATATATCTGGAATATAGAAGCAGTTGAGAAGCATGGAGGGGAAACAGGGAGCAGAGAAATGTAAACTGTGTGTGTGTGTGTGTGTGTGTGTGTGTGTGTGTGTGTGTCTGTGTGTGTGTGTGTCTGTGTGTGTGTGTGTGTGTGTGTGTGTGTGTGTGTGTGTGTGACTAGTAAAGGAATGCACAAGGTCATAAGACTATTGAGCTGAGGATCAAAAATTACTTAGTTGCACATCTGGTGGTAGCAGCTGCAGTGAGGAGGCCTCCAGCAGCTAACTTCACTGTCCACCAGTGGAGAGGAACAACTACAGCATCTCTGTCATGTTCTGGTCTGATGCTGGAACCCACAGGGAAGGTAGCAAGGCTGGCAAAGGTTGCTGGACCATGGACAGCTCCAAGTGAGCAACCTGCTCCAGCTAAGGTTGGAAGTCAACTGAGGCCCTTCATGCCTTTGTCTCCATACTACCTCCTCTAAGCTCCACCCCCTTGAGAGAACTTCAGGTCCTTAAAGGGACAGCCCTCTGGCCTGAAGACAGTCACTCTCACATCTTCCCATAGCCTTTCTCCTGATATTTTCTCAGTGCTGCTGGACTGGTGATGTGCAATGGGAGCCATCTGGTTCTTCAGGGGAAGGTGCCCTTGAGGGTCCAGGCTCTGGACCTTTAGACCCAAGAAGTCCAGTAAGTTATTGCTGGATACAGGGGTGCTTACAGTGGAACAGCTCCACCACTTTTCTTCCCAAGGGCATTGGATTGTTCCCTAAATGCCACTGAACTATGCAGGACTTCATTTTGAGTAAGGATACGCGATAGGGCTGTGTGAAGCCCCTGTGCTTCAGGATTCAGTGTTCAGTCCTGCTCGGTTTGACTGTGTAAGATGATGGCTATGAAGTCTCTGGCTGCATGACGTCTCCTGTCCAAGCTTCAGGTTTCTCTAAAGCAGCAGTTCTCAACCTGTGGGTCCCCAGATGTTGTTGGACTACAACTCCCATCATCCCTGAGCTCTGGCCTTGCTAGCTAGGGCTGATGAGAGTTGTAGTTCAACAACATCTGGGGACCCACAGGTTGAGAAAGGCTGCTCTAATGGCTTTAGGATCGTACTAGTTTCACATTTCAGCCTAAATGCTCAGTGTGTCCTTAACGGTACAGCATCAACTTCAGCAAGGTAATGAATGTCACAATTCAAGAAAACGCACCCACCCACAATTGTTATCATTTGCGTCAGTATAGATCTTCCCCCAAAGAGGCATTTCCTTTCTCTCTCTCTTTTTCTAATAAAGTGCTTAAAAGGATGATTAATGCAGTTGTGAAATGAACTAGATTAATTAAGTCACTTATGTCAAGATAATACTGCATTTTTTCCGTGCATTTGACAGCATAATTTAGACTCTCTTGATTCCTAGATGAAAAATAAAGACTGTGAGGTATACTTCTGACAGTGAATTATTATATATTTTAAGAAAATTAACATTGACTAGGACTGAAGTGGATGGATATTTTGCAGTGAAGATTGCACTGACTCCAACTGGCTGGTGATGGTGGCTTGTGCAGAGATAATGAATACTTCGGATTTCTACATTGAAGCCTCAGAGCTCAAAATGTCAATACACAAGCCCTATGCAGAAATGCTATTAAACCTTGATTTGTGTACATTAACTGCTGTTAAGCATTACCTCTGAACACCCAAGCACACCTGAGAATTGGCCACAAGCCTGGATGTGAAACCATGATTTGAACTTGGTTTGCAAGCAATGGTTTGCATTAACCATGGTGTTGCATTTTCACCAAATAAAACCACAGTTAAAGCAGCTTCCCTGCTTCTCCAGCACATCTGTTTGAAAGGTGGCAAACAGGATTCAGTGGTGTCATCCTATAAGCACACAATGAAGGCAGGGCTGTGTAGAGACAGAGCTTAGTTTGGTATGCCAAACTGAATTTACTGTATGATAGGAGTAGCCATGGTTAAGTATTATATTTGTATTAAGCAAGACTGAAGACCATGGTTGAAGGGTAACTGTCTTTGCTCCTGGGCAGCTCTTATGTATTCCGTTTCCCGGCTTAACCTGAAAACAGCCACTTACCACAGAAAGCATCAAACTCTTTGAGAAGAAGGCTTGTGTTTGAATGGTCACTGTGTCCAGCTCTGCCCCACACAACTATCTCTCTCTACTCTGGACATGGTTCAGATGCAATGCTAATGCCATGGTTAGTTCAAGCCATGTTTTGTCTAACAAACCATGAGTTAGGCACAAGTTGTCCCACAGATGGTCAGACAAACAATGACTTATTTCTCCAACATGTGGTTTCTTTTCCAGCTGCATGTGCCTTTTTAGCTTGGTACCGTATTTTTCGCTCTATAAGACGCACCAGACCACAAGACGCACCTAGTTTTTGGAGGAGGAAAACAAGAAAAAAAATATTCTGAATCTCAGAAGCCAGAACAGCAAGAGGGATCGCTGCACAGTGAAAGCAGCAATCCCTCTTGCTGTTCTGGCTTCTGGGATAGCTGCGCAGCCTGCATTCACTCCATAAGACGCACACACATTTCCCCTTACTTTTTAGGAGAGAGAAAGTGAGTCTTATAGAGCAAAAAATATGGTAAGTATCTGGAATGGAATGGCCAGGTTTTACACATAAAGCTAAACAATGGTTTAACAAGCAATAGTATAACAAACCACAGTTTAGCCTTATGTATGAACTCTCCCCAACTCAGTTTAGAATTGGCCATGAGCTTCTTAGAGACCTTTTTTAAAAATAAAAAACACCTTACATTTCCCCACATTTTATTGCCCCTCATAATGTGGGAGCCTGTGAGCTGGTAGTGTTACACATAGGCAGGCATATTCCCCTCCTTCCTAATGGACTGTGACCTGTATCCCCCCCCCCTCTCTTTGTGAAGTACCAAGCTGTGATACTAATAGAGTTAGCCAGCAGCAACCCTTACAAAAACACAGTAATAATACTCAGACCTCAAAGCGTATATATGTGGTAACTGTGGCGAAATTATAGAGTTGCTTCATTGTATTTGGATTGGCTTTTAATGAGCTGAAGTGAACATAAATGGCCTATCCAGAGAGTTCAAAACAGGGCTACCTAGTAAATGGGAGCACTCAAATGCCCTCTGTAAGAACAGCTGTAATATATTGCTGCACAGCCCAGTTCTCTTCCAGCCTTGCGTTAACAGTTCCATAATTTGGAATGGTTTACAGATGTTGCTTTAATGTGGTAAGTGTGCGGCATTTATACAGGTGCATTAGAGCACGTTAATGGCAGCTAATGCAATAATCTGTGAGGAGCTGTTGCTACAATGCGGTGCAGAATTAAGCCTATGTGTATAATCTTTTTCTTTTAATAGAGTTCCAGTTTACTGTGCTCTTCAGGGGTTGAAATTAGTGCAGTGCCAAAACCTCTCCTCCGGTTTCACAAAGGATGTCATTCCCTGCGAAAGAGGCTTCCATATTTCTGCTTCATTCTCAGGGCACTTCAGAATTTCTCCAGAATTGCTTCAGAATTTTGGCGGGGGTGGGGTTTTGAGCCTGGTGGTTGTGTGGCAGCCATGAATGTGTGTGTTTGGGTTTCTCCCAAGTAAAGAGTTGGTTGCCCAGGCTTCTGGACCTGAAATAATCCCATGGGAGGAATTACCTCATGACCTTTCTCCCTGAAATTTACCTCAAGTGAGGGTACATAGTGATAACTTAAAGGAGGGCTGGAGACTTTTTTCGGTGCCGTGGGCCAGATCCTTATCAGGATCAGCCTGACAGACCAAATTTGACAGGTGGCCAGCGCCACCCACATGTCAGTCACGTGATGTCATTATGGCAGCACATGGATGTCAGAGACTGACTGGATGCTGAGGGGTGGTGGCTGGATATTGATGAGTGGCTACTGGGAGAAGAATGACTGGTGACTGGCTTGGAAGATGGGATTGGTGATGAGCTGAGGGAACCTGTAGCGGCCAGGAGAGAAGAGACAGAGGCAGAAGAAGACGAGGTGCAGGAGGAAGGAGAGATAGGTCAGGCTACCTACCTCTCCTGCACCACAGTCTCCCAGGACCAGAAGAGGATTGAAGAGGGAGGAGCAGAAGGCTACACGCAGGCAGAGTCTGCACCTGCTTGCGGGCAGCTCAGATGGGGGAGATACATAAGCCTCTCTATTGTGGCAACTGCCTCATCAGATGCACACCTAGGATCAGCTGAGAGACGTACGACTGATGGGCATGCTTTTCCCTACCTTGTAAGTGTGCTTTTGACAATGAAGAGTTAATTCCTCACTTGGATAATCTGTGCCTGACAGTGCCGTGAAAATGATTGACCGGCAGGTTTTCTTGCCCACCTCTCAAAATTCTTTGTGGGGTTCCCAAGCACCCTCTGTCACTGAGAATGAAGCCTTTGTTTTTTAAAAGTCCTCAGGGTGGCTTCAAAGAGCAGCAGTGAGAGGCAGAAATGGTTTCCATTTTGTGGAAACTGCTTCCTCTGCTTTGAGCACCCATTGTTCCAGCAAAGCAGTGATTGAGAACTTGCTTTAAGCTCCTGATTGTTCCTTCGAAGTTCCCTTGAAGCTGTTGTCAGGTGTGAGGTGGGTGAGCATATCTTCTCCAAAATAACCTGATAAGCCAAATAAATAGGCCTGCTTGGCCTGGTTGGGCCCATAGGCTGAAGGTTCCCTACCCCTGGTCTAAAGGTAGTCCAAAAACTGTTATTGGAACTAGGGATGGGAAAGAAATTTGAGACACTTGACATTTAAAGGTGGACTTACTGAATTTCCACTTTTTGAAACATGAACGTCAACACATATTGATAGTTACCCTTCTCCAGTTTTTTTAACACAGTTCTCCAGCCAGGTAAGATGCATTTACTAGTATAAACCTTGCCTATAAATGCATCCGTTTATGAAAATAATATACAAAAATGCACTACATTCAGGAATACTGCTTGTAAAAATGTGCACATTAGTCCTAATGGCCTACAAAATGTGTTTATCAGAAGAAATGTGCATGAAAATGATAATGAATTTTCATGACAATTTTTTAAAATGAAGATTGCTGTGGAAAAGTAGAAAAATGAATTTAAAATGAGAAAACTGGCAGATATGTCCATCCCTATTTGTGTCTTGTTTGATGATTCACTATTTGGATAGCTCTCCTTTTAGATACAGAAGTGCAGCAGAGGGAGAGTCACATTTAATGTGCTTTCTGCACCTGCTGCCTTCAGACAACTTATCCGATTTTTCTATTTTTCAAAGCTGCTTCTTGGCATTCCCTTTTAAACACTTGTTAAGGTGTAGCTTTTAATTGCCTGTGAAATGCTTCTAAAGCATCGACTTGGTTCTGGCAATGAATTACTGCTTCCAAATAATCAAATGGTTAATTAGGAAAGTGCTTTAAAAAGAACAAAAAATAATAATCCGGTGATCCAAAATCTTGATGCATCTGCAGGAAAAGGAAGAAAACTGGAATAGACAAGTTACAGGTAGGTAGCTGTGTTAGTCTGCCGTGGTCGAAACAAAATAAAAAAACACACAAAAGCTCATACCAATAACAAACTTAGTTGGTCTCTAAGGTGCTACTGGAAGGAATTTTTTAATTTTGTTTGGAATAGACAAGATGGTTTAGGCACAGCCTTTCTCAACCTTGGGTCCCCAGATGTTGTTGAACTACAACTCCCATCACCCCTAGCTAGCAAGGCCAGAGCTCAGGGACGATGGGTGTTGTAGTCCAACAACATCTGGGGACCCAAGGTTGAGAAACACTGGGAGCATATCTGGTACATTTTTAGCTCAAGGTCCACCTTCCCTTCTGGGTTTACTTCTGGGGCCCACATGCCAGCCGCAGGCAGGGCCAGGGTCAAAAGTAGGTGCAGTAACAGGTGTAAATGTTACTTTCACAAACTAGGCTATTTTCTACACCCAAAAATCCCTCTCAAACCTCCACCCAGGCAAGTAAGAATTGAGAAGCAGGACCAAGATCACAGTCCCCTTGTCCTGCTTTCAGTACAGGTGACCCAGGGCAACTCAGTCCCATGTCTAGGCTTGAACCCATATTGGAATATATCTACATAATCTGTATCATCTAAGGATGCCGGCACCTATCCCACTGTGACCTTCCCTAGGAAAAGGGGGCATTTGCGACTGGCGGGTGGTTATAGCCACAAACAGCTCGTTCAAATTGTTCAGTTGCACAAACTGAAACTGATCGCACAACACAGCACGGATTGTGACCTTATTTTATGATGGAGTTTAACTTATGTATTTGTATCCTCTTGTGTGCTGCTTAGATGGTCTGTATTAACCAAGTCTTTAAATAAATAGAAATAAAACGACTGAGAGTGAAATGTGTGCAGAAAAGTGATGGTGATCCAAAATCTGCTCCGTAGGCGCATCAGCAGCAATCACTGCAAACAAGACTTCTGCTGTAAAGCGCCTTAAACAGCTCTCGATTCTCCCTCCTACATCTTACTTCCTTTTATCTTCTTACTTCATCCAAAATCATTAATGGCAACTCAGGTGAGGAAGATGACTGTGATGAGTGACGCTGAACGGCTGACAAATTAAAGGCAATTAAGAATGGAAAGGGAAATCTGAATTTTTCTCCCAAGCACTTGGTTTTTGAATGAAGGTTAATGTACTGTGGTGCATTTTTAAAACCAAAACTGAAATGGCACAATATTAGAGCTGCAAAGGGATGAGATGGAGACTATTTTTGTTTTGCTTTGCTTTTTTGAATCAGTGCGGACCTGCATCAATACTGATGAATTGTCAAGCTACAGCAGACTTTGTTGAACTACAACTCCCATCATAGATGGGGATGACAAACCAATGGCTCCCCTTGCCCTAGTCCTGGTGTAACATGGCTTTGCATGTTTACTTCTATACCACTTTACAAATACAGGCAAAGATTGGCACGCCGCTACCTAGAGTCCCTTCTAGCTGGCTGGACTCCTCGTTAAGGTTTACTGGCCAGATTAATTCTGTCAGTAAGAAAAACAAAGACACTTAATGGCAAATTAAAACCATGCTCAATGGAAACAGATCTTCCATTGAAGCAACATAATCAGGAAGGAAGTGGACACAGTAGAACATGCCTTGGAGTTCATTTCCCGCCAACTGGTCTGTCAAAGAACATAATTTTTAAAACAACAACAGAATCAGTGTGGAAAGAGTGGCAGATCCTGAAACAACTTTACAAAGCAGCCTTACTCATTGAGACTATGTGGTGTTACTGTTGTGATGGCCTGGGACTCGGGCTCGGATTCAGAGCCAGAGGAGTCTCAGGCTGCACTGGATCCTTTGCTTCAGACATCATCTGAACCAAGTCTGGGGCCTGATCCTGAAGAGTCCCAGTCTGCACAGGTTCCCCTGCAACAAACACCAGCTGGGCCGAGTCAGGCGCCTGAGTCTGCCCTGGCTCCAAATGCGGGGATTACCTTGTTGCCTTCAGCTGGGCTATCACTTGCAGCTGCTCCACTACCGGTTTGGTCAGGGGAGACTGAGGTGGCCCCTGGGTCTAGTAACCCACCGATATCTCCAGAGCTGCAGAGACTAAGGTCTGAGAGAAGGAGAGACCTGAGTACACGCAGGAGGAGTGCTCACCTTCGGCGAAACAGGTGAGTCACCGGGGGATCAGGACCGGCCGCTACGCCGACAAAGTTAAAAGGCTGTCGGACTCCGCCCCAGGTTGTGGGAGCAACATTGCTGTACGCCAGTTCCTGCCTGAGATCCTGAGAGCCAGTGTGGTGTAGTGGTTAAGAGCGGTAGTCACGTAATCTGGGGAACCGGGTTCGCGTCTCCGCTCCTCCACATGCAGCTGCTGGGTGACCTTGGGCCAGTCACACTTCTTTGAAGTCTCTCAGCCCCACTCACCTCACAGAGTGTTTGTTGTGGGGGAGGAAGGGAAAGGAGAATGTTAGCCGCTTTGAGACTCCTGAAGGGGAGTGAAAGGCGGGATATCAAATCCAAACTCTTCTTCTTCTTCTACCTGTCCTTGCCTGGTTTCCTGCCTTGGCCCTGTCGGACTGTCACCTAGCAAAACCGTTGGATTCTGGACCAGACCTGGACCACATTTCTCGGGTTACCCCTGGGCCCAGCACAACTGTACAGAAAGGTTGTTCTTGCTCAAAGGGAAAGGATGTGCTCTGGTTGCCTCAGTCCTCCTAATGGCAGAGCCAACTCTGTCCACCACCTTGGATGACTCCACATTCCCCTACTCTGCTCTTGCTGAGGTGGGAAAACATGTGTTTTGCATTTGGAAGGTCCCAGATTTAACCCCCAAGGGCCTCAACAGCATGGTGACTAGTCACGACAGTCAGGCTCTGTCTCCATGGTCAGAGGCAGCAATGCTTCTGAATATGGTTGCAGGAAACCACAGGAGGGGGTTGTGCTGAAGAAGAAGAAGAAGAAGAAGAAGAAGAAGAAGAAGAAGAAGAAGAAGAAGAAGAAGAAGAAGGGTAGGTAGGAAGAAGAGTTTGGAGTTGATATCCTGCTTTATCACTACCCGTAGGAGTCTCAAAGCGGCTCACAATCTCCTTTCCCTTCCTCCCCCACAACAAACACTCTGTGAGGTGAGTGGGGCTGAGAGACTTCAAAGAAGTGTGACTAGCCCAAGGTCACCCAGCAGCTGCATGTGGAGGAGCGGAGACGCGAACCTGGTTCACCAGATTACAAGTCTACTGCTCTTAACCACTACACCACACTGGCTCTTGAATCCTGCTTGTGGGTCTTCTGCAGACATCTGTTTGATCGCTGTGAGAACAGGCTGCTGGACCACTGGCCTGGTCCAGCAGGCTCATCTTCTGTTCTTATAACCTCATATTTTCATAATAAATAAAGAGAGAGGGATGGATGGGTCCAGCACATCCTGAACAGTGAGGGCAGACAACCAGCTCAGATTTCAAAATCAAATTGTTTGGCACTGAATATATCAGCTGGGTCCGTGCCAACCTCTTCCCCATTGCCTTTGAAACAGTAAGAGGGAATCCTTCTATCTTTATGTTGATCAAGCCTGCTGATCAAACACACTGATTTGTACTGAAATCCCAGAGAAACAACAGGCAGATTGGGGAGGCGAGGTTAACTATTTACTAAGAAGGAACTAAGCAGGAGGTCAACTGCCAAGGCCATAGTTTCAAAGTAATTTAATGCTCAGTATTTTACTCTGTCACCGTCTTCTTGAAGAGAATTTGGGATCAAAATCAAGCTAGCCGTTGCCAGGCTTTGTCTCCCCACCCCCCACCCCTCTTCATACTATACTGATTTCACATGTGATTCTGCAATTCAACCAGAGCTCACCCTTAGCTCAACTGTAGAGTGTGCGGCTTGAATACAAACAGTTCATTGTTCAACCCTCCTGTCGTTTCCTATTAAAAAGGATTTCAGGTAGGAGAGCTGAGGAAAGACCTCCTTGGGATACTGCTGCCAGTCAAAGGAGACAAGAGGAGACTGTATAGACGAATACAGATTCGGTACAGAGCTAGATTGATGTGTGCAACCTACCACCAAAATTCTGCATCCTTGTGTTTCATCTTCTCTTCTTATGTGGCAAGGATGGGAAACTTGTGGTTCTCTAAATGTTGCTACGGATCCCATCATCCCTGGTCAGGACTGTTGATGAGTACAAATCTTGAGGGACTAACAACACCAAGGGACCTTAGGATGCATTCAGACACTGGGACTATTGCATTAGTTTTCTGATTACAATACTAATGCTTCTGTCTCATTTTCTAATGCTCCTTTCTAGTGGTGTAGCATGGGTTGCCAGCTCACGGGGCCACATGGGAAGGGAAATGGGCAGAGTATGCATGCACATTCAACTGCCTAAGAGTTTCCATGTTGCCCAGGAGATCACATCCGCAGAGACGAGAAAAGAAGAGCTGTTCCATTGTACGGAGATGTCATTTCTTGGTTCGCACGGAGAAGCTGTTTTCAACAGAGCCCAGCGATGGAAAGGCACAGCTGCACCAGGTATTGAAATTTTGTGCCCCTAACAATTTTGCACCCAGGGCAACTGCCCTTGTGGGTCCCCCCACACCCCACCACTGCTACTTTCACACTGCAGTACCCGTGTGGAAATAGAAATATGGCTTTTGGAGGGATATGCTAGCATGTATAAATTGCATCCACACCAAAATGTGTGGTGTGACACTTTGGCTTTGGACAATGTTGCTACTCTCCCACCCTTTCCACATATATATGCTGTTCACCCATTATTTCCCCATGAAAACAGCCAGAAAGAACTGTATACTGCCCCAAATTTTATCACTTCACTCCAGCCATTTTCCAGGTTCAGGGGGCTGCAAATTGATTTTTGATGGAATCAAACAACATCAGAATGCTCACTCAGCTTCCACTATATTCTATTAGATATCCAGAAGTGGCTTTTACATCATGGGAAAGCTCAAATATAATATGGAATTAACAATTAGGGGAACATTGGGGAAATGGAACAAACTGCCATGCAGCCTAAGCGGTTCTGTGCTGGAATCTTGCATGTGTAGCACCCCGACAGAGTCCTGCTAAACTCTGCTTAAATACTTCCAGCAAAGGAGAGCCCACTGCCTCCAAAAGCATCCTGTTTGACTGCCAAATAGCCCTTAATGTTGAGCAGTATCTTCTCATGCTTAATGGAAATCTGCTTCCCTGCAGTTTCCATCCATTGGTTTCAGTCCTTCCATTTGGATCAGCAGAGAACAACTGTTCCAACTTCCGTATGGCTGGATAATTTTTTGGACTGTTCTTATGTCTCCCCTTCGTTTTCTCTTCTCTAGGGTAACCATTCCTACCTCATCCATAGGACTTGGTTCCCTATGGTCATGCAGGATTTGTGAGATCCCTTGCACAATGGTATCATTGCAATGAGAGGTATGTGTCAGAGCACCTGTGGCCCATGGGTCTAATTTGGCCTGTCAGGATTCTTCAGTTGGTCTGCAGTGCCATCAGGGCCAATCCACACCCACCTGTTCTGCCTCTGAATGGCACAAGTAAAGACACAGGAAAAGGGGATTTTCAGACACCACCAATCAGCAACTCTTGCAAAGCCCTGTTTTGTGAGCCCTGGTGATCAGCTGATTGTCAGGGCACCAGGCCTGGCACCATGCAAGCCCAAACAAACAGCCGATTGCTGGGGCTTGCATATCTCCATCCGTGGCATTTTACGAGCCCTGACAATCAGCTGATCGCCTGCATGGGCAAAAGCAGGTCAACTGATGACATTGCGACATCAAGTGATTGACAGCTGAGTGTCCCTCTCCAGCTGTCAATCTTGGCCTGATCCAATTCCACACCCTTGTGTTAGAGACTTTCTCTGTCTGTGAAGGTAATGTTACAGAATCTCTATGAAATCCAGCATGAAAATTAATTAGCAAGGATGTCAACTATTTAAAGATCTTTGTAGTTGAATAAACCTCTGCTTCCCATTGATTAATTGACTGATTCATAGAGTGCATTAAATGAATCTGCATATTGTCTTATCCTCACCAATTAGCCAGTAGCCCTACCAATTAAACCGATTAAAGCTTGCAGCCCCATTAATCAAGCCCATCAGGCTGCCTGCCTCTATCTTTCTTGGCTTGTCTCCTTATCTGCAAAGAATCTCTTCTGCAAACTGCACAGAGCCAAGAAGCTGAAGCTCTGGATTCTGCTTACGGAAGCTGCTTCATAAGATTAGGTGAGAGATCGCATCAGACAACGTCCCCGCTACAAGCTCTTGTAATCGTGTTCAGGTGCCCTGATCCAGTTTGAACATGCTGCATACGAAATTCTTGTTTTAATCAAGTGAATTCCCCAAGATATTCGCCATAAGCGGTTTGTTCCCCTTAGAACTTCAATTAAAGCCCAACTAAACTGTTTTATGTGAAGTGGATGGGGGTTAGGAGTAGGGAAAGAACCATAAAACATCTAATGAGCATAATGAAGATGCATTGCTGTCCTTTGGGGGATTTACATCAACAGTTTTCTACAATTTGTTGAGGCATGTGGAGCTGAAATGACAGCCGATCCCCTCAAGAGAAATTGCTAGAAATGTAAGGCAAACCTTCTGGGCAACAGATGAAGAGAAATGGGAGGCCGGCCAATTATCTGTAGATGTACTACAACTCAGTCTGCTAGGCTTACATTGTGGCTGCATACACACTAACCCATTTTGTAGTGCAAAAATGTAATTTTTCTCAAACCCAGAATCATTCGTACTCATTCCCAGCATGCTGCTTGCAATGAAGATCAAATGTGGGTGTGGTTACATGTTTGAGGCCCCACCCCCTGATTAGGTTATCCACACCTCTTCCTCTTTGCACATGCTCCATGTGAGTGGAGAAGGAAGTGGCGATTTCTTGGGATACACCCACACATGTCAATGGACAGTTGTGGATACACACCCAATGCCAGGGCCCCCTACATCTGCTTTCAAATGGACACACCACAGAGTAACACAGAATCAAACAGTTTCTCAAGCACTGCATTTCAAGGGAAAACGTGCATTAAATCTAGGCAGCGTGTGGAAAGATAATACTCGTCTCCATTGAATCTAGGATAAAATGCATGCAGCCTATGTTTGGTAAATCCAGAGATTCACTTTGAGGGTTCATTTGTACCCAGGACAGGAGATATTGGTGGGGAGGGGGCACAGCTTCGAAAGAAGAGGCAGAAACCGAGGGTGATCTCTGTTGTACATTTTGTTCTTTCTATGACTTGTAAAATGCCCTGACCATAAAGAAGGCTGATCGCCGAAGAATTGATGCTTTTGAATTATGGTACTGGAGGAGACTCTTGAGAGTCCCATGGGCTGCAAGAAGATCAAACCTCTCCATTCTAAAGGAGATCAGCCCTGAGTGCTCACTGGAAGGACAGATCCTGAAGCTGAGGCTCCAGTACTTTGGCCACCTCATGAGAAGAGAAGACTCCCTGGAAAAGACCCTGATGTTGGGAAAGATGGAGGGCACAAGGAGAAGGGGACGACAGAGGACGAGATGGTTGGACAGTGTTCTCGAAGCTATTAACATGAGTTTGACCAAACTGCGGGAGGCAGTGGAAGACAGGAGTGCCTGGCGTGCTCTGGTCCATGGGGTCACAAAGAGTCGGACATGACTAAATGACTAAAACAACAACAACAATATGCCCCGCGTGTAGCAATATAGAAGAAATGTATAGAAAGTATGCAAATTGAAAGTGACATGAAGTGAAATGAAACCTTCACTCTCTGGGTGTTTTTGGATTCCAACGCCCATCAGCACCAGCCAGTGTGGCCAATGGTCAGATGTGATGGGGAGTTTCTAGTCCACTGACAAAGGTTTCCCACCTCAGATTTAAAGCCGCCTCTGGAATCAATTCTCACCCCCAACACACACTTCCTCCAAAACATGCCTTGAGATGCATGTGTTGGGTAAAGTGCCAGAATGCGGTTTTCTGCACAAAGCAAGACTATGAAATTGTGGTTTTAGAGCAACATTTCCCAAATATCTCATCAGGACACTCTTCCTTTTTTCCTGAATTAAAGTTGCACATCAGTCTTTGGGCCAAAAATGATTCCGTTTTAGAGAAGGAGTGGGGAGTGCTGAAGCTCGGAGGAGTCTTTAATTTTTTAATTAATGTATTTCTTGCCACACCCTATAGTGGCAGGTGAGCTCCTCTTGGCGATCTGGAAGTGGGCTTGGCAAAACAATCTTATCTTTCAAAACCTAGCAAAATAACTCTCTCTCTCTCTCTCTCTCTCTCTCTCTCTCTCTCTCTCTCTCTCTCTTCTCTTCTCTTTCTGAAACCAGGTCCCAAAATCAAAGGTCGTCATGCTTCCAATGTCATAAGCAGACACACAACTGGGTTTGATTGACTATCCTCTGCAGTCCCTTTATTGCTGCCATGAGCACCACTGAAACTTGCAGTGGGACTATCCCAGGACCCCAAGATGTCTAAGGGTACCGGATGCCCGAGCAATTATATATACTTTTTGTGTCTGCAGTGCTGCTGCACATACTCATGATGCCATCCCAGGCACAAGGAACCACGGGACAAGTAGCATCCAGAGTACATGTATCCAGAGTGTCAGTACAGTGGTACCTCGGTTTAAGAACTTAATTCATTCTGGAGGTCCGTTATTAGCCTGAAACTGTTGTTAACCTGAAGCACCACTTTAGCTAATGGAGCCTTGCGCTGCCGCCGCGTGATTTCTGTTCTCATCCTGAAGCAAAGTTCTTAACCTGAGGTACTATTTCTGGGTTAGCGGAGCCTGTAAGCTGAAGTGTCTGTAACCCGAGGTACCATTCAGGCACCCTGGAACATTATGTTTACTAGGACCTCTGACAACAGGACACTCTCATTATATCATTCAAAGTGCCATGAAGGGGGAGAGGAATGATCAGAAGTGAAGTCAAAAACATGAGCTAGATAAAAATCTCTTTGATGAAATGGTGGGATTCGGTTGAAAATGCAGCCAGCTGTGATTAAGGAGACTATTTTGGATACCAGTCCAGCGGGGGCTTTGATGACATCGCTGCAGACCAGCAGTTCTCACTGTTTAGGGATTGCTGGTTGAAGGGGGGGGGAAATGTGGAAAACACAAAATATTTATCAGAATAGATACTGATGCTTCATATTTCCTCCACGCTTAGTGGTTGTTATCTCAATAATGGATCCCTGGGAAACAGACCATCATGACCCACTTTTCATGCAAGACTGAAATGAGCAAGAAAGAATCTCTGAACCCAGTGTCTGTGCATGTATGAATGATCACAATTTCAGTGTCTTAAGAACTAAGAAGAGCCTGCTAGATAAGGCCAATGGCCCACCTAGTCCAACAATCAGGCATTTTGCTGTTTCTTGAATATTCGTTCTGTTTCACTCTCACTCACTCATCCTAACAATTAGTTCTTAGTTTCTAAAAAAAAAAAGCCATGAAAATTAATCCACATTTCAGTATCAATTTCTCCTAATGTACACATTTTTGCAAAGCTACTTCCCTAATATGTACTTTTGTATGTTATTTTCATGAACGTGTACACTTATATGCACATTTCAAACTAGCATATGCATTTTTGTACAAAGTAACTTAGGGACACAGGTGGCGCTGTGGGTTAAACCACAGAGCCTAGGACTTGCTGATCAGAAGGTCGCGGTTTGAATCCCCGCAACGGGGTGAGCTCCCGTTGCTCAGTCCCTGCTCCTGCCAACCTAGCAGTTCGAAAGCACATCAAAGTGCAAGTAGATAAATAGGTACCACTCTGGTGGGAAGATAAACAGTGTTTCCATGCATTGCTCTGGTTCGCCAGAAGCAGCTTAGTCATGCTGGCCCCATGACCTGGAAGCTGTAGGCCAGCTCCCTCCGCCAATAAAGTGAGATGAGCGCCGCAACCCCAGAGTCGTTCACGACTGGACCTAATGGTCAGGCGTCCCTTTACCTTTACCTTTAACTCAGCTGGAAAAATGCATTGCAAAATTCGGAGGAACGCAAATTTCAAAGGACGGCTGCGTTTTGGTCCCCATACCGTTTCTGACAGTGCAAAGTAGGCACGTTTGCTTTTCAGTGCAAACAGAATCGAATTCCGCCGCTGTCCCTAGAAGGAAGGCAGCTGACCCTTTGTGAGAAACCAGGAGAGTGCACGACTCAGAACTGAGAAAAGAAAACATGACACTGCAAAAGTGTTATCAGCAATCATCGATCCCTACTACAGGCGAGAGAACCTATTGCTAAGCTTCATAATCTCTGGTGCTATTGTGCAGCAGTGGAAGGAGGCACAGGAGCTGATGCTGAGTCAATATTTGCAGACCAAATGGAATTTTGAGCTACCGGAGACACAAATGATCAGTGTCTGTTACAGGCTTGTGGGTATTCTTTCTTACTTCCACCCTTCCATCTCCCCCATTTATTTCATTTTTCCTTTCTATCGTTCTTCCCTTCTTTCTATTTCCAGCATAGCAAACAAGCAAACATAAGAAGAACAGAGCAGGGGCCTGTCGCCTTACGCAGAACAACAAGGTACCAAGTGTCTGGCATCGTCACGTGATTCCCCCCACAGACAGTTGTGAATGGCGGTCCACAGGAAATAGCTTTGTTTTGGAAAACAGAATAGCTTCATGGACCCGCTGCTTTGCTCGCCGGGCAGAAAATGCTTCTCGGCTGATGTCATGCGATTCCCTTCCATTCATCTCTGTACAGTGTCACAACACAGACTTCATTAACCCCTTCCAAGTCCACCCACTGCTCAGAATGGCTCCCTCCCTCAAATGTGTGTGCCTTTAAGCAAATGAACAGGAGACTCGGTTTACACAGAGGATAGAAGCTGCCTTATACAAGGTGACAGCAGGACAGCTTTCCTCAACTTGGAAATTTTCCTCAGCTTCCTGAAGGACGGGTCTTGCTCCCCCAGGAGGCAGTGATGGCCACCAACTTGAATGACTTCAAAAGAGGGTTAGACAAATTCATGGAGTAGCAATGGCTACTCACTCCAGTGGCCATGCACAGAGTGCTCCTGTGCTTGAATCCTGCTTACTAGTTTCCCATAGGCATCCTGGTGAGAACAGGATGTTGGACCAGCAGGCTTATCTTCTGTTCTTCGTTCTCTTTGTAAAACCACTTTGAGGGGTTTCTAAAACAATGATAAATTTAACAAAATAGATAAATGAAAAGCAGAAAGGGATATTTTGAAGGCACGCTTCAAGATGCTGTGCCTCTCGTGTGCCTGACGAATGGAATCCAAAGGAAGTAAGCTGGCAATTGTCACAGTCCTGTCACAAGCAAATTCACCCCATGATATATTCTATTCCAGCGGCCTAATTTAGGAGGAGAAAGAGGGTTTTTGGGGGGACGATTGCTATTTTTATACAACTGCAAGCTGGTCAACCAGAGATCAAGGTTCTGCCCACTTCTGGTCTGTCTAACTGAGGCACTGGGAACCTTACACCCTCCAGATGTTGCTGAACCGCAACTACATTATTATTATTATTATTATAACCTACCTTTCTTCCAAGGAGCTCAAGGTAGTGTGTGTGGCTCTACCCATCTCCATATTATCCTCACAAAACCCAGGGATGCAGGTTAGACTGGGAGATGAAGACTGGCCCCAGGTCACCTAGTGAGCTTCATGGCTGAGTGGGGATTCGGACGCAGGTCCCAGTCTAGCCCCCTAACCACTATACCATGCCCCTCACAATGACACGATCAGTGTGGCTTTCTGACACTTCTGGACAGGAATTAGGCAGGGCCAAGGACTGGGCAATAGGTCAGAGTCAGGCCTACACTGCTTGCCTCTTTGCTTCTCCATGCTTTCCAGCAGCTTCTGCTCAGGCCTGCACAGCAGAACATGTGTGGGACCATGATTGAGTCGGGAAATCTAAAGTTCTATGGCAACAGCACCCCACCCAGAGAAAAAAGGAAAGGAATACGATACAGTTCAGGATTTCACAGATGATAAGCAGATGTATTACTGTATACCCTGAATAAATAACAGCCAGGCGCATTGTTAATTTTCCAGCATTAGCAACACGGCCCGTGGCTGGGAGGCCATGATAAATAGCTTGGAGTGATCTCCCGCTGGAATAGCTCAAATCAGCCGGTGCTAAAATGGAAAATTCATAGCTAGCGGGCTCGCTCTCTGATTTTGACAGGTTTTCATCCCTCCTGGGACCAAAGGGAGGCCACACTCGAGCATAAAAGGGTGGTGCTTTGGTGAGCTCAGCCAGTCCGCTGAGCTGAGATGCAGGAGGGAGAGAGAAAAGGTCACCCTCTTTAAAGCATGTGAGTTTCCTGTTTTTGTTGGCGACAGGGCAAAGGGACGGGTGCAGTATGCAGTGCTACCACTAGGAGGCTTTGCTATTGATGCTTTTTGATGGCTATGGACCACACTTGCCTTCATCCCTCTCTGCTTTCATTCCAGCATGCTCCCACTCTAAACCCAACAGGAACTGGGTCTAACGCACCCCACACCGATGCTGCAAGTCGTCTGAACTGCTGTATAGATGTACATGCAAGTTCAGAAATGCTATGCACAGGTGTAGAAGAACAGGAACATAGGGAGCTGCCCATCTAAGCCAGTATTATATACACTGACTGACAGTGGTCTTCCAGGGTTTCTGGCAGCAGTCAGGTAATGAACCTGAGATGTCAGGCATGCAAGGCAAGATTAGGCGGATGGCACTGTGGGTTAAACCACAAAGCCTAGGACTTGCCGATCAGAAGGTTGGCGGTTCAGATCCCTGCGACAGGGTGAGCTCTTGTTGCTCGGTCCCAGCTCCTGCCAACCTAGCAGTTCGAAAGCACGTAGTGCAAGTAGATAAATAGGTACCACTCTGGCGGGAAGGTAAACGGCATTTCCGTGCACTGCTCTGGTTCACCAGAAACAGCTTAGTCATGCTGGCCACATGACCCAGAAGCTGTACGCTGGTTCCCTCGGCCAATAAAGCGAGATTAGCGCTGCAACCCCAGAGTCGGCCACGACTGGACCTAATGGTCAGGGGTCTCTTTACCTTTATCTTTAAGGCTACTGGCCTCAGTGGCTACATTCTACCTCCAGTCAGAGGCCTTAAGGCTTCTGAATACTAGTTGCTGCAAACTGCAGGAGGGGAGACTGCTCTTGTGATCTGGTCTTGCTCACAGGCTTCCCACAGGTTTTTGTTTTGTTTCTTTGTTTTGTTTTTTTGGTCACTGTAAGATCAGGATGCTGCACCAGAGCTCTTCCAATGTTCTTATAATGATAAAGGCAGTGGCATATTCTGAACATCACTCTTACCCTTAAACATACGGACGTATGGTAACCCTAAATACAGTGGTACCTCGGGTTACATACGCTTCAGGTTACATACGCTTAAGGTTACAGACTCCGCTAACCCAGAAATATTGCTTCAGGTTAAGAGCTTTGCTTCAGGATGAGAATAGAAATCGTGCTCCGGCGGCGCAGCAGCAGCAGGAGGCCCCATTAGCTAAAGTGGTGCTTCAGGTTAAGTACAGTTTCAGGTTAAGTACGGACCTCCGGAACGAATTAAGTACTTAACCCGAGGTACCACTGTACATATATATGACATATATGTTTGTAGCAACATTTTGCCACTGTTGCGGCAGAATCAAACATGTTTTTTTGCGGAGGGGCACTGATAAAGGTGCTGCAAAAGGCGCAAGCAACCCTAAGTATGCCTCTGGGTCTAGTAGGAGGAAGTTCCACAGCCATAAGGCTACAACAGAGGACCTGTTCCTCAGGCACCAGCTTAGGATTTTGACAGCTAAACCGTTCGCTATTTCTTAAAAAGACCATTGTAGCTAGGAAGGGGGAAGAAATTTGATTCAGTTTGCATTTAAAGGTGAACTTGCCTAATTCACGCTTTCTGAAATGAGGTGCAAACTGAAAGAGAGCCACCGTTCAAAATTCTCACTCCTCTGAATTTTGCAGTGCCGTCTGCCAGCAAAGGAATCTGTCCAAATATGCATAGATTAGCATTGAAATGTCCACAATAGCATACAAAATTTGCATGGTTTGGGGGGGGGAATTGCTTGCAAAAATGAGTATATTGATCAAAACCTCATATAGAAGTGTGCTGATAATTTGCTATAGAATGCTAATGAATTTTCATGATTTTCACTAACATTCACACATTGCTCCAGAAATGTGGAGAGCTGAATTTAACATTAGTGGGCACGGATGAGAAACTGAGAGAATCAAACAGGACAGAAACCTGCCTGGGTCATTTGCAGGCTTCAGAGCACATAGGGTTACATATGGCTGCTCCAAGTTCCAAATTAGCTTTGCTGAATTGTCACTATTAAAATGCATGATGCTAATAATTGTGGTTGTATTGATTAGTCGACTGAGAGCTATCCAGTCACTTAATGACTTATTTGGGGGGAATGGGGAGGAAAACCGTGAAAACTACAATACTAATTAATATGAAATATCATCCACTGTTAACATAGCTGTGACTAATATTTCATTGAAATGCAATTACCTGCTCAGAAATAAGGGTTAAGATGTAAAGAGATAGCTGTCTTAGCTGGTTTGCTTTCAATTAACCTACATCCAGGAAAACTGAAAAATGGACATAGACAGGGATTTTTTTTTGGGGGGGGGGTGTTTCTACCCAAGCTGACTTCCAATGTATCTTGGGACAGCAGGAAGTCTCTAGTAGAGATTGGGCAGCACACAGTGGCTGCTGCAGAGGAAGAGAGGTTGCCGTCGCTGAGGGCCAGCCTTGAGTGACATGCCAGCTCTGAGGGGCAGGCAGAGGGCAGGACCTCCCTAGTGTTGGGATGCTGTCAATGGCTCCCGGCTGGTTGCCCAGGAAAGTATAAAGACATGGAAAAGTTTCTTACAGTCCTTGTTTATTTCCAACTTTACACAGAGAGGCTATAGAACCCAGCCTCTTGGATAATTGTCAGGAGTGTATGCAGGAGCCAGGCCCTGTGACCAGTAGGGCTTCGCAGGACTGGAGCCTTCCTAAGTTTGTTCTGGAGAGGCAAGGCACGGCCGCACAGGTGAGGTCACTTGGTAACTCACTGCACCTGGTGGCAAGAGCCAGGAAGGGATATAAGGTCAGCATTTCCCTTCGGCTCTTTGCCACAGCAACACATTTCCTGCCTTGCTGCGTTTGGCTTCTTGCTTTATGATCCTTGGACCTCGGCTTCCTGATTCCCTGCTTCTTGATCCTCAGACCCTTGATTTTGTGACTCCTTGCTTCTCGACCCTCAGACCCCTGACTTCTGGACTCTTGTTCCTGCTCCCACCCCTCCATCTTGCCCCCGGTCCTGACGTCCTCAGCCGGGACTTTGATCGCCCGTAGACAATAATGGCGTTGTCCCAAGTGAACCCCTCCCCACTTCCTCATTCATCATCATCATCATCTCCTCTACGGGTGCCACTAGGTTCCCTCAGTCTTCAAGCTCTTTGCTCTCCTACTTTTAAGGCTCTCCGGGTTCTGAGAGAGAAGTAAGCCTTTCTAATGACAATGTGTCAGCCAGCTGCTGCTCTGTCTCTCCCATAATTTCCCATCTTTCCCCCTCATCTGCCTCTGAGCTGCCACCTCCCTCAAACCCCTGTTGTAAATCTATACTGTCTTCCTCTTCCTCCTCCCTGGAAAGGTCAGGATGGGGAGGCGGTCTCCACCACTCCTTCACCTCTGCCCAGTCCCTGACACCTGGGCGGGAAGGAAGGGGGAGCAGAAGTCAAGGAGTCCTGGTTTTTTGATTATTATTTTTTTAAATGCTTTCTATGTCTCTGTTTAATCTTGCCCCTTTCTGAAATTTATTTATTGGTGTGTGGTTTTCTTTTTGTAAACCTACCAAAGAATAGAATAAAATTTAAAAAATAGGGATTAAGAGGTTTTCTCAGGATGGTGTGTGCGCTTTGTCCTGTTGGTGTGGTTGTTGTCTGGTCATTTAGTCATGTCCGACTCTTCGTGACCCCATGGACCAGAGCACACCAGGCACTCCTGTCTTCCACTGCCTCCCGCAGTTTGGTCAAGCTCATGCTGGTAGCTTCGGGAACACTATCCAACCATCTCGTCCTCTGTCGTCCCCTTCTCCTTGTGCCTTCAATCTTTCCCAACATCAGGGTCTTTTCCAGGGAGTCTTCTCTTCTCATGAGGTGGCCAAAGTATTGGAGCCTCAGCTTCAGGATCTGTCCTTCCAGTGAGCACTCAGGGCTGATTTTCTTCAGAATGGATTGGTTGGATCTTCTTGCAGTCCATGGGACTCTCAAGAGTCTCCTCAAAAGCATCAATTCTTTGGTGATCAGCCTTCTTTATGGTCCAGCTCTCACTTCCATATCTCACTACTGGTGTGGTAGTGATGGCAATTGCCCCTCTTCTGAAAGGAAATGCTTGGGGACAGACGGACAGAAAAATGGGGGGTTGAGGAGGGTCAATTGGGGGGAATGACAAGTCTTCCTATTTTTATCTGAGGAATGCTGGCAGGTATGGAGTGGATGCCAGGCAAGCCTCTCTAGGAAGGGCATTCCAGAGCTGGGGTGCAACCTCCCAATGCACCTCACTCAGTGGAAACACCCTGAGAAGAGATTCTGTGGGTGTTTTGGTGTCCCCAATATACTAGAGCCTTCTCCCCTGCTCACTCATTTTCTATGTGGAGGAGCTATTTTTATTTTGGGGGGTGTTGTACAGAGGAGTGTGGAAGGTGAAGTGGTGGGACCCAAGGTCAGCTTGACCACCTAAATGAGAAGTAGGCCTTTTCCTTAATAGAAAGTGAGGCTACCTCACTATTCATGATGAGGCTATGTTTCAGTTGGGCTCATCCTTTGGATTTTCAAATCGCTTTTTTGAAATTGGGTGGCATGATGGGGGAGCAGGAAGCAACAGCAGGCCCGATAATGAGATATTGATTGGCTCGGCCTCTTCCAATATCGACCTTCGCAATAAATCATAAGGTGCTTTGTAATTAGGAAATCCATATAAATAACAAAGGGACTGTTAGCTTTGTCACTTTGTACTAAGAATGGGGCAATGCTCGTTGAGAGGTAGCCAATTTCATGCATTAAACACACCACACAGCCTTGTGTATGTTTACTCAGAAGTAAATCACATGGCGTTCTTTTCTGAAGATGGGGAAACCAGACCAAAGGTGATATAAAACAGAAACGCAACCAAGTGTGGGTTTACAATAGCAATCAATGTAAAAAGAGATATCTGAAAATGTCTGTAGCTACATGGGTAGCAATCTTGTGCTTATTCTGATTGTTCAGTTTTCTGTTTCTCTGAACTAAAGCAGACCAATAGCCTGCCTTCACACCATACATTTAAAGCACATGCCTTCCTCCAAAGAATCCTGAGAACCATAGTTCTCACTGAGCTATAATTCCCAGCATACAGTTCCCAGGATTACCCTCCAGGGGAAGGTATTACTGGGCTTTTGTTGTTTTTATTTTGATAATGTACTTTGTGGTTCTATCCTGTGAACCGCCATGAGACCTGTGGGCATAGGAGGTATATAAATTCAATAGTAGGGATGCAGGTGGTGCTGTGGTCTAAACCACTGAGCCTCTTGGGCTTGCTGATTAGAAGGTCGGTGGTTCGAATCCCCGCAATGAGGTGAGTTCCCATTGCTCCGTCCCAGCTCCTGCCAACCTAGCAGTTCGAAAGCACGTCAGTGCAAGCAGATAAATAGGTACCACTGTGATGGGAAAGTAAACGACGTTTCCATGAGCTCTGGCACTCGTCACAGTCCTCCGTGCGCCAGTAGTCCTGCTGGGCCAGATGACCCGGAAAGCTGTCCATGGACAAACACTGGCTCCCTCGGCCTGAAAGTGAGATGAGCGCCACAACCCCATAGTCACCTTTGACCGTCCAGGGGTCCTTTACCTTTTTTACCTTTTTATAAATTCATTGACTAAATAAATAAATTTGGAGGAAGCTTTGAATGGATGGTGTGTGTGCAGAAGGAGAACCGAACTGACAGATCTTTCCACAACCAGCTCTAGGAGCCCCTGGGAAGCCACCTGCAACCTTCACTTGCCTGCCTTTAATTACCATCAGGCAACACTTGCCACTTCCGACTTCCCTTGTGTTTTCCAATCGGGGCAAAGCTGGGAGATACATCCCTGTCAACATGGTGAGCTTGCCGTTCTTCTCTTCCATTGCCTTCACTGACCTCACCTGTCATCACCATGGCAACAGGAGAACGTGGCTCTCCCATCAGCAGGCTGCTGCAATGGATGTTGGGAATCAGGGGGTGGGGGAGACTTCAGTTTCTCAGGAACCGAGCCCTTGACCTCATTGTTTACTTGTTCTCCCAGATATTCTCTGGTTCTTTGCATTTAAAATATATGCTTGAGCGGTGCCAGTGCTTTGATCCAGGAATTCCGCTATCACACCTGAATTTTGCCTCAATAGAAATGGAGCAAACACTTCACTCGGATTACCAGTCTCCGCGATACTATCATTATGGCGACGTAGGTGGTTTTTCCTGTTGATTATTAGTTATAATTACCAGGGTGTACTCACCTTTTGGATGAAGCACAGAACTCCCATTACTGGTAATGCAAACCACATTTGAGCCCGTCAGGATGGGAACATCCCCTGTAGAATTTGTACAGCATATGCCCCAAGGGAATAATACACTTGACAACTGTGCTATTACCCTATCAGAGGCTTAAAAAGCTCGCATGCACGGTAATTAAAAAAGTACAACAGGCAAAACTCCCATTCTGAGAGCCTGGCTTTTATTGTTACATATGTTCTTTGGAGCAAAGTCTTCTGAACAGTTCCTCTCGGGTCATAAATGTTTAATTTTTAATCTATTTTTCATCAGTTGTGTGTAAGGAAGCAGTTCCCACCTCAAAAGAATCTTTACGAGTGCTTTCTTATGTCTCTGAAGTTTCAAAAGTAATAGTGGCTAGTAATGATTTTCTTTTTCTTTTTAATATACCTCTCATCTTTAAAAAGGAGAGAGAGAGAGTACACAAAGAGCTTTAAGAATGGAATATAACTGTTTTGGTTTCCCAACGCAAGTCAGTGTAATCCATTCTTTTCTTACAATCTGGATCTGGTTTGGCCAAGTCCGGATTGTCTCGGTCAGGGCTGATGTGAATTGCCAAATCAAGCCTCGGGCCTGGTGGGTGGGTGTGTGTGTACGCGCAAACAATCCTAACAAATATGACAAAAGCAGAACTGCACTTGAGATCATTCTACATTTGTAAGAACTTGAATCTTTTAATGTGGCAACACACCATTTTTAAATTCCCTGCCTATTGATATCAAGCACTTTCACTGTTCTCTTTTTCACACCTACTGAGCACATTTGTTTAGGTAAACCTACCCAGATATTTAGGGACGCGGGTGGCACTGTGGGTTAAACCACAGAGCCTAGGACTTGCCAATCAGAAGGTCGGCAGTTTGAATCCGTGTGACGGGGTGAGCTCCTGTTGCTCGGTCCCTGCTCCTGCCAACCTAGCAGTTCGAAAGCATGTCAAAGTGCAAGTAGATAAATAGATACCGCTCTGGTTCGCCAGAAGTGGCTTAGTCATGCTGGCCACATGACCCGGAAGCTGTATGCCAGCTCTTGTGGCCAATAAAGCGAGATGAGCGCTGCAACCCCAGAGTCGGCCATGACTGGACCTAATGGTCAGGGGTCCCTTTACCTTTACCCAGATATTTAGAAACCTGGCGCGAGTCTAAATCTGTTTCTAGTTTGTTGCTATTTTAACTATTCTTAAGTTATTGCCGTTGATCTTTTTCTTGGTGAGAATTTTATTGTTTTCTCTTTTTTGTAAACCAGTTTGAGACAATCTAGTGTGCATGAATTTTATGAAATAAATAAACTATAAATAAATAAGTAAAATGCAGAAATTAAGCAGGCAAAGCTGCTGTTGGCATGACTAGTAACTGGATCTCTCTGTGTGTGTTTAGTATGAACTCCTCTTTGCAATTGCTTTATAATATGTGGTCTGTTTGCAGAGGTTTAGTGTGATCCTGAGGTAAACGGATATTTTACCTTGTCCCGTGTGTTCTTTGGAGTCACAGAGGGTGATGTCATTTATTAGCATTTCAGCTGTCTCTTCAATGGATCCAGGAGCCCTAAACAATAGGTACCTCAGAAGGTATTTATCACGAGTGAATCAAGCAATTGTCTTCTCTTCCCTGCCCACTTGGCCGCATCACATCATGTGCTTGTTAGCAAATTTTGGCTTGGTTGCAAAGTAAACTCTTGCTGAAAGATGCAAAATATAATACAGGGCATGAAAAATCAATATTTGGTGATCTAACTTGTTTACATGCATGCTTCGCCATCTGCCCAGTACAAAAAAAATGAAAGGGAAGGGGGAAGCTATTGTCTCTGTGAAACAAGGGTGATGTCACCACCATTCAACTTGCTCAGGTAGGGAAGGCAATTGTAACAATCATCAGGGACAGAAGCTGAATGGGAAAGGAGTGCCTGGGTGAGGACTGGAAAACATTTCCTCTATACCATAGGTAGGAAAGCATTTTCAAACTGAGGGCCACATTCCCTGCTCAGCAACCTTCTGGGAGCCACAAACCAGTGGTGGGTGGGGCCAAAAGCAAAAGTGGGAGGGGCAAAAATGCAAATATTGCCTTTGTGCTGGGGGCTGGTTTGGCACATAATCCAACCCCTTCTCTATCTTGCATCCAAGCAAGCAAGAGGTATTTCAGACTGGCAAAAACACCTAAGGAGGACCAACGAGAGGTGTGGTCTAAGGAGAAGTGTTGTGAACAAGTCGTGAGGGCCAGGTAGAGAGGTCTAGAGGACAAAGTTTGGCTCTTAGGCTCAAGGTTTCCCACCTCTGCTCTATTATCTGGTGTTCCGGCTGTGAATGTTGTTTCAAGGCTAGCAGTATCCATCAGGGCTGGATTTAGGTTTGATGAGGCCCTTAGCTACTGAAGGTTTGTTGTTGTTGTTATTTCGTCGTTTAGTTGTGTCTGACTCTTTGTGACCCCATGGACCATTGCACGCCAGGCACTCCTGTCATCCACTGCCTCCCGCAGTTTGGTCAAACTCATGCTGGTAGCTTCAAGAACACTGTCCAACCATCTCGTCCTCTGTTGTCCCCTTCTCCTTGTGCCCTCCATCTTTCCCAACATCAGGGTCTTTTCCAGGGAGTCTTCTCTTCTCACGAGGTGGCCAAAGTATTGGAGCCTCAGCTTCAGGATCTGTCCTTCCAGTGAGCACACAGGGCTGATTTCCTTAAGAATGGATAGGTTTGATCTTCTTGTAGTCCATGGGACTCTCAAGAGTCTCCTCCAGCAACAGATTTCAAAAGCATAAGCTACTGAAGGTAATGGGGCCCTTTATATGTCCAGCTGTCCTTTGTCAACGAAAAATTGTCGCTGTTTTTTCTGTTGAATATATGCTATATGGTAATTTATGGACCTGATAGGTATCTAAAGCCATTTGCCACTGTTGCTGTATGTAGGTTTTACTTTATTTGTTTTTTTTATCTTTTATTTTGGAAATGTACATCCAGGTTTTTATTTCTTTAGTTTTTTGTGGGGCCCCCAAGAGAGTGGGGCCCTAAGCTATACCTTGTTTAGCTTATACGTAAATCTGGCACTGGTATCCATGCACAGGAAGGGGAGGAAATCACAGGCTTGAGAAAATCCTGAGGTTTGCATAGGTACCAAAAAACAACCACCATCAACCCCACCCCCTTATGAAAATGCCCCATTAGAATTGGGCATGTTTGGTGTGGAGGACTGACTGTTGGGGGTGGAATTGAAAACTGTGGTGAGTAGTAGTGAGAAAGGAATGGATTCATTAGAATCCTGAATGACGAGCACTCTGCACCGCAGCATTTTGTTGCAGGTTCCTCTTGTGTCTTCTAGAGTGAATACTCTGTTCTGGTCTCAAGCTGCATCTGCCCATCCTTTTATTCATCTTTGCACAAGCAGAGCAGCCGTTCCATTTAGGAGCTGCCCTTTCTTGACAGCAAAGGGGGTGAAGAGGGTGTTGGGATGCAAGAGGGGAAATCAAGGGGGCAGCTTAGGGACAGTGGGAAGAAAGCTTTGCCCCCAGTTATGGATAGACACATTTTCATGCCGTGTCTCGTTTTTCCAATCCGTTAGGGGGAAATGCATAGAAACATGGCTAACAAGAGAAATTTGCACTAAAAGGCTGGTGGATTTTCCTTAGAACATTCCAAAGAAGAATTTGCCCACAGATATGTAAACGTTGAGAAGCTGACGTTAAAAATGGAAGAATCGGAAACCGAGAAGCTGAAATTGACAGAATTGCCCTTCCCTCATAGTAAAGTGGAAACTCTTCCTTACAGCTGGGAATGAAACCTACTATGGGGCCTTCAGAACACTTGACTGCTACACTTTCGTACAATAGCAACCTATTACTAGGACCCCTTTGCCAATTAAAGGACTCAATCTCCCCCTCCCCTGTTTCTAAAAAAGAGCAGATTGTAGCACAAACAATGGAGCTCGCGACACCTCACAATCTCCCCCTCCCCCAAAGCACTCCTTGAATGTGCACAGCTGGGTGTGATCCATTAGCTCCTCTAAAGTGCTGGAAATATTGGCTCTGCCAGGGAATAATGAAAATGCTATATACAATGACACAATAGGCTCTCCTCTTGATTTTTTTTTTTCGCCTTTAAAAAAACCTGTTTCCAAGGCTAGGCATTTAATAATTGCTCCAAGAGCTCATTCCGCAATCGCTCCCGCTTTGTTCTTCGTCCTTGGTTAAAAGGCCTTTGTTACTAAGAATGGATGTCGCTGTGTGGGCTCTGCACATCCTTATTTAAGCATACATTGCCCGCACAATATTGTTGCGTGTGCCACCCCGATCTCTGAGCGGTTTGAGATTTAAGGGTTTCCTGGCACTAACTGAGGGTTCATGTTTCCTTTGGAATGAAGCATAGCAGAGAGAGTGGTGTTTTTCGATATATAGTTTATTTACACATATATACAACCTGAGCTTATGATGGAGGGCTCACCCCATAAATGTCCTGCTTCTCTCATAGCCACAGCCTTGGATTCCAGTAGAAATCGGGCCTCTCACTCACTCACTCACTCACTCACTCTCTCTCTCTCCCCACCCCTTCTCTCCAGCCTGCCGCTTTTGCACCCAGCTTCTAACTCATATCACTCAGCTCTCCACTCTGGTCTTTTGTCTTTCTAACTAACTAACAGTTGTGGGAGGAATGCCCACCCATTTAACTTCTGGCACAGAGTCACTTCCTTTGTTCCCTTAATGGCCCATCACCCAGGCTATCACCTCAACGCAGCAAGCTAGCCTGGCTTATATTTTAATACTTGTTTGATCCAGGGGTTAGGAGGGTCTCTCATACAGCCTACTTCCTCCCCACTCACCGCCCCCAAAAAACCCTCATAACAATATAATAAAAGATTCTTTGCTGAGCATAATGGGTTTCCTTCACATGCATTTCTCAACTCTGTTACTTGGCATTCGCAGAGCTACACCTGGGAACTGCTGGAAAACCTATGTTTTCTCACAAATTAGGAGCATACAGTGGTACGGGTTAAGAACTTAATTCGTTCTGGAGGTCCGTTCTTAACCTGCAACTGTTCTTAACCTGAGGTACCACTTTAGCCAATGGGGCCTCCCGCCGCCTCCGCATGATTTCTGTTCTCATCCTGAAGCAAATTTCTTAACCTGAGGTACTGTTTCTGGGTTAGCGGAGTCTGTAACCTGAAGCGTCTATAACCTGAGGTACCACTGTACTCTGCAATCTCCCTGCTGAAATCAAAGCTAAATTTGCCGACTAATTTCCAGGGGAACAACGTTAACTCTCATCTGACTCAATATTAGCAGGGAATGCAAGTTCTACTTTGGACTGTGGGGAGGACAGTAAAGCAGAATTCTGGCAACCAGCCATTATCCAAAACTCATAACTGGTTTCTGATGACGTATTGTTTCACACAATGATTTTCCAAGAATCCCAGGGTGGGGGATGCTCCCACTTGCTTCTAAGGAAGGGCTGGAGAACTCGTGAGTCTCTAGACACTGGTAGACTCCACCTCCTCTTGACTGACCTGCTGGCTGGGGCTAGTGGGAGTTATGATGCAAGGACGCCCAAAGACCCTCACGTTCCCCATGCCTGCTTGAACTCAGCCCTGATTAAATTTGCTCATGGAAAGCAAATCTGGTGTCATGATTGCTGTCTGCAATGCCCTAGTAAAAGAAAGAATTAGCAAGCGAGCTGAAGGAGGTTGTGGTGACTGATTGGTCTGTCTAGATGTGTATTGAACCATTCATAAGTCAGACTTGTAGATCAATTTGTCTATAATCACCTTAATGTTTGGATACATGAATGGAGAATAAAGTCTGATAAATGTCCGCACTTCTATTGGCTACCAGGCACGTAGGAGAAAATTGAAAGGAGTTCAGCTAACAATATTCACTACAAATATGTCGGTGACACGCTTTCCATATTTCGTTTCATTCGTGCATTTGTAAGTCACTTTTCCCAGCTAAATAAGTAAATCGCTTTCCAAAATAATACAAAACGCTTACTAACGTTTCTAGGTTTCATTAGCCTCAGTGGAAATTGCAGGGTGTTCAATTATCTGTTGGAAAGTGGTATAAATCATTCAATACAGTTGTACCTTGGTTCTTGAACGGAATCCGTTCTGGAAGTCCGATCAACTTCCGAAAACCAAGACGTGGCTTCTGACTGGCTGCAGGAGTTTCCTGCACTCAATCGGAAGCCTTGGAAGCCATGTTGGGTGTTTGACTTCCAAAAAACATTCGCAAACCGGAACACTCACTTCCGGGTTTGCAGCGTTCGGGAGTCAAAACGTTCGAATCACAAGGCGTTTGAGAACCAAGGTACGACTGTATCTGGAATATTCAATCTGGAAGACTCCTGTTTGGGGTGCCTAATTTTATGATAACATAAAATTGGAGTGCCTTCAGCCACTCCAGTCCCAATGGACATCAAACACCACTGAGTGCCATACAGGAAGGAGATGGAAGCCCTGCATGAAGCAAGGCAGGGAAGGACCCCCTTGGTAGAGGAGATGTGAAGGCAACTGGCTTAAAGACTCAGCAGCTCATAGATGTACTGGGCCTGGGGGGTTACCCCGAGCCACGTGGTCCAGGTCCCGTCCCAAATCCAAGGATTCCGTGAGGAGTCAGTCCAACAGGGCCAAGGCAAGAAACTGGGCTAGGTCAGGCACAAGGTCTCAGGCAGGTTCTGGCAAACAGCAATGTTGCTCCCGCAACCTGGGGCAGGGTCCAACAGCCTTTTAACTCTGATGGGGTAATGGCTGGTCCTGATCCCCCAGTGACTCACCTCCCTGTCTCTCCCGAAGGCGAGCACTCAGGTCTCTCCTTCTCTCAGACCTGAGTCTCTGCAGCTCGGGAGATGTCGGTGGGTTACTAGACCCAGAGGCCACCTCAGCCTCTCCTGACCCAACTGGTAGTGGAGCAGCTGTAAGTGATGGCCCAGCTGAAGGCAACGAGGTAATCCCCGCATTTGGAGCCAGGGCAGGCTCAGGCCCCTGACTCGACCCAGCTGGTGCTTGTTGCAGGGGAACCTGTGCAGACTGG
This sequence comes from Podarcis pityusensis, assembly GCF_964106645.2. Classification (NCBI taxonomy): domain Eukaryota; kingdom Metazoa; phylum Chordata; class Lepidosauria; order Squamata; family Lacertidae; genus Podarcis; species Podarcis pityusensis. The sequence goes on along the minus strand of NC_138037.1, from coordinate 16,316,819 downwards.
GGCTCTTCAGGATCAGGCCCCAGAATCGGTTCAGATGCCGCCTGAGGCAGAGGATCAGGTGTGGACTGAGACTCCTCCGGCTCTGAGTCTGAGCCCCAGTCCCAGGCCATCACAATAGGACTCTGGTCTCTAAAACTCAGGTGTATTTCATCTGGTCATGAGAGGCAAGTGTAATGTTATTTTTATTCCTCTGTATGAGCCATATTCTGAGTGGTGGCTCCTGCTGAACTGAAGCAGGCAGCCTGTCCCTGCCTGCCCTTTCTCATGTGCCAATGGGAAATCGAAAGGAGCTTTGTAATGTCAGGTATGAGGTAATTGCCCCACATCCATGAACTTCGTTTGACCCAGCTGAAGCAGACCTAAATCAGCCATTTACTCCACGAGACTTGGACCGCATGAAACGCCGGCCTGGACTCTTTTCTGGTGTGCCCATATGTTTTCATTTTATAGGCAAGCTTACGGCCTATAATGAGCCAAAAGAAGGAGGTAATGGTGAAGGAGGAGGGGAGAGGGAAGGGAGAGAGAGAAATCCCAAGCCATTCTAAGCCATATTGCCGCAACAGTAAATTTTTCAATCAACATTTATTTAAGAAATATGTAGACACTTCAAACGATGGGTGTACGGCAGTTATTAAAGTTGTCATCTGTTGACAAATGGGTTGTAATTATGGTATTTGCAAGAGCATTACACATATGTTGCGCTGACATCTCCAGTTTATGGAAAGAGAATATGAGAGAGAGAGATGTATCTATATTCCTAAAGCAAAGCTGCATCTGTAGATCCAAATCAGCCAAGAGAAGCCTCCAAGGGCTCTTATTTAAATAATAATGGGTTAATATGCTTTATGAATAACTATTAGGTAATGAAAAGGAGAGCTTTGATTCTCTGTGAACAAAAGAGGCCTCACGCAGGGATACTGCTGGCCCTGGCATTAACCATCCAAATTGGGGAGGAGCAGGAGGGTGACGGACTGGCTTCCATCCAGCCTGCTACAGCCATCTTTGTCTTAAGAAATATAACCGCCGCAGTTTTGTTATTTATGATCTTTCATTTACTGTGCCTGCAGGAGCTTTTGCAGGAAGACTTTAATGAGCATAACAAATAGCGAGTAAGTTGAATCCAAAGAAACAACGAAGTTTGGAGTCTCAGCCTTCTGTATTCTTCATGTAGCTTTTATTTTTCCTCATGTATTCTCTATGTGACCCAGGTAATTCCTGCTCTTCCAGACAGAGCAGGTGCAGGTTTCCTTGTTTGGTTTTCTTACATTTATATCACACCCATTTTTCCTCCAATCATGGAGACCAAGGCAGTGCAGATGTGTTTCCCACACCCCGACCCACTTAGCCTTCAGCAAGGTGGCAACCTCATATGCCTTTTGACACACAGGAGAGATTCAAGCAGTTGTGCAGTTGTCTTGATGTGCAACCTTTATGGGCCAGTCCAGACATTTACAAGGTTGCTGAGAGTCTCCGTGTGGAGGCTTCATATGACAGTGAAGTGGGCACATCTCTGCTTCACCATAATGCAGGAAGCATCACATGTGATAAAGCTCTCCATAGGAAAAGTTGGTTGAATGGACATGGTTCACAAGACTTCAGGAAAGGGGAGAGATGCATGGCTTGATTCTTCTTGCAGTGGGGTATCTCCACATGATAACATCTCCCCAAAAGATAGGAGACATCATTTTGCCCCCTTTTTTTGAGAGAGCAAAATTGCACAAATTTGGTCAGAGCCACTGATTTCTCCACCATGCAAAGATTCCTGCTGGCCTAGGAATTGTCTGAAGGAAGTGAAAGCCACATCTGAATGTCTGGGCTGCCATCACTGAACAGTGTGGTGTTTTAATATGGACATTCTGATTACAGAGTCTGTTCATTGTTGGATCCAACCACCACTTGATGTTGCCAGTCATCAAACATAATTCCAAGTCAGGGTCAGCCCTTCCATGAGGCAGAGTGAGGTAGCTGCCTCGGGCAGCAAATTCTGAGGGCTAGAAATGTGTGTTAGATAGCAGCCCTTAAGCTAGCATGCTTCCACAGGGTGTGGTGGAGGACTCTGTTCCATTGCCAATGCTGAAGTAAGTTTGAAGAAAAGTTGGGATTGGCCCATGCTACTTGAATGGGGACTTGAAAACAACTGGAAGTGGATGAAGATGATAGAGTGTTTGGATGGATGGATGGTTGGTTGTTCATTTGAAGGGAGCTGACTAACATCCTAGGTGCTGGAAGAATCTTGCACCAGGAAGCAGCACTGAACTTTCTATGACCAAAAACCAAAAGCCTTCCATGAAGCAGACCAGAGAAGACCTAGAGGGCTCTGTGGTCTACAAGATTCTTGCAGAACCAGTTGCAAGGAATTGCAGATGGAGAGAAGTCTGTTGCTCTCTGTTTTTTCCCCCTTGGGCATTTGGTTGGCCATTATGAATCTGGATGATGGACAAGATGGGTCTCTGATTCAGAAGGCTCTTCTTACGCTCTTTATACCAAAATCTTAATTCTACCTGCTGCTAGTTAGCAGTCAGAGTTAGTGACTGCCGTGGGACTCTCCCAGGCAGTTTTGTTCTGTAAGAATCTCATCTATGATGTTGCATTCTTTGGCATTTGCTTTCCTTGGGAAACATCCCATGAAACTCCTTACGTAGGCCAGATGCCATTTCATTGATGAGATCCAGCACCAATTGGGAAGGATATAGGAATTAAATTATGGTGTTCGTTCAAGCCAAACACACCTATAAAAACAGTTTAGATAATAGGTGTTGCATTTCTTGATTAGCAGCTTTTATAGTTCAATAAAGTGGAATGGAAATACATAGATGAATGGTTCCACAGAAGACATTCCAGAAGTCTACAATAAAAAAATATAGTTCCCAAGACTGAACATCTGTACATATAAAGTTACCAGCACTTCTTTTAACTTCCTTTGATCTTGGGGAAGAAGGAAAGTGAAGACAGAAATTGGCCCCTCATCTAAATGTGTTCTAAAAAGCTGGTGGAAAACAATGAGTGGTGGCGGCATTCCCACCCTCACTGAAATTTGATAAATCTGGTCCAACCACTAGGAAAATTAAAAATTTCATCTTGTGGTGCATTTCCAAGAATTGTTCAATTAACTCTCCATTCAGAGCCATGGCTTACAGCAGAAGCAAACTCTCCAAGTACAGTGATGAGATTTTTCAGGTTGTGTTTTTACTGCTAGTATTAATGCTTGTAAATGATGGGTTTTAAATTGGATATATGTACAACATGTCACAATAAGCAAGTTTCTAGCATAGATCATGCCTTTGCCATAGCCAGGTTTAAATTATGTGATGGGTTGTTTATGAAAACACCTTTTTATTGGGCATTATTAATACCCTGTGTTTAGATTGCTTTTAGCTGGATACTCTTTTTTTTTCATGGGACCTAATGAAAGCAGGAATAAATTCTAGCTTTTGGATGGCCCCAACAGCTGGCTAAATTAAGCCGGGACAGTATAAGTGGAGCAGATTGTATTTCAAAGCCATCGTATTCATTGAAACCATTTGTCCAGATAATGAAAAAAGAACCATTAAAGGGGAGGGTTGTGGAATATTGGAACTATTTTTATTGTAAATATCTAAGCTTCCAGTCAAGCTGCTAGGACACTGAAGTCTGATACCTCTACTGAAAACCAACAGAGAGAGGGGGAAATGAAGGAAAGATAGCTGTGTTGTCCTATAAGAAAAATGCAAAAAACCAAAGAACCACACACACCGAAAAACCAACCACCAAATATTGCAGCCGTATCTTTATTAAGACAGCCAAAACTTCCCAAAAAGAGCAATAGTTTGCAAGTTCTCCAGATCTCTTAACATAGGACAATAGGAAAGCTGCCTTATACAGTCATACCTTGGAAGTCAAGCAGAATCCATTCCGGAAGTCTGTTCGACTTCCAAAACATTCGGAAACCAAGGCACGTCTTCCGATTGGCTGCAGTAAGTTCCTGCAGCCAATCGGAAGCTGCAGAACCCATGTTGGATGTTTGTGTTCCAAAGAACGTTCGCAAACTGGAACACTCACTTCCGGGTTTGCGGTGTTCAGGAGCCAAAATGTACAACTTGCAAAGCATTCGACTTCTGAGGTATGACTGTACTGATTTGGGCCCTTGATGCATTTAACTCAGGACTATCTAAACTGACTGGTAGTGGTTCTCCAGGGTCTCAGGCAGCAGTCTTTCCCAGACCTACCTTGAGACCAGGTTTGAACTAGGTGTCTTCTACATGCAAGGCAGATGCTCTTCCACTAAGCCACAGAACCTTCCCTCATCTTCATCAGGCTAGAAGCTAAACAAAGCAGGTGGGGATTTAGCTAGCGGTAGCATCGAGTGTCTGGGTCTCATCAGTGTCTCTTGCAGCAGTATGGAAAAGAAGGGGAGCCATATCAGGAACACATACCAACCAACAGGGGCACATGCTGGGGGGAAAGGAAAGGAGATATCGTGGGGGGGGGGGGCTTTTGAATTTGTTTTGGAGGCTCCTTCGATTGACTTATGGGGGAAAAGAAAGGAGCTGGTTGACTAAAATGGTGGGTGACTGGCGATCTCGTGGTGAGGGGGGGAGGCTGTGTGTGTGTGGCTAGTTAATGCAAGCTGAGGGGGGGGGGGTTGAATGCTGTATGCCATTTTGTTGCACGTGCTGCTGCAAACTTTGCAGTGCAAAGCCAGGCCAGGGAGCCATCTTAAGTTGAGGCTCCATAGGCCTTGTGGTGCATGTGATTCAGATTCTATTCAGTTGAACCTCTCGTTACAAAGTTGGTTGGACAGTGTTCTCGAAGCTACCAATATGAGTTTGACCAGACTGCAGGAAGACAGGAAGACTGGAGTGCCTGGAACAGGTGAGGCTGCAGGTCCCTTATTTTGGCTGCTGATCCCTTATTTTCAAATCAGTAAGTTGACAGCTATGGTGAGAATGTGTCAGGCTTCGGGGAATCTGGTAAGAATGAAAGGAGTGTCCTTACCAGTTAGTTTCTTTAATAATCACAGTGAGAGACAAAGGAATGCATAACTCTCTAGAAATGGCATTGCTTCCAGTAAAGGCTCACCCTTTTCGTCCTCATTAATCTACGTCACTCCTACATCGGGTAATCTGAGCTTGTTGCTGCTGAGCTTTGAGAGTTCTATCACTCTCAAAGCCCATCTAGTTTTAGGCAAAGGGGGAGGGGTCAGGAATGCTGTCCAAGGACACTGAATCTGCCAGCAGTCTCTCTCCTGGTGTTTCCTCTTCTAGCTGTTCCTCACCCAGTATCTCCCAGCTTTTCCCCTCTGGACTATACCCTTATGCAAACCACTGTTCTAAATCAATACTGTCCTCCTGCCCTTGGGAAGGTTCAGGAGAAGGGGAGGGCAGCTCCCACCATTCCTCCTCAGTCCAGCCCCTGACAGAACTAGGCGTGTGAGCGCACATGATTGCAGCTCCCAAAATGGCCACCGTGATCTTGCTCGAAAAACATGAATGTCCCATTTTTCCCCAGGGCACTTGGCATATATGAAAACATAGGAAGCTTCCTTATACTGAGTCAGACCAGAGGCCCTTCTAGCTATAGCAGTGGAGGCAGAACATAGCCATATGGCTTGTAGTCATTGATAGCCTTGTCATCCAGGAATTGATCTAAACATCTTTTAAAGTTGGCGTCTGCTAGTAAAGTTCTGACTGTAGGATTGGTTCTCGGCCACTTCCCTGCCCCTGCAACCCTTTCCGCTGGGACATGGTATCCAGCCCTCATTGGTCCCAGCTGGCCTTCATTCTGCAGAAGATGGCACTGGCTGACTGGCAAGTAGGGCAAGCTGCAGACATCTCCTGCAGAGAGGGATGGATTGACCCTTCTCTGCCCAGAAGGGATTCTTCGCTCCACACACACACATAAACCCTGTAACATTTTTCGCATCCTGCTGTTCTAAATGAATCACAGCCAGCTTCAGGTCATATCGTCTCCTGTTTACTGAGTTAGACATGGTGGAGAAACTCTTCAGACGAAGTGGGGTCCATTTGTAAATGTTAACTGAAATGGCAAGTCACAGGGCCGAGCTGTAGACATAAAGCTCCTAATGTAACGCGGCTGTTTTAAAGATTTCTAAACATAAATGCCTTGTGCCTGATGGATAATCAGCTAATTAAAAACACGTTCCAGTTACTAAATTGTTAGATTATGAGCCTAAAGGGACAGGAATCTTTCTCTTTTGTTTTTCAATAAAATTGCTGTTATCCAGCCTGAGCCTTTGGGATAGACCAGCTATAAAGCGGAACAAATGAGTGAATAATAAATTCTATAAGGTTGCCAGCAGCCACTGCGTTTTTGTTTCCATTGACCTGATCTTGATAATATCTTCAGCTTCTAAATAATGGGCAGCTGCTTCCCTGCCACCATGAATAAAAGAGAGATGGAGCAGGAGCAGTCAACTGCCAACTTCTTCCCTTCACCTTGGAACTGGCAAAGAGATTGCTTTCAGGGGTAGCCAACATGGTGCCTTCCACATCTTGTTGCACTACAACTCCCATCTTCCTGAGACCATTGACCATGTGGTCTGAGGATGATGGGAGTTGCAGGTCAAAACATCTGGAAGGCCCCATCATAAGCACACTTCCTGGGGAGCGTCTCGTTGAACTCAGTGGATTGTGTAAACATAGGCAGGATAGAGTTATATGTCCATTGGGCTTCAGTGGTAACATGTTTAGCTATTAGGACAAAGATGTCATGGAGGGGAGTAACGGTGTTCCCTACTAGTATATACTCAGGTTGCTGTTGCTATCAGGCAGACTTATAAAGAGATGCTGAACTTATAGAAATGGCAAGTAGTCATTATGGTCCATGACAGGGGAGGAGGAAATTCCAAATAAACATTAGGGTGTTGTATTGTCTTGATTAGGAGCTGGGCCAACTAAAATGTCAGAAGGTAGCAAGTTCTATTTCAAGGAACAAATTTATTTATGGGCTAGTCAATGGTTCTGCACTACTGGAGCTTTTAAGGTTACAAAGCCGTTCCACAATTGGACAGAGTGCATTCATGTTTTCTTAAGAGATTTCTGAACCGAACTTTCTTTTTAAGTTAACCTGGACTGGAGATACTATCTCGGTCTTGTTAATGGCATCCTTGTAAACCCTTTAAAGATGATTGAAGCTAATCAGGATGTAAACCGTTTAAGTAAAACAAATAAATAATGCATGTGTTGAACCATGCTCCCAACTCCTAAAAGAAATGAAGTCAAGTCATGAAGGAACCCCATATCTTCACAAATATCTGTCTGAAGAGATGGATGTCAGTTCCTTCTAAATGAGTTCACTTAAGAGACGTCACCCCCAATGTGCTAATTTGTTGGTGGCGATGGTAACAGTATTTGTTTGATTTCTTATTTGCCCTTCACCCAGGGTGGATTATAATCATTTAAAATTTAAAAATGCAATATTGAAATCAGTTAGAACAAATGATCATCAAGAGAACAGGATGGGGCCTAAAAAAATTCTTTCAGGTGTCAAACATCAGGGTAAAATGCTGTGTCTTTGGCACATGACAGAAATGACATAATTAAGATGAGGAAGAAAATCCACAATTTAGGGCTGTCATGGAGAATTTGTCACGCACACATACACCCACCAAACTTCTGAGGTTGGTGGAACTACCAAGAAGGCTACCTCTACCAATCTTAACACCCAACTGAGCCAGTAAGGATGGAGGTGGCTTTCAGATATTTAGGGCTTTAAACACTACTGTGAGCTCCTTAAATTAGGCCTGAAAACAAACTGGCAACCAGGACAGCTGTTTTAAACAAAGGGTTATGTGAATTCTACATGGATACCAGCCAACAATCTGGGTGCTCATTTTGGACCTGCTGACATTTCCAAACCAGCATGTTGCAGTGATTTAGAGTATCAGACTAGGACCAGGGAGATCTGTGTTCAAATTCCCACTCAACCATGAAGATCAATGTGAGATCTTGGTCTGTCACTAGCTCAAGTCAACCTCACAAGAAGAAGGGGGGGGAATGGGGTGCGGGGAAACATCCTGAATTCTTTGGAGCCCTCAGAAATATGACTGGGTGCCTGCCTTCTGAAATGTTTAATTCCATAATTCCACCATCATAGAATGGAGCATAAAGCATAGCCTGAGAGGGCTATGTTTGTGCTTGTGTGATTACCCCAATTAATTCTTTTGTAACCAAATTCCAGTGCTACCACAAAAGGGTTAATCAACACTCCATTTAAATGCATTTTTAAAAAAGTTATATTCCAGCTCAGATGTAGCATCTTTTTGAGCATCGAGGTGCCTTTGAAAATTAAACACACACAAGATATTTCAGCAAAGAAGAGAGGTATTGTGCATTTAGCATCCATGATGACAGAAAGCACAGTTCAAGCCACATAGATGAAGAACAATGGAGAAACGTTGGGAACAGGAAATATCTGCTGTACACATTAGCCTCACTCTTGCTGCAGTAGATGGTCCAGGTGGGGTCATGTATTGACCAGGAAGGAGCTGTAGGCATTGTTGAAGAGAATAGGCAAATCCCAAAGCATTCATTCTCCAATACGCAGCTGTGATGTACAAGACAAACAAGCACAAAATTGGGCCAGCAACAAAGGCACACAATAGAAATCAAAGGGCAATCCATGTATGGTGGCTTCTAAGAATAATACTCTTTATTCTTCCTTCCTTTTTTCTTTTTTTTACTTAATATATTCTATGCCGTCGGATTTCATGTGATTTTCGCTCTCTCAAAGGTTTGCAATGCCTATACAAAAACCAGAAGTGTACTGAGGCTTCAAAGATATTTGCACAAAATATTGCTTTTAGTAACCTCTAGGAGGTGGAGGAGGAAAGAGACCGGACCTGTGTCTGGTGTTATTTTATAACTATACCATTTGCTGAGCGCCTCATTAGTCTGCCTGCCAGCCAGGCAGGCAGCCACAGCAGCTAAAGGGAACATCCAGATTCCGTAGGGCATGCGTCTTTCAATCTCAGCTGCTAGGGGCAATAAATGCTCTCCTTTGAGTCCAGCTTGTGGTCTCTCTCTTCTGACTGGACCATGCTAGCAGGAGATCAGCAGCTCAGATGCCCTCTTTCCCTGATCCAGCAGGGTTCTTGTTGCATTCTTCTGCCTGCTTCAGGAAAAGAGGGAATAAAGGGGAGGGGGGAGGATTTTCATCACCACAATTCCCAGCACAAGTTGACTTTTCGGTTTATTGATTTCCTGCCGTTGTTCTCATTCTGTCCTTCATTGATTCATAACGTTTCTCGCAGCCCAACTCATTGTGTGTTTACTCAGGAGTCCCACGGACTTCAAAAGGGCTTACTCTCAAGTAAGAGCTAGGAAGGTGGGGGCGGGGACTGAATTCATATTTTAATGCAAACCTGCCTAATCTGCACTTTCCAAAACAATATGTCAAGGGAAACAGAGCTGTCCTTTGAAAGTTGCACTTCTCCAAAGGTGGTGATGCAGCTCTCTGGGAAACTAATGCGTACAGATAATGTATATTAGGGTTAAATGTACTTTAAAATGTATGTGTTACTGATAGGAACTTAAAATAGGCACTCCACTAGGGGAAATTGCTTGCAAAAAATTGTGGATCAGGTAAAATTCCATACAAAAAGTAGAGTATTGGCCAAAATGCTGATGAATGTTATTGATTATTATTATTTCTTAAGGTTCTCAAGTTCATGCAGAAATGTGGAGAACTGAATGAAAGATTGGGAGAATGAGAAACCAAAATTGACAAATGTGTCATCCCTAATACCAGTGCAATGATGTACTCAGAGGTAAGCTTTGTGGAACTTTCTCCCAGGCAAGTGAGTATAGGATTGCAGCCAAAGGGCACATAGGATTGCATTGCTAGTCAGCTTTTTATTTTTTAAGTGCTCGGAGCCATGAAATAAAAACATAGCAATAATAAAATAAAAACCAGCATAATAAAACAGCAGATCCGACTTTATTAAAATAACAGAGAAAAATTTCGCTTCAAAAAATACTGAAATAAATTCCAAAGGGGTTTTAGTGAGGAAGACCTCACTAGGCAGCATGACTCCACCACAGTCTATTGATGCTCATGAGCCAATTGTGTTGATGCTCAATGGAACTGATAGGGCAGAAGGAAGGGAGACCAAAAGTAGGTGAAGCCAGAACCAATGACAGACAGAGCCAACTACTTCTAGTTTTGTCCCCTTTCTCTTCTTCCTCTACAAGGGCAACACCAAGACTAGGGGCTCCCTCTGAGTCTGACATCATTCACAAATATCTGCGACAATTTTACTGATGCCAACACAGTTACTCATGATGAAACATAAGCGCAAGTGATTGTCTCCCATCCTTAACCCAGCATCTGCAGGTCATAAAGCAAAAAAACAAACGGGGGAAAAACCTATGTACAGAAAAATGATTTCATAGTAAATGTTGAAAAACAGGAAATAGTGAAAAGGGCAACTCCGGTAAATGGATTTCCTCAAGGAAAGGAAATGTGGAGGGACGTGGAGGAAAGATTCTAAAACAACTGTCTGAATGAGTGCCAAACAATTATAATTCTCAGCTCAACACAGGAATGAATGGATGCTAAAGGAATCAGAGACAATTTATTCCCCATGCACAATAATTAAAGGATTCAGCTAATGCATTGGGCAAACTGAAATAGTGTGTGTTTCAGGGTGTGTACGAGAGAGAGAGAGAGAATTGTTATATTTTTTTACAATTGGCTGATTCCTGCCTTTATTCGTCCTCTGACTTTTTCTGATCATAAAATTGATCTACACACTGTTGTGGACATGCCATAAACAACAGTGCATTGACCTTCTGAAACTTTGTCTGGAGACAGAGACAGGCAATACTTTGAAGAGTGATGAAGGCGGAAGGATAGAGCCATCATAACCCGTTATGTAGCACATGTTCAAGCCTTTTTCCCACCTCTCTCATCACAAGCCAAACAGGTTTTTGAGGCTTTTGAACAATCTGCTAGACCACTGGTGACACCAAGTCAGAAGTAACCAGCATGCACTCCTCCCTCTCCCTCACCCCGCCCCACACACAGAGAAGCACACCACCAATATTTTTATATATTTTTCATTTCACTTTCAGCTCTCTGGAGGAAAGAAACAGTATCTTCTGCCTTCAGCTCAAATTTCCCAAGTTTTGTTTCACCACAGCCAGTGATGAATTCAATGCCCCTAAATAAAAGGCGCAATTTGCAAAAGCCACCATAAAATGAATTGTGCCCACTTAAAGTGAGAGATGGGAATGGCAGATTTGACAGTACTCATTTCAGGTCTCAGGTGTTTTCCTGCAGCACGTCTGATCGTGGCTGAGACAGTGTGGTGTAGTGGTTAAGAGCGGTGGACTCGTAATCTGGTGAACCGAGTTCGCATCTCCGCTCCTCCTGCTGGGTGACCTTGGGTTAGTCACACTTCTCTGAAGTCTCTCAGCCTCACTCACCTCACAGAGTGTTCGTTGTGGGGGAGGAAGGGAAAAGGAGATTGTGAGCCGCTTTGACACTCCTTAGGGTAGTGATAAAGTGGGATATCAAATCCAAACTCCTCCTCCTCCTCTTCTTCTTCTTCTTCTTCTTCTTCTTCTTCTTCTTCTTCTTCTTCTTAACACTGGGGGTTCAGCCATCCATCCAGCTGAAAGGCAAAAGAAGGACTCCATTGAAAAAATAAAAGAGGTGGCATTGAAAGCTTCCTGCTGATGTCAAACAGGTAGCAAAAGGGCACACATGCCAGCCTTTTGCAAGGGTGTTTGGAAATACCTTTGGCTTGCAGCAGCGTACATCTAGAGTGTGGGGAACTGCCTCAGACACAGTAATTTGAGCAAGTCTGTACACACGAATGCAAATTGCACAGGAGCAGATATGGGAGTGAGCTGGTACACAGCAGACATAGCCAGACAAGGGAATAACATTGGGCATTATGCAGAGTACCCAACACGGAGCATGGGAGCCCTTTAGAGCTCATCTCTAGGCAGAAAGTCACATGATTAGAGCAAATATGAGAGAGCGTAATTGCACCAGCAGTTGGCTTGGCTTCAACTGAGGATAAATCAGTGTAAATACATATATACGTGGCTTACTACTGTTGGGTATAGGCAACCTTGCATGCCTACAGTCAGTACAGGGAAGGGTTGAGACTAATACAGAGTCAGGGGAAATAATCATTGTGGTTTCCTACTAACACCTAAACTATGCCCCTTCCTCCTATGCTCTCTCTCTCTCTCTCTCTCTCTCTCTCTCTCTCTCTTTTCTTGCATGAGGATGTCAAGACAGTAGCTCCAGTCATGTAGTGCAGAATCTGAAGCTATCCTTGTGAACATTGTTGTAGGTTGTTGTGAGCGGGGACTCACAGGGATTAGGCTGCGTGATGCCTAAATCCCTTCTAATTCCAAGCAAGACCTTCTGAGGTGTTAATGCTGTGAGCCATTGCAACTTAGGCTCAGGTTGCATATATGGGCAAATAAACCATATATCCTAAAAACACCACAGTCTCCTCTGCCCCTCATTCCAAGAAAACCAAACTCTGGGTATATACCTCGAACCCCTGGATTCTTGCACTGTTCAGAGATTGGGGTGGGGTGCATGTAACTGTTAAGCAAAGCACCTTTACTTTACCAGTGGGGCTGCTGTGTGTTTTATTGTTCATTTTAAGCAATGCTAGTGATGTGTGAATCAGACAATATATATGGTGGGACTGAGTAGCTCCAGATTTTAGCTCTGAGATTAGATGATAGATAGATAGATAGATGATAGATAGATAGATAGATAGATAGATAGATAGATAGATGATAGATGATAGATGATAGATGATAGATGATAGATGATAGATAATAGATAGATAGATAGATAGATAGATAGATAGATAGATAGATAGATGATAGATAGAACCAATTTTATTTTTTAAAAACCCAGATACTACAGGGGTGGGGAACCTCATGGGTGCTCTGGGTACATTTCCGAGCACAATTCAAAGTGTTGGTGTTGACCTTTAAATCCCTAAACAGCCTCGGCCCAGTATACCTGAAGGAGTGTCTCCACCCCCATCGTTCTGCCCGGATGCTGAGGTCCAGTGCTGAGGGCTTTCTGGCAGTTCCCTCACTGTGAGAAGTGAGGTTACAGGGAAACAGGCAGAGGGCCTTCTCAGTAGTGGTGCCCGCCCTGTGGAACACCCTCCCATCAGATGTATAAAACAACTACCTGACATTTAGAAGACATCTGAAGGCAGCCCTGTTCAGGGAAGTTTTTAATGTGTGACATTTTAATGTATTTTTAATCTTTGTTGGAAGCCGCCCAGAGTGGCTGGGGAAACCCAGCCAGGCAGGCGGGGTACAAATAATAAATTATGATGGTGATGGTGATGATGATGATGATGATGATGATGATTATGATGAAGGGCCTGACAGGGACACTGGGAAACCACTTTTGAACCCCTGGCCTGAGGTTCCCCATCCCTGTTTTAAACATGATGGTTGTGCTCTGCTTCCAAGATCAGAGGCAGTCACACTTCTTTAAAACCAGTTGCTGGAAACCATAGGACGGGAGCGTGATCTTGTAACTCTGGTCCTTCTCACTGGCATCCGGCTGGCCATTGTGGGAACAGGATGCTGAACTAAATGGGCCATTGGCCAGATCCAGCAAAGCTCTTCTTATGTGATCATGGCTCCGTTTAAATGAGTGATACATGGGCGGCTTCTTTCTGTGCAGCTTCTGCCTGTGCTCCCTGGTTTATTAAGCGATATCTTGTACTCCATCTGGATGTTACAGAATTTCGTAATGAACATCGCTAACAGACTGCATAATATATCTAAGGTTAGAAAGCAATTATTCCAAGGGAGAAATTATCCAAACAAGACACACGTTTCTAATGCACGCTGATCCCTCCCCACCCTGCCACTACAAATTGTTGCATATAGCCCAGAAAGCCCAGAAAGACGCACTGGTTGCTAAAAATAAACCAACATTAATGATAGAGGAATAAATTTGATTTGCAGCCGCCACCTCATTTCCATTAAAGGCTGCACCACTTAAGGAATATATCTAAACCTGGATAATTTATGAATTCCTTAACTTTCATTTGCATACTATGGTAACATGAATGTAAAAAATAAAGATGTATGCAGCAAGTTCTGCTACTCTTGATGTCATAATGCCAAGTAGGGAAAACAGAGAAGAGCACAAGAATGGCCCATCTAGCCCAGCAACCCATCATCTCAGTGGTCATGTAGATGCCTGATCAGTACATGAGCACTGTACTCCTTTCCCAACTCGTGATTCACATCAACTGGCACTCAGAGGCTTCCCTGACATAAGATGAGCTGATACCCACAAGTCTAGGGGTTCTTTGAAAAAAAGAATTTGGCAAACAGACAGAACATAGGTCTGCCAAGAACAATCAGTCAAGTGCAACCTGCATGTTCTGGGTGTTAGGATATTGATGTTCCATTCCACCTTAAGAACAGGCATGTGGAGTTGTTGTATGTCCTTCCAGCACAGCCTGCTGGGAACTTCCGTTGTGTATAGCTTTTGCTTATGCTTCCTGCTCTTGGACATGAAAGAGAGCAGGCATGTTTTCTTTGTCCTGAACTATGCTGAATAAACTGCTTGTAAATATGCTTTACATATGCCTCTGTCCGCCAATTCTGTTACGTGTTATTCACTCTGCTGATTGAAGCGTGCTCAAGCTTCTGAAGCTGTGTGCCGCTGTTTTGATGCTGTTCCAAGGACTGGGGTTCACCCGGCTGCCGGCTGGTGGGCTGGAGCCAGCTGAGGGCCTGCGAATTGCCCCCGTTCCCTTGGACACATCCCAACACTGGGAACACTAGGTGGAGGGGCAGGACCGGAGTGGGGAGCTCCTGCTTGCCAGCTTCTGGGAGGCATATCTCTGGTCACTGTGGGAAACAAGATTCTGAAACAAATGGACTCTCAGTCTGGCTCAGAAAGACTTGAGCAATATAGGGTTGCCATATCTTGAAGAGGACAGCCCAACACACTGCCAGCCCGAGCTGGAGGAACAAGGCATAGGAGTGTCCAGTCCTTTTTTTCTGGGGGGATGCAGGGGTACACATACCCCTAAACATTTTGTCTTGCCCTGACTGCCGGATGGACAGACCAACCGACGTGCCAACTGTCTCCGCAGTAGCAGCGCGGACTGGAGCTCCGTCAATCTTCCCACCGGTGCACAGGGAGGGGAGTCTGGGGCGGCCACGGTGGAGGCGATGGCACTGCTCCTTCTCCTCCTTTTGCCTGGTTAGAGCCAGCCAGCGAACACTCACCCCTCCTTGCTCAAGCCAACCCCGATGTCGCTGGGGGCCTTCCCGTCCTCTCAGTACCACTGCTTCGAGTCCCTTGTCTGGGGGTTGGTAGGGGGCTAGGGGGAAAGGGGGCAAGGGGAAGAGGGAGTAGCCAAAATGAAAGTACCCCTAAACTTTTTTTTTTTTAAGAAAAAAAAGCACTGGGAGTACTCATGCACCTCTTTCCCTGGTCCAGGTTGGCAGTGGCTGTGGCATGCAGAGTAGCCCAAGCCTAAGCCCACCCTATCCTTTAAAATGTAAAAAATCTGCCCAGATGGGCACGTTGGCCCTCAAAAAGAGGACATGTCCAGGTTTTCCCGGATGTATGGCAACCCTATCAATTAGGGCTAAGATGAATGGGCTTTATTCCATTTGAAGAGGACCTTCTGACAAACATTTGATACTTTATTAGCTTACTTTGGGGCTGTTTTGTTTATTTCCTGATAAAAGGTGGAACAAAGGAAGCTGCCCTATACTGCGTCAGAGCATCGGTCCATACAGCTCTATATTGTTGATCCTGATTAATAGTGGCTCTCCTTGGTACAAGGCAGGGCTTTCTCCCTGTCCTACCTGGAGATAGAGGGGATGGAATTTGGGACTTTCTGCATGGAAAGCAGATGCTCTACCACTGCGCTACCAAATGCCAGAATGCCATGGATGACATTCAACAACTTTGACACCATTACCAACCGATCACAAGAAGATGAAGTTTAATCATAAATGAATCCAGTTTTGACTCTAACCTTCACCTTGCTTGGAATCTTATTCACTTTGCCCACTTGCTGATTAATTAAATGCGTCCATAAAAAGCCTCTGTTGTAAAGCCTGAAGGTACAATTATTATTTCTACCCAGATACACCATCAAATTGCTCGGCTGTGTGCACAAGAGAGACAAACTTGGGTAGGTATGTTTTGATTCTGATGGGGCTAGATCTGAAAATCCCACTCCAAAACCTTTCTCAGCTCCTCCTCTGCAAAATTTTGCAAGTTAAAATGAAACAACCCCTTTTGTCTACTCGTTTAATTGAAAATGCAGAAAGCAACACCAGCTGTGGGACTTCAAAATGTCGAGTGTGTGCAAAAGGAAACCACACCCACAGAAACACACACACAAACACAAAAGATTCCCTCTGGTCCACTTTGGCATGTTCCTGATTTGTTTGGTGAAATGTTATTCATTTATAGATCTTTTTCTACAAGAAGCAAGGATGTTTGATGTGCAGTGGTTCTGGCTACATATTGTTGTAATAGAATAGTAATAATCGGGTTTTCTAAAATTAAAAAGTACATTGTCACATTGATAAAATGTTTCTGTTGGGGGTGTCACATAATTCAGATGAAAACAGAAACAGGAGTGCAAATATCCAGTGAGAGCCAGTGTGGTGTAGTGGTTAAGAGCAGTAGACTCGTAATCTGGTGAACCGGGTTCACTTCCCCGCTCCTCCACATGCAGCTGCTGGGTGACCTTGGGCTAGTCACACTTTTTTGAAGTCTCTCAGCCCCACTCACCTCACACAGTGTTTGTTGTGGGGAAGGAAGGGAAAGGGGAATGTTAGCCACTTTGAGACTCCTTCGGGTAGTGATAAAGCGGGATATGAAATCCAAATCCAAACTCTTCTTTGCTTATTCATCCCAAGCTTGGAATGGAAATCAATCCAGCAAATGAAATTGGTGTTCACCATGGTTTCTGCTTTCAGTCTACAAATGATCTACATGATTGTTTATAACCCACCCTCCTAATTTGCCTTGTGAAATGATTGGGCGGAATAACATAATGACAACAGTGTTTACACAATTTACGAGATTAATTAAGGGATTTGTGCAAGTTGCATAGATTCACCACAGCGAGTTGAATAACGTAGCTTTTGGTGGAAGATGAACTGCGGCAGAACAGAAACAGAGTTGCATGCAACCAATACACAGTGAGGCAGGGAATACCACCCTGGTGCCTTCTTACATCTCTCTTTTCCATTATGCACATTTGCACATAATAGGGATTAGGGACCTCTGAGACTCGGTGAAAGAAAAAGGCAGATCAGAGGCCTTTTCTCTTTCCCCACTTCTACCCTCCCCACAGTGATTTTCTTCTTCGCCGTTCACTGCTTTGACAAAATGGCTGACTTGGCACCTCTTGCTTCCCGAGAGGAAGCCCATCTTCCAGCCTGGATCTGCTCTACTGCCTTCGCCCTGCAATGCAAACGTCTATGAAGATTTTGTGGTGTTTTCTTTAACCTCTCCCCACCAGGCTCAAAAATACAGTTCGTGTCTCAGGTGGCATTGTTCCCGAGGCCATTAAATCATTTCAGCTTGAGACCATTGATGTGTTATATTTTTCTAATGCCCTACATTGCCAGTGTTATTCGCTGTGGGAGAGAGCTAAAAATAAACATGTACTTTAGCTCTTAGATAGTGTGTTGATACTGTTCTTCAACAGGGAAAAGGTAGAGAGTTCTGCCAGCCAAGGCGACGTTCTTTCTTCTCTCTCTCTCTCTCTCTCTCTCTCTCTCTCTCTCTCTCTCCATCTCGCTCTCTCCCTGGTGAAAGTGCTAAATAAATGCAATTAAGCAGATGCATCGAGAACCCAAGGTGTTCATCTCGGTTATTATTTTGAAAAAATACTAACGTTGAAACAACTTTATTGTGGCAGCAATTGACTAATAGCTGGACTTGGGGGAGGCACTTTAATAGGCCAATTGGTGGGGCGCCGGTGTTGTGCATTCAAATCACTTTTTTAAAAAATGGATTGTTTTGAAGCAATCACAATTGCTCCATTTCAAAAAAATAAAAAATCCCAGCTTTAAATTAGGCTTAATAGTTACCTGTCTCACAAGGTAGCTGTGAGGTTCATACATACAGTTGGGAGAAACTAAATCTCAACAGACTTAGACTGCCACACAAACCCTAGGTGAGAAGTGATGGAATTTAATGGGGGGGTGCCACTGCCACATCCACAGTCTTGTTAGTCACACTTGCTGGGGCAGAAAGGGGAAGGCGGATAACAGCTCCAGCCTGGAACAGTTGCTGCAGTTGAGCCTGATACCCTCATGCCATAGCATAGAGTGCTTCGGGTTCGGGTGTGGACTGTGCCAGCTGATCACAGTGCAACCATGGGTTGAAGCACAGGCAGCAAAGGTAAAGGTAAAGGACAACTGGACCGTTAAGTCCAATCAAATTCAACTATGGGGTGCAGCACTCACCTCTGCTTCCAGGCCAAGGGAGCTCGCATTTGTCCACAGACAGCTTTTCCGGGTCATGTGGCCAGCATGACCAAACCGTTTCTGGTACACGGAACACAGTGACAAAAGCCAGAGGGCATGGAAACACCATTTTCCTTCCCGTCGCAACAGTACCTATTTATCTACTTGCACTAGTATGCTTTCAAACTGCAGGGTTGGCAGGAGCTGGGACAGAGCAACGGGAGCTCACCCCATCGTACTGCCGACTTTACGATCAGCAAGCTAGACAGTGGGAACAGCTGGTGTGCACAGACTGGCAGCTATATCACCATACCCTTCAACCGCCCCATGTTTAGTGGGATATCCTAGATTCACAGAAGCATTCCCAGCTTATGTTTAGATGTGGGAAAGTCCCGCTTTCCCCCTCCAGAACCACCACCACCAAGATTGGGGAGGTGGATGAGCCAGCCGAGCCTCTCCATAGCCACTGTTGCCAGTCTCCTCCCTTTGGCATCTCATAGGGGCTGCTGGGAGGGACGTAGGTGGCACTGTACCACCATAGAGCCTAGGACTTGCCGATCAGAAGGTTGGCGGTTTGAATCCCCGCGACAGGGTGAGCTCCCGTTGCTCAGTCCCTGCTCCTGCCAACCTAGCAGTTCGAAAGCATGTCAAAGTGCAAGTAGATAAATAGGTACCTCTCTGGCGGGAAGGTAAACAGCGTTTCCGTGTGCTGCTCTTGTTACGCCAGAAGCGGCTTAGTCATGCTGGCCACATGACCCGGAAGCTGTACACCGGTTCTCTTGGCCAGTAAAGCGAGATGAGCGCTGCAACCCCAGAGTCAGTCACAACTGGACCTAATGGTCAGGGGTCCCTTTACCTTTACCTTTTAGTGGCTGCTGGAGTGTGGGCAAAAGAGGAGATGTTGCAGCTGCTGAAGCCCAGCCCTGAGTGATGCACTGGAAGCAGCAGCAGCTCTGGCCCACCTGCAACAGGAGCCACTGGCCTTGCCAGTACTGCCAGAGTAATCTCACCACAGGGGCTGTCCTCGTCTCCCTCATGCACCAGAGTCCAGCAGAGGAGAGGCGTGGTGCTGCCACCACTCCTCCTTCTCCCCATCACTTCTGTCCCCAACATGATATCCTGGGTCCAGATCTAAGAATGCTGGCAGGTATGGCTATATCTTTCTTTTTCCTTTCTCCTTATGTGTTGGAACCCCTATTTGGGGACTTCTCTGGCTTTATTTTTCTGGCCCATGTAGGACCAGTCTGGATAGTTAGCCTTGGTGAAGACTTGACGTTTTTATCCCCCCAAAAAGTTTTTGATTGAGTTTCCACTGAAATGAGGCTGCATTTTAATGTTTTAATGTTGTATTTTAACCTTGTTTTTTAAGCTGTATTTCAATCAATTGTTTTTATATTTGGTGTTAGCCACCCTGAGCCCGGTCTTGGCTGGGGAGGGTGGGGTATAAATAAAAGTATTATTATTATTATTATTATTATTATTATTATTATTATTATTATTGCAGTAGCTTACACAGGCCAACACTGTCTTAAAATGCCAGAAACCTCATTAACTTGCTCCATATCCCGCCCTCATTTAAATGCAGTCTTCTCCACCTCTCTCTCCTACACATACACAGATAGTCGATATTAAGAAGTGTATGAAAGCATATATTTTTTTAATTCTCTTTCTCTCCCTCTCTCTTTGTTGCTACAAATTTAGACTACCTTCTGCAAGGAAAGGTCTCTGGACGATTCACCTAGAATTCCAGCTCCTCTGTACCAGTTCCCCACAGCATGCAGGAAAGGTTGCTGTGACAGATGTTTAGAGGAATAATTGCTACAGCGGTTCCTGCTCAAGCTTCAGATATGAGACAGCAGTGGGGGCAGGGAGGGTTGGTGTGCTGTTGTGCACACACCAGTGTGTGAGAGGGAACCATGACTCTCCAGTCCCTTTACCTGAACAAAGCTTATGCAATCCAGAATGCTAATCGCTGCACACAGAAGCTGCCATTGTCCTTACAATAGCAGGATGACTTCATATTGATCAAGCACCACAAAGATGGGGGGCCCAAGATCTCATGTCACCCATACCTGACTTCAGAACTTGAGCCCTTTCGGCAGACGGATTCACAAAGTAGGGATGGGAGAATCTCATGATTTCAGTTTCTCTCAATTTCTCATTTTTCCAAAGTCCTGTTCTCCACATTTCCACATCAAACTGCGAAGGCTTTTGTTGCTTGGTTTATTTTTTTAAAAAATAATACTCATGAAATTCACCAGCATTTTAGTGTAAATTTATCCCACTGTTATTTATTGATCTGTTTCATAAAATGCATGTACCGCTTGGTTGCTAAAACAAACCAAAACCCTAAAAGCGGTTTAGAGTAAGATTAAAACAACAGAATTGTCAATATATAAAAAAGTGAAAGATGAATATTCGAAACCTTCAAAAAATAGCTAAAATTGGCAATGAGCTAGAAAACAGATGAAAATGCATGCCAACATTATACATATTTGATCGTGTTGCCTAAACAACCATGTTTTTAGCAGGCACCAAAAAGAGTACAATTGAGGCTCCTGACTGGTGTCAATAAACAGAGAGTTTCAAAGTGTGCATGTTGCACACCAAAAGATCAATTCCTTACTAAAGTGGGGCCACACACTGCACCTTCCACCATGAACAGCATCAGTCTAGATGGTCTTAGGAAGTGGGAGATTGCTCTGTGGACTATTCAGTTTTAGAACAATACTGCATGCAGTGTTTTTTGGATCGACCTATTGACGTTGCTTCCATGTTTATCCAAACTTCAGTGTGTTTTTTGAAACGGCATGGCTAATGAACTGTTTTGAGAAGCTGATGTTGTGTTTTTGTTCATCTTGCTATCATTATGATCTCATTCTGATGTGAGCAGCTTTGGGCACCGTTTACTGGGGAGCAAATAAACAGGAGACGATGCTAATGGTGACCTCGCTTACTGTCATGTTTGCATCCCTAATCTCAAAGCACAAGAACACTGATTTCCAGAAGGAGTGATGCCAGGCGATTTTACCCAACAAGCTTGTTTTATCTATTTCACTTTCTGCCACAAAATAAGGATCACAGGATGCTGCCTAAAACAACATCATACTGTTGGTCCATCTTGTCCAGTTTTGTCAACACTGACTAGCAGTGACTCTCCAAGGTTTTAAGAAGACGTCTCTCTCAGATAAGGATGTGCAAAACTGCCTGTCTCCTTTTCTGTCTCTCCCCTCCCCTCTTAAGTTCATTTCTGCATCAGTCAGCATTTTTTAAACAAAAGAAAATCATGGAAATTTGTGTTCAGCGCACAATTTTGTCTAATTTACAGGCATAATCATTCAATGTGTGCTCAACCGTGTATACGTGCATCGCACCGAGCAAGGAAGTGACCCTAAAACGGCACAAAAACATCACAATGAGAGGCGGGGGGGAGGTGGAACAGGGGCAGAACAAGGTGTTTGCAGGCTTTTTCAATGGTGTTTCAAATATACGCAATTTCACTAACACTCATGGTGTCTCAGAACACAAACCCCGCATAAATGGGGGGTTGCATGTCTACATTTTTGAAAGCCATTTCCCCTGCACTTTTGCATGTTATCTCCGCTAATACAGTGGTACCTCGGGTTAAGTACTTAATTCGTTCTGGAGGTCCGTACTTAACCTGAAACTGTTCTTAACCTGAAGCACCACTTTAGCTAATGGGGCCTCCTGCTGATGCTGCGCTGACGCTGCACGATTTCTGTTCTCATGCTGAAGCAAAGTTCTTAACCCGAGGTACTATTTCTGGGTTAGCAGAGTCTGTAACCTGAAGCGTATGTAACCTGAAGCATATGTAACCCGAGGTACCACTGTATGTGCATTTTATGCACACTATTCCCTAACCTACTTATTCTTGTACATATTTGGGGCGGGTCTGGAGAACTGTGCTACAACATTCAGAAAAAGACCCATTCTGTAGGGTAGCCGTGATTCAATTCTGCATATACCCTTTTGGAAAGTGAGAATTTAGATAGGTTAGCATTGAAATACAAGCCATGCTTAATTTCTCTACCACCCACCATCCCAGCACTGCCTGGCAATGCCTGGGGGTGGAATCCGGAAACTCTTGCATGCAAAGTGCCTCGTATAACTGAGTTTCGTAGCCTGTTTGCCGGATGGCTTTCAAATCATTCACTCACATAATCACACAATTTCTCTTTTGGAAAACAAGGTTGGAGCCTAAAATGTGGGGGGGGGGGAGCATTGATTAAGCTACAACGCAGGAGCAGATAAAGTTTATCCGACCCAGTGGCACATATAAGCCTTCCTTTGTTCTGTGACACTCTGCTGTGCTTTTGGCACTCTCCATATTAGGAGATGCAACCTTCGCATTCTGACATGAGCTAAAGGCAGGCTCTTGTTATAAACAGCAGCCGATAGCTCGCTAATTACGGCTATCTTTCTATAAGCAGGAGATGGCTGTACCTTCCTGCTTGTTGCAATTAGCAAACACCGACAGCTAAGGCCTTGACACAATCCAAGGCTTTCATTCTCCTCCCACATAAATGAAGTCATAATGCACTTACTGCAAAAAAAGAAAAGACAAGACCCCACAAGAAACAGCTGTGAGGTTTAACGCACACAAGGCTTGATAATATTAATGCTTAACAGTTACATAAGCCATTCTGATTTTTTGTTTTTTGCCTTGGCCTTCGTTATACAAATTGAGTCATTAATCTGCTTTCCTGGTCTGTGAGGTGGGAATGACATAGCCCAGTGTGCAAAGTTCCCCCACCGTCCTCGGTGGTAATCAAACGGAGCTCTGAGAGATAGCCATGGAGGGAAAATCTGTTTCCAGTGGATTTATGCAGGAAACTTGGCAATTCTGACCTGGCTGAGCTTGGCCTGTGGTGGATGACTTCTGGATCGAAGCACCAACATACGTCCAAGCTGCTCATGCTCTGTTGTTTAAAAAAAATCCCAACTAATCATGAGCAGAATTATGCACCCTGCCCCAAAATACTGTATGTATATTGTGTATCAAAGAGTCAAGACTCATGCTGTGCTGTATGGTTGAAGCATAAGCTTATAAGTATTAATACATGGGTATTTTTAGACGGGACGCGGGTGGCACTGTGGGTTAAACCACAGAGCCTAGGGCTTGCTGATCAGAAGGTCGGCGGTTCGAATCCCTGTGATGGGGTGAGCTCCCATTGCTCGGTCCCTGCTCCTGCCAACCTAGCAGTTCGAAAGCACGTCAAAGTGCAAGTAGATAAATAGGTACCGCTCCAGCGGGAAGGTAAACGGCGTTTCCGTGAGCTGCTCTGGTTCGCCAGAAGTGGCTTAGTCATGCTGGCCACATGATCCGGAAGCTGTACGCCGGCTCCCTTGGCCAATAAAGCGAGATGAGCACTGCAACCCCAGAGTCGGTCACGACTGGACCTAATGGTCAGGGGTCCCTTTACCTTTTACCTATTTTTAGACAGATGCATTGTTTTACACATTCATTTATGTGCTTGCTTCTTTCGAAAATCTGGAGTGCGCATGCATATGTTAGGTATATAGTATTATACGCATATAACCATGTGAGAATTGTTCGTATTTTTCAGCAGAACAATAAAATGACATTGAGGTAACAAATAGTATATACCTCACCAATCAGCTTAGTACATTGATACAGATGGATCAACCCCCCCACAGAAAGTCTGGGTGAACAGATGAGGTTTAAACAGACTTCTAAACGTTAACAGGGTAGGTACCTGCCTGGTGTCCATAGGCAGCACATTCCAAAGGGCAGTTGCTGTCACACTAAAAGCCCAGGCCTTAGTCGATGCAAGATGAACCCCAGGACCATATGGCATTACTGAAAGTGTCTTTCCTGAGGACTGGGCCGTGGTCTACAAAGTGAGGTGTTTCCCAAGATAATCTGGTCCCAAGTTGTTCAAGGCTTTATACACCAACAGCAAGGCCTGAAACATGATCCCGTAGCACATGAGCAGCCTGTACAGCTTTCTCAGCATGGTTGTTATGCTCTGTCAATAGGGCATCATCTTCAACAGCCTTGCTGCAACATCCTACACTAGCTGCAGCTTCTGGACCAACCTTAATGGAAATCATCAGTGGCTACAAATGATGGTGGCTATATTACCTCTAGGATCAGAGACAGTAAGCCTCTGAGAACCAGCTGCTGGGAATCATTGGTGAGGAAAATGCAGTTGCACTGATTTCCTGCTTGTGTGCTGGTCCCGACGGTTAACCATGCGGCGAGGTCTGAGTCCAGTCTGAGGTCAAGGGTGCGGTATGGAGGCTGTCCATCAAAGCTGAAGCTGGATCCAAGGCAGGGAGTCGGGTGAGGTCAGGAACTCTGGCAGAAGAGCAGGACAGGGTGCAGACAGGAACACGCTACCAACAATGTTGCTCCCGCAACCTCGGACTCGGGCTGGCTGGCTTTTATCTGCCCCGAGGCATAGGGCGGCCCCGGTCCACAGGTGACTCGCCTCTCCTGGCCTGGAGGCGAGCACTCCACCTGCGGGAACTTAGTTCCCTCCACCTCTCTGCCCTGAGCCTCTGCAGCTCAGGAGAGGCTGGAGGGTTACCGGACCCAGAGGCAACCTGAGCTTCCCCTGATGGGACTGAGAGTGGAGCACCTGCAGACAATGGGTCCTCCATCCCCTCAGGGGCCAGAGCAGACTCAGCTGGTGCCTGCACCTGAGGATCCAGCACAGGTGAGGACCCTTCAGGCTCAAGCCCCAGCCCCAGCTCAGCTGGTTCTGGAGGCGGGGACTCCTGTGCAGGCTGGGATCCCTCAGGTTCAGCCTCCGAGTCCGAATCCCAGGCCATCACAGCTTGCAGTTTCCAAATTGGCATCTAGTTGGTCGCTGTAAGAACAGGATGTTGAGCTAGATGGGCCTTGGTCCAATCCTGCATCTCGGTCCGATCTGTGTTGTTTATCACAGGGGCAGAAATTGAAAAGGAGATGCTTAACCCGTACCTGGAGAGGGAAGCATAAATAACAGCTTGACCCCACCAACTGGAACGGAAAAGAACAAAATCCCATGGCCACTGCTTCCACCTCACCTTAAATGAAATTTCTACGTGGTACGGTTTAAATCAAATAAAAAGGGAGTCTATTTGCCGTTCGCAGCTTCTAGGAAATGACTCCTTTCAATGAGATACATTAACAATGCATGTTGTGTATATCCGAGGCAGATAAGCATGGCCTCAGTGGGTGGACGCAATCCAGGATTATTATATTTTAATAGATCCGTAGGCTAATGATAAGTGCCGTGTAAATCACACGTGGTCTCAAAAGCTACCTTGGCAAAAAGAGGCAGCAGATCAGGAGGAAATGTGGCCTTCCCTGATGGACAACAAACCGGAGCATTTGCAGGGTTTATGTGAGATAACACATGTGTTTCCCAGCGCTTGTGAAATTCGGAACAGGTGTGCAGATGTTTACAATCATTACATAATTTCCAGTGTGGATAACAAATATTGAAAAGCTCATAACAAAAAACAGTTCCTAAATTTGTTTTGCTCTTTTGCATTGTCTGAATCAAGCACCCTATAAAAATCAATGGGCCTTTGGGAGAGGAACGGAAAGAAATCCAGTAATTAGTTGCAGGGATGGGGCTAATTTGTGGGGGACGAGGAATTCAGCAATTTTTACTCATTTATATCTGCTTGGATATAGGTTTTTTAAAACAGCAGCAGCAGCAGCAGCAGCAGCATGTATTTTCGTTCTTGGAATACGAAGCAATAATACTGTAACATACCGCATGCTGACATAAATATAGAAAGTTCAAAAACATCCAATAATAGCAATATATACTGTCTCCTAATGTTAAATATTAAATATTATGAATGGCATTGCTTAAAGAAATCCTTTTGTTAATTTTAAATAAGAGCCTTTATTTTTATTATCATTATTCAAAAGTATAATTAATGGCATAAATAATACAGTGAAAGTAATCCTTGTAGGCTGAGCTTCCAAAGCATTTGGAAGAATAAGAAAATCATTTGAAGAATAAGAAAATCATAGAACCATAGGCTTGTATAGTTGGAGGCTGCCTAAAGCTCACCAGTGAAAGTGCCTCTTTTGCAAGAAACTTATTCTTGTGAAGAAGGGGCATCACATCAATGATCTTACTGGGGAAGTTGTTCCAGAACAGAGGGGTCAACACTGGAAAGACCCTTTTCCATGAGCCTCCTTTCCCATCTCACTGAGCAGAAATACCTAGAGAAGATCCTTAAGCAGAAGTCTTAAAGGACAAGGAGGCATTTATTTGGTCATCCTCGACTCTAATTGTTCAGTGCTGACTTATCTTTGAAAGCTTTCATAAGGCTTATTGAGATAATATATTACCTTTAAACATTCATAACACACTATATAAATCCCCTGTATTATTGAGGAGAGTGGCTACTTAGCTTCCATTCTGCCTGGGATACTGCAGTTTAGTGATGGGGTGGCGGGTTGATTCCACTTGCATTTAATTTGCACTTTCTAAAACAAGACACAAACTGAAACACAGACATATTTTCCAATTTGCACTTCTCTGAATTTTGCAGTGAAGCTCTCCAGCAAAGCAATGTATACAAAAAATGCACATTGCAAACGCATATGAAAGCACATATTAGTGAAAATCACATACGAAAATGCATTGTTTTAGGGGAAATGCTTTGCAAAATCACGCGCAGCAGACAAAACGCCGTGCAAAACTGTGCAGGGAAGGAGAAATTCACACCAAAGTGTCATTGGAAATGTAGAGAATTAAGTTTAAGATTGGAATCACGGGAAACTGAAATGGACAGATTCACCGATTGGCATAGAGACCATTAACCCCACCATATTTCATCTGCCAGGCTTTTCTCACCAGCTGCTTCCACTTGCTAAGAGCATTTGGCCTTCCTCTGTATTTATTGGTTGTATAGCATTACATTAAAAAGAAAGAAAAAATCCACCCCCAATTAACAAAACCAAAAGCTCTTAGTATGCCTTGCAAAGGAAACCTGTGAAAATGAAATTGTGGGATGGAAGGTGGGAAATACGGCAGATTATTAAAAAGTATTTCATTTGCTAGATGTTCTGGATACAGCCGAGTGAGTCTTGTTGCAGGCTACTAGCACAAGACCATTAGAAGCTGTAATACTCTTTTGGTGCAGGGAGAAATGTGAAGATTTATCAAGCCTTACAGAACCGAATCGCAGCCCAGTCAGGAGATTAAGGCAGGCAAGTTACATGTCTTTGAACTTTCTCTGTGTATCTTGTCCAAGAGGACGGAGGATGCTATTTACTCATACATTTTGCATTGCCGTAGTGCAATTCAAACCCACAACCATATGTTCAGTCTAATATCAAACATTAGGCTTTCAAAAAGCTACTCTGTTAAATGTTGGTGCTTCCCCCTCCTCTTTTCAAACAAATTACTTAATTTGTTTTGTTTTTAAAAAACAAAATGGCATTTCTGTATAGCCAAATGGTGTGGCCAGGGGGTGGGGGGGAGACTTGTGGGAAAGGAAGGAGGTTATGTGAGGTCGTGGGTGTCTTTGTTCTTTGCACCCTATGCCTGGAATCAATTCTTCACCGTGCAACATCTACCTGCATGGATCCAGTGGCGTAGCGTGGGGGGTGCCAGGGGGGCCGGCCGCACCGGGCGCAACATGGGCGGGGGGCGCGCTCGCACTAGCAGCTCTCTGCCCCTACTAAAATCCACGGGTTAGGGAGCCCGCGCTCGCTCGGCTTGGCGAGGAGGTCGCGGAAGGGGGAGAGCGAAGCCTTCTGCCGCGGGCAAAAAAAGGAGAGGAAGCCGGGTGGGCGGGCGGGCTGGCTGGCTGGCGGGGGTCTGGCTGCGCCTGCTGCTGCCGGTGCAGGGCAAGGCAAGCAGAGCGAGGAGGAGAGAGAGGGGAAGGGGGGGGGAAGCAGCTAGGAAACGCTGCGGTGTGGAGGAGGAATCAATTAAGGAGAGAAAGCGAAAAGCCTTGGAGAAAGGGAAAAAAGGAAAGAAAAGAGGCAGCTCCAGGAGAGCGCGGGGGAAAGAGAAGCCTCGCTGCTGCTGCTGCTTGGGAGAGTAAATTACTGTACTTGCCTTGCCCCGGGTTAGGGGGCGCAAATTATTTGCCTTGCCCCGGGTTAGGGGGCGCAAATTACTTGCCTTGCCCCGGGTGCTGATAACCCACGCTACGCCGCTGCATGGATCATCCTCACCCTGAGTGCCTCTCCAGACCATTGCTATTTCATTGGAGGGCTTCAAACGCATCCTGGAAATGTAAATTTGCAACAAATCTACTTAAATACAGTGGTACCTCGGTCTGTGAACAGTCCTGTTAATGAACTCTTCAGCCAACGAACTCCGCAAAACCGGAACTTTGCCCCAGAAGCCAAACGGAAGCCAAACACCAGTGGTGGGAGGCCTCATATGGGAAAGTGTGTGCCTCCATTCAGTTCAGTTCTCCTCACATTCACTTTATAAAAGCCAGCCATTGGGCAATGTAACAGTTTGGCGCAGGAATATATTTTAAAATCTCCTTAACCGCAGCTGTTTTACAGAGGTTCTTCCGAAAAAGCAAAGAGTGAGAGATCATCACCTGGGGGAAAACAGTGGCTATTTTCCTTTTTTTTCTTTTTGCAAGAGGAAACACACACAAATCAATGGCGAGCATAATGACTCTGCTACAGCGTCGACCACAAGCACTCAAGCTCACGCAGTCATATAAGGCATATGGCACTTCAGCTGACACTGAAGCCATTTGCTGCCATGCTTTTATGAATTAGAATCGGCCAAAAATCACTGTTTCACTCCATTACGGTGCAAAAAAAGTGCTTATTATGAATAAAAGCCATGCATTGTGTCTGCTTGTGGGATCTATTAAAAACAGAGTAATCAAACAGCTAAAGTGTACTAACATTGCACCATTTCGGTTTTTCTGCCACTGTCCTTTCACCGTCCATCTGAAGCACGATGGGGCTGAATGAGCAACTCAGCTGGAGCCAGAGCACCATCGCACGTACTCCATCCAATAGGCATTAGATGCCAACAAGAGAGAGTAGATCTGCATTTAAAGGCTTTATGGCTGAGAAAATCTTCCGTTGCAGGGATGGGAAACCTTTGGCCCTTCAGGACTTGAAACACCCATCATCCCTAAACATTGGCCATGCTGGCTGGGGCTGGCGGGAGCCCAACAACCACAGATTCCCCACGTCTCTTCTTCAGTGTGCCGAGTAGTTGAAAAGGATTTGTCGTTGTAGTATGCAGCGGTGGCTTGGTGGTACAAGCTGGAGACCAAGCCTTAAGAGGAACAGTTGAGGGAGTTGTTTATGTCAGGAGCTCAGCCTACACTCGAGTAGGACCCTGGCAGAGACACATGCCTGACTGGCATGTTCTCTCCCTCCTGGTCAATCGTTTGGGAGCTTCAAGAACTTTCTTCAGCCCGAACATCACAACGACCAATGCCAACAGACATCGGCACACTTAGGGATCTGCAGAGTTTGCGCACCTTGCGTGACAGACCTCAGCAGCTCAGCATTTTGGCTAATCTACTTTATTTACATATAAACACACATGGAGCACTGCAACATGGCTCCCTCTCTCTCTAGCATCAGACAGCAAAGAGAAAGAACAAAGGACAATAAACCCACTTCATGGAACACAGTAACACAAACATCCTGTCTCCGTCACTTCCCACTCTGTGGAATGAAAACATACACCACCATGTGATAGACAACAATCCCATGACTGCAGACCCGGGGAATGAATCTCCTAACAGTTTAGCCTGGAAAAAAGGAGACGGAGAGGAGATATGATAGCCACCATCAAGTATCTAAAGCGCTGTCACATGGACAGCTTGTTTTCTTCTACTCCAGAGGGTAGGACCCGGAATTACAAGAAAGGAGATTCCAACTAAACATCAGGAATAACTTTCTGACAATAAAAGCTGTTAGAATAGGTAGAATGGAGTCTCTCAGGAGGTTGTGGACTCCTGTTCCTTGGATGGTTTTAAGCAGAGGTTGGACGGCCCTCTGTCATGGATGCTTTAGTTAAGATTTCTGCATTGCAAGGGGTTTGACTACATTACAGGTGCAAGCATTTGTGTGAATGCGTGTGCATGCTTTGATTTGTAGAGCTCAGCTATTGCGTACATAGATGTAAATGGATACACAGGCATTACATGCATTGAGCATTACACATGAATATCATGTAAGTTTGCAGCTCATCTATCTGTGTCTACAGGTACACAGACTGTACACTCATGGGATGTAATACAGCATTGACCCACGTGTGTGTGTCAAGCCTTGGCATAAGGCTACTGAGGTTCACCGTGGGACTAGAGCTTACTGTACCTTTCTCAGAACCACAGCCAATTCTGGCAAGTGCCTTAGGAGCCCTGCATGAAGTGGCCCCTAGAATTTGCTACCACAGCCCTCTAGAAAAATCACAAGGTTGCCCCAGGGGTGATAGACACCTTCTGCTTGTCTCCAGAATTTCTCCACCAGAGAGAACATGGAGGCATCCGTCTTCAGACAGTGGATTCTATGTAACAGAGCAAGGGGACTTTTGCATAATTGTTTTCTGCCTTGCACTTCCCATGACTCAGAGGGAACAACAATGTCCCAAAATGGCACAGAGAGAGGGAGGGAGGGAGGGAGGGAGAGGGAGGGAGCATTTCCTCGTATTCACACACTCAGTTTCATATCCCAGACACCAAGCACATGGCAACTGCTGACAAAAGGGGGAAAATAAATAAATAGTGGAATTCCATTCACACACACCTCATGAGATTTCCTGGCTTCTGCCCGGAAAGCATGACATTGCTTGAAAACAACTGAAATGTGTAACTCGGCAGGCAGCAGATAATTCCATATAAGGAATAACCTTCAGAATGCCCAGCCAAATTCTTTCGGTCAAGGCAACCCAGAGGTTCCGTTCCACAGCTGTGATGTAGCCAAAAAAAGGGGAGGGGAGAGGCATTTGGCATTTTGAAAGGCTGGAATGTGCTAGAAAGGCTGCATGCAAGCATTTTGTCGCTGTTCTGTATCCCAAAGAATAAAAGCGTGATCTTCTTGCCATGGGCAATTATGGAAAGCAAAGAGAGTTGGCTCCAGGAGGTTCTTTCTGACTTCTCTTTCTGTGTCCCTCTCTTACACACACACACACACACAGAGCACAACTCTTTTTTTGGCTCAGCTGGTTTTCTGGCTTTGAACAAAGTCCTGTCCGAATGCAGTTCAAAATGCAGCTGCTAAAGCATCAATACTGATCTCCTTTCCCCATCCACATTAGGTCCAATCTACTGGGAAACATTCCTGTGCAAGCCAACCCCAGATACCTCACAGGAATATGGCATTGTTTCTAATAAAAGCAATGTTCATGATTACAGTTGCAGCACCAGAATTCTTTCCCCTCAATAAATAGGAATCAGCTCCTCCTATGTATGCTAAAAGTGAGCTGATTCCACGGGTTTCGGCCCTTATGTAGCCAGAAGGGCATTATCCGCACACAAGACACAGAAGACGAAAGTAATAGAAGGGTTGTAGAAACTTGAAGGTTTTGCAGAAGCACCCTCCAAAATACAGTCATACCTCATGTTACGTTTGCTTCAGGTTGCGTCCCATGGCAACCCGGAAGTACCGGAAAGGGTTACTTCTGGGTTTTGCCACTCGCACATGTGCAGACATGCAAAATGACATCGTGCGCATGCGCAGAAGCGGTGAATCGCGACCCACGCATGCGCAGACGCGGGTTGCGTTCTTTTCAGGTTACGAACGGGCCTCCGGAACAGATCCTGTCCGCAGCCAGAGGTACCACTGTACTGTAAACCCCTTTAGATAAGCTCTTGATAGCTCAGTAAGGACTGAGCATGCTCAGTGACCAGAGATTGAGCAATTTGGAAGATGGTAAAGAAAATCAAAGAATGAGGAGGAACAGAATGGAGTATCTCAGAAGAAAGAATAACTTGGTGGGCAGGAGCCCTGAATACGAACACTCCACTCTGCAACATTTTGCTGGTGTTTACTTTGGTGGTGGGTGTGTATACAGGTGGGGGCGGGGCCTCCATAAAATGGGAGAGGGGCTACTCTGCCAAACACCATCCTAGGCCACTTTCCTTCAGCTCCCTCCTACCTGCTACACCCCAGCTCTGTCCTCAGAGGCAGCCAAATGGGACTTCTGTATTCAGAACCAGTCTACCTCTCTGAACAAGCAAAGGGATATCCTCATGCCCTGTCTGCAAGGCTCCCAGAAGGATTTGTTTGGCTGCTGCTGAACCAAACAAACATTGGGGCCAGGGCCACAATGGGCTGAGCAGCGGAGGAAGGTTCATTAGAACAAATGGACCCAACCAATTTCAGTTGGACTTCAGCCATGTGCTCAGTGGCATCTTGTTCCTTAATTCTCTGAACATGTTTTCCCCAACACACACACTAGCCGCTATTTTGTCCCTGGTTCTGTTTGGTGGATCTTTGGGGAAGCGGCATACCTCTATGGTGGAACATCTTCTGAAGGTCCCAGGTTCAAATCCTGGCATCTCCAGGTAGGGCTGGGAGTGAAGAAGAGTTTGGATTTGATATCCCGCTTTATCACTACCCTAAGGAGTCTCAAAGCAGCTAACATCCTCCTTTCCCTTCCTCCCCCACAACAAACACTCTGTGAGGTGAGTGGGGCTGAGAGACTTCAGAGAAGTGTGACTAGCCCAAGGTCACCTAGCAGCTGCATGTGGAGGAGCGGGGAAGCGAACCTGGTTCACCAGATTACGAGTCTACTGCTCTTAACCACTACACCACGCTGGCTCTCCAGTTTGACACCCTGGAGAGCTGCTGCCAGTTAGTGTGGCCCATACTAAGCTAGATAGACCAGTGGGTTAAGGCATCTATCTATTTAAATTTAAATAAACAAACAAAGTGGACCCAGCAAGCCTGAAGACTGCCTGCCTCTGAGCTAGACAATAAATGCTTCACCTTTGAAAGGGCAGCCTGTCTTTTCTTTCTTGGGGTGTTGCCATATAATGCATGAATATACCAAATAAAGTCTGACTGATTGGGAATTTGAAGTGAGTGTCCATCCATATTTGAAATGTCAAGGGGAATTTTCCCCACCAGGTCCACTGCTTCCCCAATAGTTTGTTTTGTAGGTGGCATGTATTGCTCTAAACTTGTGTGAACATGCCAGACAAGATCCCAAAGCTCGAATGATAAAAGGAAGAAGCCTTCAAACTTCCATTTTTTTTGCTGGCTGGAAAAGGTAAAGCACAACCAATAAATCCTGTCACCGGGTTTATGGGGACTTGGTATTGCAAGCAAAATCAAAGCTGGGAAATAAAATTTGCTTCAGGGATTAAGCCTCTAATCTTTTATTCTCGTTTGACCAATAAAAGTGGCTGATGGATACTGTGCTTTGTGCTATTAAATCCTATGTCTCAGCAATGCCTGCAGCGTTTCCCTAGAGCCACAAAAAGCAGAGTATTTAGTCTGCATCAGAAGAGTTTTACTAGGAAACCTGTATGGACCAAATTGTGGTTTAAAAATTAAGTGCCATTTTGGAAAAATAATAATAATAATAAAAATCACCCAAGGAACTGGAAAGTCCTTTTTCCTCTGCAACTCAGCCTAGTCTTCTCCAACCTGATGTCCTCTGGTCATTTTGGACTGGTGGGATTTCTTAGTTACTTCTTCACGTAGTCACTCCCACAGGAGGCAATGATGCCAACCAACTTGGATAGCTACGTACCATGCCAGTGATGCTTCTCTTGCGCTTGGGTCCTGCTTGCAGGGTTCCCATCTGGCTGAGCACTGCAGAAACAGGATGCTGCACTAGACGGGCCACTGGACTGACCCAGCAGGCAGTTCTTACGTTCTTATACTCTTGCACTGGCTCCCGGTGGAGTATCAGGTCAGGTTTAAGGTGCTGGTTTTGACCTTTAAACCCCTTTGTGGCTTAGGGCCCTTGTATCTATGGGAGCACCTGTAAGACAGGATGGACAGACCTTCTCTCCTCACTAAGCCTCTAAGCCTGGGATGGAGAACCTGCAGTCCTCTGCCTAAATTCATGTGAGTGATCAGTTCAGACCTGGGTTGATAGATTGGAGCAGGTGTGGAGAGGGAAGATGAAACAGACACACAGATGGAGGACTGAGGCACAGAGAGGGAGGTGGGGTGGAGAGAGAAGAAGAGGAGGAGGAGGAGGAGGAGGAGTTTGGATTTGATATCCCGCTTTATCACTACCCTAAGGAGTCTCAACAAAGCGGCCAACAATCTCCTTTCCCTTCCTCCCCCACAACAAACACTCTGTGAGGTGAGTGAGGCTGAGAGACTTCAGAGAATTGTGACTTGCCCAAGGTCACCCAGCAGCTGCATGTGGAGGAGCGGGGAATCGAACCCGATTCACCAGATTACGAATCCACCGCTCTTAACCACTACACCACACTGGCTCTCAAGGGAGGGAGATGCAATTCTGCATGGCGATTTTGGGGCTTCAGCATCCATTCAATCTGGCTCTGCCCACC
This sequence comes from Podarcis pityusensis, assembly GCF_964106645.2. Lineage (NCBI taxonomy): Eukaryota > Metazoa > Chordata > Lepidosauria > Squamata > Lacertidae > Podarcis > Podarcis pityusensis. The sequence goes on along the minus strand of NC_138037.1, from coordinate 16,281,879 downwards.
GCCTCTGACCAATTTCCCTCCCATCATGCTTTCTTTCAGTGTATGTGTGTGCCTGCCTGCCTGCCTGCCTGCCTGCCAATGCATCATCTGAGGCATTCTTATTGCAATACCCTCCAGGCTTGTTGGAGAGTTGCCACCTCACCGCTTGGGGTTAAAAGTGCAGATCAGACAAGAGCATCCCTTTCCCTCTTCAGCATCATTTGCACATGCACCAATTTTCAAGCTCCTGCAGATCTCCATGCACCTCCACTTCTCCTGTTGATACCTTCCCCTCATTGGCAGCAGCCTTCCTTGGCGGTAGTGGAACTGGTGAGGCATCGGCTCCGAGAAGAGGAATCAGTGTGCATTCTAATGGATGCCCTCATTTACAGCAACCAAGCCAAAGGACATAATACATCACGTAAGCACTGCGGACCTCGGGGGACGCCACAGAATATCTGTGGTTTGCTGCTTCTCATCTTCCCATTCCTAAGTGATGGGGCCCTGCCCCTGCCCTTCATTCTAAAAAGCCAAGGCCTCTCCGTCATTGGTCGGGCACGCATCATCTGTATACATATCCCTTTTTTGATTTTGTTTTCCTTCCCAGTGAAAACAAGCTGCTGTTGCGTTTGTTTTCCATTTGGGCTGACACCCGAGTCAGTTTTGCTTTGATCATGCCTGCCCGCTGTCAGAGGAAACACATCGTACATATTGTCCTATCCAATCGGAGGGGCCCCCGCGAGCCAGCTATACATAAAACTCTGTTGACACAGATATGAGAAATGCCTGCAATGTTAAAGAGCATCCTACGCAGCTCCTTGCATTGTTTATGTTATGCACGGAGCTTTATTTACTGCTTCCAAAGTTCAGAAACACAGAGGTCCTTTTCTCAGGGTCACACTTAAGCAGCCCAGCCTGATTTGGTTGCACATCCTCTGCTTTTTTGTCTTCTTGCTTCATTCCGTTTAACAGATGTGTGCTTGGCAGAAATCATACAGGTGAAGCTTTTCATTTTCTCCCACTTAATAGGTTCCCTGTTAGTCACAATAGCTCTTAACTGGGAAGGGGGTTTATTTGTTTATTGGGGGGATGGGGAATACACAGAGACCATTCAGTTTGGTTCACATGGGTGACAAAAAGGGGGGAAAAGGGAAATTAATGTGTGAATCAGCCCCGTGGGTTCACCTCTGGGACAGGGACTGTCAGGCTAAAATGAGAGAAATATTCTGCTTTATCGCTTAATCTGATCCTCTTCTTCATCTTCTTGTGAGACTAGATAATAAATCAAGGAGAATTTACCTGAGTCTGAAACCCGAACAAGAATTTGACAAGAAAATGTCTTTCATTTCTTCTGTTTAAATCACTGCGGTGTATTACAGAAGTATTTTAAACAGTGCCTTTGACTGACCTAGCTGAGCTTTTCAGCTGAATTCCCTTGTCAGATTCTGTTGTAATGAGCTTTTATAGAACAATTTCTTTTGCTGCTTTTCTCTCTCTCTACAATCTTCTCCTTCTTCTTCCTTTTGTCACCAACCCCCTGCCAAATAAGAATATCTCCCTGGATCGTGGGTATGTTGCTAAGCAACAGCAATACCTTCCATGTGCTCTCCTCCCCCCCCCTCCCCTATACCTTTCCATTGCTTTGGGTCAATTTTGCTTCCCCACTAAGCAGACCTAGTTGAATTATTTATCAGGGGCAGTAGATACACTCAACTCCAGCCGAGGCTGGAACATCAGCTGATAGCTATGCGTGGTGGGGACATCTGGGGCAATGCACGGTGAGTGCGCATCATGCAAGGCAGGTTGCAAGAGAGAAGGGAAAGGGAAGCTGATCTGCCATGGGCTGGGAAAGCCTCAGCAAGCATGCGCAGGAATCAGGACCTTGGAGAGCTGTTTTAAGTCTTAGCCACATGAGCTGTTCTCGCCAGGTGCAAAAGAATTGGGGAGCATAAAAATGGGGATGAAGAAAGAAGTGGGAGGACCCCTAAATTCAGCAAGATTGGTTTACCACAAGTAAGCGCTACAGGCATCTACTTAATCACTTGCACAGTGGGCACAGGGCCGTTACTGTAGCAACTGGCTCGGCTGACCTTGCACCAAGGATGAGTCCTTGGGGTGATTTGCACTCCTCAACCCTTTCCTCCATGGCCAGTTCCTCCAGCACAGAGGTTGAGGATTGACCCTGACACCTTCTGCATGAAATGCATCTGCTCCAAGGCTGAGTTACAGCACTTCTGCAAGGCAGTTTAACTCTCCCCACAAACCACGGTCCTGAGAAAAAGGGCCCTCTTTCCAAACATATTTGTCTTGGAAGGGAAGTTGCCACCAGCACCAAGGGAGACTTCCTTTGAGATGCAAATCTTTGGGGTGTTGGGACGAGGCAGCAGGACTATGGCAAGATGTGAAAGGGTTAAACTCTCCTTCCCCCTAGTCCTGATGCTCAGCCTCCACCTTCTCTGACACCTGCTGTTTCCTCCTACCCCCAACTTTTGAAACTGTGCAGGTAATATGTCTAGTTTGGCTCTGAGTGTCTATATGTCTGTAGGAGAGGAGAGCTTCCTGGCAATCTGTCCCTTCCAGGTAAGGCTGGCATGAACTGTAAAGTGCTTTGGCATAATTGATGGTCAGGGATGGAGGTGGACATTTTCCATAAATCCATCCCCTGTGAATTGCACATATGAGTCAATATACTGTTGTTGTTGTTCTTTCCTTTAAGCCCTTGCTACTCCCCTGCTCCGTTGTGGGACGTGGGTGGCGCTGTGGTCTAAACCACTGAGCCTAGGGCTTGCCGATCAGAAAGTCGGCGGTTCGAGACTGGGTGAGCTCCTGTTGTTCGGTCCCAGCTCCTGCCCACCTAGCAGTTCAAAAGCATGTCAAGTGCAAGTAGATAAATAGGTACTGCTCCAGCAGGAAGGTAAACAGCGTTTCCATGCGCTGCTCTGGTTTGCCAGTAGCGGCTTAGTCATGATGGCCACATGACCCAGAAGCTGTCCTGTGGACAAAGAGTGGCTCCCTCGGCCAGTAAAGTGAGATGAGCACCACAACCCCAGAGTCGTCCGCAACGACAACCCTGTGAGGTAGATTAGTCTGTCAGACTATTATACCTAACCATCATCTGTACTGTTCTGGAATGTAGCGTTTTATTTTATTTTTACCATGTGTGTAGAAAGCGTGTTGTTATTAGTGTTTGAATTTGACTTTGATTAGGTGCTATTTGTAGGGCATCACGACCTGCTTACTTTTCCTTGAAACAGTTGTTTGTTTGTTCGTTTAATCCTATTTATGAAACGCTTCCCCTATAATATCATGGTGTGGTTTTGCAGTAAAAACATCAACAATAAAAGCAATTTCATATATAAAAGCAATTCTATAGATAGCAACAGTTTCAAATCTAATGCAAAACCCGACTGGGATTTAAAAAAAAATCTCCACTCAAATGGCTTGTTGGAAAAAGGAAGGCACCTTCAGTAGATACCGCAAAGACAATACAGTGGTACCTCGGGTTAAGTACTTAATTCATTCCAGAGGTCCGTTCTTAACTTGAAACTGTTCTTAACCTGAGGTGCCACTTTAGCTAATGGGGCCTCCCACTGCCACCACGCCGCCAGAGCACAATTTCTGTTCTCATCCTGAAGCAAAGTTCTTAACCCAAGGTACTATTTCTGAGTTAGTTGAGTCTGTAACCTGAAGCGTCTGTAACCTGAAGTGTATGTAACCCAAGGTACCACTGTAGAGATGGCACCAGCCTCATATATAATGGGAGGGAGTTGCATTGCACAGAGATGGCCTAGATATCATAGAGTTCGTCCCTTCCAACTCTAGATTCTATAATCTATGATTCAAAGGCATCCAATTCCTCTGTTGCATGGAACCAAACTCCTGATAGGACGGTATCCACAGGAGAGTGCTCAGTTCTTGTTTGGGAATATCAAGTCTCGATATATGAAGTGCTAAATGAATTATCTAAATAAATAAAATAGTACTGATTTGGGAGCATGAAGCATCCTGCCCGGGTTCAGCTCCTTGACACACTGAGAGCCAATGTGGTGCAGTGGTTAGAGTGCTGGACTAGGACCTAGGAGACCAGGGTTGAAATCTCCCCTCATCCATGAAGCTCACTGGGTGACCTTGGGCCAGTCAGTCACTCTCTCAGCCTAACCTACCTCTCAGGGTTGTTGTGAGGGTTAAATGAGGAGGCAGGGTTCCATGTTGGCTGACTGACCGAACCCAAAGGGTGCTCATCAATGGTTCCTCTTCATCCTGGAGAAGAGTGACTAGTGGGGTGCCACAGGGTTCTGTCTTGGGCCCGGTCATATTCAACATCTTTATCAACGACTTGGATGATGGACTCAAGGGCATCCTGATCAAATTTGCAGATGACACCAAATTGGGAGGGGTGGCTAACACCCCAGAGGACAAGATCACACTTCAAAACGACCTTGACAGATTAGAGAACTGGGCCAAAACAAACAAGATGAATTTTAACAGGGAGAAATGTAAAGTATTGCACTTGGGCAAAAAAAAATGAGAGGCACAAATACAAGATGGGTGACACCTGGCTTGAGAGCAGTACATGTGAAAAGGATCTAGGAGTCTTGGTTGACCACAAACTTGACATGAGCCAACAGTGTGACGCGGCAGCTAAAAAAGCCAATGCAATTCTGGGCTGCATCAATAGGAGTGTAGCATCTAGATCAAGGGAAGTAATAGTGCCACTGTATTCTGCTCTGGTCAGACCTCACCTGGAGTACTGTGTCCAGTTCTGGGCACCACAGTTCAAGAAGGACACTGACAAACTGGAACGTGTCCAGAGGAGGGCAACCAAAATGGTCAAAGGCCTGGAAACGATGCCTTATGAGGAACGGCTAAGGGAGCTGGGCATGTTTAGCCTGGAGAAGAGGAGGTTAAGGGGTGATATGATAGCCATGTTCAAATATATAAAAGGATGTCACATAGAGGAGGGAGAAAGGTTGTTTTCTGCTGCTCCAGAGAAGCTGACACAGAGCAATGGATCCAAACTACAAGAAAGAAGATTCCACCTAAACATTAGGAAGAACTTCCTGACAGTAAGAGCTGTTCGACAGTGGAATTTGCTGCCAAGGAGTGTGGTGGAGTCTCCTTCTTTGGAGGTCTTTAAGCAGAGGCTTGACAACCATATGTCAGGAGTGCTCTGATGGTGTTTCCTGCTTGGCAGGGGGTTGGACTCGATGGCCCTTGTGGTCTCTTCCAACTCTATGATTCTATGATTCTATGATTCATGTATGCCATCTTGAGTTCCTCAGAGGAAGAAGGGGGCTATAAATGCAGTAAAATGGTCAAAATAAATTGTGGAACTGTGTGGAGGCTAAAAATCAGCATGCATTCCCTGGCATTCTCCAGGCATCAGCCTGCACGCCAGCCAAATATTTCAAAGACACCAGATAGTTTCATGAATCAATAAAGTTGGCGGCTTAATTAAAAAAAAGAAAAGCACCTACCTGACCCTGAAAGAAAATGAGTCGCCGGCGGGGTTGTAGTTATAAGTGGAAGGATCAAACCGTTTCATTTCTTTTGCTTTAGCAGCAAGCTGAGGGTAGCAAAGGAGGAAAAAGGCAGATGGAGATGTAAAATATGGAGAGGCATAGAGAAGGCAGGAGACCCAGAACTGGGTGTTGTGCCTGACTGTCATTTGTCGTTTTCATAGTACTCTTCACCTACAGAGTTTATAGGGATCCACTTTGTTCCACCAACAAGTTGGCTTGCAAGTAGAAATGGATGGATCTGTCCATTTTAGGTTCTCCCCATTTCTCATTGTTCCAATTGCGGGTTTGGCTCCTCACATCTCCACATTGCTCTGTGATTGATGGATTGATTTTAAATCGTGAAAATATGTCAGCATTTTGTGGGCACTTCTAATATACGCCTTCTGGTCTGCAGCTTTGCCTAATACACACATTTCTGCAAGCAATTTGTGGAAGAGCTAAGTTTTACAATGCACCCAATCCCACTTTCCTTCCAAACCTCCTGCATCATTCCCTATCCACTAACACTACTTTTTAGATGTTTGGCATACTTGAGTTAAGATTGTAAGAGGATCGTGGCTGGATCACACCAATCTAGACCAGAGTTCCCTGGGAAGAGGCGTTGATTGTTGAACCACTCTGGGAAATAGGGTTTTCCTAACAACAGTCAGCACCCTTAACAAACTACAATTTCCAGGATTCTTTGGGAGAAGCCATGACTGTTTCAAGTGGTATAATACTGCTTTAAACATGTAGTGTGGATGAGGCCTGAATTCTGAGTCACCCTTGTGTAAAAGGCTGGTGCAAGTGTTTTAGGATAGATGCAATGCTGAAAGTGAAGTCCACAGAAGAATGTGACTGGTACTTCCATGCAGGGTTGCCAATTCATGCTATCTAAAACCCTGGCTTCAGTGGGTGGAACCCCTGGTCTGAACATAGATTCCAGAGCAACGTTGTGGTTGGAGCCAGAACACAAAGCCTAGGGGAAGAGCCCAGCACAAAAAATGTCTTGTTCACAAAAACAAAACTTATTGCAAAAATATCCTCTTACACCTCTTTCTCTTGCATGTATTAACCCTACCTTTTGTCAACTTTGTTGGCAAGGATGTGGAACTAAGAGCACATGGCAGCATATTTGATGGCATGCTACTATGGTAATAAGAATAAGAAGAATAAATTTCTTGTGGTGTCAGATTTTGGGGAGAAATTGGTTTTAGCGAAACCTAATATCTTTTTTTTAAAAAAATAATTTTTATTAACAGGCCAATCACATCAGATTATCATATCACATTAGTTCCAAATTATACAGCCAAATTTTAAATTTTGTTGGGGGTGCCCATACATCAAGCTCGGCTCGAGTCCAAAACAGCATCACTTATCTTACTGCTTTCATTAGACAGTTCTGTCCAGTTTGATCCGGATAGTCCTTTATTACTTCCTTTCTCTTCTTGTTGTTATCATAAATTCCTTTCTTTGAGATCTCTGATGATTTTCACAAGCAGGTTGAAAGCTGGCATTCTATGTGGATTTTTGTACTCTTCCAAAAATCATATCGATCAGGGACAGCCTCTGTACAACGCTTCCATACACAAGATTAGTCTCCGATCTGTCCTTTATTTTTCAAATAAATCAAATGAGTCTGGGGGCTCTGTCAGGTCAAGCTTGCATTCCAACATTCCTTCTCGTTCGAACAGTCCTGATTCTCCTCCCCCAGTCCTTCTTCCTCCGACAAGCCTGTCTTAGCGAGACGCCATATTTTAACTGCGTCATAAGAATTTTCCACTTTTCTCACCATTCTCCAGTCTTCTTTCCTGTTTTAATCCATCCCACATAGTTCTTAAAATCCTGCCTGTGATTCATAAAAACGCAACAATCTTGTTTCTATCTGGGGTGAAGGGTTATTTATGTCACATCATGCAGGGGGAAAAAAAGAGTTTTTTCCTCCACCCCCCCCCCTTCGTTCCAAACATACAATCTCCTTGTGGTAATTCATCAGAAGATTTACTTATCCGTCCGTCACTCCTGGTCGCAGAGATCCATAAATCAGCAGTCTTATCTTCAAGCTTTACTTGATGTATGTGCTTTCAGCTTTATTTCCAATCATATGTTTCCAATTATCATTCCAAGCTGAAGCAACCAGCACGCGCTGATTGGAATCGGCATCAGGAAGATCTGACTTCACCGAGGGCCTTTTGCCAAGTGTTCGGCACCCCCATCACTCGTATCAGGGGGTGCATTGTGAACACCGCTGGCAGGGCAGAGCCCCACCGCATCCTGGGGGGGCATTAGGAAGGCTGCCTACTTCCCATAGCAGCCCCTTAGTACCTCGTATGGGTCAGAGAGATGTTATTGTCAGCCATCTTCCAACGCGCCACCTGGTGGCCCACCTAGCGAAACCTAATATCACTGGTCAACAAGTCCTTCAGTCCCCTGAGTTAGCTCTTTTGACCATATTTCGGGATCAGAATGCAGATATCTCATTTAAATCTCTTAATGGTTATCTGGTCTTCACAGCTAGACCTGTTATAGCCCTGTTTTGGAAAGACTTGGAAGCAGCGTCCTTATTGAATTGGCTGGAAAGAGTTTGGCAAATGGTCACAATAGAGAAATCGACCAACGATATATGACTAGCTAAAGTACAGAGACACAAAGACTCATTTATACCCAGCTGGTGTTATTTTTACTACTTAAAAGAATATGAAAAACAGTCTTGAGCTCTTGCAGACACCCAGATTTTTTTGGTTACCGTAGGTTAAATCATATTCCAAGCTTTAGAGTGCTTACTGTGTATTATGCTGTATTTTGACTGCATACCTTGAGATTTTCATATATTTTGTTGTCAAGGGGGATGTTGAGATTCCTGCATTGCAGGGGGTTGGGGCCAGATGACCCTTGGTGTACCTTTCAACTTTACAATTCCATGATTCTATGATTCTATGTTATTTTAAAAGAAAATAAATAAAGCTATTAAAAAAACAAACTAACAAGGAGCAAACTGACCTGGAACAACAACAATTTATTTTTTAAAAAAACAACAACAGCCAAGCTGGGTTTGTTTCTGATCAGGTCTCAATTCTAGTTCCATTGTGGGTGGGATTCCATCTACTGAGTGCAGCCTGCTAATGGTGACACCATTTTGGTTTCCCATGATCAGCTCTCATGGCACTGCTGCACTGCTCATATTTCCTCAGGCAACCCTGACCTACCCAAGTGTCTCTTCTTAAGCCAGCCTTGTCTACCACAAGTGCCTTGTCTGAAGAAAACAGGCCACGAAATCTGGCACATTTGAAAACCGGCATCAGCCTCAGTGGAAGGCGAGTGGGGGACACTGTGGCCCACAATCCGTTCCTACCACCTACAGGAAAAGAAAAGAAATGTCAGACTAAACCTCAAGAAGCTTGAGATTCAAGCACATCGTGGATCCTACAGAGAAATGAGAGGTTTATAGAAAGACGGCTATAATTAAAGCTATAGAATACTGATTATAGCCTTGAACTATGACAGCAGCACTGAAAGAAATTTATCAAGAGAACGACAGTCTTGACTTAATCGGGGTCTCAGTGGTGAAATTTGGTGAAGCTTAAACTGCCGTTCTGAGACAGCCAATATTCCACATAGATTGCAACTTAGCAAGACATTATTCATGTTGTTTGCTTTCTTCTTTTTGATGGTTTTCTGCCCAGATTTTCATTGGGTAATAATAAAATACTGACAAAGACGTTGCTCTGAAAACATAGGCACACATTCTTCGCTGTTCCTAAAAATTCATCATATATGCTTCCTAGTTGTTACTAGATGCCCTCCACAGACAGGGGCATAGCAAGGGGGGACAGGGGGACCGTGGCCCCAGGCATGCAATTTTGAGGGGGCACGAACCAGGCACCCCATGCAGGTGCAGGCTTCCGCTGGGGTCCCACCCAGCAGGGGACTGTAGCTTTTTATACCACAAATATTCTGATTTGGGTTTTTTTGGATTTCTGTTTTAGTCACATTGTAGTGCCAGAGTGCCCCTCCCAATTGCAATAATACAGTAGCATAGGGGAAGAATCTCAGATGTGTTGGCATCTATCCGTTCTGAGAGAAAATGGAGCGTGCCTCTTGGGGTAAAGTCAAACCACTAATGCGCTATTATTGCATCAATGGCCACATGCACACCATATAGTACTATGACACCCTTTTAAACAAGCATGGCTTCTCTCAGAGAATTATGGGAGCTGCAATAATAATAATAATAATTTATTACGTATACCCTGCCCATCTGGCCAGGCTTCCCCAGCCACTCTGGGAGGCTCCCAACAAATATTAAAAACATGATAAAACACCAAACATTAAAAAGTTGCCTAAACGGGGCTGCCTTCAGATGTCTTCTAAAAGTCCGATAGTTGTTTATTTCCTTGACATCTGAAGGGAGGGCGTTCTACAGGGCAGGTGCCACTACTGAGAAGGCCCTCTGCCTGGTTCCCTGTAACCTCACTTCTCGCAGTGAGGGAACTGCCAGTTGGACCTCAGTGTCCGGGTAGAATGATGGGGGTGGAGACGCTCCTTCAGGTATACTGGGCTGAGTCTGTTTAGGGCTTTAAAGGTCAGCACCAACACTTTGAATTGTGCTCAGAAACGTACTGGGAGCCAATGTAGGTCTTTCAGGACTGGTGTTAATATGGTCTCGGTGGCCACTCCCAGTCACCAGTCTAGCTGCAGCATTCTGAGTTAGTTGTAGTTTCTGGGTCACCTTCAAAGCTTCACACAGAGCGCATTGCAATAATCCAAGCGGGAGATAACCAGAGCATGCACCACTCTGGCGAGACAGTCAGTGGGCAGATAGGTCCCAGCCTGTGTATCAGATGGAGCTGGTAAACAGCTGCCCTGGACACAGAATTAACCTGCGCCTCCATGGACATCTGTGAGTCCAAAATGACTCCCAGGCTAGGCACCTGGTCCTTCAGAGGCACAGTTACCCTATTCAGTATAACTGGGTGCTGAGATGCTCCAATTCCCCTCCCAGAGCTGCAATTTCCAGAGAGGTTAACAATCAATCAACCCCTCTTTCCCGAGGAACCCTGTTGTTATTTTGAGGTGGGTTTCAGTCACATACCAGCAAATTCAATTTGCACAAATAACAGTGGATTTGGATCTGTTGCACAACAAACCCACTCCCCCCCAACCCCCCCCCCAAAAAAAACCTGCACTTTTTGTGCAGTAGACTGTGTGGGGTGAACATTGCTTTCATTGCAATTGCAATTGCATTTGACACAATGCCATCTCCCCTCAACCAAATTGAGACGAATGCTCGATGAACAGATCACCTGTGAGCCCCCAGAGCTATGGTGGCTGGTGCTCATTGGGACTGGTAGGGTGAAAAGCAAGGAGGCCAACACTAGGGGGAGCCAGAGCCCACAACAGGCAGAGCCAACTGATTTGTGTTTTGTCCTCATAATTCTCCCGCTTGAGTTCTATAGGATGGTTGTGGAGGACAACACTTAAGACTTAGCAGGAGAAAGGAGACAGTCAGGGTCATGGGACTGTGATAGCTCTTAATCTCAGGGTTGTGAGTTCACATCCCACACTGATGGGGGGGTTGCAGGGGGTCCCTTCCAACTCTACAATTCTATGCCCTGTGTTGGTCGTAAGTAAGAAGGCAGGTGCTTTTGGAGGAATCAAGACTGATGCTGATAGGGCAGTGCCCCACTTGCCCTAATGAACCAGCCTCCACTGACCCAGATATTATCTCCAGGACGTACAAGTTATTATGTGCCTATGCCAATCCACCCTGAATGCTGAGAAAGAGAGAGAATTCCATCCATCTGTTTTAATATTTAGTGAGCCGTTTGATTTCAGAAGACTCTTCCCCTAAATCCGAAAGACTTCAAATAGAGACATAATAGAGGAGGGGGGAGATCCATTTCATAAGCCAGCTTTACGGAGTACCTCGAGGTGAGGTGCTTCTGTTTAGACTTAGCTGTCCTTTTTAAAGAAAGATTCTTTCACTTGATACCCAGCAGGAGTGAAATATGTGTGCGCCTGAGGAAAGGCTGGTACTGAGATATAGGCAGGTTATTTAAGTATAAATGAAAAGTGAGCTACAGATGATAATGGTTTTGTTACTCAAGTGGCTGATCAAAAATGACACCTGAGAGGGAATATTTATACCAGAAGCACAAGGATTTCCAGAGCTGCAATTTGAGCGAGGGCCTGTTCAAGGATTTCCAGCTCGGTGAAACTTCTTATACCACTGCTGCCTCAGTAAAATTTTGAAGGCCAGAAATTCATGGTGGTAACATCTAGGACCCTAGGGTCATGTCAGGGGTGGCCAGACACAAGGAACCTTCACAACAAATTGTTACTCTCTCCTCAACAAGGGAAAATTACTGAGAACCTCAATTTCCAGGCCATGTTCAAGGTCTTGTAGTTAACATATGAAGCCCTGAACAATTTAGGACCAGGGTACCTGAAAGACCCCCTCCCTCTGTATAGACCTGTAAATTCACTTAGATTATCTGGGGACATTCTACTTGTGGCAGCACACTCTGCTGGTGGAATATCATATGGTGGAAACCAAAAAAGACATTTTATACTATTGCCCCATGTTGTGGAATGCTCTTCCCTTCACCATACGCGAAGCAGCAACCATCTGTTGCTTCAGATATCTTGTAAAGACATCTCCTTTTGTCCAGGTTTTCCTTGACCCATAAAATCGGAACCATGTTTTATGTGTCCAAATGCCCAAAATCCTGTTTTATTTGTTATTACATACTTGTAAGCTGCATTTGAACTGGATTTAGGTTGTAGTTTGGTTTTAGTGATGTTGTTTGTTCTGCACCACATAGAGATTTTTTAAAAAATTACAGTGGTACCTCGGGTTAAGAACTTAATTCGTTCTGGAGGTCTGTTCTTAACCTGAAACTGTTCTTAACCCGAGGTACCACTTTAGCTAATGGGGCCTCCCACCGCTGCCATGCAATTTCTGTTCTCATCCTGAAGCAAAGTTCTTAACCCGAGGTACTATTTCTGGGTTAGCAGAGTCAGTAACCTGAAGCATCTGTAACCTGAAGCGTCTATAACCCGAGGTACCACTGTATACGGTTTATAAATCCTTTACACAAAAGAAAGAAATTGCATGCTATAGGATTGCAGGGTAAGGGACAGCCCCAGGTATTTTGCTGCCTAAGGGGAGGGGCAAGACGTGGTATCCCCCCTCCCAATTCCACATGAAGAAGTTGAATCTTACTGCAACCCAGGCCAAAGGGACATTGTCTTCCACCACATCTTGGAGCAGAAGGCTGACTTAGGGAGTACAGCCCTTTGCCCCTCATCTTCTGCCACCTGAGGCAATCTCTCCACTCTGACTAGAGTCAGGGCTGGCCCTGGCCAGGTTTCCAAATGCTACCTCGGCAGCTTTCCACATGGAAGTGGTTACTTCATTGCTATGATAGCATGTTACCTTTTTATATATAAAGAATGCTGTCAACTTTGCTTAACCTTTGAGCAGATTCTAGAGCCCAGCCTGCTCCCTCTGTATTCCTCTGATTCTGTTATCTTTGATAATGGACCGCATTGAAGAAAATTCCATGTGGCAAAGGTCTTTCCGTGGCAACATGAGATGGAAACTTTAAACAGCGAGGCAAAACTCCTCCCTTTCAAGAGGTTATGGAAGAACCACTGAAATTTATTCTGCAATTGATAAGTAGCATACGGTCCATTCTTCAAGGAGGCTGTTTTAAGATGAAAGATTCATCGAGATAGACAAATATCTAGACAGACAGTGTTATAAGCCCCATTTAGGAATCTGGGTTAACTAGAGATGGGAAGGGGAGAGGGGGAGCCCAGGTTGTCCCACCTTCTCACACTATCCCCATTGCCCTCTGGGTTTTCAAGGGCAATTGTCGGCGGCATGGCCAATGGCCAAGGGTCATGGGAGTTTGAGTCCAATGGCATCCAGAAGGTTGGAGTGATGGGCAAATCTGCCAATATCAGTTTCTCTCAGGATTTCCTGCACGGAGGAAGCAGTTGAACTAAGACGTCCAATGAAGCCCCCTCCAACTTCATAATAAAGGGTCTGGAAACCAAGCCTTATGAGGAACAGTTCAGGGAGTTGGATATGTTTAGCCTGGAGAAGAGAAGACTGAGTGGAGATTTGATAGCCGTCTTCAAATATCTCAAGGGCTGCCTCGTGGAAGATGGAGCAAGCTTGTTTCTTTCCTGCTCCAGAGGGTAGGACCCGAACCAACGAATTCAAATGAAAAGAACAGAGATTCAGACTAAACATCAGGAAGAACTTTCGGACAGTAAGAGCTGTTCAAAACCGAAACAGACTGCTTCAGAAGGTGGTGGACTCTCCTTCATTGGAGGGTTTTAATGTTCCTATGTTGCTATCTCTTCATGATTTTGCAACATTGAAATATCCTATAAGGACCAGATTTGAGGCTGGGCTAGTACTGTCCTCCAATAACGGACCTCTGCAGATGCATATTTTGAACCATAGGAATGTGCCTCTGTGCGGCCAGCCTGGGCAGTGTGTACTGTGCTATTGTAGTGGACTCCCCCCCCCTCTTTTTTTGTTCCTTTCCCAAAGGGTGGCATCCATCACCCAGGACAAACAATGGTGTTTGTTTGGTACAGTGTCCCTAACAGAGATACTCTGAAATCTTGTACATTCGTCCAACCTTATGTCCTTTTTCTCTCTCCCTACCAATCCATTCAAATCACATCTTAATGTTTTCTCTTGCAATGAGATGTCTATGTTTAAAACTTTTCAGCGCAGAGGTGGGGTTGGGACCTGGATGCTACAACCACACCACCAGTCTTCACTTCATTCTTTCCGATCCTTTGCCCAGCTATTCTCAGACAAACAGAACATGAGAAGTTCAAAGACCCACAGCATGTCATTATGAATCACATCCTGCCTCTAAGCTGCTTTCCTCCCTCGAAAATTTCTCTTTTTTTCAAAGAAGTCAAGAGGACCACAAATCTTTGTGAATGGCGTTAATTACAGACTGCCAGCAAACATATGGAAACATTAGAGGGAGAGAGAGAGGGAGAGAGAGTTCAACAGCTAATTCAAAACCAGTGAAACTGGAATGCTGGCATTTAGCTGGCTGTATATTCCTATCACTGTGGGGACTGATATCTTCAACATGATTAAAACAAAACTCTGGCATTTGTGGACTATGGATATATACATCCGCATATAACGTCCCAGACTTCCAGAGTGCCTGGCCAGGACTGCAGGAGGTGTTCCAGGGAAACATTCAAGGCTCTGCATCTGGGGTTGAGAATCAATGGTTGTAAGGAATTGATCTTTTAGCATGGCAGGAACCTACACTTTGGAACTCCCTGCCTCTTGATATACTGTACTCTTTTGGGGGCCTGCTAAAAACATATTTGCTTAGATAAGTCTACCCACAGTTCTAGAATGTTGCTGCATGTTTCTTGCTTATTGCTGATTTTAACTTTTGGATGTGTTAAAGAATTTGCTTTTACTGAGAATTTTATCGTACTTTTTTTTTTTGTAACCCACTTTGAGGTTCTTTTTTACAATCAAGTGGTAAAATAAATATAATAAACACTCCACTGAACAGCATCAAGACTGAGGGTTTTCCCACATTAGGGGCATTATCCAACATGATGGGTCTCAAAGATCCATTGAAACAAATGAGGTTAAGTAACTTAGACCCAATTATTTCAATAGGAATAGTATGGCTTAGCTGGATACCTACCCCACTGGTTATTTCTGGACAAGTGTCAGGGAGCTCCTGCTAACTGACTGTTGACAGTTTGAGCATATTACAGAAATCATGGCTGCCAATTAGTTTTTGGGCCAATTCAAAGTGCTGATTTTGACCTATAAAGCCTTAAATGGCTCAAGACTGCATTACCTCAAGGACCACGGTCCCTAACATGGACTCTGCAATCATCCCATGAGGCCCTTCTTTGTGTGCTTCCTCCATGAGTGGTCCAGAGGGCAGCATACAGAAGAACGGGCTTTTCTGCAGTGGCTTCCCGTCTGTGAAATATTCTCCTTAGAGAGGCTCACTTGGCCCCTTTGTTACATATCTTTAGGCACCAGGCAAATACATTCCTCTTCTCGCAGGCCTTTGGCTAATTAAACAGCTCTCAGCACCCTTAACGAACTACAGCTCCCAGGATTCTCTGGGGGAAGCCATGACTATTTAAAGCAGCGTCGTAGTGTTTTAAAGGTATAGCGGTACCTCAGGTTAAGAACTTAATTCATTCTGGAGGTCCGTTCTTAACCTGAAACTGTCCTTAACCTGACACACCACTTTAGCTAATGGGGCCTCCCGCTGCTGCCGCCGCACGATTTCTGTTCTCATCCTGAAGCAAAGTTCTTAACCCGAGGTACTATTTCTGGGTTAGCAGAGTCTGTAACCTGAAGCATCTGTAACCTGAAGCATCTGTAACCCGAGGTACCACTGTATACTGTGAATGTGGCTTAGTACCTAATAAGTCAACTCACCTGTGCTTCCATACACTAAGTTCTCCATTCCTCTGCTGTTGGGAAGTTTGCAGCATCCTTGTTCCAACAGCATCCAACAGTGTGTGCTATATTTTTCCTTTGACAGCCAAAAGATCTCTGCCTTGCTTGTTTTGCAGAGCATCACAGGCATGGCAGCCTATTAAAATGTCCTAATAAAAAGTGACTGACGAAAGAGGCTCCCGGTGCACATGTGCTCTGTGGTGATGATGAAGCTGTCAGCAACAACTAAGCAAATGTAGCAAACCGAGATCATCATCAACCAACCCTACCAAAGCTTCCGGGGCAGAGAGAAAACTGTTAAGCAAATGACTTAGTTAACAAGCTAGATGCAGGGGTTTCGTTCCGGTCTTAGCCCTGCCAGGGCCTGATTGACACGGAGGTGCGATGAAAGCTGCACCAAAAATTCAGCGGAAATTGGGGTCGAGACTTGGATTTTGGCAGCGTCGACATTTGTCCTGAACAAAAGGCAAAGGGAGGCATTCAACAAAGTTTTGAATGCCAGAGTAGACCCATTGAAAGGACCACAATTAGCATAACCAAAAAAAGTCACTCTGCGGCATGGAACAAATGGGTGGGCCTCCCCCGTGCCCACCCAACCTAACTGATAGCCAGAGTTGTGTGCGAATTGTGCAGAAAGCAGGCTTCCCTAAACAGGGCTGCCTTCAGTTGTCTTCTAAAAGTCTGGTAGTTGTTGTTCTCTTTGACATCTGGTAGGAGGGCGTTCCACAGGGAGGGCGCCACTACCGAGAAGGCCCTCTGCCTGGTTCCCTGTAACTTGGCTTCTCGCAGCGAGGGAACCGCCAGAAGGCCCTCGGAGCTGGACCTCAGCATCCAGGCAGAACGATGGGGGTGGAGACGCTCCTTCAGATATACTGGACTGAGGCCATTTAGAGCACCAACACTTTGAACTGTGCTCAGAAATGTACTGGGAACAGTGGAAAGGACTCCCTCAGAAGGTGGTGGGCTCTTCTTCCTTGGAGGTTTTTAAGCAGAGGTTGGATGGTTATCTGACACCGATTCTTTAGTTGTGATTCCTGCATCGCAGAGGGTTGGACTCAGTGACTTCCAACTCTACTATTCTATGATTCTAAGCTCCTGGAACTCCCAGATTATCTCACCGCTCAGAGAATGTGGTGGAAAGTAACATTATGTTCTCACATGGCAAACAACAGAGGGAGGGGAAGGATGCACAGGCAGGAAAACATTTTGCGGTTGTTTCTGTTGCACCTCCTTAGGCTCATTTGCAGGTGGAGCTGCAACAGGGCCTGGGAACTCAATGGGCTCTGAGGAAGAGCTGAAGGAAGCAAGAAGGCAGCAGCATGCAGGTGTCCCGGGCAGCAGAGCCAAGCACATAGAGAGGCAAGAGGGTAAGGGCAGACACTCAAGAGATCAGGAGACCTTTGGAGGGACAGCTTTCACTTTCTGAAGCTTTCAAATACGTGGCGCACAGCACATGCCACAGATTGCTACATGGCATCTGCTAATTATTTTTTAAAAATACATAATGCATATCCTATTATTAGACGTGTTGCCCAGCTGTAGGTGTTCAGATAAATTGATTCACCAGCTGGCAATCTCTTGGTACTGTATCTCTTGGAAACAACCAGCCGTGTATATCTATATCTATCTATATCTATGTATAATCTCTGTAGGTTTGAAATAGTCATGCAAAGATTCAAGAAGCCAAGTTAAGTGTCTGTGTGTGAGTCTATGTGTTTTGAGCAGGGGGAAGAAGCATGCATCTCTAACTGCTACAATCATCCATTCAGAACATTACCAATCTTACCAAATCCAACGGTTGCAGTAAACCATAAATCTACCAGTTGCATTATACACATTAAAATACAAATTAAAAAGCATCTAGATTTACAGCTTAACTGTTCAACCACCCTGGCCATCATGCTGTTTAAACGTCCTTCCCTGCTGGTAGTGAACTCCTCTCTGAGTGCTGGTTTCTTGGGACACCAAAACAGGAACCATCATGTACGAGATGAAGTTATTGGCAGGCTTGGGAGAACTTGACACAGAAATAAAACCATGAGGGGTAAAGTCCTTAAGGGGGTGTAAAAAAACACCTCAATAAGGACAGAGCTGCCCAGAGGCCACACAATGCTATCTGTTGGGAGCATGAAAACCAGCTAGAAAAGCAAATGCAATGGAGTCTCCTGAAAAGGGGCATAAGTGACTGGCTGACTGGAAGCCTAAAGAGGGTTGCTGTACTCCCATTTCTTATTCTTTGTTGTTACAGCTAATGTGCCCATTCTGTGCTATGTATATGCCCATTTTTCAGCGGCTGTAATTTAGCTTTTACTTTTAATTCTAGAGCTCTGTTGATTGTGATCAGTGTTGACAGTATCATACACAAAGAGAGTTCCTGTAGATGTTGTTGAGTTACTCATAGATTCACAGCTCAGACCTTTCATTTGCTAAGGTTGGTGAGAGTCAAGCTGAGCCAAACAGTAGTTTGTTGCAAGTTATCTTTTTTCCCCCAAAAAAATATTTTTTTAAAAAATATTTACATTAAATCTTACATTTCTTTTTAAACAGCTTTTGGGAAAGAGGGTGCATGTATGCACAAAGAATTATATTGTTTTGATTCTGTGAAGAACATAATGGATCAAATGTCATTAAAGAAAACCTATGCATTTATTAGCACCTAAACTGCACTGCAAATAGTGGGACATACTCTCAGTGAAAAATATTTATGATTTGGATGCCTGGCTACATTTCTGCTTCAGAGCATGATGCGGTTTGTATGAGTGTGCATAGGCAATTGTATCTGGGATTTATAGCATGAGGGTGTCCAGGAAAACAAAGGTAATTTTGGTCACACAGTTTGGGCAGCCATTTTGCTGTTAGTTTCTGAAACACTTTCCATCAACTCACCCTCAGCTTATGTAGAGACAGGCAGGATGCCATCTGTTGGCTAATGTGCTGCAGAATTATTGTATTAGCTAGGAGAAATGTAATAGTGTGTTGCAAAGTAACTGCATCATGCGCATTAAAGTTTAGTCAGAAACAAAAACAGAAACAAAAAGAGGCTTGTGGCAACCTATCAAATGTTACAGTGGTACCTTGGGTTAAGTACTTAATTCATTCCGGAGGTCCTTTCTCAACCTGAAACTGTTCTTAACCTGAAGCACCACTTTAGCTAATGGGGCCTCCTGCTGCCACTGCGCCGCCGGAGCACGATTTCTGTTCTCGTCCTGAAGCAAAGTTCTTAACCCGAGGTACTATTTCTGGGTTAGTGGAGTCTGCAACCTGAAGCGTATGTAACCCGAGGTACCACTATATTATGGCATAAGGTTTCATGGACTACAGTCTACTTTATCAGATGCATGAAGTGTAATTCTCAGTTGGTGGTGTGTGTGTGTGTGTGTGTGTGTACCAACAACAACTGAGAATTACACTTCATGCATATGATAAAGTGTGGTTTGTGTGTCCCACACACACGGTTGTAAAAATGGGTGTGGAGTTCTAAGCAGCAGAATTACGAGGGTAACAAAATGCAAGCAGGTTCTGGTACATCTGGGGAACCATGCATGTAAACAGATGCTCTGTGTTTGGTACTCCAGACTAATCCAGAAGCTAGACCTGTGTGCACCCTCTCAAGTACCGTGTTTTTCCATGTATAACACACCCACGTATATAAGCGCCCCCTGTTTTGGGGGACTCCAAAGAAAATGGGGGAAGATTGTCAAGATTTGTAGAGTTGATAAGCTTTTGGGAGGAGGATTGTCCACAGTTGCTGAGCTTTGGGGGAGGGGGTACCAAAAATCACTCACCCGACTGAACTACTCTTAAAATCGCAAGCAACGCAAAAGCCGCCAATTGCCCACCCAATTGCCACAGGGGCAGCCAATCAACAACAGCCCTTGCCGTGGCCACCAATCAACTGCCAAATAGCCGCTGACAATCTCCTGCTTGTGGCTTCAACCAATCACCCATCCCCCTTCAGCACTATCCGTGTATAAGACGACCCCAAATTTTTCACATAATTTTTAAAGAAAAAAAGGGCGTCTTATACATGGAAAAATACAGTAAGTCTTAGCTGCACCAATCATCTAGTTCATGGGCAGAGCATGGAGAGCCATGTAAGACCATCAGTCCCTGCTAAACAGTCAACTGGTGCAATTGCAGCTTTAAAATAAAATAAAATAGAGGAATCTACAAATTTTTATTCCTGCCCTGTTGGATTATGGCCAGTGTGATTCCATACAAAGTTTATAGGATTGCTGAAAGACTTTTGATGTTACTCGCTCTATAAAGAATGTAGATTCTGGTTCTTTTTCTTTTTCCTTTATTTATTTTTTAAAAATGCCTCAAGGTTAAATGTCTAATCTTCTCTCTTTGTAAATCAGCCGACTGTTGCTGGAGAAAAGGGGATGTTTTTATTCTTGGACTGGATCCATCTCCGTTTTGGGTCTCCAAACCCTTGAGGTTAACAGTTGAGGTTGCAGAACTTGGAAGTGCATTGAATACGGGGGGGGGGGGGGGGGATGGGTTGCACAATATGGGTGCTTTTCATCTTTCAGCTTCTTAATGGTCGCTTTCCTCTTTGCCATTTGAGCACATAACCTTTCAAGGTGCAAATTGCCACCGCAACAGAAGGTGGGAAATCCATGGCAGACACAATGCTTCATCATAATAAGCCCCGTCTAATATTCTAGCCCGGTTTGGTCTCACCAGCAAATTAGGCACTCGCTGAGACCTTGATGCTCTAAGTAACACCGAGGACAGGCTAACATGACATAATACGGTTGTCAAGGAAACAGGGGAAGTTCACCAGCAACATCAGGGCTGTGTGGATCATCAATTCAGCATTCTTGCTAAATGCAACCTAGTCCTTCTTCCTCATTACGCCGTGCCTGTGATTTGTAAGAAGCTGGTGCCACCTTTAGCTAGAAGGGAAAGCCAGGTGAAACTGCAGGAGAAAGAGCCAGCAGCACCTTTTTACGATTTGCACTGCTCATGGCGGTGGGGAGAATCGCCCCCACGGATTCTCCAAGATTGTCCTGGTTGTGCCGACAGCAGCAACTAATTGGCTGCAAGCCACCTGGCATCGCCCTCCTCTGGAGGCTTCCTGGGGCTTCGCAATATCAGACGCTTCCAAGAAGCCTGAAGAGTCAGATTGGATTGGAAGT
Organism: Podarcis pityusensis; assembly: GCF_964106645.2. Lineage (NCBI taxonomy): Eukaryota > Metazoa > Chordata > Lepidosauria > Squamata > Lacertidae > Podarcis > Podarcis pityusensis. The sequence goes on along the minus strand of NC_138037.1, from coordinate 16,260,763 downwards.
GCATCTGGTGCTTGGATCAAGCAGACACAGTGTCAACAACTATTCCATTGGGAAAAGAGAGAGAGAGAGAGAGAGAGAGAGAGAGAGAGAGAGAGAGAGAGAGAGACTGCCCATTATGGCCCTGGAATCTGTGTCCTTCTCTATAGCTATTGTTATAGGAATTCTAAGGTCTTATTTATGTAGAATAAATGCTCATAAATGTATAGTGGTACCTCAGGATATATACGCTTCAGGTTACAGAAACTTCAGGTTACAGACTCCGCTAACCCAGAAATAGTACCTCAGGTTAAGAACTTTGCTTTAGGATGAGAACAGAAATCGTGCTCCGGAGGCGCGGTGGCAGCGGGAGGCACCATTAGCTAAAGTGGTGCTTCAGGTTAAGAACAGTTTCAGGTTAAGAATGGACCTCCAGAACAAATTAAGTACTTAACCTGCGGTACCACTGTACAATGCAAACACACATGCATAAGTATAAACAAAATTTTAAAAAATCCTTCCACTAGCACCTTAGAAACCAACTAAGTTTGTTATTGGTATGAGCTTTTGTGTGCACGCACACTTCTTCAGTATAGTGTCTGAAGCAGTACAGGAGAGCAATCCTGAAGCCATTTTAATAAAGATTTAATAAAGTTTAATATTAATAGTTTAATAAAGATCAGGCTTACTAGCTGCTTTGCTTCTCAATAATCTCTGGTTGGCCTCTGTTATTTTCTCCTACCGATAGAGAACCTACATAAGGACTCTATATGGATACCCCATAAGGGAAAAGAAGCAGGGTTTTCCCCCTTACAACATCTGTAATAGGGAAATAATATTTACTCTGCATTGTGGCACCATCATTCTCCCCTCTTCATCTCTCTGACTACCACCAGGGGGAAAAAGATATTACTACTACATGCTGTGTGGACAGACCAATGCATCATGCAAAGGTGCCAGCACATCTCACAAGCTTTCCAAATTGGGGGGGGGGGGCTTTTATTTCTCAAAGGTTGGACAGAGCTGAATGGAGCAGCAGCAAGCCAGGTAGCTACAGCATCTGCCCCCTCCTTTGCCCCCCCTCCCCATCCACCTATTGGCCCTGATGGAGCATCAGGAAGGGAGAAAAATCCTGGAAGCATCAGAGTGGACTGTACCACTTGGGGGAGGGGCAGATTTTTGAAAATCCCTCATTAAAAAAACACACCAAACACCTCAATGCAAGGTAAAAAAAATGAACAAAGCAGAATGGGAGAAATGGTCCTAATGCAGCCTGCTGTGTTGGCTTCTATGGATGAGATTGGTTTTATGTATAGCAGTATAGCAGTATTTAAACATTTTCGCCACCCACCAGCAGTCTAAAATGTTCTTCCTTTGTCCGTCCCACATTCCATTGCAGGTGTCCACATCCATGTGCAGGTTGCAGAATCCTAGAGTGGACTCTACCACTTTATGCTGCTATGAAGGGGAGTTGCTTATTTTAGCTACACCCTTCCAATTTAAAAAGAATGCCACCAAATCAAACTCACATAGCAGGGAGAAACATTTATATCCCAGCCCCATTCCCTCTCCTACTAGCTGTCTGCTTGCAGACATTTTCCCCCCTATACACTTTCAACCATTTGATTCCCCCCCACCTGAAATGACATCGCCCATTCTACTTCTCAACACCCTCATTCATCTTTCTGCTTTCTGCATAAGACCGGGTCTTAGTGCCACAGAAATGGAGGAGGGTGATAATCGGTGTTGTCGATAACCTGCTCAAGAGAGGACAGGTCTAGGGCATCCCCGACAGATGTTTCCCTAGGCTCTGCAAGAAGACCTCCATTGAAGGAGAGAACCTCCCATCCTCTACATAACTGGATCCATGGTCGAACTGCTCTTAGCATCATGACATTTCATGCCACCTCCAAACAAAATCTACCCTCCTGTAACTGATTCCCCTCAGATCCCATCCTGCCCTCTGAGGCACCAGAGAACAGATTGCTGCCCCCGGAGGTTGGTTCCTCAGGGCAGGTATGGGTCCTGCCCCACCACCCTCAGCCTGACCCCAGCCTGCCTTCTTTCTTACATCCAGGCAGCATTCACACAGCAGTTTCTTCCCTTCATGTAACGGGAAACCTACTGTCAGAAATCTAGCAGGGCAGAGTGAAAGTTTAGCACTCATTTCCATGTTAATTGCTTCCAGGAAAAGAAATCTGTTTGCAACCCCATTAGCTCAGAAAAATCATGCCCTCGGAAGACTTGCAAGTAGCTGCAGGAGAGGGACCCTGTGCAATATCATGGGAGGGGTGCTTCTAGGACTAAGATGAAACCATGAAGCTCCCTTGTAATTTTTGCTATTGCGTGTTGCATGCCACTTAAGTAACCTTGTTATATTTATAGTATTGAAATATGGGTTACATTGTGTGTTATTATATTTTCTACAGTGGTACCTCAGGTGAAGAACTTAATTTGTTCCAGAGGTCCGTTCTTAACATGAAACTGTTCTTAACCTGAGGTACCACTTTAGCTAATGCGGCCTCCTGCTGCCGCCATGTGATTTCTGTTCTCATCCTGAGGTAAAGTTCTTAACCTGAGGTACTATTTCTGGGTTAGTGGAGTCTGTAAGCTGAAGTGTCTGTAACCTGAAGTGTCTGTAACCTGAAGTATCTGTAACCCGAGGTATCACTGCATTGTTTTTCTGTGCTCTTAAATTGTCACTATGTTATTGTGTTACTGTTATTGTTTTGCTGTTGTTTAGCTATGTCATTGTGAAATAGTTTTTGTAGTGTTTGTTTGAAATGCATTCTTGGTTTTTGCCTCTCTTTTTTTGTAAGCCGCTATGAGCATGGTGTTTTTTTTTGGGGGGGGGTTGAGTGGAAAAGCGAACATGCAAATAAAATGATGGAATTTGGAGCAGTATACCAGCATGCATACAGTTCTTTCCTGCCACTTTCTGGGGGGGGGGGGACAAGGGGGAACAGATGCACACATGGGCAGAATCCAGGCCAGGGAATAGTGATGTTGTCCAAAGAAGTTTGTTGTGTCACCCTGCACCCACTGGTGTGAATGAAATTTAGTGTGACACGCTGGTATATCAGGCTAAAAGGCACAGTTTCTGTAACACAACAAGGACTGCAATATGAAAGGAATGTTAGGAAAAGAGACAGAATACTAGCATTACTATCAGGAAAATGAATGCAACATTTCCTATGCCTGAATAGGATTGCTTATCAGCTTCCTCCTCCTCCTCCTCCTCCTCCTCCTCCTCCTCCTCCTCATTCTCAGCATTGCAGAAATCAGCAGGAAGGAGGACAAAACTAGATAGCTGGATAGCTCAGTCAGTAGAGCATGAGACTCTGAATCCCAGGGTTGTGGGTTCGAATCCCACGTTGGGTGACAGATTCCTGCATTGCAGGGGTTGAAACAGATGACTCCTTGTGGCCCCTTCCAACTCTACAATTCTATTATTTGCCCTGGCTCCACTTACTTTTGGGTTCCCTGCCTTCCCCCCCCCCCAGCAGCCCCAATGGGTACCAGCCCCCACCTGTCTCTGCCCCCTCCCATGCGCCAGTCCTTCAGATATTTGAAGAGGGCTTTTACATCCCTCCCACCCTGCTCAGCCATTTTTTCCTCCAGGTTATACATACGCATTACCTAAAAGGACCCGTTTTCCACACGCTGACCATCTCCAATGCCCTCTTCTGAACCCCGCCTGATTTCGATGCATGCTTCTCTGAGACACACACACACACAACAAATGGTGTTAGTGCCTTGCAAGCTCACTTTCGACTCATGGAGCATTTTACACATGGCTCCCCCACTGGAAAGAAAACGTCGTTTGCATGCATTTTTAAAATGTTGTTTCTGAGCTATTATTCTAAGGGTCATTATTTCTTCAATCACAGTCTTCCTAACAAGATTCGGACAAGATTGCTGTTTTACCTGGTGCCTAGTTTGAATTCCGAAGAACATACTGGCACCTAGTGGGCTCTGGTGGTATGGAGACCATGGAATCTCTTCTAGGATGAGCTTTAATTAAAAGGCAGCAGTATTATTTACTTAGTAGGGTTTCTCCTGACATTACAGCTGGCCCAAATGGATTCTTTTGATGTTTGCAAGTGGGGTGGCAGGTGGAATTCCAAGCACCTCCTCTTTCCCATCGATGAACACCATCAGGGAAGTTCTCCAATCCAAACCTCATTTGAAAGAACAGCAGCAACATGGAAATGAGCTAAAATATTGGAAGGATGCAGATATTGTGGGATTTTGTACCTATGGTTGTGGGGAAGGGCCTATCACTCAGTGAAAAGGCACATTTTTTGTATGTGGAAGGTCCCAGTTTCAGGTGGTAAAGGTTTGGGGAAGACTTTTTGGAAATCAGAATAGACTAGACAGAATAGACTGTTTTGGACTACAACTCCCAAGATCCCTCATTATTGGGCATATGGGTCAGGGCTGTTTGGACCTTTGATGATCTAAAACAGGGGTCAGCAAACATTTTTAGCAGGGGGCTGGCCCACTGTCCCTCAGACCTTGTGGGGGGGCCGGACTATATTTTGAAGAAAATAATGAACGAATTCCTATGCCCCACAAATAACCCAGAGATTCATTTTAAATAAAAGGACACATTCTACTCATGTAAAAATACCAGGCAGGCCCCACAAATAACCCAGAGATTCATTTTAAATAAAAGGACACATTCTACTCGTGTACAAATACCAGGCAGGCCCCACAAATAACCCAGAGAGGCATTTTAAATAAAAGGACACATTCTACTCATGTAAAAATACGCTGATTCCCAGACCGTCCGTGGGCCGGATTTAGAAGGTGATTGGGCCGGGCCCCGGGTCTTAGTTTGCCTACCCATGATCTAAAACATCTGACAGGCACCAAGCTGAGGGAAGGCTGAGTGAGAAAAACCAATGGTCTGTCTTGAAACATGGCATCTTCCAATGTTGTAGCAGGATTTGTCAAAAAGAGGGATGTGGGAGAAATACAGTTCGGATCACTTTTTATAGGTGAATTTATGTATTCTGCACTTTCTCAAAGGATGTGAGACCATCCTACAAAATTCACACCTATCTGAATTTTGTGACACAGTTCTCCAACCAATGTTTACAGAAATGCATGCATTTAAGGAAACTGTGCATATATTTTTAATTATTATTATTTAATATAGTTGTGAAAATAACATAAAAGCACACATTCCGTTAGGGGAAAGTCCTTGCGAAACACTTGTCGAAACTGCTTACAAAATTGTGTGATTATTAGGAGAAATTTGCACTGAAATGTTGGTGAGTTTTCACAAGGAATTTTCTTTTTGATGGCTGCAGCTGCAGGCAGGTGTGGAGCTGAATTTATGATAGGAAAAATGAGAAACAGAGACAACTGAATTTGACAGGTCCTCCTTCCATCCCTAGCCAAAAGTACTGCAGATCTCGGAATGGCTGCATCATGAGCATGAATTCTGCCAATGACTAGGTCACTGGGCCAGAGGCTATAGTGCCACTGTCTCTGAGTCTGGTGCTGAAACAGAGAATAGTAGCCAGGATACTGCTGGACCAGAATCCACTGTTCCAGGGCCCATAGAATTTGAGGCAGGCACCTTACAGACACAAGGAATCCTGGGCCAAAGGAACCGGTTGCTTCCCAAGTAGAGATGGGGGAGAAATTAGATTCAGTTCACATCTAGAACAAAATTTACCTAATTTACACTTTCCATAACCACTATATGAACTGAAACATAGCTGTTCTTTGAACTCACACTGCTCTGAATTTTGCAATGCAGTTCTTCTTGTCTAGTAACCAAGGCAAAGTGTGCATAAAAATGCATATATTAGTGGAGAGGAAACATACAAAAATTCATTATAATTGGGACAATATGCTTTGCAAAAAAAAAAGTGCATGTCAGAGGAAATTGCATACAAAAATGTGTATATTAGGAGCAAGTCACTTTTAAATACTGATAAATTTTCATGAGGATTATGTGGAAATGTGGAGAACTGGAGACTGGGAAAATGAGGGACTGAAACTGAGTGAGTCATCCTTAAAAAAATGTAAAGGTAAAGGGACCCCTGGCCATTAGGTCCAGTCGTGACCAACTCTGGGGTTGCGGCACTCATCTCGCTTTATTGGCCGAGGGAGCCGGCGTACAGCTTCTAGGTCATGTGGCCAGCATGACTAAGCTGCTTCTGGCGAACCAGAGCAGTGCACGGAAATGCCGTTTACCTTCCCGCCGGAGCGGTACCTATTTATCTACTTGCACTTTGAGGTGCTTTCGAATTTCTAGGTTGGCAGGAGCTGGGACCGAGCAATGGGAGCTCACCCCGTCTTGGGGATTCAAACCACCGACCTTCTGATCAGCAAGTCCTAGGCTCTGTGGTTTAACCCACAGCGCCACCCGCGTCCCTTTTGAGTCATCCTTACTTCCACATTAATTCATGGGTCTAGTGGTGCAGAGACTGTACCAGGCAGTTGGTGCAAGAAAAGTGCATGTTCTCAGGCCAGGCCGCTGGCCCTTTAGGAGACTCTTATTCTCCAAAAAGGAAGCACAGCATAGGAAAAACTGATTGGAGGCAAAGGCTCAGAAAGGCTCCAGTTCACCACCATTTATTTTTTAGAGCAAATTGCTTACTGGGCACGCTCCTGTGGGTTTCTTGGTCAGGCTGGAAAAAAGCCAAGCCGCCAAGTTTTCCTTGCCGATATAAGCAGTTGGAAAGACACATTTCTTTATTTTCTTTTTATAATTTTTTATTCAATTTTACATATAATTTCCATAAATCATATAACATATATTCATCTCTTATACAATATTTTGGACTTCCATCAACTACATCTGAAGGTTTTTCAATCTTTATCACTTAATCTGCATTTCACTAATTTCACTATTACTTTTAAGAATCCTTAACTAATAATTCTATTCATAATTTTTTTTCTGCAATATTTCGTATAATCCTCCTTACAAAACTTCTTGCAGTCCTACTAGCGTAATCTGTTGATTACAGTTGCTTTTCAAATAGTTCACATATATTGGCAGCTCCCAATCGAATGTTTAAAACAGTACAGCATTAAATATTAAAAACTTCCCTAAACAGTGCTGCCTTCAGATGTCTTTTAAAGATAGGATAGCTGCTTATTTCCTTCACATCTGAAGGGAGGGTGTTCCACAGGGTGGGCGCCACTACCGAGAAGGCCCTCTGTCTGGTTCCCTGTAACCTCATTTCTCGCAATGAGGGAACCGCCAGAAGGCTCTCAGCACTGGACCTCAGTGGAACGATGGGGTGGAGACGCTCCTTCAGATATACTGGACCGAGGCCGTTTAGGGCTTTAAAGGTCAGCACCAACACTTTGAATTGTGCTTGGAAACATGCTGGGAGCCAATGTAGGTCTTTCAAGACCGGTGTTATGTCGTCTGGGCGGCCGCTCCCAGTCACCAGTCTAGCTGCTGCATTTTGGATTAGTTGTAGTTTCCGGTCACCTTCAAAGTTAGCCCCACATAGGGCGCATTGCAGTAGTCCAAGCGGGAGATAACCAGAGCATGCACCACTCTGGCAAGACAGTCTGCAGGCAGGTAGGGTCTCAGCCTGCGTACCAGATGGAGCTGGTAAACAGCTGCTCTGGACAGCCCCACCCCTGAACTAGTTTGGGACCAGATCCAGGCTGGGACAAGTGGTCCTTGATCTGGCCCAGGATGGGTCAACCTGATTGTGGGGATCAAGACCATAGGGTGAACTTTTGGAGGGATGTGTGGCTTTAGTGGTACCTCTGTGTTGTGCAGCAATGAATTTTTTTTTTAATGCAGCACTTTTTAACATGCTGACTTAGTACAAACATTTCCTCTCTTTCCATGGCAGAGGCAGTCTGTGGGAAATCATCACCTCTTGCCTCGCCTAATTCCATTTCACGTCCGATTACTCTGCCTTTTGCCATACTTTACATGCAGCAGGTACCCGATTTATCATGCGGGGGGGGAGTCCCTCCTCCCTTCAGTTTTAAGTAGCACTTACTGCTACAAGTCCCTTGCTTCTTACAGATGGCAGCACCCTGTCAGATCTAAGATTACATGATGGATTTGCCTCGAGTAACCTTTGCCTTAATAAATCCTTCGCAACCATAAGCTACGTGCCGCACTCCAGACCAGATCCTCTGCAGCCGAGTGACTCAATCTCACAGAAGCCACCGGAGCAAAGATTGTGTTACATCTGCTGTAGACTCATCTGCGGGAGGGCATTAATGGGATTCTCAAAGCTCTCTTCCTTTTGTTGGGCAGCGCAAGCCCAGAAAACCATTTGCCTTCTCTCAGAGGCATCCTCCTTGCATGTTTCTTTCATCAATGTTTTGTTTTTAAAAACATCTATCCCACCTTCCTTGCCCAACAGGAAACTATTTGCAAAATAAAATCATGCAAAAAAAAAAGTGAACATACACATCAACCATATATACCAGTCAGTAATCATTAACACAAGGGGCCAAGAACTCTGTTAAGCAGCGAGAGCAGCAATTCATAAAACAGCAGTCAAAAGATAAATGGATCAACACACAGTCAGCCAAAGGTCTTTTGGGACTATGTGCTAGTCACTGGAGCACTCAATGTGACCTGCGAGCGTTCCAGTTGGAGAACAGCCTTTACCAAAGGTGTCATGGACTTTGAAGAAGCACGAACTCAGGGCGAAAAGGAGAAACGAGCTAAGAGGAAGGCACATTTGGAAAACCCTCACTATGATCAACTCCCACCCAGAAACTTATGTCCCCACTGTGGAAGGACGTGTGGATCCAGAACTGGCCTCCACGGTCACTTACGGACTCATGGTTAAGACCATGTTCATGGAAGAAAATCTTACTCGGCTACGAGTGATCACCAAAGAAGAAGCTAGTCAGCTGCCCAAAAGCACACAGTGACAGGGATTGATGGATCTCGCCTGAAAGGGCATTCTGCAAGCTGGGCACCACCACTTAGAAGTCCCTACTCCTCATAGCTGCACATCGGATGGCAGAAAAATCTGGAGCAGGGCCTCAGGTTTCAAATGAAGCATGGGGGAAGGAACCTATGTATGTGTCCCAAGCTACTGAGGTCTTTCAAGCTTTAAAGCAGCACCTTGAATTGAACTGGGAGGAGAAAGAGCAACCAAAACAAGTGTTTTCATTATTGATTTGATTTTGTTGACCGATGCAAGCACTCAGTGCTGAGTTTGCAAGACAAAATCCAGGGCCCACTGACACTTTGCGGTAGCGCTAAACCAATTTCTACCCCACATCCTCTACCCCCCCCAAACCTCCCAATTTCTCCATGAATTTATGAGAAAAGAAATTGGATTCAAAATTCCTGGAAGGGGAGATATTTTGGGGGTAGAAATTCTCATGGGTGGGCTGCAGACATCTGACTTTCAAAGGGGTTGATGAGTGTTTGTGAGTCTCCCCTCTTTTGTTCAACAAAATTATCTCTGCCATGGCCTGGACTTCCCTTAAAAGCAATCATTAGCCAGTGTCCCCAGTTGCTCATGCTTCAAATAAATCTCAAGAGAAGATGTCACAAGATCACAACAAGTCCAAACCTGCCCCCCCATTTTTTTTCTAAAGTGCTCCAAGAAAGAGGCAGACAAGCAAAAGCCTCTTTCATAGGGGGAGAAAACATTTGAGAACTCAGACAACCGATTTTGACACAGCAGTAGTTTGTATATATATGTCTATATTGGTCCATAAAATGTGTGTTGAAGTGGTTTCTCTTTCGTCGTGTAGTAATGCCGTTCCAATAAAATGACCCTCTAATTTGCTTTGCATCTTATTATTATGTGACACAAGCTCTCTATTAAGCCTAGAGAACCCAAGCAGTGTCAACAAGCATTTTTAGAAGCAATATAATCACTGAAAGGTCAATCTAATTATAGAAACAGATTCGGTCTAATCAATTGTCTGTAATATGATAATCCATATACAAACATGCAATTAAATCTAGGTGAAGCCCATTAAGTCAGCAGGAAACTTCGAAATGGAACTAATCCTAGGAGCAATAGACTTCAAATCATGCGGAGTCTCAGGCATCTAATGCTGCCCAGTTTCAGTCTTCCTGCTGCTCAATCCCTGCTCTGTCCCATTCCCTTTTGTGCGCCATTTCTCTTTCTTCGCAAGAACGCACACAAACATGAAATGCAGAGCTTTTAATGCACTCTTCCATAAAACATGCATTCTGTACACATCTTTGATGTAAAATAAGTATATTTGCACATCAAAAATGCATCGCGACATCTGGAGGAGGACATGATCTGATTGGGAGTTTGAGATCTGAGCCATCGGACTGGGTTTGGTCCAAAAAGTGGACCAAATCCCTGTGGTTGACAGGGATAGGCTGACGAAATGGCAACGTCTCTGGGGCAGAGCATCTGCTCTGAATGCAGACGGGGCCCAAGACTGATCCCTGGCATCTCCAGGTAGGACTAGGAATGTTACCCCTGTCTGAGCAGGGACAACCACCGCCGGTCAGAGTAGACAGTACTGAATGCGATGGGCCAATGTTCTAAGGTAGTTTCCAGCGTTCTTACTGGAAGCTGCACTGGAGGCACCTGCACCAAAGCACCAGCCACTCAGTACTCAGCAACAGAATCACTGACATTTTTTGGAAGGGACCCTGAGGATCACGTAGTCCAACCCTCTGCAAGGCAGGAATATGCAGCTATCCCATATGGGGATCATACCTGCAACCTTGGTGTTATCACCACCAAACCCTAACCAACTGAGCGATCCAGCTTTTCTAATAATAATAATAATAATAATAATAATAATAATAATTTATTATTTATACCCTACCCATTTGGCTGGGTTTCCCCAGCCACTCTGGGCAGCTCCCAACAGAATATTAAAAACACGACAAAACATCAAACATTAAAAGCTACCCTAAACAGAGTTGCCTTCAGATGTCTTCTAAAAGTCAGATAGTTGTTTATTTCCTTGACATCTGGTGCGAGGGTGTTCCACAGGGCAGGGGCTACCACTGAGAAGGCCCTCTGAGGCAGCTGAAGCCGCCATCTTCATTTCCCTTTGGGCCTGCCTCCAATGTACACTGCATAGGAGCCCAGATGTTGGCTGTGTGACATTCCTTTCCCCCCATGACGGGCACTGTTTTTTTAAAAAATATAAATAAATATAAATAAATAAGTCAGCAGCATCTGCAGTGAGAACTCTGAGGTCTGTGAGCCACGACCTTTGCCTGACCATACTGTGTGTGTGTGCTGACAGGCAAACACTGGTTTTGCAGTCTGGGGCAAGCAACCATTACAATTTATGGAGCAACCTTGTTGGGTCACCTTACAATGCCTGGCGCGCTGTGTTAATCTTTGTGAAGATCGCCGATTGCGCAGACGTGACCGTCGGTGTTTGGGTTTCAGGTGGTTTCATTCGACTCAATGGGCTGGCTGGGCGGTGGTCGGGTTGCTTGTTTTCAAATTCATGCGTCTCTCACTTTCCCCCCTCGAGGAGACAGTCATCAATCCACTGCCCCCTCTTCAGCAGAGGTGACTACAGCCTGGTTCACAAAAGGGTTGAGCCGGAATACTTGAGCCGAAGATGAATGAGCCCCATTGATGTCAATGGGATTCATTTATCTTCATTCTGAGCATTCCGCTCGCAACTGTTAATGGATCATATAGCCCTGGGTCCTTGTCAGAATACCAGATCACAAGAAAGAAAGCAGGGCTGTTTTGAGGGAGGGGGACACACATTCAGAATAATTCCTGTGACCTCAGATAAGGACAAGTACGGCGATTGTTCTCTAAGTCGTTTCTGCCTGTGGGTTGCCATCCTCTATCTGCAAACTTTGATTGGCTGTCTTCCAGACCATTGGAGGTTTGTTTCCAGGACCTTTTCCGGGACCTTACTCGCTTCTGAGAGTCCTGTGGGGAGACAGGCTGTTCGCAGCAGCCAGAGAATTATGTCAGCCTGCGCAGATATCTTGCAGGTCCTGAGGTGAACTTGTGGGAGGATGCAAGGCTCATCCTGTCTGGCTGAGACTTATCTGAGGGAATCCCTCCCCCTTCTTTACTGGTCAGAAGTGGAGGAGGAAAACATTTGCTCTAAATTGACCCTCGGGGTCCCTTACAGCTCTACAGTTCTATGATCATTATCTGTTCATCGTCCTCTGAATGGTGCAATGTGGACCAGACATTTAGTGCATGCACCAGAATCGAAGAGCTTGATTGTTGGTAGTTGGCAACCCTAATCAGCAGAAGTACTGGGGGCAGCTTGTGTATTTGGCAAGCTAGTAAAGTAATGCTTGTTAGGGACATTCGTGCTTATGATATACCGTATTTTTCACCCCATGGGACGCACTGCCCTATAGGACGCACCTAGTTTTTTTGGGGGGGGAATAAAGAAAAAAAATTTATTTCCCCCCCCCAGGCACGGGGCTGGCGCGGGGGAAGCCTGAGCTTCCCCCGACCCCAGAAAAGCCTGCTATCCGCAAGCCTAGGGAGCTGCGCCGGTCTCCCCAGGCTTGCGGACAGCTGTGTGAAGCCTGGGCGCGCTGAGGCTTCCTAATGCAGGCAGCTCTGCGCAACCCTCCGGAGGCCGGCGCGGCTTGGCGCCGGGCTCCGGAGGGTCGTGCAGAGCTGCGCGGAGCCCGGGAGGGCAGGCAGCTCTGCGTGACCCTCTGGAGCCCGGCGCGGCTTCGCGCCAGGCTCCAGAGGGTTGCGCAGAGCTTCCTGAAGCCTGGAGAGTGAGAGCCTCTCGCTCTCCAGGCTTCAGCGAAAGCCTGTATTCGCCCCATAGGACGCACCCACATTTCCCCTTCATTTTTGGAGGGGAAAAAGTGCGTCCTATAGGGTGAAAAATACGGTATGTATCAAACCTCCTTATCCTACTCTACTCTTTTAAAAGTTGATTAAAGTTGTGTTTAACCCTGTTAAAACCCAGTTGGATTGACTGTTGGCTTTGCAGAGCAGAATGAATCAATTGTAGAAAAATAACAGGTTTACTTCCAAGGTTGTGGGGAGTTTTTTCTTAAAGGCTCAAGACACAGGCAGTTGGGATGAACTCCTGCTTGAGACTCTGGAAAGCAGCTGCCATTTGGGGCAGAAAGTCCTAGGCTAGGTGGACAAATCCATGAAATAAGGTACACTGCCGTCTCCAAGTACAGAGCAACTTGTCCACCACTGTGGAGCCATCCATGGTTTGGTGGACTCTGCTTTGCAACCCTCCCTGGTTTTGCCCTACACACACAAAGAGAGAGAGCAGTTTTCTCACTGTGTACACACACACACACACACACACACACACACACACACAGGCATTTTACCACAGTATATGCATACTTGTCATCACCTTGCCAACAAAGGTCTGTATAGTTAAAGCTATGGTTTTCCCAGTTGTGATGTATGGAAGTGAGAGCTGGACCATAAAGAAGGCTGATCACCTAAGAATTTATGCTTTTCAATTACGGTGCTGGAGGAGACTCTTGAGAGTCCCATGGACTGAAAGAAGATCAAATCTATCCATTCTGAAGGAAATCAGCCCTGAGTGCTCACTGGAAGGTCAGATCCTGAAGCTGAGGCTCCAATACTTTGGCCACCTCATGAGAAGAGAAGACTCCCTGGAAAAGACCCTTGGGAAAGATTGAGGGCACAAGGAAAAGGGGATGACAGAGGACGAGATGGTTGGACAGTGTTCTTGAAGCTACCAGCATGAGTTTGACAAAACTGCGGGAGGCAGTGGAAGACAGGAGTGCCTGGCGTGCTCTGGTCCATGGGGTCACGAAGAGTCGGATACGACTAAACAACTAAACAACAACAATAACATGCATACTTGTGTGCACTACTCAGCCGGAGAACAGCATTGCAAAATGTGAAGAAGTCACAATTTCTGAAGGATAGCTGCTTCTTGTCTGAAGGATAGCTGTCCTGTTGTTCAGGAAAGTGCTGGCAGGTACACTTTTAAATGTGAAGTGAATTGAATGCCTTCCCCCACCCCTGAGCCAGAGTGGTGTAGCAATTAACGTGCCAGACTAGGACCTGGGGGACCAGGGTTCAATTCCCCACTCAGCCATGAAGCTGCTGGGTGACTGCCTTGGGCCAGTCACTGTCTCCTCTCAGGCTCACGTACCTCACAGGGTTGCTGTGGGGATTCACTGAGGAGGGGAAGAACCATATATGCCCCCTTGAGTTCCTCAGAGGTGGAATAAGTAAAGGTAAAGGGACCCCTGACCATTAGGTCCAATCGTGACCGACTCTGGGGTTGCAGCGCTCATCTCACTTCCGGGTCATGTGGCCAGCATGACTAAGCCATTTCTGGCGAACCAGAGCAGTGCACGGAAACGCCATTTACCTTCCCGCCGGAGCAGTACCTATTTATCTACTTGCACTTTGACATTCTTTCGAACTGCTAGGTTGGCAGGAGCAGGGACCGAGCAATGGGAGTTCACCCCGTCACAGGGATTCGAACCGCCAACCTTCTGATCGGCAAGCCCTAGGCTCTGTGGTTTAACCCACAGCGCCACCCACGTCCCACCAGAGGTGGAATAGTAATGCATTAAAGATAAAAACCCGAACTCTAGTCAACTGCAGAAAAGACCCATTGCAGAGGTGGCACACATCCCACGCACACTGAAGTCTTCCCTGCTCTCAGCTTGTCCTTTTACACCAGAAATGACAGCAAGGCAAATGTGATTGACTAGAAAGGGCTGTAATGTACTCCTGTGTTTCTGCTGCTGAACGAGGTGTACGCAACAATATATTTCACAGCTAGAAGGAGAGTCAAGCCCTTGAGTGAATTACTCTGTCTTCAATCCAATCATGAGCAGGACTCACTTTATATATAAGCTATCTGTGTAAACAGCGAGCTGCAGCCAGGATATTAGAGGTGACTACTTTTTAATAACATGTCCTTTCTACTTCCCCCCACCGAGAACAGATGGAAGGAGAGTCAGGAGGAGCGAGAACGATAATCCTGTAAACACTAATCTCACATTCAATTACAATCCAGCAATATACTCGGTGTCAGAAAATCTACTGAAGCCTCTCAAATTCTTGTTTACTGAAGGAACAAGCCCTGCTTACAAGGTGAAATCTTTTGGCAAGATGTAATGCTGGTTTGGCGCATCCATGCAATGCTACCGCATTCCTGGTTTCTGTGTGGAGAGAGTTGGTGGGTGTTATTTAGGTGGCCCCAGAAGATGGCGTCCCAGTTTGTCATCTTGAGGGTATGCATTAGCGAGGAAAGGAAAATCTGACAGTCACTCTCCAATAACAGTGACCAACCAGTGACCAACCAGTGACCAAAGGTGCAGACAATTGGCTCCAATTTCACCCTTAGAAACACTGGATCAAACAGCAACTATGCCACTATAAATGGTAAGGGTGGAAAGGCCTTGTATCAAGACTAGAAGGGTGCTCCAAACAATGTTCCCTTCCCAGAATGCACTGGTGCTGGCCAAGGCTGGCTGGCAGCCATTACAGTTCTGAATCTGCACCATTATTTCAATCCTTGGTCTCAGAGACTGTTGTTGCTGCTGCCGCCTCAATGTCTCTTTCAGCCTCAGAAGGAAGAGTGCACCACAAACGCATAAACATGTCGAAAGCAGGCTGTATTAATTCCTGTTTTATTATGTTGGCACTCCAAACGGTGATTTGGGAATGAGCGCTAAGCCTGGGGTTTGGTTGCAGGACGGTCCAAAGTAGATTAATATACAGCCCTTATATATATATAAAAATGGCGATTTGCAAAGGCGTTGTTGACTTCATGTCAGCTTGACCCTGGTCAGCCTCCTTTCCGTGCCCTGTCTCAAAAAT
This sequence comes from Podarcis pityusensis, assembly GCF_964106645.2. Taxonomy (NCBI): domain Eukaryota; kingdom Metazoa; phylum Chordata; class Lepidosauria; order Squamata; family Lacertidae; genus Podarcis; species Podarcis pityusensis. The sequence goes on along the minus strand of NC_138037.1, from coordinate 16,245,032 downwards.
TGGTTGACATCATTCTTTCCAAGACAGGTTTTATGGCCGTTGTCTGAGCTGGGCGGGTGGAGGGTTATAAGTGGTGCAATTTTGGCTCGGAAATAAAAAGCTGTTAGCGACAGGAACAGGGTGGTTTGAAAAGAAAAGAAAAGAAAAGAAAAGAAAAGAAAAGAAAAGAAAAGAAAAGAAAAGAAAAGAAAAGAAAAGAAGTCAGCGGTCAGTTTGCGCCCCCCCCCCCGCCAAATATAAAATATCAGTTTTAGGTTTTATTGGCAGCAGATCATCACAATCATCCATTGCGATATAGACTGTGGTGTGAAGTTAATAGAGGGAGCAAATGATGTTGGGTGCCTCCTGCCATGTTACATTTATGTGACATAGGACTTCGGTAAAAGGAGGGCCCGATTTAGAGACTGTAGGCAATTTGGATGCCCACCAAGACTGCTCCCATCAAAAAAATAGGCCTTATTTATGCGTGTGGTGTAGTGGTTAAGAGCTGTGGACTCATAATCTGGTGAACTGGGTTCGCGTCTCCGCTCCTCCACCTGCACCTGCTGGGTGACCTTGGGCCAGTCACACTTCTCTGAAGTCTCTCAGCCTCACTCACCTCACAGAGTGTTTGTTGTGGGGGAGGAAGGGGAAAGGAGATTGTTAGCTGCTTTGAGACTCCTTAGAGTAGTGTTAAAGCAGGATATCAAATCCAAACTCTTCTTCATCATCTATTTTTTGTTTGCTCCTCATCCATGCAATCAGTAATGGTTCTGAATTCCAGTTGCTCCCTCTCTCCTTCCTGGTAAGCCACAGTGACACCAGGAACTGACTGCTATTTCTTTTTCACCATAGCAGCTTAGCATGTGATCATTCTTGTTTTTGTTTTTTTTTTACAATTTTATTTTGATTTTCAAAAGTTAATTGCATATTTGGTCATCGTCCCCCCCCCATATTTTTAACAAATGTAAACTTCCCCTCCACCCCTCCACAGTTTCCTTGTTTCCCCTTATCGTGCTGCATATTATACCTGACATGCCTCTTCAGCCTAACTTAATACAGTGGTACCTCGGGTTAAGTACTTAATTCGTTCCAGAGGTCTGTTCTTAACCTGAAACTGTTCTTTACCTGAAGCACCACTTTAGCTAATGGGGCCTCCTGCTGCTGCTGCTGCGCCGCCGGAGCACGATTTCTGTTCTCATCCTGGAACAAAGTTCTTAACCTGAGGTACTATTTCTGGGTTAGCGGAGTCTGTAACCTGAAGTATATATAACCTGAAGCGTATGTACTCCGAGGTACCACTGTATCTAAATTGTTTTACTGCTGATTCCAGTTCAGATCCTACTTGCATGTTAATCTGACTATTACTATGTTTCTTCAAATATTCTGTTAAGAGTTTCCATTCTTCTCTAAACATAGATTCCTCCTGATCTCTGATTTCTGTGGTCAAACTTGACAACACCACATACTCTTGTCAGTTTCTTCAGCCAGTCTTCCTTGGTTGGTATATCTTTCCCTTTCCACTTTTGCACATATGTTACTCTTGCTGCTCTGGTCACATACAGGAATAAATTAAGTAGCTTCTTAGGGATATCCAATTCCATTATTCCTAGAAGAAAGGCTTCTGGTCTTTTGGGGGAACGTCGTCTTAAACATGTTCTTCAATTCAATACATATTGTCTCTCAAAATCATTTAGCCTATTTGCAGGTCCACCACATGTGAGGAAATGGTGCCTTCCTTCTCTTGACACTTCCAACATAGGTTCAAAGGATGACACATTCTTAAGTCCATGCCAAACGTCAGTCAGCATCAACTGATGCCATCATTCTTTTCAAAGTACTTGAAAAAGTTGTTTTTGGGACTCCGCCCCCCTCCACAGAATATGCATTTTTAATAATAATAATAATAATAATAATAATAATAATAATTTTTTATTTATACCCCACCCTTTCCAGTTCAGAAAACCAGGCTCAGGGCAGCTAACAACAAATTTAAAACACTTAATTGATGCAACAAAAAACAGCATAAAATACAGTATAAAACATGAATAACAATAAATTCAGAATTCAAAAATCAATTTAGGGGGGGGGGGAACTATCCAATAAACATTAGATGACCACCAGGGCTAGCTGGCTAAATTAGTCCTATTTGGGCCAGTGAGGAGACCAGAGGAGAATTAGCTGTGAGATCCCAGAGTGGGTAATCTTCATAAAAAGGGGAGGGGGGAAGGAAGGGGAAGAAAAGATCAGGCTAAGTTCAAATTGAAAGCCAGGCAGAACAGCCCTGTCTAACAGGAATTAAAATCCTGCAGGGCCCTGGTCTCATGGGACAGAGCATTCCACCAGGTCGGAGCCATCACTGAGAAGGCCCTGGTCCTGGTGGAGGATTTGTGTGTGTTTTCCTAAGATAAGCATCATGTACATATTTTATCCTGAAATGTATACAAATCCACTTTAACCTAAAATGCACACTTTTATGTGCATTTTGTTGGTTTTTTTGAGCTGAGGAATGTATTGCAAAATTAGAAGAAGTGCAAGAACTGAAGGACAGCAGCGTTCTGAACAGTAGCAGTCTGGGAAGTGTGAATCACGCTGGTTCACTTCAGAAAGTGGACCCAATAAAATATCTGAGCATCCCTAAGATCAACTCTTGTCTCAGACATTTCTAAAGTCTTGAATCAGAAACCACTTGGTTTTAGGGTACTTCATGAACACTTTGGAAGCAACAGACAGTCAAAGCCTGATCTTCAGAAACCTTGCCTTCCCCTTGGAAAAGTGGCTCCACAATATTTTTATAAGCTTGTAATTAACCAACTGGCAACTGAGGTCAGCAGTCTTTCTTGAAAAGTCCTCCAATTGAAGTGCATGTGTCTCTCTTCCTGCTTTGTTTTGGTTTCTGAGGTATTAGGGAGAGCGGCAGACGCTCTTCAAGCGATGCTATGTAACTATGCGCAGAGAGTAAACAACAACAAAGCAGCCCTGGTTGTGGTTTCCCCTCCCGTCATTCCTTTTCCTAAATGAATGTTACATTTTGAGTGAAACTGAATGACTCAGGAGACTTTCAAGAAGAAATCCTAAATATTGTGGGGCTTGGAAAGGAGAAAATCAAAGGACTTCTCTCGGCATGACAATGGAACAGTGAGTCAAGCCATGCACATGTGTTTGACATTAAAATCCAGCATTCAGTCCGAGACCAACTTAACCGGTGGAAACCCATTGCAGCCGGTGAGGCTGAGGAGAAGCAGTTTGTATTTATAGAATTTGCTGAGCTGGCAAATTCTCACTCACCCAAGGCAGCCAGTGCAACGTCTGTGGATTAGTATATACACCAACCATGCGCCTGAAACCTACAGATAAAATAACTGATTTCAGATAAAGGGATAAATGTAGCAAAGGTGGCCACTATCTCCCAGCATTGGTCGTATTTCTGACTCAACTCTTCTTCTTGTTGTTTGTGTGGACAGCTATGATATGTATTTTTCCACGCAGGCTATAAGCCATCGATGAACGGAGTCCATCCACCGAGAATCCTACACTGCTTTTTTGTGTGTTATTCCAGTCCCAAAAAAACTCTTTCGAATCATCAGAGTACATGGAAGAAGGCTGTACAGCCTAGGTCACTGCTTGTGGGACTTTAGTAAAGCTTCCTATATCAAGGACTTCCATGCATCACAAGACTTCCTTGACAACAGCTTCCATTTCCTGAGGTAGTTCTGCTGTGACCTAATGCCATGTTTGTTCCAGGGTGGCCATGGACACTACTTTGATGCCCTCTGTTTTGAAGAGCTGTTGGTCCTCTGTTTGAAGGCATCTCATATTGTCCAGTGCAAATATCAGAACAACAGGAAACCTTGAATTTACCCATCAACAGTTTTTAGCATCTGAGCGTGCAGGTCTTTACCCCAGCTGGAGTGAGATATATTGTGATTCTATTTAAATGACATCAGTTATTTATAAATGTGCGTCCCTACGTATGAATTATGATTTGCAATTTTCATGCAAATCGGCGTCCTCCTTTTTTCACAACGCATAAGCCGCCACCCTAGATTTTTCAACTTGCCAGTGAATGTCAAACTGGGTTTTCCAAGGAATCTGGGGACTCCTCTGGGAACTTCTCAGCAGACCCTCAAAGTTCATGAATGCCCAGATGAGCATAAAGACAACTTGCCCACAATTCCCCGCCCTCTTCTGTAATATGAAGCCATGCTCACATGGGGCAATGTTCAACATGCCTCAGAGTCCTCCACCATGCACATTTGTGTGCTCTGATTCAGAGCAGGGGTATGAGACCTTTGAGGAAGAAGACTCTGAAAGGGAGGAGGAAGAGGGGATGAGGCAATGGAACAGAGACCTTTAGCAAAGCCCCTAACATGTTCAGACTGAAAACTGGGACGTGCATCTTCCCAGCCATGCTCCCACGAGTCACGTGACCCATGCAAGATCACGGCGCTCAAAAACGGGATGTCCCAGTTTAGTCATTGCAGTTGCGGGTTATGCTCTAGATGACTTCTCCCCTGCCTCTAAAAGCACCGCTGATGAGGTGAGAAGGGGGGTGTCACATGTTGACATAACTAACAGGGTTGTTCACGTACCTAAGGGACCGCCTCTGCTGGTATGCCCCGCGGAGGACCTTAAGGTCCAGAAATGACAACATTTTGGAGATCCCAAGTCGCAAGGTGGCTAGATTGGTCTCAACTAGGGCCAGGGCCTTTTCAGTACTGGCCCCGATTTGGTGGAATGCTCTGTCACAAGAGACTAGGGCCCTGCGGGACTTGACATCTTTCTGCAGGGCCTGCAAGACAGAGCCGTTCCGCCTGGCCTTTGATTTGGACTCAGTCTGACCCTTATGTTTCCCTCCCCTTATGGTTTTGATCTGTGGGCTACTTTTAAAATGAGGCTGCATTTTAAATTGCATTTTAACCTGTATTTTAAATTGGGTTGTTATTTTTTTCCTATTATGTTTTTAATGTAATTTTACTGGTGTTAGCCGCCCTGAGCCCAGCTCTGGCCAGGGAGGTTGGGGTATAAAATAATAAAAATTATTATTATTATTATTATTATTATTATTATTATTATTATTTTAACGGGTCTACTCGATTTGTTGTTCTAATTTATTTCCTGCCCTTCACCCTAAGGTCCTAAGTTGAATACGACCCTATGTTCCTATGACAAAGCGACTTACAGATTTGTGTTTCTTTTTTTAATGGATCTTCTTCCAAAAAAATAAATAAATCTTTTTTGTGATGCACTGCCCTGTCATCAACATCATCGCAGAATGCTGCCTTCAGCTTCATTTCTGTTTGATGGTTGCCTCGTGCCTGCTCTCGCAATACTTCCCCAAGACACAGTTTTATGACTCAAAGGCAATAATGTGTTCGCTTTTATAGTAACCTCTTTGACCACCTCCCTGGAGCAAGGAGGGGGCTGTTTCATAGCAGTCAGTATCTGCACCCAGTACAAGTGATCGTCATCTCTCCTGCAGTGGCCAAAGGAGCGACAGAGGATGGGGGAGGCAGAGGAGGCTTTTTGGGGGGGGGGGGTTCTTAGGGTGGAGGAAGGGAAGAGAGGGGAGAAACAGCAGGGGAGCAGTTATTTTTGCAGACAGCTGTAAGTTCAAGCACTGCTGTTTCTACAAGGGCAAAATCACCAGGATGGGGATCAAAAGCATGAAAAGCAAGTGAAGTATATGTAGCCTTACTCCCGCATCTTGGATCGTGTTCGCAGCTGCCTCCCCGGGTCTGAAAACCGCATCCTGCGATCCCTAAACATTTAACGTGTCACAGGGTGAATCTCATAACCTTTAGCAGCGTTTTAAATAACGCGCCCGGGGACGGTTTGGGTTGATGTTTTGATTCTCATATTCATTTTTATTGGGAAGAGAGCAAAAGTAGGTCACTGTCACACTAGTAAATGAATGAGCCGATTGGTAAAAGAAATCTATACTTTTCACTTGAGGGCAAGACAGGGTGATGATGGAATTGAGGAGAGCGAGATTGGATTAATTCTGCTGATGTGTCACGCCTGGCCATTATTCCTTATGCGGATCAATAGGAATGGGGCTGGGGAGTTTTTCTGAAGCACACGGTTACTTTCCGGGAGACAGGGAGCTGTCTAGGTGGCACAGATCAATTCCCAGAGTTCTGTTATCTTATTGCACGCCTCTACCTATGGGCCTGGGACGCGGGTGGTGCTGTGGGTTAAACCACTGAGCCTAGGACTTGGCAATCAGAAGGTCGGCAGTTCGAATCCCTGTGACAGGGTGAGATCCCGCTGCTCAGTCCCTGCTCCTGCCCACCTAGCAGTTCAAAAGCATGTGAAAGTGCAAGTAGATAAATAGGTACCGCTCTGGCGGGAAGGTAAACGGCGTTTCCATGCGCTGCTCTGGTTCGCCAGAAGTGGCTTAGTCATGCTGGCCACATGACCCGGAAGCTGTACACTGGCTCCCTCGGCCAATAAAGCGAGATGAGCGCCGCAACCCCAGAGTCGGGCATGACTGGACCTAACAGTCAGGGGTCCCATTACCTTTACCTATGGGCCTCACTTTTCCCCTGAGAAGTGATCTTGTGACAGATTGGCGAATATGACAGGTTCGGATTCTCTCCTTTTTTCTCTTTCCCCCCGCCAATCTTAAATTCACTCCTCCACATTTCCAAAAAGGTTCTTGTGAAAATCCAGCTGTGTTTCTCAGCATTCGTCTGAATAGGCACGTCTATGCTGTTTCCACTAATTTATATTCATTCAACATGCACATTTTGCCCTAGTCAATGCGGCAGGCGCAATCTCCAAAAGCGCTGGAGAGGATGAGACTTAGGCGGCTGTGGGAAGGCGGAGACTTTCAGCCTCAGCAACTGATTTCATGGAGTAGGGCCCACAGGGAATGAGGTGCTGTGCTCATGGGGCCTGATGCTCAGCCAAGTCTGTGGAGATTGTGTTTTTGCTAATAAAGAGTTAACTGTGATTTACTGACCGGCGCACTCTGTGACAACACCCTACGTTTAAAACACATTCATTCAACACACATGTAATAATAATAATAACAACAACAACAATAACAATAATAATTATTATTATTATTTATTATTTGTACCCCGCCCATCTGGCTGGGTTTCCCCAGCCACTCTGGGCGGCTTCCAACAAAGATTAAAAATACATTAAAATGTCACACATTAAAAACTTCCCTGAACAGGGCTGCCTTCAGATGTCTTCTGAATGTCAAGTAGTTGTTTATCTCTTTGACATCTGATGGGAGGGCGTTCCACAGGGTGGGTGCCACTACTGAGAAGGCCCTCTGCCTGGTTCCCTGTAGCTTTGCTTCTCACAATGAGGGAACTGCCAGAAGGCCCTCGGCGCTGGGCCTCAGTGTCCGGGGAGAACGATAAGGGTAGAGACGCTCCTTCAGATATACTAGACCGAGGCTGTTTAGGGCTTTAAAGGTCAACACCAACACTTTGAATTGTGCTCAAAAAAGCACATGAGTTCCCCCAAAGAATGCTGGGAATTGTAGGTTCCCGCTCTCAGATCTACAATTCCCAGCGCATCTAGCAAACTACGGTTCCTAGAATTGTTTGGGAGAAAGCGGTGTTTTAAGTGTGCGTTGGGTGGGCTTTAAATGTACAGGGTAAATCTGTGCAAGCGAGCCTCCTGTGATTCTGTCCTGCTGTTGAGGAGTCTTCAGTAAGCTGCAGGAATCAGTAACTGTGCAACATATGAATGAAGAATGCTTCTCCATTTGCACAGATGCCAACGGAAAAGACCGGTCATATGCCTTGCCCCCCAAAGAGTAAATAATTAACCTTCTTCTCTTCGTACAAAGCCATCTCATGTGAATCCAATGGGCTGTAGACAACACTGCACAGTGTACAAGGACTTCTCTGATATTCCACAGTCTTTGAAGTTTTGCTTCTTCTTCTCTCTCTCTCTCCCCCCCCCCCCCAGGTTTGTTTTGCTGCTCTCTGCTGCCCTCATGTGTTGTTTTGCCCTCAGAGCAGCTTGCCACAAACACTGTTTCATAGAATCATAGAATTGTAGAGTGAGAAGGGACCACGAAGGTCATCTAGGAATCTTTTGCCCATTGCGGGTTTCGAACCCAAGACCCTGAGATTAAGAGTCTCATGCTCTACCAACTGAGCTTTCCCAACAGTTGTTTATTTCATTTATATCCTACGCTTCCTCCCAAAGGAGCCTGGGGTGGAGAAAAAAAAAATGATAAAACAATAGTGTGTGTGTAAACATTGAAAAACAATTGCAAACTTTTAAAAAATACCAATATAAAAACATGTAAAATAATCACCTACCCTCACAGCGGATAATTACAAGGTTGCCAGAAACACTATCTTTCAGTCACCAAATGCCTGGATTAACAGGATTTCAACTATTTTGCTAAATAGTAAGCAGGAGCTAACTGAATTCACTGAGGAGCTGGTTGCAAATTGCAATAAGGTTTCTTATTGCAAGATTCTGGATATTTGTTCTATATGTCTGGAGTCAGATGCGGAGCCATCCCAGGAATTGCCCAGTTTCCACTATGGGAGCGTGTAGGCCTTTCCTTGTTATTTCCATTTTTACGAGAAGAGTTGTAGTTTCTGTGCCTCTTGACGGCAGGGGAGATGACCATGTAACAAGAAAACTATACTGAATAAAAGGCAGGTGGATTTATTTAGATTTTGTACAATGGTCCTACTATTCTTAAAAGATGGAGCAGCTTCTCCCCGGCTGGAATCTGATTGCTTGCAAAATAAGCTAGTTTAGGCCGCCGCCACCCCAAAATCAGAAAGAGCTGCTCATTTTCTAAGCCATAGGAAGCTAAGTAAAGGTAAAGGGACCCCTGACCATTAGGTCCAGTCGTGGCCGACTCTGGGGTTGCAGTGTTCATCTCGCTTTATTGGCCGAGGGAGCCGGCGTACAGCTTCTGGGTCATGTGGCCAGCATGACTAAGCCACTTCTGGCGAACCAGAGCAGCGCACGGAAACACGTTCACCTTCCCACCGGAGTGGTACCTATTTATCTACTTGCACTTTGACGTGCTTTCGAACTGCTAGGTTGGCAGGAGCAGGGACTGAGCAATGGGAGCTCACCCCGTCGTGGGGATTTGAACCACCGACCTTCTTATCGGCAAGTCCTAGGCTCTGTGGTTTAACCCACAGCGCCACCCACGTCCCTCCATAGGAAACTAGCTTGTACCAAATCAGACCTCTGGCCTCGATTTGTAAAGCAGGAGTGGGGGACTTTTCCTTAAGCCCAAGGACTGCATTTCCTTGTGGATATAGTGCATGCACCAACCTCACCAGAGCCTCAACCTACACCCCTCCTGATAACCAATAGTGGCTCACCAGCTGGAAAGCTTGTGTAGATGCCTCCAGATGAAAATGCTGTCCGCTGCTGCTTGTGGGCATCCTTGCCCCCAAAGCATTCTGGGAGCTGTTGTCTGCTAAGGGTGCTGAGAGTTGTTAAAATACCCCTATTCCTCTCCCAGAGCTATAATTCCCAGAGTTCCTTGGGAATAAGGATTGATTGTTAAACCACACTGGAAAGTGTAGCTCTGTGGGTCTCCTAGCAAATCTTAGCATCCTAAAAAACCAAAAACCCCTCAACTCCCAGAATCCTTTGTTTTTTTTGGGGGGGGGAGCCATGACTGTTTAACGTGATATCATAGCAGTTTAAAGGTAAGGTTTCAAAGCAGTCACAATCTTTCAGCTGCACCTACCTCACAAGGTTGTCGTGAAAATAAATAGTGCTATCAAATAAGGGCAGGGCAAAATTTAATAAAATAAATTTACATGCCCCGCTGTGCATGCCTGAGCTGCTCCTCTTCCACTCCTCCCCAAGAAGAAAATTGCAGCTACGTAGTGCAATGTACAATGGTACCTCAGTTTTTGAATGTAATTCATTCCGGAAGGCTGTTCGAGTTCCAAAACGTTCGAAAACCAAAAACTCAGTACAGAAGCCTCAATACAGGAAACTTAATACAGAAGCCATGTGGCATGTTCAACTTCTGAGGCAAGTTTGAAAACCGAAGCATTTACTTTCAGGTTTACAGCGTTCAAAAACCAAAATGTTTGTCAACGGAGATGTTCAAAAGCCAAGGCACCAATGTACTCCGTAATGGTTTTTGCTTGTCACTGGTAAAACCAGTGAGAGGTTATTTACAATAACCTCCTATACCCGTTGAAACATATTATCCTAGCAACCCTGCCAGCATTTGATGCAGCTGGGAAATGTGGCAATAAAGAAAAGCAAACATTAATATTAATTCAACAGGAAAAAAACAGCTAGGTCCTATTTATTTTGCAAATCTAGCATCTCGATCGTTGCAAGAAAATATGCTTTTAATATAAAGTTGGCAAACCAAATGGTGGGTTAATATAGCTGTGCAATCTACTTATTTAAAGCCCTTTTATTCATATTTACAACTTAATACGCATGATTCTGTTTAATGGAAATTTATGGGCAGCCCAGCGTGCTGCAGTTATGTGGGACAGATTGAAATCAATGAGAGTCGCAGGAGGAGAGGCTGGCGAGGTTTGGAATCTCAAACCGGTAAAGGAGGGAGCTTTTAAAAAACACATTATCTCAGTAAGATACCACACTGTGAGCTACTTCTGGCATGTATGCTCATCCCTGGACTGCCAGCACCCAGTCAACAGCTTGAAGAGATCAACAAGACCCCACCAGTACCCAAGCTTCATTTTGCTAAGATGCAAAATTGGACCTTACCTGCACATACCAACACACACCTTCCCCGAGCCTCTTTTGTCACGATGAGGTCTTCAAGGATGTACAGTGGTACCTCTGGTTACAAACTTAATTCGTTCCAGAGGTCCGTTCTTAAGCTGAAACCGTTCTTATCCTGAGGCGCGCTTTCGCTAATGGCGCCTCCTGCTGCATGCGCACCTCTGGCGCACGATTTCCGTTCGCGTCCTGGGGGCAAAGTTTGCAACCAGGAGCAGCTATTTCCTGGTTAGCAGAGTTCATAACCCAAAGCGTTCGTAACCAGAAGCATTCGTAACCAGAAGTACCACTGTACTTCAAAATGTACCACTTCAACGCTCTCCATATTATGCAGCTGAAATGACTGGGAAAGCTTTACCACAATCGCGCATTCGCCAGTAAGCTGCAGGTGAGATCAGTGGCATAGCGTGGTTTGTCAGCACCCGGGGCAAGGCAAGTAACTTGCGCCCCCTAACCCGTGGATTTGCGCCCCCTAACCCTAACCCCCAGATGTTGCGCCCGGTGCGGCCGGCCCCCCCTGCACCCCCCACGCTACGCCACTGGGTGAGATTGCTGCAATGTGATCTATATGGGGCTGCGCTTGCAGCTGGCTCAAAAGGTGCAGCTTGTGAGAAAAGCAGCGGCTTGACTGCTCACCAGGGAAAAATATCGCCATCATATGCTGCTGTGAAAAGAACTACAGTTGGCTGCCAATTAGCTACCAAGCTAGGTTCAAGGAGCTGGCCTTATACATCTTTGGACCAGGACATCTGACAGATTGACTCACTCCCAGCCAACCACTAAGTTCTGCAGGAGTGGGCCTTTCGTGTGGCGGCACCCACCTTGCGGAACTCCCTCCCACTGCGTATCAAACAGGCGCCTTCTCTGCTGCCTGATAAAGACATTCTACTTTCAAAAAAATCTTTATTCCCGTTGCTTTTGAATCATTGTTTTTACATCCAACTGAGATCTATCCATTCTGCATTGGCAAGAAATTGATCTTTTAGTGTAGCGGCGCCTTTGGAACTCCCTGCTTATTGATACCAGGCAGGTGCCTTCACTGTACTCTTTTCGGAACCTGCTAAAAACTTTTTTTTTTAGACAAAGCCTACCCAGAGATGTAGGATCTTGAGATGTGCTTTAATCTGATTTTAGTTTATTGCTGAGCTCAATTTTTTTTTTAAAAAAAACAACCTGATAATTTTATTGCCTTATTATTTTTGTAAACTGCTTGAGGGCTTTTTTAAAAAAAACAATCAAGTGATTTATAAACTTTATGAAACAAATGAATAAGTTGTAAATTGCTTCAGGATGCCTCATGGGAAGCACTGCATAACTGAAATAATCGTAATTATTTGCCCGCAGGAGCAAACGCACTTTTAGAGAGAGGCCTGCGCTGTCTCTCTTCCTTCCTCCTGCTGAAATTAGGCTTAGTACCAGCGTTCTGTTATATTCAACAAAACTCAGCTGCGATGTGCGCTTGGTTGCAGTGTGCTGTGTGGCCCATGGCAGTTTCTCTAATTTGTAAATCTGCCTGCAGGCCCAGAAAGGTTTGCATACCCTGCTATAATTTGGGGGGAAAGGCTACTCGAGGTTGTGGGTTTTGGGAACAGCCAAGGCTGGAGCAATCACTTTCCCTTTTCTAAAACACAAACACACACATGCTATATCTCAAATAACAGCCCTGGATTCCAAAGCGTGTTAAGCAAAGCAAGGCTAATTTAATTTAAGGAGACAGCGAGGAAAATCTGAACAGCCACTTGGAATCAATAGATGTTGACAGAGTACAGTGTAACCAGAGCAAAGCCCAAGAATATCCCATCTAACCAATGTGAATCCTCGAGTTATTCTTTCTTTCTTAAACAGGATTAAGTTGGCTTATGCTGTCATGGCATTCTGCCTTCCAGGCCTCAGAAAAGGCATTTCTCTCTGGGACCGTGGCTGCACTGAGAGATGCACGCTCTGGCCTTGCTACCAGATCAGGATACTGACCCAATTCGCACCTGCTCCCTTTGGAAACAGAGAAGGCAGCGATCCCAGGCTCACAAAGTTGCAAGCAAGCTGCACTGAACTCCCCAGGGTTGACTTCCCAGTAAACATGCCAGTCCTAAGCAAATTCACTGCCAGTAAGTCGGAGTTGCCATATGTCTGGGAAAACCAGGACATGTCCTCTTTTGTGGGGCCAATCTGCCCATCTGGGCAGATTTTTATACTTTAAAGGAAATGTCTGGGTTTGAAAGGAAATGCCTGAGGCATGCGGGCATTGTGGCAGCCCCATGCACCCACATGCCTCTTTCCCTGGCTTGGGCTGGCAGCAGCTCGGGCTATCCTTTTTTGCTCTACAAGATATGGCAACCCTAGATTACCCAGATGTCTTTCTGGGTAAAGGTAAAGGTACCCCTGACCATTAGGTCCAGTCGGGAACGACTCTGGGGTTGCTGCACTCATCTTGCTTTATTGGCCGAGGGAGCTGGTGTACAGCTTCCGGGTCATGTGGCCAGCATGTTTAAGCCGCTTCTGGCGAACCAGAGCAGCGCACGGAAACGATGTTTACCTTCCCGCTGGAGTGGTACCTATTTATCTACTTGCACTTTGACGTGCTTTCGAACTGCTAGGTTGGCAGGAGCAGGGACCAAGCAACGGTAGCTCACCCTGTCGCAGGGATTTGAACCACCGACCTTCTGATCGGCAAGCCTTAGGCTCTGTGGTTTAGACCACAGCACCACCCAATGGACTGCATGGCTGTTTTCCTACATAAGCTGAGTGGGACATAAGACCCATTGAATTCAGTAGGGGGAATTACCCACCAAATAAGTGTGCAGCCACAATCTCCTGCTGTGGTCCTGATTTGGAGCATGCTGGCAATTAGCATAGGAATAAAAACTTCCATTGGATTCAACCAGAACTTTCCCCTGCCCCCATGCAAATGATTTGGCCCTTAAATCTGGTAGCAAAATAGAAATATCTCCTTGTTCTTCATATTGATGAAATGTATCAACTAAGAGCCAAAAGGCAAACACCTAATTTCCATCTGTGCTGATGGTGATGCTAAGGATTGGGGGGGGGGCATCAAAATTACCTTTACTTAAAAGCTATTAACACACTTAGCCTAACACAGACAAAGTGGTGCCAACTTGAATAAAATATGGGGGGAGCAGGTAAGCCAGGCCCTACATAATCAATCACATGACACGGCGTGCACACACCATTTGAATCGCAATGTCTATCAACTTGGGGCAGGGCCTCAAATATTCTATGGTGGGGCGAAGACCTCTGACACCCCAGGAGTTGACTCTCATATGCTGATAATCTATATACAATGTGAACCACCCTGCCCCAGCCTCCGACAATCTCACCTACATGTGCAGAACATCTAGGTCTGATTGATATATATCAAATCCGATATATACACAGAGAGAGAGAGAGACACACACATAGACATACAGTGGTACCTCAAGTTACATACGCTTCAGGTTACATACGCTTCAGGTTACAGACTCCGCTAACCCAGAAATAGTACCTCAGGTTAAGAACTTTGCTTCAGGATGAGAACAGAAATCGTGCTCCGGCGGCGCGGCAGCAGCAGGAGGCCCCATTAGCTAAAGTGGTATCTCAGGTTAAGAACAGTTTCAGATTAAGAACGGACCTCCGGAACCTGAGGTACCACTGTATGTATGTGTGTGTGTGTGTGTATATATATATATATATATATATATATATACACACACACACACACACACACACACATACACACACATTTTGTAAAACCCACACCAACCTTGTGAAGGTTGGTTAGATGGCTTCAGAAAACTTTTGTGGGTTTTTCCCCTCCTACTGATAGAATAGGCACTGGAAAACAAGAAATAGAATTTTTTAAAAAACATATATTGATTGCTCTCTGCTTTCTCCCACACCCTATCCTTACCAGTTAATACCAAAAAATAAAGAAATGACTTGGTTAGGAGAGAATTATATACAAGAAAGCTTGCAAGATTGCAGTACTGTATTTTGCTGTAGCTACCACCCCCAAACTGTATATACCAATTATCAGAGATATTGATGAAAAATAAGGGGTTGATTCAACTTTGTCCGAGTGATCTTTTGCCTTCATTCTCCTGCTCTCAGCATCCAGGGATCAATGGCAGTGTATCTCACCAGGAGTTAAAGGAAGAACAATGCCTTAGATAAGAACTTTAGTTAGCTATATACAGTAAAGATCTTCCTGCAAGAAGAAAAAGGGATGGTTTTGGGGGGGTTTTCCCCCCGAAGATATGAGTGTTGGAATGAATAAAGTTAATGGATGGGGAAAACCATAGATCAAAGGACAACATGCAAACATGACCTCATTAGTGACACTTAACTAAAGTAGAAAATGATTAAAGGAGATCTCATGTCAAAAATGCTGCAGAGGCACATCTGTTCGTGACTCTCTTTTTTCAGTCCTGAGAAAGTACAACAATAAAGACCAGGGTTGCCTGACCTTCAGGGATGACCTATCATAGAATCACAGAATTGCAGAGTTGGAAGGGACCCCAAAGGTAATCTAGTCCAAATCCCTGCAATGCAAGAATCTTGGTTCGCTCATACATGATAGGTGGCCATTCAGCCTGTGTTTAAACGCCTCCAAGAGAGTCCACAATCTCTCATAGGAGTCTGATTAGCTCTTACTGTCAGAAAGTTCTTTTTGATGTTTGGTCGAAATCTCCTTTCTTGGAACTTGAATCCATTGGTTTCTTAGGTCCTGGCCTCCAGAGCAAGAGAAAACAAGCTTGCTCCATCTTCCATTGTCCTTGAGATATCTGAAGATACAAGGTGTGGCCAGAAAGTTTGGTGAATGGTCACAGGAATCGGACAGCGAGAAATATTTGCACATACAACCGGCATCGGAAACCCACGAAATGCTCACAGTTGTGTATGGAGATGAAGCTATAACTCAAAAGACAGCGTATGAGTGGTTTAAGCTTTTCCGTGAAGGGTGGCAAACCATCAAAGATGGCCCTCAGTCTGGCAGACAGTTGATGAGCAAAATGGCGGCAAGTGTCAACAGAGTTTGTGAGTTATTGCAGGATTGGCGTTTGTCCGTCTGAATGGTGACAGAAGAATTGCATATTCCATGTGAAATTGTTACTGAGGTTACTGAGTTGTCCCATTCTCCATATTCTCCCGATCTGGCCCCACCAGATTTCTTTCTTTTTCCAAAACTGAAATCTGCACTGAAAGGGCACAGATTTCCCAACATTTCACACGTCCAAGCTGCTGTGATGAGGGAACTGAAAGCAGTATGAAAAGAGGAATTCTCCAGAGGTTTCCAACAGTTCTACGAACATTGTCAACGGTACATTGTATCAGAGGGGGCCTACTTTGTTTTTTTTTTAAATGATATTTATTGAAAAAAAAATTTTTTTGGAAGTTACAAAAGGAAAACAAAGGAGAAAAGGAGAAAAACAAACCACTTCCAACCATACATATACAAATTCAAAATAAGAAAGAAAAAAACAAAAATACACCACAAACATTTAAAAACATTTAAAAACAAATCCATTATTCTCAACTCCTCAACTGTCATTACCCTCTTTCCTTGACCTCCTCCTCCTCCCCTTCCTTGTATCCTGTTTGTTAATTGTCACAGCAAATCCTTTCCATATTTCATAATATTCTGTCATTACATTACCTTAAACTATTTTAATCTTACCTTACTATAAAAAACCTTGAGACTTAAAACTTAAATCTTATTTTTACCAACTTCTCATAACCATAATATTCTTGCATAATTCTTTAAACATTTTTACTAAAGCCAAGTAATTTCATTCCAGCATTTTTCTAACATTCATCAATTTTATAAAACAGTCCTAATAGTGGAAAAAAAAGAAATAAAAACAAATCCAATCTTCATCCAGCGTCCCTTCCTCCTGGTCCCGGGTTTTGTCAGTCCTTATTATCCCATCAATCTGGCGCATTAACCTGGTAATCTTATATCCGAGGCCCTTAAGTCCCTTCCATGTCCCTTCCGCAGCTCTTCTTCATATTTATAGCTGTATTTTCCTTTGTCTCCTGCTCCTTTCACTCGTGGGAACTCCAACTTAGCAATATTTTTGACCCTTCTCGACAGATCAGCCCCTTTTCCATAATCAACACTAAATTCCATGTGGTATTTAAAAACATGTTTCAGAATCCCTCCAAAATTAAGAGCCCCCACAATCCCAAACATCTCACAGCCCATTGCCAGACTTGAAAAGTCCAATTTCATAGGAGGGTCTATCCAACCCCCCATTTCCAAACCAAACCAAACTTTTTTTTTCCAAATCTGGCTTTTTCCAAGTTCATTTGTCAAATCCGAAAGCTCATATTCCTGTAGGGCCTGTTCTGTCAAGACACACTCCTGATTTAATTCCTGGGTGGGCTCCACATATTTTCCCACTGTCTGTTCAAAATTTCCCACTGCCTGTTCAAAATTTCTAATCGAATCAGCCATCAAATTCGTCTTCTCATGTAGCTGTTCCAGTAGGGCATTTGTTTTATAGAAAGCACACAACAGAGCTTCTGAATACATTGTCCTGAAGGTCAGATGTCTATTCCCACGGTTGTAATCTGTAACAGGTGCCAGCTCCCAGGAGTTGGTTACAGTTTCACAGTCTCCCTCTAGGGGGAAAGCTTCTGTTTAATCTTTCTTTTAAAGACAAGTCTAGCAACAGAGTTTCCTTTTTTCAGATATTTTGTCAATATTTGTTCCTTTAAGGTGCGAAAGGAAACAATGGAATCACTATGTTCCTCTTCTTTTAGCTATCTGTCAAAAGCGCTTGTTTCTGGTCAATGAGCTTCAAACGTCAGTCCTGACACCCCGCTCCAGGATCAGGACGGTGGAAAGTTACTTTACTTTAAACTCACTTCTGCAGGTTTAAGCAGTCCAGAAAAGATCCCCCTTCTTCTCCTGCTGCCGAAGGGGGGTTCAACAATTTTAAATGATGAAAGCCAATCCTTCAGAGGTGATTTTCTGAGCTCTAGTTTAAGTTGTCTTTGCTTTATTCTGTCTACAAAGAAACGGAAGGCTGACTTCCTGTTTAGACCTTCCCGTTTCAGTACCAAATTGAAGTAAAAATTTTTAAGTCCAATTCCTTTCTGCTCGCAAGTCCTTATTTAAAGTCCACTTGTTCAAAGTTTAAGTACTCACGGGTGCTTATTTTAGAAGCCAATTTGTCCCAGGAAAAAGGCAGCGCTCTCCGGCAACAGCTGTGTGGCTTTGCTCCACGGAAATAGCAGTTGACTCACAGCACCGCGCCACTTCCCCCTCTTCGCTTCGGAGCCCGTTAGTGGGTTCCTTTGCGGGTTGGGGGGCGCTAAGGGTGTCCGCCGAGTCCCATGGTCACAGGCTTCATCCGCCTGTGATTTTTAAAAGGGTCCCCACTTCGCCGTAGCAGAGAAGACCCGTTTCGCGCGGAGCTAGTCCCTCCAATCCAGAGGGAGTCCGCCATTGCCGATGGCGCCACCCCGGAAGTCCCAGAGGGGGGCCTACTTTGAAGGCATGTACGTTTGCATATTTCTCGCTGTCTGATTTCTGTGACCCTTCACTGAACTTTCCGGTCACACCTTGTATCTCCTCTCAGTCTCCTCTTTTCCAAGTTAAACATACAGTGGTACCTCGGGTTAAGAACTTAATTCGTTCTGGATGTCCATTCTTAACCTGAAACTGTTCTTAACCTGAGGTACCACTTTAGCTAATGGGGCCTCCCGCTGCTGCTGCACGATTTCTGTTCTCATCCTGAAGCAAAGTTCTTAACCTGAGGTACTGTTTCTGGGTTAGCAGAGTCTGTAACCTGAAGCATCTGTAACCTGAAGCGTCTTTAGCCTGAGGTACCACTGTACTCAGTTCCTTCATCCTTTCTTCACAAGGCTGGGATTCCAGACCCTTGACCATTTTGGTTGCCCTTCTCTGCACATGTCCCAGCTTGTCTATATCCTCCTTAAATTTTGGTGCCCAGAACTGGACATGGTACTCCAGATGTGGTCCAACCAAGGCAGAATAGAGTGGTACTGTTACTTCCCTTGATCTGGACATTAGACTTCTATTGCTGCAGCCTAGAATAGCACTAGATTTTTTGTTGCTGCTGCTGCTGCAGCATCACACTATTGACTCATGCTGAGCTTGGGGTCAACTAAGAAGTCCAGATTTGCCTGACACCCTCCAGGTGCCAGAGAGAGGACTTGAATCTCCAAGTGGGAGTGAGTGCACTTTAAATATATGGTGCGGATGTGGCCTTACCTGTAAGTAGACATAGGAGAATCTCTCCCATCCCTACCTGGAGACATCAAGGATTGAACCTGGGCCTTTCTGCCTCCAACACAGATGTTCTACCACAGAGCTACATCACTTCCCCGTGTATAGGGCTGCGCAGTCAGGCAGTAGCACTGTGTTTTTTGCATATATATATATATATATATATAATGGAGAGAAGAGATACTTGAGCCCTTGCCCCTTCCCATCTACTCCTCCAGCTTCACTTCCAGATGGATCAGAAATAATAATTAGAATTCCCCCCTCCCCATTTACCAATCCAGCCAAGAATCTGACAGAATATCTCCTCAGTAGTCTGTGCCTTTAATAATTAAGCAGCGAGAGGTAGCAGGTCTTCATTAGGAGCAGAGATGAAAGAGAATCCTCTGCTTCAATGGAAGGTAGGAAAGGCATGTTGCAGAACATAATGAACCTCATTCTGCACCAGAGTACGTGATATCATTCCCTTCATTTGGGTATCGCGGTGAAGATGAAACAAGAATATTCATGCATTCTGGACGTGTTCATTCAGAGCTTCAATCCATTGACTGTGGTTAGGCTTATTTTTTTTCCAAGTTATTATTATGCTGACAAGCTCTTTGTCAGTCTTGAGGTTTCAGGGGGCACATTTCCTACTTGGGAGATGATTTAGAGGAAGGCTGACCGACGCCGACCTACCAGCTGCCCACTTAAGAGCAGAAGCATCAAGGCCTTCCTGCTTTGCAGTTACGCCAGCCTTTGTTGTTCGGAGGAATCCGTTCTGTGGTTGGCAACCAATCATATTTTTATTTTATTTTGCAATAAGCTTTCCGTTTGTTGCGTCAAAGGACACACTTTGCAGTCTAATTAAAATAAACTTGGGCAACCGGAGCATCGCCTCAGATGATTCGGCTTCTTTGCAAATCAGGATACATTTTGCTGAACCTCACCTGGGCTGGATCTACACTGGCCTTTATAACGCTGTTAAAAAGATATATTCTTCATGTTGCAAGAAAGGTGATTCTGACTAAACATTCGGAAAAACTTTCTGGCAGCAAGAGCTGTTCAGCAGTGGAATAGACTTCTTCTTTTTATCTTTATTTTCTCTTTTTCTTTTCTTCATTTTTTCTCTTTTGTTCTTTTTATATATGTGTACTTATCTGAAATATGTATGTTTTTGCAATATTTTGCTTATATTTTGTAATAATTATGTTAAATAAATTAATAATAACAAAAAAAAAAAGACTGCCACAAGAGATGGGAGAAGACTTTCCTTTCTTGGAGGTTTTTAAACAGAGGTTGGGTGGCCATCTGTCAAGGATGCTTTAGCTGAGATCCATGCATTGCAGGGGGTTGGACTAGATGACCCTTGGGGTCCCTTCCAACTCTTAAGATTCTATGATTCTAAAAGGCTGCAATCCTATGAACCCAGAAACCAGGATCGGATTTAGGTTTGATGAGGCCCTAAGCTACTGAAGGTAATGGGGCCCTTTATATGTCCAGCTGTCCTTTGTCAACAACAAATTGTTGCTGTTTTTTGTGTTGAATATATGCTATATGGTGATTTATGGACCTAATAGGTATCCAGAGCCATTTGCACATAACAAATAGGAGCCTACACAACACAAAACACTGTTGCCGTATGAAGGTTTTATTTTATTTGTTTTTTATCTTATATTTTGAAAATGTGCATCCAGGGTTTTTTTCCTTGGGGGGGCGAGAGAGTGGGGCCCTAAGCTATAGCTTGTTTAAAGGTAAAGGGACCCCTGACCATTAGGTCCAGTCGTGACCGACTCTGGGGTTGCGGCGCTCGTCTCACTTTATTGGCCGAGGGAGCCGGTGTACAGCTTCTGGGTCATGAGGCCAGCATGACTAAGCCGCTTCTGGAAAACCAGAGCAGCGCACAGAAAAGCCGTTTACCTTCCCACCGATTACCTTCCTGCGGTACCTATTTATCTACTTGCACTTTGACGTGCTTTCAAACTGCTAGGTTGACAGGAGCAGGGACCGAGCAACGGGAGCTCACCCCGTTGCAGAGGTTCGAACCGCCGACCTTCTGATCGGCAAGTCCTAGGCTCTGTAGTTTAACCCACAGCGCCACCTGCGACCCCCATGGCTTGTTTAGCTTTTACAGTGATACCTCGGGTTACATACGCTTCAGGTTACAGACTCTGCTAACCCAGAAATATTGCTTCAGGTTAAGAACTTTGCTTTAGGATGAGAACAGAAATCGTGCACCGGCGGCGCGGTGGCAGCGGGAGGCCCCATTAGCTAAAGTGGTGCTTCAGGTTAAGAACAGTTTCAGGTTAAGTACGGACCTCTGGAACGAATTAAGTACTTAACCTGAGGTACCACTGTACGTAAATTTGGCACTGCACCCACCTAGCGCAAATGAATCCTGGGAGCTGTACTCCCCCCCCCAAAAAAAAACCTACAGTTCCCAGCACCCTGAACAAACCACAACTCCCAATCCCCTTTAAAGGGAGATCAGATAGAGCAGCTCCCAGCAAGCGCAGGTAAGACTGAATCGCCCGGCTGCGCCAAGCAGCCCCGTCGCAAAGCTTCCCGGGGAAGAAGAGCGATGCGAGGAGCAGGCGGGGAAACAGCCTCGCCAGGGAAAGGGGCGGAGCTCCGCAGCCCTCCCTCGCCCGAGAGGCCCCGCCCCAGGGGCGGAGCTAGCGGCCGTCTGGTACCCGCCGCGCCCCCTCCGCGAAAAGGTCCCGCGCATGCGCTCCGCGGGTCGTCCGGGGCAGCGCAGCCGCCTCTTCCGTTCTCTTCCGCGGTTGCCGCCGGGGAGGTCGCGCTGCGCCATGTGGGGCCGGTTCTGCGCCGCGGGGCGGCAGCTGGCGCGGACGAGTCCCGGCCGGTGAGCAGCATCCGCCGCTGGTCGACTCGTGGGGTGGGGGCTTCTCCGGGCGGGGCGAAGAAACACTCTGCACGTGCTCAGAGGCTCCCCTTCTCCTCCTCAGCTTTCCCCCACATTTATGAAGCCCCGTATTCCGAGCCGGGGTTTCATCCCGTGGGGCCCTTCCTAGAAGTGGTTGGACTGTAGCTTCTCTCATCCTTTTCCATGGGTCATGCTGCTTGGGGGCTGGGTGGGGGGTGTTAGGAGGAACCCCTGGGGAACCGACGTTCAGAACCCCCGTATTCTATTATTTGAGTTTCTTGCTGGAGAGTGAGAGGTAAAGGGAGGCTCTAAACATGTGCAGAGTGCCTTCCACTTTCTGCATCTGGGGGAAAGGGTTGTTTTTTTTATGGTTGTCTTTGACCCCAACACTTGTTGTTTTTAGTAGCTCAGGTATTTGGCTCCCGTTGCTTGGTCCCTGCTCCTGCCCACCTAGCAGTTCGAACGCACGTCAAAGTGCAAGTACATAAATAGGTACTGCTCCGGCGGGAAGGAAAACGGCGTTTCCGTGCGCTGCTCTGCTGGTTTGCCAGAAGCGGCTTAGTCATGCTGGCCACATGACCCGGAAGCTGTATGCCGGCTCCCTGGGCCAATAAAGCGAGATGAGCGCCGCAACCCCAGAGTCGGCCACGACTGGACCTAATGGTCAGGGGTCCCTTTACCTTTAACCTTTTTGGAAAATCTGATTGATGAAAGCTTGCTTTCTGACATTTTTTTCCCTGAAGGAGGCTGTTTTGTCTTAACTGTCTCTCCCTGCTGCCACACCTACCTCCTCTGCTGGCCTGGGACTGATAAAAGAAAAGAGGAATTGGGGGGGGGGTGGAAGCCGCTGGTGAAACATCCCCCATTTCTCCCTGGAATTCTTGGCGGTTGGGTTTTGTGAAGTATTGGGAGCAGTGGTCTTATTTAGGGGTGAGAAGCCCAACTTTCTGACTCTGGCCGTCATGCTAGTTTATCTGTGTTGTCTTCCTGGATGGAGGCATCGGACTTGTGAACCATCAGCTCCAGCCAGCGAAATAGTTGGTCAAGGATGGTGCGAGTTGTAGTCCCAAGAACCGGAAGGCCACAGGTTTTGCTATCCTAAGATTTGGTATGATCCAGCAGGACTCTTTTAATGGTTTTATTCTGTAGCCTGGACTGCATAGTTTGATTTTTGAAGGCCTTGCCTCATAACACTTGGGCTGAGCTAAGATTGATATAGTTAAGGATTTGCGCTTGTATCTCACCTGTTTGCTGGTGCTCTCAAAGTCCAGGATTAGAACAAATGGGCTGAAGGTGCGAGGGAAGCAGATTTCAGCTAAACTTTATAGGAGAAATGTCCAGTAAGGGGCTGTTCAACAATGGAAGAAGCTGCCTTGGGAGATAATGGGCTCTCCCTTCCTGCACATACTTTGAGCAGAGGTTGGGCCAGGGGTTTTGTGGTTGCATTTCACACTGCAGAGCCTACATTGGAGTAGAGGACCTCCAAGTTCTCTAGAAAAGCCCCTTCCAACTCTGACTCTTAAGTCCTGAATCAGCACTCTCCATTCCTGTCAAGTGGTGTTTTTAAAGAAGGCTAGGCCTCACCTTCTTAAAACTAAGTTGACTCTCCCACTAGCTAGAGCTGTGCTGTGTGGAAGTGTGTGCACAGTGGAGGTTCCCTTTTACCCCTCCAAAATTGGGAGTTTTAAAAGTCTTGTTTACTAAGGTACCCTACTAGTGTGGCCCTAAACACCAGCTTATAGATTTCACATCCCTGGAATTTAGCTCCTGAGTTATAGGTACTTATTGCAGGATTTGGCTCCTAGCACTCCCCCCTTCCATTTTCCTGTGCCCTAATTAGTCTAAGTTGTATTAATTATACAACTGAATAAATGGGTGCCACCTGCCTATGCTCACACATTTGCTTAACTTGATGCATTGGCTCCTGAGCCCAAGGTTCCCCACCCCAATTATTATTTTTAAAGGAAGACTCATTGTTTGCTTTTTCCTCTTCCTCTCTCTTTTTGTGTATATAGTTTCAGGCCATTTAATCAGAGACTCTGGAGATGGAAGAGTACTTCTGCCAATGAAAGGGCACTGCAGTACAAAACTGGAGATCGCATCCATGGATTCACAGTAAACCAGGTACTTGTCTGGTTTTCCTGGTCGCTCGGGGCTCTCTGGCTCTCTTCTCCCAAGAAAGTTGGGGTCTCCCAAGAAAGTATTGTCTGATCTGACGGTAAAAAAAAAAAAGCTTGAAAACTCAGGAAGACCTTTCCACATCAGCTTCTCGGCAGAGGAACACACACGCTGTATTTTGCAGCTGATTCTGGGGGCTCAACCAGTCAGTTTATAAACAGCTAAAAGCATAAGGAGAGCCCTGCTGGGTCAGACTAAAAGACCCATCTAGTCCAGCCTTCTGTTCTCACAGTGGCCAGCCTGATGCCCGTAGTAAGCCCACAAATATAGCATGAGAACAGTTGCATTCTCCTGCTCAAAGTTCTCCAGCAACAGGGGTTCAGAGGCATGACTGCATTTTGCGGTAGCAAATTCCGTAGTTCAAGTTGTGCACTGTGTGGCAGAAGCACATCTTGTCTGTCCCGAAATTCCTACCATACGGCTGCTTTGGGCAATAACCAATGCTGGTGCTGCTCAGAGTAGGACAACAATGGAGAGGTTGCTTAAGTCCATTGATTTCAGTGTGCCTGCTCTTGAGAATTACTAGCATTGGGTATAGGAGGGATAGCACCATCCCTCAGTAGAGCATGAGACTCTTAATCTTGGGGTTCTGGGTTCGAGCACTACGTTGGATGAAAGGTTCCAGCATTGCAGGGGGTTGGACTAGATGACCCTCAGGGTCCCTACATGTTTTTGATTCTGTGACTCCAGGCTCTAATGTTATGAGAGGGAGAATAAATTATCTGTATCCACATTGTACACACCGTGCGTTATTTCATATGCCTCTTATTTAATGTCTAACCCCTCTTTTACCTTTTCTTTTTTTGCTTGGTACTTAACTGCCTGCCTGCATTCTGTAAGAATTGTGCCCAGGCAACTTGGTAGAATAGCTTGTGCTCACTGGAGAGGCCCTGAAGTTTTACCTTTGCCTTTATTTATTTGTGCATTGTTCAGCTTCTGAGATCGTTGTTAGTGTGAGTCAAATAGCTTAATGATAATAAAAATGATTGTGGCCATTTGTATTAACCGAAATAAATGTGTGTGTGTGCACGTGTGTGCGTGCGTGCTTGCCCACCATAGGTGACAGCTGTACCCGAGTTATTCTTAACTACTGTCAACCTGAGCCATGATCAGACGGGAGCCAAGTATTTGCATGTGGCAAGAGAGGATTCCAACAATCTCTTCAGGTAGGTGTGTTGGGATCAGAGTTTTGACAAGTCTCGCTAGGGATGGGGATAGAATCGTGACTTTACGGGAGTGCCATTTAGGGCTTCCAAGTATGTTTGGAGACAAGGCTGCATCTGCCATCAATTGTGTGAAAGGTCCCTGGAAGGTCAGAGGTCAGTATAAGAATTCGTGAGGTTCTACTGCTTGCTTCTTAAGGTGCCACTGAGAATGCAGCTCCCACGAAAAGGAGGGGAAATCTGGGGTCCAGCATTATAGGAATAACAAATTATTTTTATATGTATGGTGATGTTTTACTTCCATATTTTAACCTCTCCAACCTTTTCCTGATTACCTTACAGTGTTCAATTCCGTACCACTCCAATGGACAGTACAGGCGTCCCCCATATCCTCGAACACACTGTGCTTTGTGGTTCGCAGAAGTATCCTGTCCGAGATCCTTTCTTCAAAATGCTAAACAGGTCACTCTCCACGTTCATGAATGCCTTTACAGGTGAGCAAACAGGAACAAGCAGCCTCTTGCATTTTTCTCGTGCAAACGGCAACTTACTCATATGATGAAATCTATGGTGCCTGTCACTCCTTCCAATTCCAAACTCGAGTGGAGAGTGCCGGCAGGACTGTAGCCAAACCAAGGCTGCTGAGAAATAAGAGGGGAGGTAAATGCATGCTTGGGGCGGTGTGTATCATTGCACAAGAGCAAAAATAAAGAAAAGAAAACTAAGAGGGTAAAAAAGCCACCAATCAGGACTGAGCATGCTCTGCAGATATTGAATATATATTTACAGTTGGAAAATAACATGGTAGGGAGGGAGAAGAATGAAGTGCCTTGCTTGGAATGTTCCTGGAACATTAAACTCCCTTTAGGCAGGAGGAAATGCAGCAACATTTTATTGCAGGCCTCAACTGCATGTCAGTTGCAGTAGAACTGGTTCAGATATGTGGAAGGAGCCTTATGGGACTTACTGAGAGACCCAGCGCTTTCTTTAAGGAGCAATTGGAGTTCTGCACGTTGCGTTGAGACCTTGGAAAAATGCAAACTGCAGCCCCATTGTGATGCATAGCCCATTTGGGATGTCAACAAGGTAGCCCCTGCCCCCAAGATCCCCATCAATACATGTTTCTTGTCTGTTTACTGATGGAAAGAAAACTGACTTGGAAAAAAAGGAGACAAGAGCGCAGTGCTGGGAAGCTTCTGCAAAACTGTCCGCTTAACGCCTGGCTCAGATCTGGGGACGATTGCTGCCCTTGATAATGTGCCCGCCCTGTTTGGTTCAAGGGTGGAGCAAAATATATCATTTGCAAGCAGAAACTTCTGGGTTTAACCCTTGGCATCTGCAGTTAAGAGTCTCTGGGGATCGTGAAGAGCCCCTCCCAGTCATTGCAGATGGTAGTGGGGTAAATGGAGGATGGCTGCAATTCTGTGTAAGGCACTTTTGGGTGTAGATAGCCATGGAATCGTGGTCTTGGGGAGCGAGTTACAAAAAAAACCCCTGCCACCCTGATCTGTTAACTATAATATCTGAGAGGAGCTCTGTTCATAAACAGGATGAGCAAGACTATTAGAACGAAAGGTTAGCAGTAGCCCCACCATCTCCAGTCCATCCTGGTAGCATGGATCCAGTGGATCTAAAACCTCGCCCTAGAACACACACCCTTCTCAGAATTGCAACAGAGGAGGGGGGTTGCAGCAGCAATCCTTGCTAGGAAGGGGCTTCAGAGGACAGGCCTCCCTCCTGGAAAGGGAGAACCACGGAATCCCATTGTCCCTGGGACACCTTCATTAAATTCTTAATATTTATTTTGTTACCTTTTCCCACAGCTAGCGACTATACACTCTACCCGTTTTCCACCCAAAATCCCAAAGATTTTCAGAACCTTCTGTCTGTATACCTGGACGCGGTGTTTTTCCCTTGTTTGAGACACCTTGACTTCTGGTAAGACTTTCATGTTTTGGGCACATATACGCACACATGGTGGTGCTGCCCAAAGGAGTGTTGACCCCTCTGTTGCGTGTCTTCATTTGCACAGGCAGGAAGGCTGGAGATTAGAACATGAGGATCCAGCAGACCCTCAGACGCCGCTAGTCTTCAAAGGAGTTGTCTTCAATGAGATGAAGGGAGCATTTGTAAGTTCCTTTTTCAAAATTGTTTTAATTTAAGAACGCAATAAGAGTCCTGCCAGATCAGGCCAAACGCCCATCTAAGTCCAGCATCTTGTACCGTCAGTGGCCAACCTGATGTCTTTGGAAGCCCACACACTGGACTTGAGTGCAAGAGCACACTCTCTACTTGTGATTCCCAGCAGCGGACATTCCTAGTTAACTCTCCTAACCATGCATACATGGAGTGGATTTGCTTATCCACTCCTCCCTTTGTTCTGCTGCTTCCATCACCCTCCTGGAAAAAAACTGCTCTTTAGTGCTCAATCAGAGCTAACAGGAATTTGGGTTTTTCCCCGATTGCCATTTGTTCTGATATATCACTAAAGAGCTGTTTTTCCATTGGAAAGGAGCGGGGCAAGGGAAAATCTCCTTGGACCCATACGTAGAAAGCATGGGTCAAGTGGAAAACAACCAGGACATGTGCTTTCTAGGCACAGCACATGCAGAAGTCTGGATGAGCCCTGTATATTTATATATATACAGCACATTTTATGTATATAGTACATTTTACAATTTTTAATGTGCTGTGAGCTGCCCAGAGTGCCTGGGGAAACCCAGCCAGATGGGCGGGGTATAAATAATAAAATCATCATCATGTCCAATTGACCTATTGACTGTATTTGTAGTAAACCAGTGTTTCTAGCTAACCATGGTTTATTGTGAAACAGGCAGTAGATTAGTGCACACATCTCCATCACTCTGGCACTGCTTCTCCCTGACATGAGCTGGGGAAACAAACCAAGAATCCACAGTTTAGCTCAGCTTCCTGTGAGGCCCAAATACGGGATCCTGAATCCCTAACAAGCCAGGATTTGTAAGCCATCAACAAACCATTGTTTTAAGTCTGGGTGGTCATCCATGCTTGTAGGGGGCAGCCATTTACATCATGGGATGCTGGAGCCACTCCTAAATCAGCACTTCAAGTAAGATCAATTCTTTCTCATGTCAGAGGAGTAACGCAGGAATGATCAGGTAGCATGTACCAGTATGATGCTTCTTCACAACAAACCATAATAAGCCAGCGACACTCACTCATCACAATGTTTCAGTGCGTTCACAGCATAAATCAGTCCTTTCCTATCAATCTATACATTTTTCCACAATTTAATGCTGAAATGGGGAAGCTTCTTCAGCCTGAGGGCCACTGTCCCTCCTGGGAAACTTGCTGAGGGCCACATGCACTCTTAACTCCATCCTGAGTCTTGGTTAAGAACGGGGTTGGACTAGATGACCCTCAGGAACCCATTCAACTCTACAGTTTTGTGATTCCTTCCACTGTTTTCCTGTTTTCTGGGGATTATTGGGTTCTCCAGGAAAACTGTGGCTATTACCTGATGTGCTCCCTGAAGTAGCAGTGGTTGTTGCAGGTGAGTTTTGCTGAAGCTTTTTTACTCCTACCTAAACGATTTCTTTTAAGACAGACAACGAGAGAGTATTCTCCCAGCACCTTCAGAACAAGATTCTCCCTGACCACACCTACGCAGTTGTGTCCGGCGGCGACCCACTGAAGATCCCTGATCTTTCCTGGGAACAGCTGAAGCAATTCCACGCAACACATTACCACCCTAGTAATGCAAGGTGAGAAGCGTGCATCTGAAAGGGAAAGGGGTGCTTTGTAATAATCCCGGGTGTGCCCAACACAGCTATTGCAGCTTCAGCTCTCAGTTGGGGGAGCCAGGAAATAAGTCAATCCTAGCTGGGTGTGTGGTGTGTGTGTTTCATTTCCTGTGCAAATGACCCAGGGAATTTTAAGGGCCCGAGGTTGCCCCAGGTGGGGCTCCGCAAAGTTGTTCTGCCATGTTGGATGCCGGCTAAGGCTGACTAGGCCAAAGCTTCCTTCTTCTGATGAGACTCTCAGTTTATCACTTTCTACGAGTGCTTCATTGTGGCCGGAGAAAGCAATGAGCCATTTTTTAAAATAAGGTACATGTTTCTGCCCAACCACATGCCCCAACTTCCTATCTCTGTGCCTCTAGTGAGGGAGCTCTCTTCACTTTCTAGCCCATTTTTTTCTATGGCTTTCTAGACTTTTCCAAGAATGCAAAAATCACTGGTTTTCAGTAGCTTTGCAGCCTTTTGACTAAGATTAAATGTAGAAATAATTGCTTTTTCCTTAGGAGCGATGCTGAGGTATACTGCTCCATGAATTGTCATTTTAGGATTAATGATGTGTATCATTAGCATTGGGAAAGTATAAACAAAAGTGAAAGATCTGCAGAATAATAGCATCATAGAATTATATAGTTGGAAGGGACCCCAAGGATCATCTAGTCCAACCTCCTGCAAGGCAGGAATCTCAACTGGATCTTACGTGGCAGATGGTCCTCCAGCTTCTGTGAGTCAGAGATGGGCCTTTGGGCTTGACCATGGTCTAAAACATGGAACATAAATCTTGTGGCATCTATATGTGCAAATGGGAGTTTTGGGATCCAGGCTTTTGAATATGCAAGTTTATTTTGCCTGTTAGTAGTAGTATATAATAAAAAATAAAATTCCAGGTTCTTCACTTACGGTAACTTCCCACTGGAACAACACTTGCAACAGATCCATGAGGATGCCCTGAGTAAATTCCAGAAAATTGAGCCGAACACTGCTGTCCCAATACAACAGCTCTGGGATAAACCTGTGAGTACCACAAGATTTCTACTCTGGATTTCCATAGGTGACTCTTGAAACCCACACAGAGGCCATTTTGTCCTTGGTCGTTTCCCAAAAAACACTTTCCAGCCCAAATGTTTAGCAGGGATGACTGTAACAGCCGCAGTCAAGTCAAGTGTGGCTTCTAGTTCTCTTGTGAATAGTTCCTGATTGAGGAAAGATGAAAATCTGCCTGGCTTTTTCATCTCCTCCCACTGTAGCTCTTCTGGTACATTTTGAATGTGGAAAAATTTCTAGGAAATGTTTAGTCGCAGTTCAGTCTGTTTACATGCCATATTTCCCACAAATGCATAGGAATGCACACTTTTTTTAAAAAAATAAAAAATCCAAATGCAATAGCGTAATAACAACGCACAAGAAAAAGAGATAATATCTAGGGTTGTGCAGCCTTGGTTCTGAACTAGATCAAGGGCCTTGTACAGTATTTAATTAAGGTTTTAAGCACCAGGCAGGTATCCATAGCGGGAGGGAGTTGCACAGTATGGGCCCCACTGCAGAGAAGGCCCTGTCTCTATTTTTTTTTTAGCTGCCTGTTTTACCTCGGGTGGAAGAGGCTGGGTTCATGGGCAGCTCTGCCTTACACTGTGTCACACCATTGGTCCATGTAGCTCAGAATTGTCCACACTGTTTGGCAGCAACACTTCAGTGCTTCAGGCCAGAGCCTGAAGATGCCTGTTTGGTTGACTGAACCTCCGACCTTCTGCATGCAGTGCAAATGCTCTGAAAGACTGCTATCTTCAGTGAATAGATCTTGGGGAAGCAGGGCTGGAAAAAGACCCTTGCCTGAGACTTTGGGGGTCCACAGCCAGTCGAGCCTCGACTGTGCTGGGTGATTCTCTGCTTGTACAGTTGGAGGCAGTCCTGCTTCTGAATACCTGGAAACCACAGGATGGGAGGGTGCTCCTCTGCTCAGGTACTGCTCCTTGGGTTTCCCACAGGCACCTGGTTGACCAATGTAAGAACAGGATGCTGGACTAGATAATAATAATTTATTACCCCGCCCATCTGGCTGGGTTTCCCCAGCCACTCTGGGCAGCTCCCAACAGAATACTAAAAACACGATAAAGCACAAATGTTAAAAACTTCCCAATACAGGGCTGCCTTCAGATGTCTTCTAAAAGTCAGATAGTTGTTTATCTCCTTGACATCTGATGGGAGGGTGCCACTACCGAGAAGGCCCTGTGCCTGGTTCCCTATAACTTTTCTTCTCGCAGGGAGGGAACCGCCAGAAGGCCCTTGGAGCTGGACCTCAGTGTCCGGGCTGAACGATGGGGGTGGAGACACTTCTTCAGGTATACTGGGCCGATGGTCTGATTCAGTGTAAGGTTGCACATGCTCAGCTACAGCATCTCGCTCTCAGGCGTCTCTTGCCAGTGAGCTTAACTCTGGCACTTCCATATATTGGAGGCAGAGAGAGAGGGCTGCATTCCCCTGCCTTCTCAAATCATCGGTTTCTCTTTTGCAGAGGGAACACCATGTGACCTGCGGGACTGATTCGCTTGCTGCAGACTCCAAGAAGCAGACGATGGTCAGCGTCGGCTACCTCCTAGCAGAGTACGTGGAATGGGAAATGGATGAGTTTCAAACAGCTTGCCGTTCCCTGCTGAACAGGGAACCCTGAAATGCATTGCATTGGGCTCCCACCATCTCTGCCTTCTCCAGTTGTGCTTAGTGCATATTGACCCCAGCCACCAAAAGCATAAAATGACTAGTTTGGTGATGCTTAGCCTCGCCCCTTGGGATCCTGGCTCCCCACCCCCCATACTTCCTTTTCAGCAAGGCTTAGCTGAGAAAGGGGTGCAGTGGTCATTGTTTCTTTCAGAGGGCTAACTTGCATATCTTGATTACATTATAAAGCAGTCTGCCCATCTCCCAAAAGCTTGGGGCAGTGTCCATTGTCTCCCAACAACAATCCTATCAGGTAGTTAAGACTCAGTGGCAGGCAGTATATGACTGATAGAAAGTCACTAGGCTTCATGGTTGAGTAGTGATGTGGAGCTGTCACCAGGGGGTGCTGCTGTCTTTTGCCATGTTTTCAGTCCTCTGACAATTAAAAGCCATGAAGGTTACATCCCTGCAGTTATATGATGAGCTGGGATTACACATTTGCAGAATATGGCAGAACAGAGTTGCCATATGTCTGGAATTTTCTGGACATAGCTGGTATTCAGCCCCATTAAGTAGTGTCTGGGCAGAAATTGCCCATGCCAGTAGTATAGATTTTGGTGATTTTGGCTTTTTTTGCAAACAACTTTGGGCAAAACCAGAAAACAAAAGCTATAGGCTTGTGGCACCATTGCCACTTTCCCACCCTCATAATGCTCAGTGAATCCACAGCTAACTCAGCACTGGACACCGTGGAATTACCAGTAGAATCCTTAGAAATTAGCATTTTAGAAGGTTGAAAGTGATTCACATGTGTTACTTTGTTATAAAACTTACCACAGCCTGATCAGGTAGGTCAGTCAGCCTTCTGCTGGGGTAGATTGAAGTGGCTCCTCAGCTACCTGATTTCAGGAGTCATAAAAGGACAAATTATTTGGCCATTTTCTTTATTGATTTCGTATATTTATGACAACAAATGTGGAGAGTGGCACGTAATCTATAGAGGTTCCTGTCTATAATCCACAGCTACTAAGAATGTTTCCGGAACCTATAAAAATGTCACAGAAGACTCTCTCCCATTTTCTGCATTGTTTGCCAGAATAACTTGACTAGCCTTGTGTAACTCTGCACCTGGATTCAGGTTTTGGTTTGGTCTTAACTGCCGTCGTTGTCCTTTATATGCTGAATCCCACGGTACTATTGTAAACTTTTTCTCTTTTTAGCATTACAGATAATTTCGAATCCTTCACGCTGAACTTGTTGTCTTCGCTGTTGGTTGGTGGCCCCAATTCCCCCTTTTATAAAGCTTTAATCGAAGCTGGTCTGGGTTCAGATTTTTCGCCAGATGTTGGGTAAGTGTGTTAGCTGCGTGCAGCAGTGTAGGACTTCACCCCACAACTTTAGTTCAATTTGTTGTTTTTTAATTAAATTACTCAGGTTGGGCATTTAAAATAGGGGCAAAGCACACTTTGCTCTTTATTTCACTCCCCTGCCCCCATCCACCCATCCATTTTATATGCTGCTTAACACTGTGACTTCTAAGTGGCATAAAGTAAGGTTGCAACAAGGCAATGTGATGTTATGATCAGAGTGTCAAACTAGGATCCAGAAGACTCAGGTTCAAAATCCCCTCTCATGCCACAAAGTTTACAGAGTGACTTTGGGCCAGTCACACTAGGCTGACACAAATGAAATATTTCACACTGCTGTTCCCTGATTTGACTTCGAGGGGGAGAAAAGAGTTCAGGCCAAGACCAACAAGTAAGTGAAAACACACCAACTGCAGGCAATTCTCGATTTGGGGTTATGTTCTGGGAGGGAGACGGGACGCGGGTAGCACTGTGGGTTAAACCACAGAGCCTAGGACTTGCCGATCAGACGGTCGGCGGTTCAGATCCCCATGACGGGGTGAGCTCCCGTTGCTCGGTCCCTGCTCCTGCCAACCTAGCAGTTTGAAAGCACGTCCAAGTGCAAGTAGATAAATAGGTACCGCTCTGGCGGGAAGGTAAACGGTGTTTCCGTGCGCTGCTCTGGTTCGCCAGAAGCGGCTTAGTCATGCTGGCCACATGACCCGGAAGCTGTACGCCGGCTCCCTCGGCCAGTAAAGCGAGATGAGCACCACAACCCCAGAGTCGGTCACGATTGGACCTAATGGTCAGAGGTCCCTTTACCTTTCCCTCTGGGAGGGAGAGCATGCAAAGCCAGAATCACATATAGTCAAAACTTTGGGTTCAGTGGCGGATGGGGTTGCCAAAATCTTTCCCAGATGCCCACCCACCTTTTTAACTTTTTAAAACAGTTTTGCCAAGTGCATAAAGCTGAATGCGCACAAGTTAAATGTGTGTAAGTTGCAAATTACCTTTACTGTAATTTCATGGATAAAATCTCCTGGGAACTCGGATCAGACCCACGCCTTCTCAGGATTCCTGGTTGACTGGATCTCAGTTTGTGGAATGTCTGGACTTCCCACTTCTAACTAGTGCTAAATGCACTAAAAGCATTCTGGCTTCCTGAAATTTTAGAACTACTCTTCGTAGCTCTGTGTTATAGCTTCCTTCTGGCGAATGGGCTGTTCGCCTGTGTTTCTACCCTTGCTGTTTGCCTTTATGCCCCCTGTCTGGGCTCTGCTGTTCTTCTGCCACTGGACCACATTTAATACAGTGTGCCACTTCTTTCCCACTTGCCCTTCCTTTCCTGGGGCACAACTCTTTCAAGACTCAGCTGCCCAAGAGCGAAGGCCGAAAGCCAGAAGTGGGCAATCTCAGTCCCTAGGGACAAAATGTGAATCTTCCAAGCCTTTCTGTGTGGTCCTTGGGACTCTGCAAGCCACACCCCTTGGTAGTCCTGCTGTTCACCTTCTTTGGGTGCTTTTACCTGGCTGGGACACATGCCTCCACTGAGATGGTGCCTCTTCCTTGCCTGGATGGGTAGAATAAGTGTGTCTCTCTCTTTGCACAAACCTATGTAGTGCACAGCCTTCTCTACAAAGTTAAGGTCACCTTTCTTGCCCCACCCACTTTCTCAGGCTCCACCCATAACTGTCTTGTGGCCCCAAGGAGGCTACAATTGAAAGGATATGGCCCTTGAATTGCGACATGTCTCCCCACCCCTGCTGTGAGCAGCCAAGACATTTTTTCCTTCGTTTTCTTGTGTTCTGCAGGTTTAACGGCTCCACAAGAGAGGCTTATTTCAGCGTTGGCCTTCAAGGGATCGCCGAAGAGAACATTGAGACTGTGAAACAAATTATTTCCAGGACGGTTGATGAAGTTATTGAGTAAGTAAAAGCTGTGTGGGGTGGTTTTGTTTTGTTTTGTAGTGGCTGGAGAGTATGTGAGTCATTGAGTGTGTGAGTCTTTCTTTTTCCCTGTTTTTTAATGTTTTCTTGGGAGTGGAAGTCTCCCTTCCGTGTGTGCTTTTAGAGCAATATTAACTGTCCGCTCGCTTGTTTGTTTTCTCCCAAGGAATGGGTTTGAGGAAGAAAGGATTGAAGCACTGCTTCACAAGATTGAAATCCAGATGAAGCATCAGTCAACTAGCTTTGGACTTGCTTTGACTTCAGTAAGTGCAGTTTCCCCAGTGATGGGTCCATGGCTTGTCTCCTTTCGAGTTAACAGCATTTCTTAACAATACCCTGTTAATACGTTGGTCATATTCCTGTGTAATAGGGTAGGAAATGGGTTGATCACAAGGGAGAAATGACAGCATTTCTTCAGTTTCAAGTCCAGTTAGCTTTTAAAATTTACCTTCCATATTCAGGATAATCACGTCAAGAGTTCCATCTTGCCATTGCTTTTTAAACTAAATCATCTTTTCGTCAGATTTCCCCTGCTGCACTCATTGGCATTGGTATTGCTTTGGTTATGCGCGGGGTGGATTTGATTTAAATCAAACCAATTTAAATCACTAGTCAGTAAGATTTGATTTAAATCATTTTTCTTACAGAAAGATTCGTTCTTGCTGGTATAATCTTAATATTTACAACCAGAGGAAAGTTTCATTTTTGTAATAATAATTCGTTACATCGAAACAGGGCCCTGTCCTGGCTTCTAATCCATAATTGACTTTTGACTTCTGCTCTATGAAAGTGAGTCTCCATCTGCAAGCTGATAAATTATAAGGATCAACATTATTGTTGAGTGGAAAAGAGAAAATCTTTGTAACGAATTATTGTGTTATGCATATCTTTATGCGTTAGAGTTTGTAATCTCTCTTAGAATTTGTAATCTTTATTTGAGTTTGTAATTCTTGACAGAATGCATACTTTTGAATGGATTAGTTTTTGTTACTATTGACTATTGACTTGTGAGTAGGGACCACTCCCACCATTGAAACTTACATTGGCCTGAGTTCTTGGTGTGCTTTTTTCTTGGTATATTTAATAACAAGAACTCCAACTTACTTAACTCCTGTCTTCCGTGGCTGGCTTCTAATTCCTCGCCTCTTCTCATCCCTCAAGTATATTGCCTCCTGTTGGAACCATGAAGGAGACCCCGTTGACCTTCTAAAGATCGCCGAGAAAGTGGCTCGGTTCAGGCAGTGCCTTAAGGAGGACCCCCAGTTTCTTCAGAAAAAGATGAAGCAGTACTTTAAGGTAAGGACCCAGTTACAGGGCAGGAGACGACTTGCAAAGGTCCATCACGTCCAGCACCCTGTCTCTTGACAGTGGTCAGCCAAGTGCCCCAGGCTGAAGAACACACCTCATGGGAGACCCCCGGTATTAAAATAGCAGGCTGTTCTTTGCAATGATGGGCACTCCATTTTCTGTTTTCTTCGCCTTGGTCCTGGGCAACAAGGGTAACCCCCATAGGCTGACGTTGTCGATGAGTCCAGATGGAGCTTTTTATGAGAAGCAAACCTCGATGGAAGCGGCAAAGCTGAAAGAAAAACTTGAGGCCCTTTCTGAAGAAGAGAAGAAGCTGACATATGAAAAAGGTGGGGCGTTTTTCTGCCTGCTTTGACTCTCTTATATTTATGTGGATGGAGGGATAGACAGACAGAGGATGTGAATAAGCTGCAGCTTATTTTATCTCTTGGTGGTTTATCTCTGCGCACTTCTTGTTCCCCTTTCCCCCATTTCTGTATTAAAAGATAACAGAAATTCAAACCACATTCGTTGTGGTTTCCCATTTGAGGTCAATGAGCACTTTGAAAACGGACGTTTATTTTTGTGTTTTTATATTGTGAACCACCCTGTGGCACTCAATGAAGGGCAGTATAAAAGTTTTAAATGATATAAATAAGTGAGGGGAGATTTGTATCCCTTTGTATTCCACTGCCTCTCCAAAATTTAGCAGCAGGGGACTTAACTTTGAAAACCACCAGGAGCTGTATGGGAAGCAAATTCATTAAATTCCCAGGAGAATGTTGTCAAATCCCTCCTGTTGCCGCTGAACCTGAATCCCTGTTGGATAGTTTTTGTCAGAACCGCTGACCAACGTTCCACTTTTCCTTCTAGGGTTGGAACTGCTTGATCTGCAAAGCAAGCCTCAAGACACCTCTTGCCTCCCGGCTCTGAAGGTCTCTGATATTGAGCCTAGGATTGTGTTTACTGAGCTGGAGATGTCACTTACAGGTAAGACGGAGTCACTCAATGCTGATGTTCTGTTACAAAACAGAAAATGTAGAGCCTGTGAACGTAGGTAGCCTTATGTTGGAATAGCAGCTCTTTCTCAGTCTGTTGACGCCACTCTGGGTTTCTTCCCAGGTGGAAATGCAGGCAGGTTTCGGTTTAGTATGAGAGGGCTCTGCAACATAATGCTTGCTGGATACAGTAAAATTTAGAAATAGCCTAATCACAAAGTCTCTAGACAGTAAAATAATTATCAATAACATACAGATAAAATTACTGCAATTTAAAGTCATGTATGCATAACTGATTTTTGCATCCAGATAGACTGGGGTGGGACAGGGAGGTTTTAGCAGCTGTCTTAAAGGAGCCTGCGTAATGTTGCACAGTGAGTGCTCCTGTCCAGGGTTGCAGCCAGCCAGTCCATTTTTCTGGGTGCTCCATTCCATTTCCCACGTTTTCCGAGGAAACTGTCTCCTTCTGAGTCAGACCACAAGTCTATCTAGTCCAGTATTTTCAACACTGACTGGTAGCAGCTCTTTGGGGTTTCAGAAAGGAGTTTCTCCCAACTCTTACCTAGAGATGTAAGGGATCGAACCTGGGAGGTGGGGCAGCTTGGAATGGGTCTGTGGGTCTTAAGCTTTTATACGAGGCAAGAGAAGGATTTGGGCTTGAATTGTACGGAGCTCTATATTTCCAAAGGAAGCCGGGCTTGTTTCTGAAACACTGCTCCCTCCACTCTCCAATTCTGCCACCATATATTGATGAGTTCTTCTCGTTTGTCTGTAGCTGAGGATGTCCCAATCCAGTACTGCGCTCAGCCCACAAACGGCATGGTGTATTTCAGAGCAGTTTCCAGTCTGAACACTCTTCCGGAGGAGCTCCGGCCTTACGTCCCGCTTTTTTGCAACGTCATCACCAAGTAAGGAGGAGCTTTCTATTTGCGCTTTGGGGATTTATTCCAGAGAGAGCCCATGTGGTGCCTCCAGATGTTGGACTGCCAGCTCCTCATCGGTCCTGACCACCGACCATACTCCCTCGGGCTGATGTGATGCATAGTCCTACAACAGCTTGGTTGGAATAGCTCAGCTGGTAGAGCATGAGACTCTTAATCTCAGGGTCGTGAGTTCTGGCCCAAGTTGGGCAAAAGATTCCTGCATTGCAGGGGATTGAACTAGATGACCCTTGTGGACCTTTCCAACTGTACAATTCTAAGATTCTGTGAACATCTGCAGCGCACCCCATGGGCTATCTCTGCAATAAACTTCATTCCAGCAAAGGTGGTTAATAAACACTATCTCTTCCCTCTTCCCTCTTTTGGGCTTGATGAGTTGATCTAAGTTCAAATTATTATTTTTTGTGGGAAGACTATTGGGGTGCATGTTGTGGATATTGCTCGTTTAATGGTATTACAGTCTATTTTTTATAATTTTTTTATTAGTTTTTCAACGTATCATTTTCAACAATAATTGAAAATACTTTTACATCTTATACAATTTTTTTGACTTCCATCAATCACATCTGAAAATTTTCAAATCTGTTTACTTAATTTACATTTCTTATTTTCACCATTACATTTAAATCTCATAACTAATATCTCCCTTCTTTGCAATATTTCATATATTTCTCCTTACAAAACTTATTGTAGTCCTACTAGCGTAATTTGTTGATTACAATTGCTCTTCAAATAATTCGTATATTCCAATCTTATGTAAATCTCTGGTCACGCAGGTTTCGAATCCTTCCTGTCATTTTATCCAATTCTGCATAGCCCATTAATTTTGTCTGCCATTCTTCTTTCGTTGGTATTTCTTCTTGCTTCCATTTCTCAGCCAGCAATACTCTTGCTGCTGTTGTTGCATCCCTGTATTACAGTCTATCTTCATAGTGTAATGAGCTTGAACAAAATATGTATATCCTTGGCCAAGAAAGTTAATAAACATTTCTCCGAGCAGTTGCGGGGCAGGCCCTCCGGTACTGGGGCTGGTGACTTGGGGTACAAAGTTTTTGGGAGAAGAGCACAGCTGTAATTCCTGCATTGCAGGAGGTTGGACTAAATGACCGTTTGGGTCCCTTTCAACGCCACAGTTCTGTGATCCTCTAGTTCTAAAGGAAGGTGCCTTGTGCCATTTGGAGTGGCTTACCTGCGGCCTTCCAGGTGTAGCCCCTATCAGCTGCAGCCGTCTGCCAGGGATGATGGAAGCAGCAGTCAAGCCACATCTGGGGGGGGCCAGTGATTTTGCCATCCTTCCCTTACACAGACTGGCGGTGGTCTCTCCCAGCTCTGCCTGGAGATGCCCAGGGATTGAACCTTGGAACCTTTCATTCATTCATTCATTCATTCATTCATTTTATTGCATGCTCAAAGTGACTTGCAACAAAGAAACACCTCAAAACAAAACACCACAGTCTCATAATAACATAGCAAAACAAGAACACAGTAACAACTTCAAAACAACGTAACAAAACCATTTCCTAATAGCAGAAATATAATAACATACCAAAAAGCTGCATTCCAATACTAAAAATGCAACAAGATGACTTCAACAACATGCAACATGAAGTAACAGAAATAACAACCCTAAAGCTGTTGCTGTCTAGACTTGGTTGCTGAGCTACATCCCTGGGATTGCGCAGAGCTGGGTATAATTTCTTCTTGGCTGCTAAAGTTTAGTGTTGCTGCCCCCAAATCTGCTATGCTACTCGTAGAAGCTGCAGCGAACTTCTAGGCTCCAGCAGTCCCTTTTCCTGTTTGCTGCTGTTTTGGGCCAGCAGGTTTTAAGAGGATACCTGGCATGTCCTCCTCTAATGCTGCCATTGGGCTTTTGCCTAAATCTTCAGGTCTTCCATCCCCCAGGCTACTCTTTCCCAGCTCTTTCTGCCATTCCTCTTAGGGCTCGGCTTCCAAAACCCTTCTTCCAACATCTGCAAAATAAATGCCAGGAGAGAAGATAATTAAATGCTGCAGCCTTTTCCTTGGCCTGCTGTCCACACCCTACTTGCTCTCTCCTTCTTGCAGAATGGGCTGTGGCGCTCTCAGTTACAGGGAACAGGCTCAAGAGATAGATCTGAAAACGGGGGGCCTTTCCGTCTGCCCTCATATCACCGTGGACGACTCCCACTTGGACGTGTATGAGCAGGTAAGTCAGTCTCCAGGTCGGGTGTCACGTGGCGCTGGCGCTCTTTCATGTTGGGGCTGTGTTGGCTAGAGATGTGAGTGCCTCCCTTGCTGCAGATGAGATGCAAACCTAACTAATGACTGGCAATGCTGCTGAACTGCTTCATGTTTCTAGGGCACCATCCCCAGTAAATAACTGTCTGGGAATCACAGCTGAGCAGATAGCTGTTATTCTTTAAGTAATTATTTGAGGATCTCTTACTGGCTTGTCTACTAATCTGAGTTTTCTTGTTAAATGTCTCCTTTAGGGTGTGCTCTTTTCTTCTCTGTGCCTGGATCGAAATCTGCCTGCCATGATGCACATCTGGAGTGAAATATTCAACAGGTTCTCTCTCTCTCTCTCTCTCTCTCTCTCTGTGTGTGTGTGTGTGTGTGTGTGTATTGTTTGCAGTTGTGTGCTTTCCTGCTAAAAGAGCTAAATGGCTTGCTTTTGATATATGTCACAAAGCTTGGAGATACTAGAAAATAGAATAACACCCACAAAACATGGCCATTCATTTCATATCACCCTGAAAATGAAATAAGTGTATAGCTAAATGTGCACAGGATTAAGCATGGCTTTTGTTTGTTTGTTTGTTTGTTTAATTCATAACAAGGTAACTTACTTTTAAAAAAGAAAGAATATAGCTCTGTTAGTAGAGCCTAAGACTCTTAATCTCAGGGTCATGGATTTGAGCCCCACATTGAGCAAAAGGTTCCCAAAGTGCAGGGGGTTGGAGGACCTTTGTGGTCCCTTCCAACTCAATGATTCTCCGTGAATATAAGAAGGTTCATTCTACTGAAGCAGACCATTGGTCCATGGGGCAGCCTGTTGTCTCCTGTCTCTTCCTGGCAGTCCTTCTTGTGAGTCTCAGGCTGAAAAGCAGTTTCCCTGAATGCCTGAGATCCTCACCTTTAACAGACTTAAACTGGAGTTTCTCACATCCAAGGCGTGTACTCTGCCCACAAATTATGAGCCCAGTCCACAAGCACTTAAAGATGTCATGCGCAGCCATCGTTCCGCATGATGTGAACAAACTTGGGTGAACAAACTGCCGCCCCTGTCGGAGGCAGTGTCCCCCCTGATTACCAGTTTCTGGGAATGAGTTCTGTCATGCTCAGTCCCTGTTTGTGTACCTCCCACAGGGCGTTGGTTGGCAAACAGGATGCTGGACTAGATGGGCTGTGGGCCTGATCCAGCAGTGCTCTGCTTGTGTGGGAGTCACATCAGGTGTAGCTGGATGGAGTACTTGAGAAGCTTTTGATTCAAACTTAGCTTGCTGGGTTATCTGAGCCCAGAAATAGGCTGCCTTTACAGTGGTACCTCAGGTTACAGACGCTTCAGGTTACAGATTCCACTAACCCAGAAGTAGTACCTTGGGTTAAGAACTTTGCTTCAGGATGAGAACAGAAAATGTGTGGCGGCTGCGCAGCAGCAGCGGGAAGCCCCATTAGCTAAAGTGGTACCTCAGGTTAAGAACAGTTTCAGGTTAAGAACGGACCTCCAGAACGAATTAAGTTCTTAACCTGAGGTACAACTGTATATCTAATCTAGAAGCCGCGTCTGGTGCAGAACGCAGTAGCCAGGCCACTTGAATGCTCAGAAGAAGAAATTGCCCTAAAAACTGAGCAGCTGCTGAGAGCATCTCTGAAAAGCACTCTAGACCTTCCAGCGGAACGACCAGGACTGGTGGTTATAGCTGGAAGTTTTTTGCCCAACTCTTGGTGATTATACTTGGAAGAAGTTGGTCTTCAGTGATGGCTGCGTCTAAGCCCTTTCAGTGCTTTTCTGCTGTGATTCCACCCCCCCCCCATGCCTTTCTGCTTCCTCTCTCCACTTTCTGCAGCCCTCACTTTGAAGATGAGGAACACTTCAAGGTTCTAGTCAAGATGACGGCTCAAGAGCTCTCGAATGGGATTCCCGATTCTGGGCACATGTACGCCTCGATTAGAGCCAGCAGAACCCTGACGCCAGCTGGAGAGCTGCAGGAAATGTTTAACGGCATGGAGCAGGTAAGGGGACAGCCGAAAGGAGAATGCTTCCATCATTCTGGAAGAGGAGAACTGGCTTAGATGAAGGTGTCTGATTTGTCTAGCCAGCCCAGTGCTATGGGCTCTGCATAACAGCAGCAACTCCACAGAGATTGAAGCAGTCTCTCAAGTAGCCTCTTCTGCACACTGCTGTTTCTGTTCCGACAAGAGTTCTTGCCTGAGGTTTCTAGAGAAGCACATTGAAACAAGGGAGCAATTCCCAGCAGCCATATGTGGGGAAGAAGGCGCCCCAGTTGTTTATAGTCACATATTTTAAGGTCTCGGGTCTGCTTGGTGGGCTTTCTTTGCTTTTGCTTTTCTATTCATTCCCTCTCTCCTCCCTGCTGCCCCAATTCCGTTCAGGTGAGATTGATGAAGAGGATTGCAGAAATGTCCGACATTAAGCCAGTGCTGCGGAAATTGCCACGCATCAAGAAATACCTCTTAAACAGTGACAACATGCGGTGAGGCTCTGTTAATGTTCACCTGATGCGACCCTAAGCTAGCCCCGGGTGGATTTCTAAGCCCTTTGCTGGTTTCCCCCCTAACCTCCTAATGGTGAATCTTGCATGTACACAACTGTGTGAGAGACAGGTATTCTACAGAGCATTCAGTTATCAGGCAGTGAGCATTTAAGAGAGCATTAGTCTGCCTTCTTGAGCGTTATCCAGGAATTCAAGCATCCGAAACTCTAGTGCCAAACGAAAGCATTAAATAAGGAAACACTGCTCGTTGGTCTGCAGGGGGGGGGGGAGTACATGAAATCAGTTGCCGATGCAACCATCAGCAACAAAGGAGAATTATTGAGCACCCTCCCTCCATTGACCCAAGAGAACGCTGTTATTCTGTGTTTCACTATTTGCTTGTTCATAGTATTTTAAAACTGAACTGCCTTGAGTTCCTTGGCCAGGAAGGCTCTGTATAAATGCAGCTGGCAAATAACATACTACTTCTCAAGATGGCGGCCTTGGGAGTCCACAACTCTTGGCTGCTCAAAGCAAGAATTCTGGTCTCCATCCCTCTTACCGGCAGGGAGAAGAAGGGAGTGTGATTGCTTGGGTTACTGCAGTTTGAACACAGCTCCTGATTTCAGGCAGCGGCAAGTGCATCAACCTAGCTTGGGAAGGCGTGGCAATGAGGGGAGTGTTGTGATGTAGCAATTAAAGTGTTGGACTGGGACTTGGGCGCCCGGGGTTCAAATCCCTGCTTGACTAGTGAAGCTCACTGGGTGACCTTGGGCCAGTCTCTGCCCCTAGGATTGACCCTACCTTGCAGGGCAGGGCATGGCGATTGAGGAAGAACCATGTACACCACCTTGGAGCGAAAAAGGTGGGCTATAAAGCAAATAAATAATCTCCCAGCTTTGTAGCTGGGGAAGTTGCAGCGCTGATGCCAGGACCACCGAAACCTCCCTGCTGAGCCTCTTCAGCTTCAGAGTTGGAGGGAAGCCTGGCTACATACTGCCCTCGCCACGCAGAGCACTCAGAGACCAGAATTAAAGTCCACCCAGCATTTTTTAAAGCCGATGATATTTGATGGCTAAACAGAACTCGACTCAGAAAATTGAGAAGGTGTAAAAGCACAGTTTGTTCCTCACAGACGGTGTGTTTGTGCATGTAATAGATGCAATTTTATTTCTGCCTAGATGTTCGGTGAACGCCACCCCTCAGCAGATGCCACACGCAGCGAAAGACGTCGAAAGGTTCATAAAGGGCATCGCCCGGAGTAAAAAGGAACGCAAGCCCATCCGCCCCCATGTGATTGAGGTAAAGCAGGATTAGCAGAGAAGGCGTTTGCATTGCAGGTGACTTTCCAGTTCTCATGCAAACGAGAGGCAG
Source organism: Podarcis pityusensis (assembly GCF_964106645.2). NCBI lineage: Eukaryota > Metazoa > Chordata > Lepidosauria > Squamata > Lacertidae > Podarcis > Podarcis pityusensis. The sequence goes on along the minus strand of NC_138037.1, from coordinate 16,200,850 downwards.
AATTGGCTACATATCCGGTGCATTTCTCTGTAGCTTGTGGAAATACAAATCTTGCAACACGGGCTGCCAGGGGCGCCTCCCCCTGCTCTCTCACATTTCCTTCCTGCTGTGGTTCCTACAAATGTTAGCATGTTTCAAGTACTATTCTTCCATCCCTTCCAGAGGGAGCTGAGGCTGAGATGAGAAGGGACAGTGCCTTTTGGTTCATTGGTATTGCAGCTGAATTCTACAGTTCCGAGCAAGATCTCACATGTTGCTAATGGTGTCCAAATTTGATCTGTGCAATAGAATTTGAGGGGTATTGAGAGGTAGAGAAAGCATAGACTGCTTCCCTCCAAAGATGCTGTTAGCTCCATAGAGGGAGATACCCTAGCAGTGCTTGTATTTCTCCCCAGTGGTCCTGATAGCTTCTGGGAGTGGGATGGGGATTTAGATCAGGAAAAATGTCTACAGAGCTCAAATAATGTATGAAGCCCCCTGCAGCAGTTTTTAAAGCCAGAGGAGGGACGGAAGGCTGGGGGGGTGTCACTTCTGATAGCCCATGTCACTTCTGCTTTGGCTGTTCTCGTTGCCTAGGTGGGAGCCTATTTCAGCCTGGGAGCCGCATTCCTTTGTAGAGAACCTTCTGGGGGCCACATGCCAGAGTTGGGTGTGGGCAGAACAAGGGCTGTGACCCTTAGCCTTGTGCAATAGGCTGCATTTCGGCCCCAAATCGCAAGTTCCTGTACACACTCATATCCCCGTTCTCCATTCATGCATTATTACAGTTTAAGTTAGGCAGAAACACTGGGGGCACAAAGCAGGTGCCCTAGAAGGATTCAGCCTGGGGAGAGGGAGTTTTCGGAGAGCCAGATAGAAAGACACGGAGGGCCACATTTGGCCCCTGACCCGGAGGCTTCCCACCCCTGTCTTACATTGTAATCCTCACAGGGTACCCCAGTATTAGCACTGCCTGCAGGACATGTTTTGGATGCAACCCTTAGTGTGATCAGCAGCAAAGTATTGGACACAGCGGGAAGGAAATGCGTGGGGAAGCTGTGCTGATTACTTGGGAGAAACCAATTGGATCTCTGTTGTTTCAACCAAGTTTTCTCTTTGTAGAAACCTTCAGACCCCAAAACCGATGGCAGTGAGGCGCTTGCTTGCTCCCAGATCACCAGGAAGCTCATTACGGTGAGTCTTAGTTCATTTGCCTTAGGTCGAAGTTGCCAGTATTTGTCACTACTCCCCAAATTGAGCCTTACTGCTCTGAAGATTAATGTGCTCCTTTGGGGGGGGGGGGGGCTGAGGCCTTTGCAGGAAGCTAAAATTGGATAAAAACTCAGGGAAGTAAAATGGTCCCCATCCCCCCAAAACAATTGTGTGATGGTAGCACCCAATTCTATTTCATGAGTTGGTTTTTCTTTTAGAAATATTGCTCCATACTGGCTGGACAGAAAAGAAAAAACCACCCCAGTGGCAAAAATCAAGATTTCTTAGAGTTGTTTTGTTTTGTTTGAGTGCTTTCTTCATTTATGAGAAGAAGAATGGTCAGTGATAAGTGGCTGGCAATCGAGGATGTTGTTTGTCACCTGCACAGGAAAATTATCTTAGAACAAAAATGGCAATCCTGTGCCCCCTTGTTGTTGGTCTCCAACTCCCATCAGCCTCTGTCCGCATAGCTCAGTGGTCAGGGTTAATGGGAATTGGAGTCCAGCAGATTCTGGGAGCCGTAACTTTTCTGTCCCTACCCAAGAAAGACTTTGTTGTAGACCTCCTTCTATGTAAATTCAACAATGGCAGGTGCATCTAGGGTGCAATTTTTGCCCCTCAAACTGGATGGAGGACGACGACTTACCTATGACCCATCTCTGAAACATTTTTTTGCCTCCATAAAGTTCTTCAAAGTAGCATACAGTAGCTTTTTAAAAAAAGTTGAATGGAATATAAACAGTCTGCTCATGTATGCCAGAGATTGTCTCCTGATTTATCCCCACTTGGGGCTTCATAAAGTTATATTTCTAAAGCTACTAACGTTGCTGAGCTGTGTCCAGAAATTAGAGCTAACCCAAGCCCTGCCTTCATTGCTTATAAAAGGCAACACTAGGCTAGGGAGGGAGGGAGAAGAGAGTTAGTTACATGTCAAGTGAAAGTGTATTCTGTTGAACGCCTGTGGAATGCACATCCCCTTTGCAAACTGTGCCCCCTTCAAATGTGGGGCTGCGCTGAGCTGTTCCTTGCCTTTGACAACTACTGCCTTAAAAAAAACAATAATAAGGGGCATCAAATTCTTAAAATGCTTTCCCTCTTCTCCCTTGCTGCTGGCTGTTCTGAGCCCTCCAAGCAATCACATTGAGACTCCGCAGTCTCATTTTTCTCCTTCCTTCTCTCTCCAAGTAACCAGACAGAGTTGACTATTAACCTTTCTGGACTCCTTTTGATGCTCTTGAATGGGTAAGAACAGGCGGCCACCTAAAATTGAGTGTCCGCGCTGCTCTCTCTATACACTCTCTGCCAGAGGTGATCTCAACCAAAAACAATGTGACTTTTCCTCCAGGATCCCACTTTCCAGCCATGCCAGATGAAGACTCATTTCCTTCTGCCCTTCCCTGTCAATTACGTTGGCGCCTGCGTTCGGACAGTTCCCTTTACAGCCCCGGACCATGCAAGGTAAGACGATGGGAAGTGCTGCCAAATAGTGCATGATCAGAGTTGAATAAACTAAATCTCCAGTTGCGGCTGTGTTGAGATCTGCATTCAGAAATAACCGACAGTGCTCTTGGGAAGACGTTTGCTTTCAAAACACTGGGATGTTTTCTGAGTTACAGGCTGCTACAAGTAGTGCATTTATGTCTGGACTCACAGGCAGTGTGACCCACAGTGCACAAAATCAGGCTTTCTTTCCCCCTCCCTGTTTGCTCTGTGTTGCTGCCTGCTTCTCAGCTCAGGAGAGCGTCTGTGGGGCACAGGTGGGTTTGGCTCACAAGCTTTGCTTGGGGGTGTGGCTTCAGCAACACTGCTTCCCATGTGTGTCTTCAGGGGGCATTGCTGCCAAGGTAACAGCAGCTGATAAGGGACCACTTCTGAGCTAATGACACCTGTGCTCTCCTGGCACTCATCAGGCGGAGGCGCTGCTTTGGAGCAGCAAGAAGGAACCAGGTAGCTGGCACTGATTCTGCCTGCGGAGCCCCCAGTTCGCTCTCCCCAAGGGATGTCCAGGACAGGGGTAGCCACTGCTACTATTCCTATCATCCCTACCTGGCCTTGCTGACTGGAGTTGGGAGTCTTAGCAGCAGCTAGAGGGCACCATGATCTAGCAAGTGCATTAAAACTTCCACTTGGAGAAGCACGTTCCCTTACACGCATAAGTCTTGTGCTTTTAAAAAGGAGAAAAAATGTGGTATGGAAATGTGGAGATCAGAGATCTTGACTTCTGTGGGGAGACAAGTTATGAAATCTTACTGAGTCTGAAATTTTGCCCATTAGGTACATTTGTTCATGCAGACTTATAATGATGAGGAGGAGGAGGAAAAAAGGAAGGGCCAGGGAGAGAGCATCTTAACCAGAATTGAAGGGTTGGAAGGTTCATCTAGCCTCAACCCCCTGCAATGTAGGAATCTCTTGTTCACTAACGATCTCTCTCTTTTTTCAGCCTTCGCATCCTCGCCCGGCTAATGACGGCTAAATTTCTACATACAGAAATTAGAGAGAAAGGAGGTGCATATGGAGGTGGTGCGCAACTTGCCAGTAATGGCATATTCAGTTTCTATTCCTATAGGTAACTAGTTGACTGAGTGGAACCACAATGTTTTCCTTTGACTGTGCTTGTTTGTCTTTTTCTTTTTCTTTTTTTGTAAACCAGCATTCTCTGCCAAATAAAATGAGTTTAGGAACTGGAATTGTACAAGTCATTGAGTGGTAAAGGGAGAGTAGATTCTTGCGATCTGCCCCAGAGCACTCAAATCAGTGCTTTTAAATTGCGAGGAAATCCCATAACGTAAAAAAGCACGAACACGTCAGTGGTGGGAAAGCTGTGTAATTGCTTTCCACTTTTGCAGTGCTGAACAGAATGCCAGCAGTGTATGGCTTGTAAGTGTTGGGATGTACTGAATATATGGATCAGGTCCTGATGGTCAGTGGCAACGCTAGAGCATCTGCTTTGCATGCAGAAGGTCCCTAGCATCTCCAGGTAGGGATGGGAGAGGCCCCCATTTGAAACCCTGGAGAGCTGCTGCCAGTCCGTGTAGACAATATGGAGCTAGATTGGCCAAAGGTCTATTTCAGTTTAAAGCACATTCCTATGTTCCTATGATTTCAAGCTTTCTAAGTTCAGAGAACCCAGCAGATTTATTTATTGTAAGAACCTGCTCAATACAATGTTGTTGGGACAGAATTACCCTCCAGAAGTCAACAATGCAATAAAAATAGCAGTTGGGTTTTCATGTATCTGTGATCACAGTGTGAGGCAAAGCTAGAAAAAGCTACCACTTGAACAAGGGCAAGTCACTTTGTGGTGTCATTTCTCTGTAAAAAAAAAATTGGCTGTATAAACTTACCTGTGCCTTCCTTACATTTTAGGGATCCAAATTCAATGGGTACCCTGTCTACTTTTGAAAAGGCCGCCGAATGGGCCAAGGCGGGAAAATTCACGCAGCAAGACATCGATGAAGCCAAGCTTGCCATGTTTGCATCTGTGGATGCCCCCCAAGCACCATCCGACAAAGGTATGTTGACTTCTCACCTTGGGATTGAGCCAAATGAGGTGAGCGAATAGCCTTTCCTGGATCAAAATAGCCATCAGTCTGAAAGCCAAAATATGATTTTGCACATATTTTAGTTATCTTTGATGCTTTTCAGTGGGGGCGGGGGAGCGGACCCAGTTTCATATGTCTAAATCGCAGCCAAAAAGAGTTTCTGACATTATCAGGCATTTCCAACATGGAGAAATTATCTAAAATTTGTTGCATAATTCTTGGCTACATGCGCCATTCCAGAAGAATTGAGAGTGATCTCAGTGCGTTATGAAACAGATCTGTCTAAAAGTAGGAGCTGCAGGATGGAGGTGTGGTTTGCCACCTGCTGCTTTCACCCTTAAGAATCAAGTTAGTTTTCTTAACATTTGTGAATTCTTTGTAGGGATGAATACCTTTTTGTACGGGATCTCCGATGAGATGAAGCAGAGGCACAGAGAGCATCTTTTCGCCGTCTCCAAAGATAACCTCATAGATGCAGCCAATAAGTGAGTTTGTGTGCCTGACCAGGAAGTGCGAGACTTCTCAGATAGCTTTCCGAAACCCAAAAGGGGAGTGGGGGGAACTGATGTTTGCCACACAGCCCTTTAATTTTCAGGATTGTGGGTTTCCTGTGGCATGGGGCTATTGAATGGGATAGTGGGACAAAACAGTTGGATGTGTAAAACTTACACAGAACCTAGATTTGTGAATCAAATCTAGCTAGTTGGATGGCAGTATGCTAAGGTGTCATTGGGACTGTGGTGAAGCCCTAGAATAACTCAAAAGCAAGCCAAGCATGAATTGCAGACTGAGGAATGTGTACATACAAATATGCTCTACTTCTCCAGCATCAAGTGAAAGGGAGCTCCAGAGTCTTTGATGCTGTCTAAAATTAAAACGTTTTTTCAGAATGACATGTGCTGTTCACTTTCTGAATTGCCCTTTATCAATAATGATCCCAGTGCAATTTAAAACGAAAGCATCACTTTTGCCCATTGAGTCCTGAGAATTGGAGACTCCTAATATCCCCTACACTTATATGCTGAACAGACAATTGCAAATGAACGGTAGACTAATGGTGCATGCTTTGTTGACTTTCAGATATCTTGCCGCTGGGAAGAGAACAAAAGGACTGGCTATTCTTGGCCCAGAAAACCCACACACTGCCAAAGACCCTTCGTGGGTTATACGATGATATTTGCTGCCGGCTCAGATTAAATGCAATCGTGTGTGACAGATACCAAAATAACTTGGGGTCCTCCTCCATAGCAGTGCTGTCAGGACCGGACAGCACTACACTTGTGTATCTTAAAGAGCTTGACTCCACAGTGGTGCTTACTTCTCAAGCAGGATTTCACCCTCTGTCAGTCTTTCACTACTTGCCAAGCCGAAGCTCTGGATTATGGTCCCAATCTAGCTCAATAACTCTGACTAATTTCCCACCGGAACTACTGTTGGTTCTGTCTAGCTGATCATGATTAAGTTTAACTAGATGGTACTTTGCACTTTGTAGAAGCACACAATTAAGTTTTCTGTTTCCTTTAAATCATGTCTAATAGAGTTCGGGTTTCCTCTTTTTTTTAAGATTACTGTTATTGACCATCTTCAGTACTCTTATTTGAATATTGTGTATTCCAACCTTGTGCCATTAAATATTGCCAGCCTCTGATGAGTTGTTCTGCTTAGTTTCTTGTCAGGGGACTTCTTATTCCCGCAGCAGGTAGCTTATCTTTAGAGACAACACAGCAGAAGGCAAGTTTGTGCCTGGCCCGTTTTGTTTAGTGATGGGGTTGGCGAGAGGTTACTCCTTTCCTCCCTGGTGTTTTAGGTAGTAAAGGATGTACTGGCAGAAGCACTCATATCAACACTGGGAATTTTAAATACAGGGTTGCTCCTACCATCTTAATATATATATGCAACTCAAGCAGGTCGTGATTTTACGCATGAGGATGCATTCCAGCTGTCTTATTACTTGGCCCCAGCCTACTTACCATGTGGCTGCTCTGCTAACTCCACCCCTGATTGAGGGCTCTAAGCATAGGGAGAAGTCACTTGTCTTCCAGAGCAGATCTAACAAGCTATCTTTACATCTGCTTTGGAATCCAAGCCACTGCAGGGGTTGTGGCAAACATTAGTTTTGAAGTCGGGGTCTCTCTTTGCAATTACAGCAGAGAAAAATCATAATCTTGCATTTGCTACCTTTACTCTTGCTCCTTAGATACCCAAGCAGCTGGACTGAAGTTGGTTGCACTACATAAAAAACTTGCTACACAAGCAAGAAATTGCCTTGTATTTGTAGGCTTTGAAATCCAATGCTTTTTTCCTTTTAAGAGCACGTTCAGCTAGTTAGTGCAGGTTAGCCAATGTGTCACCTTCCAGATGTTGTCACACTACAGCTCCTATCACCTCTGACCATTGGTTACATTAGCTAGGGCTGGTAAAGTTGTACCAATAACATGGGCTAGCCCTGAGAAGCTCTAGCCAGTGGGTAGGATGAAGCAAGCTCGTCCCAGGTTGTACAGAACAAATGACTCCAGAGCTTACTTTTAATATAGTATTTTATTCTGTTGGGGGACATATATAAGTTTCCTTTTTAGTTTGCCACAAAACTAAGCCTCTGTAACATACTCTTTAAGTGTAAACACTATCTGGTAAAAGTGCAAGAGATGAATAGCATCACACGGAGTGCATAGAACCGTTTTTGCACAGGTTATTGGTAAGGAACACATTGGTAAGTTGGGTTTTTTGTTGTTAAGTTAGGCTCTAGGGTGTTTTGTGTGGTGTTTTTTTAAGAAGCCTAGGACAATACCAGGTAGAGAGTGTCTGTGATGGCGGCTTTTTGTTTTTCCACATAAAGTGCTGGTACAATAACTTAGATGTTACAAAACGAAGCTGCAACAAGTATTCTAAAGCATCGTTGACACACAATGGAGAGCTATTGCAACTTTTTAACAGTAGGACACCATGGACTCGTCGGCTCACGCTTCTGCCTGTTTTGGTCTGAGCACATGCTCCAACTGGCCCGAATCTGACACATCGTAGCTGGTCTTGTATTTGGCCAGAATTTTCATCAGGGGCCGTAACTTCAGCCACCACTGTTCACGGGGAATTCGGTGCCTGTTTAGCAAGAAAGAGGGGAAATGCTTTTAGAACTCATTTAAACCTATAGGCAGGCTTTGAGAAACACCAACTGAGGATGCTGATCAACTTGAAACAAGACACAGGAACTCTGCAATAGGGTCTTGTCACTCTGCTCATATAAATAGCTGGTTTATATGGAGAGTTAGTGCTAGTGACATGCTGTCATGTCAACTTGTGCTCAGCAGATAAACTAGCTGCCTAGTTGCACAAGCGATGCAATAGGAGAGCCATTAGATCATGGAAATACACTTCCCTTCTTCCATTAAAACAAAGATTCTAATTTGCTGGTTTTGCTGCTTAGACAAGCAGTTTAACTCAAGTCTGTCAACATTACCATGGGCTCAGTGAGACTCTTGGCTTGTCTAGTGCAGGTAGCCAAAGCAGTTAAATGGCTCAGGCTGAGGTCTTTACAGATACCACTAAATAGTACTGCAGAAGCAAAATGTTACATGCAAAGTTTGTGCTCTTCCACTGGGGCATGTTGCTTCTCTTAAAATCCAAGCTTCAGACTTGGCACCTAGCTTGGCTGGGCAAAAGGCCCAGTAGAGATGATGCAGGGATTAAGAGAATTTTGAAAAATTCAGCAGCTGCCATGCTACCCAATAGCTGGGCACCACCCACAACAGCAACAGTACATTGGAAGCATTTGCTATTAAAAGATTAAAAAGGGGGTGAAAGAAGATTGTGTCTGGTTCAGCGCTGCCAGGTCCTTGTAAAAGAGAAATTCTCCTTTCAATAATCCCAGGAGGTTTTTTTTGGGGGGGGGAGGGCACTTCAAGGCTGAAGTTGAACTAGAGTCTACCGTTTGTCCCCAAAGAGATACCAATTCTTAATTCTAATCTTCGTGTGGACGCTGGAGTTTTTCCCCGCACTGTCTTTACTTACACAAAGTCTGTTTCATCCTTCAGTTGAACCACAGGCTGGAAAATAAGGTTCCTCCGGCGCATTCCCAGGAGGCAAACACTGTCCTCAGTGTTGGCAAATACCCTTCCTTTGAAAAAAAAACATACATTTTCTCGTTTTAGCTATAAAAGAGTAACATACAGGAATAGTGTACTTGGGGGGAGGGGGGATGAAATGTTAAAGAATTCCACATAGGGTTTTTAATTGAATTTGGTTAACTGAAATATTACAGTGAAGAACGACAACAAAAAATAGGGACTGAAACTGTTAGAGGGCATGGTTTTCAAATCGGTAATTGGAGTGAAAGAGAATGGATGAATAACTGGTGTCACTGGCCATAGTTAATTGTTGTTAGAAATTGTTCATCATTACAGTAGGAACTGTTCCTCAAACCTGATAAAATTGCAAAAGAATGAAGCATGTTACCTTCGTCTGTGATCCGTGCAGCAACCAAGAAAACAAAACAAGAAAGGAAGAATATATGTAACTCATGCGGTGAATTCCTATGTTTTTACAAATCATTGTCAGGAACTTTTAATTTTTGGGGAGTTGGGGTTGGAATGCTGAGATTACTCACACATTTTAGCACAGTTTAAGGAGTCGGTCATAATAAAAAAAAGTAGAGCTGTGATAGCCAACATGGTGCCTTTCAGATGTTTTGAATTATAATATCCATCAGCTTAACCAGCCAGAAATGATGGAAGCTGTAGTCGAAAACACTGGACAGCACCAAGTTGACTACCCTGAAGTAAAATATCAATCTCCATGACCAAATCATGGCAAGCTTTGGTAATTTGCCTAATATTCTAAGAAATCTGAAGCCTTATCCTACGCAGGTTTACTCAAACAATGTACCATTAGAATTTGGTGGCTTACCCCCTAAGTAAGCTTGTCTAGGCTTAGTTTTGCTCAGAAAATTAGAAGTCAGTTAAGTGAAAGGATTCCTTAGTAACTGACGGGTTTTTACTTAGTTCTGTTGCAAGCACTTGAATGTGGCTTGATATATAGAATACCATGAGGTATACCTAACCTGCATGGATACTTTAGCCCCTGTAAATAAAGAATTGTGGATTAAGTTTTCTGAATTATCAGCCTCAAATATTCTTGATAATGCAAACAACCTTGGTCCTAAACATGTCTTTTCAAAAGTCTCACTGACTCAGTGCAACGTGCCTTGAAGAAAGGGAGCTGGCCTCATTGGTTAAGAAATATTAATGGCCGCTTGTAAATGTTTGCTATATTAGATTTTAATAAATTTATACCGTCTTTCTGCCCTGAAGTGGGCCTGCAAAGCAGTTTACAAGCAATATAAACTATGATTTTTTTTTAAGTCAAAAAAAATGTAAGCAAGCAGGATTAGATACTTTCCCCTGTAAAACTACATCAAAGCACAGCTTGCTTTCGAAAGGCCAACAGTGATTCAAGACTCTATAGTCTTCAAACTGGAAGAGCACTGTACAAATGAGGTGCCATTACTGGAAATAGACAATTCACTGGTCCCTGGCTTCAATATTTCCAGCAAGCTAAGGAAAAATAAAACAGGGCAGCTAAGCCTTTTTTCACAGATGTGATAATATACGAGAGAAGAAACAGGTGTGCCTCACAGACTCAGTATCACATGTTTGGCACTTTCCTATTGATGTTAGCAGCTGACACATTAAACTAGTTAATTTTTATTTTTTTAATGCCATCAGCATTTCCTTACCTCTTCGATAGCATTCTTTGAGTTTCTTGGAGAGCCAAAGTACAGCTTTCGCTGAAATTTTTGTCCCAAAGTTTCTGTCAAATGGCGAAGGAGCGCCACCCTGTGAAATTCAACATGTACGTTAACAGTGAGTTGAAGTTTTAGGACTCTCTTCGGAGTTACAAAGCAATTACGAGACTTAGGCGGAAATTGAGGCATGGCCGCATGCCCATAGTCGTGGACATCAGCTAGGGATCCAGGTTGGAAGATTACCTGCGCCTGCAGTGAACTTGGTCTCCATTGAACAAAGGCAGCATCATAAACAAATGACTGCTTCTACATACAGTTCTTTGTGCAGCATCAGATAGTTATAATTTAAATCGTACTGACATACAGAGCTGCAAGACCTCAATTCAATGGCTGCGGTCCCAGTGCAAATATCTTCATGCCTCGGTGTTACCAATGAATTAGTATTAAAACTAGTTAAATGCTATTAAACTTAAAAGTAGAGAATTGTAGAGTTGAAAGGGACCACAAAGGCCAATCCAATCCAACCCCCTAAAAGGCAGGCAACTTTCACCCACTGTGGGGCTTGAACCAACGACCCTGAGATTAAGAGTCTCTTACTCTGCCAATCAGCATCTTAAAAAGCAGAGACATCACCTTGCCAACAAAGGTCCATATAGTAAAAGCTATGGTTTTTCCAGTAGTGATGTATGGAAGTGAGAGCTGGACCATAAAGAAGGCTGATCGCCAAAGAATTGATGCTTTTGAATTATGGTGCTGGAGGAGACTCTTGAGAGTCCCATGGACTGCAAGAAGACCAAACCTCTCCATTCTTAAGGAAATCAGCCCTGAGTGCTCACTGGAAGGACAGATCCTGAAGCTGAGGCTCCAATACTTTGTCCACCTCATGAGAAGAGAAGACTCTCTGGAAAAGACCCTGATGTTGGGAAAGATGGAGGGCACAAGGAGAAGAGGGCGACAGAGGATGAGATGGTTGGACAGTGTTCTCGAAGCTACCAGCATGAGTTTGACCAAACTCCAGGAGGCAGTGGAAGACAGGAGTGTCTGGCGTGCTCTGGTCCATGGGGTCACGAAGAGTCGGACATAACTAAATGACTAAACAACAACAACAACAACAACAACCTCTGCCAATGGAGCTATTTGTTATGTAATGCTATCTGCAACACTGAAGTAGGCAAAAAAGTCCCTTTCAAGCTATGTAGATGTATGTGCCTCTATGGCAGATTTTGTCCCAGGTGATGGATGCAGAAATTAAGCACTGCAGCATTTGTCCTGGGAGGTTTCCAGTCCAGGGGGAAACATGAAACCAGCTCCTGCACTCACAACTGCAGCACTAGAATAACATTTTAAGCCTCCTGTTTCATCCTGGAGAATCTGTAAGGTATGCCTACCTGCTGCATGTGACCCAGTACGTTCTTTCTGCAGTCAAAGACTCCTTTCCCTTCTTCAGAATAGAGCTGGTAAATGAAGTCAGTTGTGTAATTCTCGCTACTATTTTCATTCCTGTACAACACAAGCATAAGTGTGGTTGGCTTATATTTTATCGAGTTACATGTATATCCTGCCTTTCTTTCGTTATGGAACCCAAGTCTTCCACCCACGCACGGACCAGACCCAAACATCCTGACCTTTTTTTAAAAGAACAAAACCAAGCAAAACAAAATCCAGAGGGAATTTCATGCCCCTAAACTTGACTCTCAAACAAGTAACGATAACAGTGGTGCAAATACGACTGAAGGGAATTGTCAGTACAAATCTCTACAGCTTATCGTCTTCAAAACTGAAATAGGACACTACATTAAAAAAAGAAAGCTGTCCAGCTGCAATGTGGGGACAGGGAGAGAGATAATGGCTGAGCAAATGTAACTGCCCTTTAATCAGGCTCAGTATTGTCGTATGGCACTGACACCTGAGCTGGTTTGGGTCTAATTGTAGTCCCAGTCTGGCCTTTTCTTGGTTTGTGTGGTGGCTGGAAGCTGCTTGCCATTCCAAAATTTCTTGAGTGAAATCTCAAATGGCAAGGACTTTGCCACTGCTTGTGGTGGGCTATTACACTGCCACTGCCAACCACAACAAGTATGGGTGGGTGAACTGACTTGGCAGCCAACATAAAAGGTGCCCCCTTGGGAAGTGGAGATGGCTCTGTCTATACTAGGCTAGACACTCTCTCTCTCTCTCTCTCTCTCTCTCTCTCTCTCTCTCTCTCTATATATATATATATATTTGGTTTACAAAAGTATGTGCAGTGTCTCTTTTTTCAAGCTACATTTTCTACAGGTCAGTTTCATTTGTTGAGACATTGCTGTTACATTGGGAAGAAAAGGGGGAAGAGGTAGAGGGGGCCATGGTGGGTAGGGGTGGGGTCAGGTGGTAATGTTTCTGTTTTACTTAATGTATGTGTAGGGTTTTGTGTCAGTGTCCTTTGTGCAGGTTCTCTTTACTATCTGCTTGTGTTCCTTTGGTGGTGGGAGAAATTGGGGTTGGCTTAGGGTGCGGTTACTTGTTTGTGATTTGCTGTGGTGATCTTTGTTTTCATGTGTGTGGGGGGTGTTTTTTAATCAGGTTAGCCATATTGATTCGTATGCTGTTGGTGGATTCTTGTTGTTGTCTTGTTGGGCTGTGTATATGATAAAAGGGAGCCATACTGGGGTGAAGGCGTCTTCTTCCATTTGTCTCCGTGTCAGTTTTAGTTTATTGGTTAATTTTTCTAGCAAGGCTGTTTCCCATACTATTTGGTACCATTGGTCCATGCTTACTCCTATACTAGGCTAGACTACTGGTCCAGCTATTCCAGTCTGGTCTCCTATAACTGGCAGGAGCTCTCCCAAGAGTTCAGGCAGAGGTCTCTGCTGTTCCTTTCATCAGAGATCCTGCACTCTGGGATTGAACCTGCACTCTGTCAGTGAACTACAGCACTTTCCAGTGGTGACATTTGCCATTCTTCTCCTCTCCCCATCCAAAGTACCATCCCAACAACAAATTAACTTCCGTTTACAGTGCACTTTAGTGAGCAGTCAGCTTACCTCAGCACCAAACCACGTTGAATGCTGGTTTTCATCTTTTCAGTCAAATGTTCCACGTTGGCCTAAAAAGAATGCATCATTTATGACTGTGAGTCAAGTGATGTAAATTTGCTTTGTGCACAAAGGTTTGCTTTGCTAACCTTTGCTTTGTGCACATCCTTAAAGTGGCCTGCCAGACAGAAATCCCATTACTTTATATCACTCCTAATGCAACTCTAGTCAAGAGAGCAGAGTTCTCATATGCAGCATTGAGCCATCAGCCAGTGATAAATCTGTTGATATACCTGCTCCACAGACATTGAATTTACATATTATTACTTATTGAGTTCAGTCCACATTCTGCCCTTCCTCCCAATGGAGCCCGAGGTAGCCAATAGGTAAAATATAGGATCTGCATACCTGGAGCTCTCGAATATCAAATTTCTCTTCAAAGATGTATGCAGCATCAGCTCCTGCAGCGAGGGCACCCATATTTGCCAAGTAGCCGCAATAGCCGCCCATAGTTTCAATGATGAACACACGTCGCTTTGTCCCACTTGCCGACAGTTTGATTCGGTCGCATGTCTAGCAAAGAATGGTCTATTAGTGACTTTCAGACCAAAGTGCTCACCATCCTTTAAGGATGATATTTTAGTATCATTCGGAGCACAACTGCTTTGTTTTTATGATGCACCATGAGAACTAAAAATAATTAGTTCAGAAACATTTCTCTGAGATTTTCACATGTCATCTGCAATGCTTCACACAATATTAGGTGAAACTTGGCATAAAAAAACCAGTAGTTTTTTTCAGAAAATCTTACAAATGCCGTTTTTCTGGAGCAAAAATCCATGACTCCTCTTGATTCTTAGATTTCAACATAAGCTATGACTGAGATCAAGTCTTTTCCCTCTAATGACAAGGGCTTGAGCTGCAATCCTAACCCCACATTCTTGGAAGTAAGTCTCACTGACTTTAACAGGACTTACTTCTGAGTAAGCATGGCTAACATTGTGCTTCCAGATCCAAAGTTGCTCTTCAGTACATATAAGAGAGACGACCATTTCCAACTGCTCTCCCCTTCATCTGCAGCCCCCTCCCCAAAATACAATATATCCCCCAACCTTCCAGATCCGATTTTGGGGGTAAATGTAGGAAAGGAAAGCAGGAAAGGCCCATTCTAGAAACACTGTTCCGTTCATGGAAATAAAGTGTATATAACTTGCAAGGAAACAGACGTTATATACTTTATAATATATGGATCCAGATAGAACTGTTACTTACACTTTACTACCTTCTAAAGCAATCAGTTGGGTAACTTAATAGTCTGACATGTGATATATATTGTCATAATATTAACTAACAGTTTCTTCAACTGCCTATTTTATAGGACCATGTGTCTTGGGCAGGGAAGGGAGAGAACTGAAGGTGGTCCACCTAGCGTACCCAGTGCTCTGAAAGATTCTTGCAGCAAGGTGGAAATGCTCTTGGGCACCTCCATACTTCTTATGTTTCAAGAACAAAACATTTCCCTCCAAGCAAATAAAAGAGACTGAGCTATACCAGCTTCAGGGCTGGCTTGAAAGAGTTGGAGGAGTGGCAAAGTGTTGGGTCCTTCAGATTGAACCGCCCTGAGACTTCTGGGCATGGGGCAGTACAGTGATACCTTGGTTTATAACCACAATCTGTTCTGGAGGTCCAGTTGTAAAACAAAACAGGTTGTAACACAAGGTGTGCTTTCGCCAATGGGGCCTCCTCCCCAAAATGGGTTGCAATCCCCCAAAAATGGGTTGTAATAATAATAAAAAAGGGACACACACTTCAGGGTTTGATGTGGTTGCAATCCAAAATGGTTGCAAACCAAGGTACCACTGTATATAAATTCAATAAATCATCATCATCCAGCCTTCACCTGGTCAACCTCAGCACACATATCCTTCTCACCCCTATTACCATCTGGAGCTGTGACACTGGAAAATTTCGCACTGCAGACAATGGGAATCCAACATCAGAACTGCCCTCTATGAAGTCAGAGTTTTCTCTTCCACCTGGAGAAGATCTCATGGTTTTGATTGTCCCTAGAATGCAACCCCCCCAACCTGGCACCACAGGGCCCACTTATTTAAAATATCAAAAGCACCTGTCTTTGTGCCGGCTCATCTTTCCTCTTCCATAAGGAGGGAGTTTGATGCGCAGCTGGCAGCCCTAGCCTCTAGGATCAGTGCACTTCAACCTTGTAACTCACCCACATCTGGAAACCCAACTCCCATCATCTTTGGCCTGTGGATGATGGGAGCTGTGATCCACCAAAGGTTAAAGAACACTGCTTTCAGCTGTAGGAGACTGTGCCTTTCTAATATCTCTGTTTTGATCTTACAACACTCTTCTGAATTCTTGGAGGATAGCAACCACAAAGGAAGTATCTTTAATAATAACAGCAACAACAACAGCAGCTTATTCTAGGGGAACTCGAGCAGAGGGCCTTCTCGGTAGTGGCGCCTGCCCTGTGGAACACCCTCCCATCAGATGTCAAAGAAATAAACAACTATCTGATGTTTAGAAGACAACCCTGTTTAGGGAAGTTTTTAATGACTGATGTTTTAATGTATTTTTACTCTTTTCTTGGAAGCCGCCCAGAGTGGCTGGAGAAACCCAGTCAGACGGGTGGGGTAAAAATAATAAATTATTATTATTATTATTATTATTATTATTTATATGCAGTACCAACACCGTTTTCTCTCCAAATGTTACAAGTGTGGCACTTATTGTAACAACTTCATGGTGAGTACCAGCACCATTCCCCCCCAAAAAAATCACTGATGACGATGTAATAGTAATAATAATAATAATAATATTTGTTGCAATTAAATGCTCGTGCCACCTTTCTGCTCCAAAACCGCATAGTTAAAGCAACTAAAAATTAGGGAGCTAAAATGATTGACGGTTGGGAGCATAACCTGGCATTTTGAGTTCTTCCTGTGCACAAACCTATGGCACATCCTACTTGTCCACCAGCACCTGCATTTTATGGGCTGATCTTGTTGAAGAGATCTGGTGCATGGGATCCTGGCTAAATTTCATGAGTTTTGATGCAGTGACCTTCAGAATTTGAAACCACAATTTTGATTCAGCCCCAATAACTTAGTGGCATAAAACCAAAGGGAAACCTTTCTTCTCTTTCATCTTGCAGACATGGGTTTAAGTATTTTCCGTCTTACCTCTACAATGGCGTTCAGGGAAGTGTCAGCACCGATACTGAGGTCAGTGCCGGGCACATTGTTGCTAATAGTAGCAGGCACAATGCAGATAGGAATGCAAAACTCCTCAAAACGGGGCCGTGCTTCAAATAACTGCAGGCAGCCATCGAAGGCCTGAAGTGGTGGTACAAGGAATGATAAGCAACACACATGGTGCTCTTGCTTTGCATAGTTACTGATTAGGCGTTATGCTAGTGGCTCTTTGTGCATGGCAATGGAAGGTCTGACTTTCCGAGGGTGCAAAGACTTCCCAAGCTGGTGATTTTAAGAAGGGTTTTGCTCGTGTAGACCCACCACAGGTTGCTGGGTCTGCATTGGTGCAGAAGAAAGATCGGCAGAAGTTAGAAAGGTGAAACAAGCAGAACGTGGAAAGCACAGAAAGACTGAAATCATTTAGTAGTAAAGGAAATTAGCAACGGTTCTGTTTTCTGAAAGGTTAAGGAAAATAAGCATTTAGGTTATTTATACCCTGCTTGTCAAACTCAGCTTTCAAAATGGATTAGGAGCACGGAAGAAGCTAGGCACAGCTTACTAGCCGGCCATCATTTGTGGGCGCTACTAATCTTCCTCTCCAGTTTTCTGTACATGCCAGAGAGGCTAGGGACAGTCATATCATCACACTGGGCTGAGGAGCAGGCCAAGGCTTGCCAAAGCAAAGTACGACATGAGACAACTCTTCTTCTATCTCCAAAGTCAAGGGGACAGGGTGTTTCTCATGTAATGCTGAACACAGGCCACATGAGAGGGCCAAAGTAAAAGGTAAGCAGATTGGTGAAGGCCTGTCAAGAGCAGCACTATCGCAAGATGCATTTATCCCTGACAAGATGCATTTAAATTCTTACTTCTGAATGATGCAAGCACTAACTTAATAGAACTGAACTTTTTATATAGCAGTGTTCTATTAAGTGATGAAAATCTTCAGATTTTGGCCGTGTGGTTCTATTTTATTCATTCATTCCTCTCAAAGAAGTTTCTCCCGGATGTATAGGCACCAAACCTCCCACTGCAGCTGGTGCAGAACTAGGTCGCTGGCTCTGACATGCCATTCACACCGTATAACATCTGATGAGGGAACTGTACTGGGTGCCAATATGCAACCCTACCGCAAGTCAAGGATTTACTTTTAGCATTAAAAGCCCTAAACAACTTGGGACAAAGTGACCTAAATGATTGCCTTCCCCAAATAACAGTGCCTGTCAGCTACACTCCTGCATTGTACTGTATTCTCTAGAAAGCAGGCTTTTAGTGTTGCAGCTCCAACCCTCTGGAATGAGTTACTAACTGGAATCAGACATGCCCTGAGTATTTTGACATTTGGGCAGCTAATCAAGATATTTGTGTTTAAGACGGATTTCTATGAAGTCTGACTCAGTCCTTTTATTTTACTAATTGTGTGATTTTAGAAATGGTTTCGTTGTCTTCGGTTTACAAAGTGTGTAGCCTTTTGCATTTTATCTTATTTTATCCTGTTTGTTAACTTTTGGTTGTGAAGCTATTTATAAATCTGCAAATTAAATGTAAAAAACTCATTCAAATTTATAGTCTTTCTTTTGCACTTAATGCATTTAGACTGTTATGTGCCACACTGATATTGCTGCTTCCTGCTCTGTCATGGGAGAGTAGCAGTCTGTGTGACTGAGAAACATCAAGTGTACTGAAGAGGCATACTTAATATTTGAAAAACCCTTCCTATAAAGAATCCTTTTTAAAAAAACTGGACTACACATGTTATGCAGAATGTGGTGACAGGATTCTATGGATAGGTTCATAACTTTTTAATTCCCCCGAATCAGAAAAAGGAGGAAGAAGAACATGTAGAAAACTAATACGTCAAACAGAAAGGGTTAGCATAACAATCACCTTGATGTGCAGGTAGGATTTTGTTTTTGTTTTTGAAAGAACACATTAAAGAACATAGCTATCCACAGTCAATAATTTCCACCAACTCCTTCTGCATAACGTGGAGACCAGCTCCTACATTTAGTGAACTAACAAGCCAAGAATTTGACAATCAGTTTGAAGGAGATTTATTGTATTACACATTTAAGCTTTCAAACATAATCTGCTCTCCCAAGGATCACAGGCTAGCATACGTGAAGTATTGTGGATACAGTTTATCCACACAATACTGTAAGGTATGTCAACTTGTAACTGTCAATGAGCCTGATGGTTGAATAGGGAGTTGAGCCCAGCCTCCCTAGTCGAGGTCCAACACTAACACATATCACTATACTGATACCCAGTTTGATACAGAGCCAGTAAGAAGCGTGCACTGGGTACGAGTGTTCAACCAGTTGTGAATCTGCTTAACAGTAGTTTTGTTCAGCCAACAAAATGAAATCAAGATATACTATGTCCATGGCATTCCCATGATCTACCAATGTAGTCATTCTCTCAGTAAAGGAGAGACGGTTGTCTGGCAGGACTCATTCTTGATAAACCTGTGAAAGCTCCTAGTAATCAGTGCATTCATTTTTAGATGCTCACAGATGGACTGCTTAATAATATGTTCTAGACTAGAGTTTTGCCCAGTATCAGCATCAAGCCAACTGGTCTGTGGTTTTCTAGATCCACCTCCCCCCCCCCTTTTGAAAATAGGTACGTTTGTCTCTGTCCAGGCTCTCAAACATTCTCCAAGAATTCTCAAAGATTACAGAGAGCAGTTCTGAAATAAACTCTGCAAGCCCCTTCAGCACTTTCAGATGTACTTCATCTGACCCTGGAGAAGTCAACTTATTTAAAGTTCTTATGTGTTCTCTTCTCCAGCTATTTCCTTACCTATCCTGGACTGCAAATCCATCCATATATCATTTATCTAACTTTTCCTGAAATGGGAGTTGAGTAGTTCTACCTTCTCTTCATCCTCTGTTAACACTTCAACACCTTTCCTAAACAGGCAATTTGCTTGTTTCTTGACCTTCTTGCTCTGAACACAGAATCCATTTTTGTTGTGTTCAGAAACACCTGGAAGCCTTTGTTCATTCTGAGATTTAGCCTTCCTGACACAGTTCTAATGGGTTCAAGCCACTCTACTGTATTTGTCCTTAGTTAAATGCTTTTCCTTCCATCTCCATACCCCTGCGCAGCCACAATGAATTATTTAGATGTCTCCCATTTTCTCTCCTCCTTGGAAATGCTTGCAACTATGACTTCAGTATTTCACTTTCTACAATCTCTCATCCCTCTTGAACATTTTTCTCCTTCAAAATTTCAGGCCATGGGATTGTACTCAATTTTAATCTGAGCTCTTCCTAATGTTCAGGGTACACCTCCAAATACACATAATTTTCACATTGCTTACTGTTACAAATTCCAACATGACGTGGTAACTTTATTCCCAAGGTTACAAGCCATTTCACTTGGGCAGTAAGACTTGCTCAACTGGTGATCAGTTGTGGCCTGGAGTGGCCTTCAACAGACCGGCCACCACAGTGGAGGAGGCAGATGAGCAGAAAGAGGTGGCTGTAAACTAGAGTTGTCTTTTTAAAAAGCACTCCTGAGCCCAAGATGGCTGCAGGGAGTGAGAAAAGGAGACAGAGAGGGAAGCAGAAAGGAAACAAGACAGAGAAACTGAGGGGAAAAGAATGGTGAGAGAAGAAAAATGGACAAAAGGACAGACAGGTTAAGATCTCACAAAATCAAATGTAACAGTGAGGACTGGGAGAGAACAATCTCAGATGAAGACAGGAAAGGACAGGTGAGAACAGGTAACGACATTGCAATTCTCAACTATGTTGCACTTCCTGACTTTGGACAACAGGTGGCAGCCTGATGGGCAGATGCCCAAGGCCAAAATAAAAGCTTGAAAGCTAAACCTCCATCTGGAAGCAATATATATGCCAGTGTTTTTAGAACTTCCTTTCTTCATCAACATCTTCCAGGTTGCAGAGGATTCTGAGTTATCTTTAGGGCACATGGTCAGTTCCTGTGTGGAGCAAGCTGTACCTGTTGGAAACGGAGTATGCATTCCATAATACTCAGTGGCTGAACGTGGTAGCAGAAGATCACAGTGGTGAGAAATCTCTCTTCCTTACCACCACCGGAATACCATTTGAGAACTACTGACCGAAGAAAATAAATGCTAAATCAGCCACAATGCTTCCCTTGTATAGAAGCCACAGCGATTCTAAGATGGTTCAGCTTCTACTGAAAGAAATGTAGAAACTACCATCTACCTACAGTCTAGTCCAACTTGGTGACATCTGCATTTTGAGTATAATGCAAAAGAAGGAAAAACCATTTCTTTCAGAAAAGTAATCTACAGGTCCCAAGAAAATCCATGAAGCAGAGAGGATAACAAGAAACATGCAGGAGACCATTACTCACCTTAGTTTGCCTATAAAACTAGAGGTGGAGAATGTTATGTACCAGAACTGGAAATACGTTAAGTGTCTTGTGAGGAAGGAAACTTTAATTGCCAAGAATGACATCAGCAGGAAAAAGCAGAACTGCTTTGAGCTCTTGGTGTCTCTGTTTTTTGTTGTTTTTTATCTAATAAAGCAGGCTTGCACCTATGAAACCTGTTGCAATCAAACATGCAAATTTTACAGGGTTCTTTAAAGATTTATATAGCTCACTGCATGTTGCTCAGGGATGCTCTGCCTTTCAACACATGTAAAAGCAGATTTATGACAAATCATAAAATGTTTTGGAGACACCAGAAAGAGCAGTTTGCCAAACAGAATGGAGAAAAGAGGCTGCTTGAGGAAAATTTACACCAAGTACCCTTGGAGATGGAGAAGCAGCAGTGTATTTATTTTCCAGTGATGTGACAGCAGTCTGCTTTGCAACAGAAATAGAAAATTCTGTTTAAAAAGGTAAATCCTCCATCAGAAATCCTGAGCATGCTAGCCATGAATTTAAGTCACACAGATGTGCACAAGCACATTGGAGGTGTGATGGAAATAAACAGATTTCTTTCTATCCTCAGAGAGTAAATAGCCAAAGAGTGATGATTAACTAAAACCATTCATAATTTCAATCTTTTAGATGCCAAATTAACTCTGAGCTTTTAATCGTTATCTGTCTTCGCTGCTATTTTCTGACTGGATCCATTATTATATGTTTTTACATTGTTTTAAGTATTTGTAAAAACCCTTGAAGATCAAATTTTTGGAAAGGTGCAATATAATTTTTGTATGAATGAATGAATAAAGTAAAAATGTAGTTTTCAAACTTTCTGAAATCGATGGGCTAATCAAAAAAATTTTCTTTCTCTCTCTCTCTGTGTGTGTGCGTGCACGCACATGTATTTACACCTCGTTTCTGCCACAATCATGTTTTGGGGGCGTTCTGGTTCACAAAAGTCTCCAGCTCCAGCCGTGGTCAGCAGCACCTGGGATAGCTATGTTAGTGAGCATGCACCAAGAGAAGAGAAACTTACATCAGTGATAGTGTTCAGAGCAGTGTCTGCACCAATGCTGAAATCAGAACCCGGTACATTGTTGGATACGGTTGCAGGAACCATAACCATGGGAATACAGAACTCGTCAAATTTCTCCCGGGCAGCGGACAGTTCCAAAAGTCCCAAGTAGGCCTGATGGGCACATGTGGTAACGAATGCAGAATTAGAGGGGACAACAAGAGGACAAGGCTTGCAACATGGATGGGGTTTGAGCAGAGGGGTTTGATTACTGTATCACAAACACACACATGCTGGAAATAGTGGTTTGTTTGGTTTTTTCCAGAGAGTCAAAAGTGATTTGAAAGAGGGAATCACTGCTCATGACACATTTGGTAAACAGGCTTTCGCAACGTTTCAAAATTCTGTTTCACTGCAGATGTTAGTAGAACAGAAACAAATGTCTACTAGATGGGAAGTGAAGCCTCTCTCTCAATGCACTTGAAAACGACTATCTATTGCCAGCCACAGAGACACACTAGGAAAGGCCAAAACAGAATATATAAGACAACATACAACATAATACTGTAAATACATCTAAGCATTCCTCCAAGTATTGTATAACACAGAGAATAAAATCTTACAAATTTAAGGTCCCCACCCCCAATCCTACACGGATGACATCAGTATATCAATAATGTTGATTAAATAACAGGTTTATGAAAGCCATGTTTAGGAAAGTTGGACTCCTGAACAGGAGTTTGGCTTTCAGAATTGGCACCATGCTGTGGGAAGATTCATTAAATGCAATTCATTAAAAAAAATACCCACTGCATAATTCTAAGCATAATAAGAAACATGAAAATAGAAACCGCACATAGAGTTCCAA
Organism: Podarcis pityusensis; assembly: GCF_964106645.2. NCBI lineage: Eukaryota > Metazoa > Chordata > Lepidosauria > Squamata > Lacertidae > Podarcis > Podarcis pityusensis. The sequence goes on along the minus strand of NC_138037.1, from coordinate 16,177,894 downwards.
CTCCTACTACATAACTGCAACGTAACAGTTAATATCTAGACATTTAACATATTGGAACCTTGTGAACTGATTGGTTAGGTTTAAATTAAATAATCTTGCTGGTCTTACTGGAATCTAAATTTTAGCATTAATCGTTGACTACAATGTTTCAGCTGTTATATGCTCATTTAACAAGAATTCACAAGGGAAACGAAACAAAGTGACATACCTCAAATCCACCAATTACCAAGAGGGCATTGATGTTATGAGTTCGCATTTGTTCTGCAATCTTCTCCAAATACTTTCCAGGGAGTGCACTAAAATATATACACATCTCTGTTAAAAAGGCTTTTTGCAGGGCACTTAAGGCTATATGATTAAAAGAGACTATAATTTTTTACACTAAGTGTTTTTCCACATCTTACTTTTGAAGGTTACACCCAATCTCTAAACTATTACATTATAGCACTTTGTGAAAAACCTTTGCTTCCTGTGATGACTGGTTGACATTGTCTGACCTACACACACTTTATGCCTCATAAAAAATGTAACTGCAAATTAATTATGTTCCTTAAAAAAATTCTATTTTCCCCTTTACAATATCTATAATACATGCTGAGGTAAAAACATTTAAATTTCAGGATCAAGTTATAGAAGGTCCTTCTATCACACCATTAAGCAAGTCTTCTGTCCCTTTTTATAATAAGCATTAATTAAAACTATGAGGCAGAATCCAATGTTGCATGAGCAGATCTGCTCAAGAAATGGGACTTCACAGTCCTCTTCTCTCGCTCTGCAGCCCCTATGATCTTCCAAAGTCTGCATTAGCAATGTTCACAAAAAATTCCCCTTTATTGACTGCTGCATCAAGTCTGTATATAAATCTTCACACTAAATTACACACACAAGTGAAAGTTTATTTTCTCAAAGATATCAGTATGAAAGATCACATTACCGTTTTGTGCCAAGAATTGACCCGCCTTGGCCAGTCCAACCTCCAACATCTCCCCAGCTGATTTCTTTGATCTATAATTCAAAACAAAAAAGACATAGTTTTTGAATTACTAAGCCCTAGTTTAGATACACATTTTAGGTCATTTCTGCAATGGATACAAAAGTTAACTTCGTTCAGCACTACACTGTACAGCGGGTCCAAACCAATGTTTCTTGCAGTTCAGTTTTCAACTTCCACTTTTCCAGAGAGGATAATAGACCAGGGTACCATCTAATGAAATAGGGAGGCCTACACACCTTCTGTCCTGAACAATTGCACAAAAACATTGCATTCCTTTAATATGAGAAGAGAAACAAAAACAGTGGCAGGTCACAGAATGTGGTGCGGGGCTCTGGCACTCCTTCAGATGTTTTTCGTGTGCAGATGGCCTCTCAATATTCTCCACTCTGTGAGCAGAGAAACTGGGGAAATCAACACATTTTTCCAGGGGGAAGATAAAGATGGTGACAGCTTCTCCGAGATGTGGCTCAGTATTAGCAATGGCAGCAGCACAGTTTCTTTCTCTCCACTCCCACAATGGTGTGTGTGTGTGTGTGTTTTGCTGTTGTTGCAAGTGCTAACTGTGCTGGTAGTCTGGCCACCATTTTGTGTCCTCCACAAAGCCCCAGATCTAGTGACATTCAAGGACATGGAGGGACAGAGAATGGTGGCTCCAACAAAAATATGGCACAGAACATTTGTAGTGACTTTCTTTTTTTTGCGGGGTAAAGGGGGTTCAGAAAAAGAAAAATCTCAGAAAAATGTCTTCTGATAAATTTTGGCTCAGCTCTAACTTTATCTAATGGGTTAAACAAAATGGAAGTCCGAATGGATTCTTACAAGAGGCCTCCAGGTACAGGGCGGTATATAAATTCAATAAATAAAAATAATAATAAAAGTTACAGATAAATTTATATTTTTAGTACTTTTGAGAAATGGTCTCTCCTTATGGTGGAAAGCAACTTGTCAATGGTTTGGGAATGAAATTTTGCAGGTGGTATTAATTTATGTTTTATTCAGAGAAGACACACTGAAATGAAAGGTCCATTAATTTCAATAGATCTACTCTGAGTAAAACTTAAGTTGACTACCACTCTGCAGTCCTAAGAAGTGTCACAATGTTATGCAGTTGAGAGATGCTCTGAAATGTTCAAGCTAATTTCTACCTGCTTAACAAAGAGGCAATCTGGATTTATTTTGAACAATTTATAATAATAACATATATATTATAGACTCATAAACATGCCGCATCAGGAGTCCCAGCACTGGGCACACTATAAATGTAGCATTCAACAAACACCACCACAACTGAGAAACAAGAATCAAACACAACAGATTTTGTGATATAATTTCAGAAATAGTTATCTAGCGTGTATTCTTATCTCCATAGATTTCATACTCCCACAGCTATTCCGGGATAGGCAAACTGCCAAATATGGCCTCTTGCCAAGGTCACTTCAAAGCTACCCTTGAGGCCAAATATATTGAATCTGATATGGAAGATTTCTCAGGAAGTATCAAAGAAGCAAACGCTTCATGTAAACATAGTTAATCATTTCTTCTTCAAGAAGATTTTAAGGGTATTTTTTAAGACGTACGGGGGGGGGGGTAGAATTAGCTGCAATCCAAGCAAAAATAGATCAAACCGTTATGCTTTTACTATATTTGAAACTGCCTCTATGAGGAGAGCTCCTGTGGGAGATGTGCAATATCCATCTGTCATAACAAGACTCCTGCTCCGTGCTGTTTGGTGGTGTTGGTCACTTGTGTTTAGTGTTCTAAAAATACCTCACAAACACCCCTCCCATAACAAATTTCATTAAATTTATCTCTGCAGTCAACATATGTTCTCCCCAAGGAGGACCCTCTCTTCTCCATTCCCATTGCATAGTATCTATCAGTGGAAAACCTAGCTCTGGTTTCTTTGAATTGCAATCTTTGTATGAAAGTGCATTTTGAAAGCTGGAAAATTAAGTTATGGGGGCCTGCCAGAGGGCAAGTTAAAACAAAATTAAGAATAAGAAAATAAGAAGGGCCTGCTGGATGAGACCAGTGGCCTATCCAGTCCAGAATCCTGTTCTCACAGTAGCCGCCTGTGGGAAACCTTCAGGCAAGACCCTGAGCACAATAACTCTTTTCCCTCCTGTGATTTCCAGCAACTGGAACACTTCCCATACAATTTTTGGTATATACGAACCAGCCCTCTAGAAAAGCCTTCAAATCCATCAGTGACAGCAAACATTTTGTGTCCTTCGGTTATACCGATCCTCACGGCAGAGCGAACGGCAGCATTCATGCCAGCTGCTGGAGCACCAACATTTAAAACAGCTACATTGAAGTTAGTCTGCAGCAGAAGAGAGAGAAAATATAGTCAGGAACATAAACCCCATGGCAGGAAAAAGGAATCATCAAGCGGTAAATCTGAACATCCAGTGACAAAAATATAAAAGTGCATCAAAAGAAAGCAAGACACACACCTTACCTTCTGAACCCCATCACATTATATAAAACTTAATTTTAAAACTAATCTTAGATTGTGGGGTCAACCCTTCATAGCACTCAGGGAGCCTTCAGTTATTTGCAATCAGCAGCAGGTCCAAATTAAAATGTGAGGCATTGAACTATCCAGTCCAGATTCTGGCATAACAATAACCCAGCATAGAGAAACAAGCACATGCATTGCATACAGAAACAAATTTATACAGAATAGGAATTGTAACCCCAATAACCATATGCATGCATACATGGCTTTTGTGCAATGTTGTTCCTTGGCCCATTGCAACCAAAGTATGTGATGCCACATGCCGTATTGTGTTGAGCTATGGCACAAGCGATTGATTCATTATTGCCAGCACCTAACAATGTTTTAAAGTATCTGAGAACCCTATCAGTTTGGCATTTGACAACCACTCTTTTCAGCGTTATAAAACTATTGCCATACCATCTGCCTATAGGTTGCTCAAGTGTGGGATATAACATTATTCTAGCACCTTTTAAGCACCTTTGATGTGTACATAAGGTAGAACATGAATTTTATTTTTATTTATTAAATTTGTATACCATCTTCATCCGAAGATCGCAGGGCAATTCACAACGTAAAAATACAAACTTCAAACTACACAATTGCCACAAGCAATCCTCTTGAGGAGAATACAGTCTGTCACAATGGGTTCTATGCTGTATTACAAGATTTTGATTTTCAGATTGCTGTTTAATTTCTTCATCTACTGCCCTCAAGGAAGCACCACATTCTCGTGGAAACAAATTTAATGAAGTAATTATTGGTTGTAGTTCTGTAACCTAAGTACTCAAAATGCTGATCAACAGAACACCACTATCATCTCTTTTGCTTTCAGATAAACTGTCATGATCGGATGCGGGTGGTGCTGTGGGTTAAATCACAGAGCCTAGGACTTGCTGATCCCACAGAGCCTAGGACTTGCCGATCAGAAGGTCGGCAGTTCGAATCCCCGTGACGGGGTGAGCTCCCATTGCTCGGCCCCTGCTGCTGCCAACCTAGCAGTTTGGAATGTGAGCATGTCTTTAAGGAGCATGTCTTTAAGGAGGCTAGTCTACTCTTATCTAGACAATTGACTAAATTGGCAATTACCAGCCCCCTTGAGAGAAAATTTGGACTCTTGGAAAGCACAGGCCTATATTTCACCCCTCTGACTGAGGCCTTATTCCCACCTCTGCACAGCATTTCAACAAAGAGCATGTTTCTGAAGAATCTTTCTCCTGTACTTTCTAAGAAAGAAGCTTATGTTGGGAGTGCCTCCCTGGAAATCTGGTTCCCTTATAATCCCTCCTTCCCTATGGCTCTCACAGTCTCTGGTAATTAATTCATGCTTGCAAATGTTGCAAGAATGGCTGGAATTCTCCTAAGCCTGCCAGCTTCTGTGGCATAAATGAAAAATGAGAGCCACTTCAAGGCCGTTTTAATGTATGATCTGCCTCTTATGAGTCTCAGAAAGCAGAAAATAAAACACAACCTGCTCATGCTCGTTCTACCTTCTTAATCACAAAAATGGCAGCCCTATTGGAGAGTCTGGTAGTATGCCAGGCCTCACGTGGAGCCATTTATGTCACTTTTTGTATGGAAAATGAGGAGGCCTCACAACAAGGGGTATTTTCGGAGGACCATGTCTGCCTATGCCAAGTCATATAAAAATAGTGGAACTGAAAATGAGGGGTATAAAAGTCATGTGGTATTTCAAGCGATTCTTGAAATACATGGCATTTTTCTACCTTTTCACCATGACAATAAATGGGGACCTTTCGCATTTTCTGGAGAATTCTTTCAACTTCACAATAAGCACGTCTTATGCGCTCTATTAAAGCTTCTGCAAAGTTATGCTTGGTGTAAATCAAAGTTGTTGCAAAACTGAAGAGCATACTGGTTGTCCAGCTTTAAGCAAAAAAGTGCACAGTTGAAAAACAAAAATAACTATATATCAAATCCCATTGCCATGCAAAAATAATAGAGCCTGCCAACCTAGCAAGCAAAAGACCTTGCTAAGGTTAGTCACTTTGTTTATTTTTTACATACGCTACATGAAATATCATCCTGTTAAAGAAAACAGAAAGATTTAAAAGTAAAACTGTAGCTGCAGATATTTCCCACTTATTGTGCCATTTTGCAAAACCAGTATGTACATTTCTCCCGACATACATTAGCACTGGGCAAAAAACCTTGTTTTAAAATAACTGTTCAGCTGACTAGCTGGTAGACCACTGTAACACAGCTTGCGGTATATAGATGCATTCAGTACCTCTCGTTAGGTACACCTTTGAATTTCACAACTAGACATGGAATTGGTTACCTGAGAGAGGCCTAGACCTTTCAGGAAAAATTGTATTTTGGGAGTTTAAACAAGGAAATAGACATGGCAATGTTTACAAAATTTAGACTGTTTACAAAATGCTGTATTAGCAAAATTTAGATCACTGCCTGCCAGGCTTCAACTCAATATACAAGTCCATAGTCCACAGATGTTTCCATGGAGACCGTTTTCAAAATTCTGAACAACCTGCTGTGTGTGTTTAGATGCTTTCTCAACAAAACACGTAGCATCTTCTACTACACAGAGGACAGTCCTCTATTTGAAAGCAGTTGAAAAGCAAGAAAAGTATAAAGAACCATAAGGAGGAAGAGGAAGGGCCAATCTACAGATTGGCATGTTTGCTGTAAGCCATCCATTTATTAGCTATTGGGACAGCAAGCTGAGTAAGGAGAAAGGTCTTCCCCACAATGGCAGGATGGTGTTTCTATTTAAACTGTAGCAACTATTTTTAAATTCATATACATCAGCATTTTCAATTTTTATGCAGATTGGCATGCCCTTTATTGGTGATGCACTTAATTGGCCACCCTAAGGACAAAGGAATGAGGAATTAACCAGACAACTTGACAACTATCTAAGAAGTACCTTGGGAAGGTCAGCAGCTGTCCTTTTGGTAGACAGCAGCTTGTAAGTATTCAAGTTGTTCTCAAAACTCCTGCAACAGAAAACGATATTTTCACACTGTTGTCTGAATAATAAAGCTATTTCACAATGTTAGAGAATACCGAGATGTATTTTTCTATCCTAAAGTGTCACTCAGAGCATTTAGTAACTATATATCTTTACTTGTTACTTGGTAGATTGTATTTGAGACATAGGTTGTAGCCATTGGTGTCGCTCTGCTGACAGAGTCACCAATTCCGCTTCTAGTTGGCTTGGGAACCAATGGAACAATGTGAGATGTGGTTTAGGGGACTGAAGGTGGAAGGGGGAACTGGTGAAAAATTCCCCGCTTCCCGGCTAGGCTGGTAGACTCCTCCATTTCCACCAGTGCTTTCCATTATCAGCCCTTCAACTTCATTGGATACAAATCATGGAATGTGAATGATTTTCCCTCGTGCAACTTGTTTTATTTTGGAGAGGACTGAATGGGAAATATCTTCACTCTGCTTTCAACGGTTTGATTTCACCTCCAGAGGCGCACTCCCATGTCTCTTGAGATAGACAGATGCCAACAACAACAAATGTCTCATATACATTTAAGACAGGCAAATGACCACTTATGATTTGCCATTTGAGGGAATCTTTCAGAAATTACATTTGCTCCTCCCTGTGCAACTCCACAACTGATACCCACTTAGCATTCAATATTATGTGCTCTATGAACTGTGAAAAGCAATGCAAGCACCATTTCTGATGAAATGGCATTTTAAATTCTGCAGAGATAATACTGGTAGAATTCCTTTTCTGGTATAGAATTGGCCTAGAATAGTTATATAACTTTGGAGGGTTTGGGGGGTTAAAATGTGTACACTAGAAACTAGAGTAAAAGAATCTATTCCCCCTGTTCCTTAGCCGTGAAAAATAATCCCTTAACACAGGCATAGGCAAACTCGGCCCTCCAGATGTTTTGGGACTACAACTCCCATCATCTCTGACCACTGGTCCTGCTAGCTAGGGATGATGGGAGTTGTAGTCCCAAAACACCTGGAGGGCTGAGTTTGCCTATGCCTGCCTTAACACAATTAGCTATGATTTATTGGAAAAGTTATTGTTGCCAGCAGAGAAATAAACAACAGAGGAGTACCTTCCACGAAGTTGCACAGCGTCACTGAATCTTTTTCCGTCCATGGCTTTCTGTACATCTTGGGTCTTTTTGAAATAAAGAAGAAAAAAGGTCATCATTTATTAGAAAATGATATTATCTATCACAATGCTAGAAGGCTATGAAGTAGATCTGAATGGTGACAATCGCTATAGCCTTGCTCAGGTTAGTAAATCCAAATTATTTCAGTGGGATTTATAATGCAATCTGTCTACTTAGAAATAAGCCCCATTGAGTTCAGTGGGACTGGTGTCTCAGTAGACATGTATATAATTGGACTCTTAACCAGCCCAGCACTTCAGCCAATGTTACTTCAATGCCTGGGAAAGCTAAAGCATAAATTTTAAAATCAGAAATAAACAGGAAAGGACTATATTTTATTAGGTTCATGGTCTCAAATCATGCATTATAAGACTGCAACATACAGAATGCCTCAATTGAACATTATTGCGAAGGTTTTGGGAAACCAGAATAATCTCAGCATGCAGCTCATTGGTATGTATGTGTATTATGGTATGTGGGTGTTACTGTGTAGTCACTAAACTAAACTAGCCACAAGAAATGAGAGTTTAGATAGCAAGAGACTCATTGTGAATATAAATGTGCAGCTACTATGTTAAAGGCATCTGCATTACAAAAGGTAAGCAGTGCTGTTTGCTGTCAAGATTCATGGGGCAGCAACAAATAGCCCAGTTACTGTCACTGAAGGAATGACTGGAGTTCATTGTGCCCAACGTGGATAAGAGTTCTGCTCACATCTTTCCAGGCTCCAAGTAACAACCAACTATTGATGGCTAACCAACAAGAGAGTGTCAATGAACAAACACAACTGCTTCTTTTCAGCAACTCACCATCTGCACACACTCCATTAAAGGCAGGCGGACAGCTTGGTTTCCAGACAAGGAGACCACACAAGCAGGAGTTTCAGGTGTGCCCTCTAGAAGGGCAAGGACAGCCTCCACACCCATGCGACTTGCCTGAAAATGAATAAAAAAAAACCATAAGAAATCTGTAAGAAACCTTTAACCATATGTGAACATTTTTCATGAAGGCTATGCCGACTTTGATACATGCCAACAAGCATCTACAGAATGTTCTTTGTATAGAACAGTTTTGCAGAATTAGAAATAGGGAGGGATAATTATTACAATACTATAAGAACAAATGACCACAGGTTGCTTTAAAATCTATTGCAGAACAGATGAGAAAGCAAAGAGCCCCTAAATCATGTACATAATTCCATAGGTGATCAAGAGTCTCCTTCTTTATATGGCCTCTACTTCCATTTTGCTAAGCACCTATATACGTCCTTGGAAGTTCCAATGCTATTCCCTGATCAGCAACTCATTGTGTTGGAAGGTCAAATCTTGCAGGAAATAGAGCAAAAAGAAGTCCAATCCCCACTGCCACAAATATTGCTTATCCATTCTCCCCTTTTTCCTATGGAGAAGACAATGAGCAGTGGTCAGATAGCACCCTTCAGAAGGCTAACTCCATGCTAAGGGCTGTCAGATGCAGACCTCATATGCTATGGCTTCATTTCCTCTGGACCAGCCATTTTGATGGAATGTCGCAACGGGAAATTATGAGACAGACAGAAAACTGATTTCAATGTTAGATGCTGTATGTGTATTACAGAATTACCTAGTCCTCCTTGGTCAGGGTGACATACATGGTTCTACCTCATTTTATCCTGAGAGATACTTATTGTCCAAAATCCAGAGAACATAATGGCTGAGTACAATTTTTAATCCATGACTTGCTCATTTATGTATGACCTTCTTCTCACTACCCCATATACTAGAAAGCCAGTGGCATTTGTGACTGTTCTACAATCTGAATGAGGACAAGGAACTATGTCACACCCTAAACAGAGGGGCTGAACACACAGGCTGCCTGCATCTACTTACCAAAATCCTATCAAATGCAGAGGGAGTGCCTCCCCTTTGCACATGGCCAAGGATAGTCACCCGAGTGTCATACCCTAGTCGCTGCACCACAAGCTGCAAAAAAGACAAAGTGTCAAGTTAAAGACGATAACAGGATTATGAGCTGTAACAGCTGCAGAAACACACTGGGGTACTATTGTGCCTGAACAGTAGGTGGAAATCCTAGCTTTAAACTTTAAGAATGCATACAATACAAAGATTATGAAGAGTTAGGATTCTTTAATAGTGATGGAGCAATGCTCTCAAATCCCTTTAACCTTAAGGCAAGCAAAATTGATCCCTATGTAAGCAAGTATTTTTAAAAAGTGAAGGTGGCAAGATTTCAGAACCAGTTTGACTAGAAGCAACAGCAGAATAATTTTTTAAAAACGTGTACAGCACTGGCAACAATGTCACCACTACTCCCACTTCAAGTCTTTGAAAAACTATTGTTTAGCTTCATCCTGAAAAACTGTTCCCTATAATAATTAAAGTAGAACATTTTGGAATTACTTAACTCTAGTGCGCAAATATTACACTAACAAAATAATAACTTTTGATGTATCTTCCAAGGCTGAGGTAAAAATATCTACAATTATATACAGAGGAGTAATAGCAAGGAAAAAACCCAGTCATGTCCTATTCCTTGTTACAATCAAGTCTGTACTCTCCTAACTCCAGATCTGTGAAAACTTTTCTTTCTGAACTGGAATATGGACTGGAATAGTCTGCTCTGTTTGTGGGGCAAGATTCCTGGAGAATCTGGCCTCTTTCCAATCAAGATTAAAAATTACAACCTGACAACGGGTGACCCTGTAACTGCAGACTTTGACTGGACATCTTAGTGGGACTGTTTGGGCATTAATCCTTCACCTACCTCCATGCATGGTAACTTTGGGACAAGGCCTTGAGGTACAGAAGTGAAAGCCTGAATGCAAGATCTCTTTTAACCCAGGATGCAGAAAGTGATACAGAAAGGGGTTTTGGTATATGGGGTTAGAGAGAGATCTTTTATCTGAACTACTGTGGGATCTCCCTGTTTGGCATTCCCTTTTATACATTGTGAGGAAGTGGAGAAGGGATAAGGGATAAGGAACCACACAAAGCACTTGAAAGTTTGCAGTGTGCTAAGGTGACAGAAAGCAAAGTCCAAACAGTCCAGGCTCTACATCTGAGTCAGAGGTGGTTTAAAAGAATTTTTACAAGTATAAATGTGTTGGCGGCAGAAGGAAAGGTAAAGCGTATGCAGCAGGGAATGACCACACAATTTTGAAAGGCTGTGTGTTCAACCCCACCCCCACTTGCAAACACAGAAGAAATCCATACTATGTCAAGGTATGTTATGGCCTCCTTGTGGTTTGTGCAGCAGCATCTTACTCATCTTGGAACTATTTTCCAATCCACATTAAAGTGAAGATTTTTCTTCCCTTTTATAGCACTTCTGGGTCACTGTCTGGCTGAACAGTGTAACAGTTTGTTCTGAGAAGCCTTGATGATAGAGCAGGCTCAAATTGCCGGGATTGTAGCCAAGTTGATAAGTGCCAAACTTAGTTCATATAATGGATATAATTTGATAACAAAAATCAGTTCAGCACTGAGAACTGAAGGCATCCTCCTTGTTTTGAATGTTTTGACCAGGTCCTACAAAATACTCAAATAACATAGTATACTCATTTGTATTTGTGTTTGCTTTATGCCTTTTAAAAGGCAGCAGCTAGGTTATAATCATAATTACTAAGATTACATTACTACTAAAGGACACAGATATAATACTTATTGTAACGCCTGAAATGATTAAAATGCAATCAACCATATAAAGAAAGGCTAATTATGTTAATAGAGAAATGATACACACTTTACACTATGTGGAAGAGAAGCATTCAGTTACGTATATCCTTGGTAGAATATTTGATTGGCAGCTTGATACTTACATCCTTAACTTGCTCTGAAGTTATAGGCTGATTGTGGCAATCAATGGCACCTTCTGCTACAATTATGATATTCAGCCTTTTCTTTCGTGCACGGTTCTAGGGTAAAAAAATGCAGAAAAGCCATTAAATCTGCCTCATGGTCTGAGACCACAGCAAATAGCTGAAGTTCAAAGCTGGGCTGTACCTTGAAAGCTTCTCAGACTGTTACAACTACTTAATGTGTTGTTACCATTTTGAAAATGAACATTAATCACCCCACAGACCTTGCTAAACCAGGATAAAAATAATGCCTCCTAACACATTTTTACCACCTCATTACTGCTGGCAACCCCAGCAGCTGTGGATTGCCTTGTTGGCAAATAACCCTTCCTCCTTGCAACAGTAGCATCATCATATAGCCCATGGGTAGGCAAACTAAGGCCCGGGGGCCAGATCTGGCCCAATCGCCTTCTAAATCTGGCCCGCAGACGGTCTGGGAATCAGCATGTTTTTACATGAGTAGAATGTGTCCTTTTATTTAAAATGCATCTCTGGGTTATTTGTGGGGCACAGGAATTCGTTCATATTTTTCCCCCCAAAATATAGTCCGGCCCCCCACAAGGTCTGAGGGACAGTGGACCGGCCCCCTGCTGAAAAATTTTGCTGACCCCTGATTATAGCCGATCAGGTCTAAATCCTCAACACTAGCAATACCTTTCATTCTGTACATTAGCACCAAAGATAAGAGTCAGGTGGACGACAAAGCAGTTCACAAGACAGTGCTGTCATTGCACACCTAAATGCCAGGTACCTGCTGGCAAGGGGATGCTTGCTACCTGAACATGTGTCATAGACAGGGCCGGCCCACCCATGAGGCAAGGTGACTGCCTTGGTGGCAGGATCCACAGGGGCAGCAGATTCCAATGTAGATATTTACCCCCCCCCCCCGGTTCCTGATGTAGTTTTTCACCCACCCCTTCTTCCCTGGCAGGGAAGGGGACACCATTTTGTGGTTCACCTCAGGTGCCAAAATGTTTTGAGACAGCTTAGATGTGCCTTCCCTCTACACTGCCCCATGGGTGGGGGGGGGGGTCTTTACTAGGTTGAAATGGAAAGATGATGAAAAAGGAGGACAATTTCACAGTAGGAAAACAATGCTGTGGAACACTTATTCCATTTTGGCTCTACCTAGGACACTGCGGGATTGAAAGCTTTCTGGCCATCCCTGATCTTTTCATTGAGGAACCTCGTAAGCTTTCAAAGAAGACTAAGAGATCCCAGGACACAGTTTGAAAGCCACTGCAGAAAATAATTACCTCAGAAAGCCTAGAACACATATGATCTTCCCATCCTTCCTCAGGTGGATATTCAGGAATAAAGACATAATCTGCACCACAGGCTAAGGCACTAACAAGAGCTAGGTACCTAGAACAAAATCAGAAAATCCAAATGAGAACGTGAACTATATATTTCGGCAATTTTAACTAAATGTGGTGTTGGCAGACATACGTACCCACAGTGTCTCCCCATCACCTCCAGGACAAAGGTCCTCTGATGGCTGTAACAATTACAATAAATATTAATAGTGTCATAACAGCATTGAAGTATGAAGTGATATGCACAAATGCACAGAAAGAAGACAAGACAGTTGTTTGGCACTGCAGAAACTACATTTGTGCTTGCGTTTTCCATCTTCCCCCAGGCACTTCTTAACTTTCTGATTTGCAGCATACTATCATGTGCCATTATTCTTTGCATTATTATTCCACCCCACTGTGCAGACCACTGTGTCACACTAAATTTAATGAAGTCATGCCATTTAAGAGAGTGTACAGGTTATTCCTCAGATCTTAACTGCCTTTCAGTGATGGCTACTATTTGAAAAACTGCAAAACTAGGCAAGTCCTAACAATCAAATCTCAATCCCCCCATTTGTTCACAGAACTAAACTACATACAAAAAAGCAATATTAAAGTAAAGCCTAACTTAAAAGCCCCTGATCTATGCAAGATGGGCTTTCCCCCTCTTTTGACCTCCACATGCAGTTTTCATACCACTGCATGTGTCTGATGATGTGATAAATACCAGCCCAAGTGGTGACAGGACTCAGCTGCCATTCCCAGGAATCCAGAAATGCCTTCCAGAGCTCCATTTTCCTCTGGCTGCACAATGCGGAAGGCTGCAAGCCTCCACAGAAGCTGCTTAAATTCCATTGATTTCAATAGTATTTAAGCAGACTACGGTCAAAAGTTTGAATGCAACGCCAATCTGTGTTTTAGCATTGTGTGAATGAGTAACTGTAAGCCTTGACCTCTCTTGCTCCCTGCTCCTCCTCTGGAACTGCTGTGAGGAGATTAGAGATATGTGCTTCCTAGTTTAAACTAAGCAGTTCCTCAATCCATCAGAACTGGGAGCTCCAGTTAGTTTAAACTGAGAGTGATAACCCCTTTTTGTCCTGAGGGCAGCATTCTGCGCATGCCAGTGGTGACAGGGTAAAAAATAATAGTGGGTGCAGTCAAAGACTGCCACATCTTTCCACAAATACACATTACAGGAAAGAAAGATAGAGATGCCATTTTTGACATCCATATTTGGATTCTCATCTAGCTCCTCTCTTTGTCATAAATTGCAACGCAGGCAGGTTTTCCGTGTGCACATAACCACCCTTCCGTCTTTGGCAAAAGGATGAAATTAATACAACTTCAGTGCACTTTAATACTGCTAAATACTCTTAGCCATTGCCCAAGTGGCCATCTTAAAATTTCACATCCTGAGTTCAAAGTACCTTTGAGCAGTGGTCATAATGGCATCCACAACTTCAATGATTCTGTGCAAGGCAGAGTCAGTGCCAATGGTCATATCGGTACCACAGAAGTCATTGTCGATGGAGCCAACCATTCCCACAATGTTGAGGTAAGCGTACTTCTTGATAGCCCCTTTTTCAATCTCACCTGGCAAAAAAGCAGGAGAAAAATAGATCCAGAAATGTCTGACAAACACCACACCCCTCCAGTGAATGTAAACCAATGTAGCTTTAGCATTTATTGGCTTGGCGTGTGTAAGAGGCAAGAAAATGCTCTTCGTGAAGAAAGGATTAAGTGAATTAATGCTGCATGAAGCTTCACCAGTGAATGGGAGTTTTATTTCTGCCATCAGTTATTGGGAAAGAATGGGGAGTGGGCTAGGAGACCAAAGATGTCCTCACTTTATTGGGGTCATGGAACTGAAGTTTTGATAAGACTGTGCTTGTATGAATAGACAAAAACAACAACAACTATTAACCTTTAAATGTAATCAGTTGTGCTCAATACAACACAAGGTGGTCCAACTGGTGGCCTCAGAGCCACTTTCCCCCCCTAAGTAATGTTTAGAAGGGTAGAATGCTTGTTCAGAGTTTCACTCCAAAGAAAAAGCAATTGTTTTCACAGAGGAGAGCTCACATTGAAATTTTTAGGTTTAAAACTCTTTATCCCTTTAGGTTTTGTGGTGTGAAAATATGATTGCCAGATGTCACTAACTGTGCTTCAGAGTTTGACCAAACTGAGTACTGCTTGAGAGGCAAAATACACTTCTGTTCCCCAGAGCACTTGCTGGACAAGAGAGCACCCATTGCAGAATACAGTAGCTGGCCAGCCTGAAATAGTGACTGAGATTCTCATTTGTCATCCATGTATTACAAATGCTGGCCATTTTCAAAGCAGCCATATGCTCTTTATTTGTTATTAAGAGTTTCACAAAACCAGTTAATTGTATCAAGGGCCATTATAGCTCCTCTACTGCGAAATAAGATGTTACCTCAGTGCTACGCACTCTCAACCAGGGATAAAACTACACGGCAGTGGCTATCAATACTGGCTTTTAAGGGCAAAAGCTAGGATTAAGAGCCTAATTCTGTGACAGAGGCAAGTGGGAGAACAGAACCGTCTAGGTACAGTTTGTCTCTCAGATGCCTTCTTGGAATCAGTAAGGAAATAAGTGACAAACTGCATTGTTGTGTAACACTAGTACCTCAATCCAAGCACCTCCACCTCTGTATCCACTTGCAATCCTAGTGTAAATGCTCCCCAGGTATGGAATACTCTCTCCTCCAAGCTTTGACCAGCACTAACCTTGGTTATATTATAACAACAGCTGAAGACTCTGCTATTCCACAAAGGGTTTATTAAACGGACTGTCATGTGTCTGAGTGATATTTGTCGGTGCATGTCTAATCTGACAGATATATTTAACAGAAGGGAGAAGGTTGCACTTTAAAGTATATTCTACTTGGTTTTTATTTAATTGCAAAATGCTCTGAGATCATGGTGATGTAGGGAGGGATATAAATCTTATACAATAAACTAACAACGTAAGCGCTTGTACAGCACAACAAATATGTTTCCTTGCACTTATGCAGCACTTTTCTGCTGATGTACCAAAGGTGGTTTGCAATTTTAAAATACTAAAATAAATAACACAGAACGTGAGGAGCTTAATGCCCCACAAGATTAAGCATGACTTACCATTTTGTGCCAGTTCCTCTAAAAGGCCATTCCACTCCTCACGGAAAAGATTAGCCCCTGTTAAGCTGCCGTCCCCACCAATCACACAAAGGTTAGTGATGCCACACTTCACCAGGTTGCAAGCTGCCTTCAAGCGGCCCTCCCGGGTCCGAAAAGCTTTGCAGCGGGCACTGCCAATGACCGTTCCTCCCTTCAAGAGAAAAGAGAAGAATCTGGTTGAGGGAACAAGCTCTCCAGATGTTACTTCCATTGCTATAAACACTAATGCAGAAGCTGGTGCTGGCAGAAGTATGATGGAGTATATAGTCCATGGGCAGGCCACCTAAGGCCCAGGGGCCGGATCCGGTCCAATCACCTTCTAAATCTGGCCCGTGGACAGTCCAGGAATCAGCGTGTTTTTACATGAGTAGAATGTGCCCTTTTATTTAAATGCATCTCTGGGTTATTTGTGGGGCACAGGAATTCGTTCATTTCCCCCCCAAAAAATATAGTCCGGACCCCACAAGGACTGAGGGACAGTGGACCGGCCCCCTGCTGAAAAAGTTTGCTGACCCCTGATATAGTCTGTGTACATTTCCTACGTCTGTTGTCAGATGTAAACACTACTTGGTTAAAGAAATATGCAACACATATACATTTCCTTGTCCTTGGAGGATTGAAAATGATTTTAAGCTATTGCGCTTATTTTGTAGCTCACTGGTTCCAAACTATTCCTTTTATTCTAGGGACAAAATTCATTATTAGAGGTCAAACAACAACACCAATGATGAGACAAAAGGTCACCTTTACAACCCGATAGTGCTCCTTGCCATAGCAATGCCTTTATTAGCAGGGAACCTTAAACTGAGGATGGCAGAGAGGAAAAGCAAGGTGGCAGGGAGAGTTGACTCAATTGCCGTAACAAGAGAGACGCTTCCTCTCTTGCCAGGAAGCCTGGAGGTGACAGGGGGTGTGTAGCTAAGGGTGGGTTTCCTGTCAAACCTGTTCATAAGTCAGCCAGGCACCAGACAAGAAGGATCAGTCCTGGAAGCCTCAGCTGGTAAAATGTTGAGGGCAGTAGAGAGCATGGGGAGAGAGGAGGTCAGCAGTTGCTGCTTCCCTCTCGTGCCTGAGATCCAGGCTAAAATAAAAACAGAGAGCATTGATACGGAAAGGTTCCCTACACCATGTGCAGTGCTTATCCGACACAGAGCAGCAACAGTATGTTGGTTCTCTGCAGAGGTCATTTCATTTCAGATCAGTTGGATATTTGGGGGAGGGAGCAAGAAACAAGAAAAGAAGAGACTAGGGTCAATGTTGTGAGTATAAAATGGGATAAGCCCCTGCGTGCTACACTGAACTCCACGAAGAAAGGGCAGGATGCAGGTGTGAAAGTACAACATTGACCAGAAGATCCAATATCTTACATTTAACGGACTTTAATCCGCTTTACTTGGCTTACGCACAAAGCACAGCATTTATGGTCGTCTGGTACAGATGGTGACTAAAAATGATGGCTGGTAGTCAGTTATATATAAACTTGAGTAATAGATAACAGATGTGATAATAAAGTGATTGCTACTGGGGAATAAACTACATTAATGACACATTCCTTAATAAGTAACACACACATTACTGTTACTCATGACTATAGGACAAAGTAGCATTTCAGCCAGGTTCTTTTTCGCTTTCCTGCTATCATTGCACAACAGTTTCCTTCATTTCTTTATCAATTTTTCAATCTGGACTTGGTATTCTGTTCCTCCACACCTTCAGAACTGCTGCTGTGCAAGATTTAAAAGTCAGGAAGAATCAGTGTTTCAGCCGAATCTTATGAAACAGATAATCTGTTCCGTTAGTTTTATAGTATATGGTTCAAAAGCATAAATCTCTTCAGTCAAGGTTTAAATCACATTTATTATCCTTGACTGAAGTTCTGCCACCGGTCAGAAGTATTTTTTGCATACTAGAAGAGTGTCAATATAAGAGAAAAGTGTTATGTAATTTCCTTTGCTGAAAACATGCTAGTTGCTGATTACGCAATATTAATTCCTCTTTTTTGATGCAGGAAAAAGAATTAAAGCTATGTCCATATTTTGCTCTCAGAACGGTGTCAATTTACTGTGGTACAGGGCTCATCTACGCTGAAAACATTTCTTGGCACTACCATACCCATACGTGATGCAAGTCACGGCAGGCAGGGAATTTTCCTGCAAGAGGAGCCAAGCTCAAGCCAACACAAAACAGTTATTAAATCCTGAAGGGAACATAGGAACATTTTTTATACTGACTCATACTAGGAGGGGGAAATAAAAAGCAAAGAGAGCTCTGCTGGCATCCTTCTGCTTGGATGCTGCTCCATTTCTCTTCCCTGAACATAAAAAAAAGAGAGACAATAAGGCTGCCCAGATATTTGTGCACTGAAAATATTGGATGGTGACAGAAGCAAAAATTCTAAGAAAGTATATCTAAGACTTACTTTCAAATAAACAGGCTTGGGACCAAAACACAAAGCTGTTTAGTGCAAAGCATTTTGCTTAATTACTAAAACATTTTATTCATTAGCTCTTTAGGGATGGTTTTTAGAAAAGTAACACACTTGCATGAAAATGAGTCCTAATTCAGGACCTACCACTTGGAGGATGCTTGAAACACTTTCCCATGTGACTTCAACAATGTTGTCACCTCCATCAACCATGCCCTGGTAACCCTGTGACAAGAGAGAAACATTATAGAAACCTGACATTAAAAAGAGCACTCATTTAAGAGGGGATTAAATACAGTTGTAACATAAAAGGGTTTTTATGATAAAACTGAGCTAAGTTTATGATCAAGTAAGATGGATAGGAAAGAACGAGAATGGTGCAGGAGTAGGAAAACGGCAGAACCACACACATGTAGTCTTTGGGGGAAGCTACGAGAGCATAAACATGTTAAGAACTATACATTTGTAGTGTAGCTAAACCTTTTGTGTAAAAATTCACTAAGGCTGGTTTATGTATACGGTGTTAGGGCACTGTTATAATCTGCAAAACTCCTAAGTGCTACCTGTCCCTTTCTCTGAATACACATTTCAGAACAAATCTCTTATCTATAATTTTCTCTGAAACATTGTTGCTTTTTCTTTTAAAAGAGCTGATTGCTTGTTGGAAGCCTTAATGTTTACTGCGTATCCATTCCCTACATAATTTGACTGTACTTCCAGCTGAGGTAATGTAAATCAAAACAAGTTTACAGCTGATAAACCTGAGAATGTTGCAGTGTTCACAGAGACAGAGTAAGCATAGAGACAAAGGCGTTCACACACAAACACAGAAAATTCGACACTAATTACAAGTACAAGCATGTTACAGCAACCATGGCTACTCTCCATTGCAGACAGAGGGCAAATCACCAGAACAACAACGTCCATTGAAGCTGCTGTGATCATGATGGTTTCTGAAGTGGAGCGGAGGAAATCTCTGTCCTTTCAGCATATCCTTTGGAATTTCCCAGCCTACGTGCCATGGCACTGGATTTGCCCGATTATATTCTGGTACCTACAACAAATACCTCTTTGTGGCAGACCCATGCATTCAAGAGATGTTGGCTATGATTCATTCTTCAGCTAATGAAGCATTCAAAAAAACAAAACTGCATCTCATCAAATACTCCAGTTCTCCCAGGGTAGTCCTGAATTTCTGATCCCTATTCCTAAAAAAGAGAAGGGTCAATTTTCTCACTCTTTTGATTTTTGAGGTTTGGGATGGGGAGTACCTTCATTTTAATGTTTAAGTTGGTACAATATGCACTAGAGTTTCTACATTTTCCATTTGTTACATTTCAGCACCACCCCCAAAGTCTCTAGAAGCAGCTGCATGCCACTTCTTAAGCAAAGATTATTTCACAGACTGTAGCTGGTAAGGTTATAATGCTAGAAGGCATTTGTGGTTTTCTAGTTACCAGAATCTCATATCACACACTTCTTAAAAGAAAAACCAATGGCCAGACTTTTGTGGGTGGTGGGGTGGGGGACAGAATTGCAAATAAACTTCTCCCTCTATTCCCCCAACACCCTTCTATCCAGATAATAGATGGTGCTGAATGTGTTTGAATTAAATCTATTCTATAGTAAATCCTGATCCATTGTGAGGTTAAGCAGTGTATTAAACTTCTCATTTAGGACAAGCTAACTGCTGCAGTCTAAATATATTCAGCATCCTTTTCTTCTTGAATATATCACAACACACACACACACATGCTGAGCTAAAGTGGCCCACTTTTTCTTATCTAATGTTGCTTTCTCATATACTTGAAAAATATTATGCTTAAGAAAGGCATAATCTGACAAATTCCCAGATATCTAATTTCTCTTGATTTATACCTAGAGACTATTAGCCACTCAATAACCTGCTCATCCATATTAATGAGCAATAATTATAATTTCTCCTCATAAACATTGGATCCCGAAACCTTACCACAGGGTGGGGAATCTGGGGTGGGGGTAAATGCAATACTGTATTGTAGTCCTCTAGATTCTTCCAAGGGCATACCCCTTACTAATCCTGCTCTGAGCTCTAAAGAAGTGCTTTCGCCTGAATGTGGCTGTGTGAGTGGAAACCTCTGGCTTTCATGTGGCTGGAGCATTGCTAGCTGAGCCTCTTGGGCTTGCCGATTGGAAGGCTGGTGGTTTGGATTCCCGTGACGGGGTGAGCTCCTGTTGCTCTGTCCCAGCTCCTGCCAACCTAGCAGTTCAAAAGCATACCAGTGCAAGTAGATAAGTAGGTACCACTCCGGCGGGAAGGTAAATGGCATTTCCGTGCGCTCTGGCTTCCATCATGGTCCTCAGTGCACCAGAAGCAGTTTAGTCATGCTGGCCACATGACACAGAAAGCTGTCTGTGGACAAACACCGGCCTGAAAGCTAGATTAGTGCTGCAACCCCATAGTCGCCTTTGACTGGAGTTAACCATCCAGGGGTCCTTTATCTTTTTTTACCTTTACCTACAAAGATCACATCTATGACTCCATTCCTCTGGATCCTCACCCACTGCTGGCTGGCATGTAGCCACCAGAAGGTTAAAACAAAAATAAATTAAAGTTGTTTTGTCTTATACTTTTAATACTTTCTGGGGGTTTGGGGGTAAGATTTGTAAGATTCACCAGAAAAGTGGTATCAAAGGGGGCCACCAGGTGGCGCGTTGGAAGATGGCCGACAATAACATCTCTCTGACCCATACGAGGTAATTAAGGGGCTGCTATGGGAAGTATGCAGTCTTCCCCCCCCCCAGGAGACGGGGGGGCGCTGCCTTGCCAGCGGTGTTCACAATGCACCCCCTGATCCGAGAGATGGGGGTGCCGAACACTTGGCACGAGCCATCAGTGAAGTCAGATCTTCCTGACGCCGATTTCAATTAGCGCGTGCTGGTTAGCTTCAGCTCGGAATTATAATTGAGAATGAAGCTGAAGCACATACATCAAGTAATGTTCGAGGATAAGACTGCTGATTTATGGATCTCTGTGACCGGGAGTGACGGATGGATAAGTAAATCTTCTGGTGAATCACCACTAGGAGACTGTATGTTTGGAATGAAGGGGGGGTGGAGGAAAAAAAACTTTTTTTTCCCTTTGCACGATGTGATATTAATAACCCTTCACCCCAGATAGAAATAAGATCGTTGCGTTTTTATTAATCACAAGCAGGAATTCAAGAACTGTGTGGGATGGATTATAACAGGAGAGAGGATTGGTGAACGGTGAGAAAGAGGAAAATTTTTACGGCGCCGTTAAAAAATGGCGTCTCGCCAAGACAGGCTTGCCAGAGAAAGAAGGACAGGGGGAGGAGAATCAGGATCGTTCAAAAGAGAAGGAATGTTGGAACGCAAGCTTGACCTGACAGAGCCTCCTGATTAATTTGATTTATTTGGCAAGCCTGAGAAAAGTAAAGGACAGACCGAAGATTAATTTTTTATGGAAGCATTGAACAGAGGCTGTCCCTGAGTGATATGATCTTTGAAGAGTACAAAACCCACACAGAGGATGCCTGTTTTCAATCTGCTTGTGAAAATTATCAGAGATTGCAAAGAAATGAATATACGATAACAACAAGAAGAGAAAGAAAGTAATAAAGGACTATCTAGACTGAACTGGATAGAACTGTCTAATTAAAGCAGTAATATAAGTGATGTTTGGTCTCGTTCGTAGTTTTGGACTCGTGCGGAGCTTGATGTATGGGTACCCCCCCAAGAAATTAAAATTTGGCTGTATAATTTGGAACTAATGTGATTTGGATAATGTGATGTGATTGGCCTGTTAATAAAAATTATTTTTTTTAAAAAAGAAAAGTGGTATCAAAATAAATAGTTCAAGGTGTTTTTACTAGATTATTTTATGCCGAGATGTGATTCCAGTCTATTCATCATCACTAATACAAAAGGTTTACACATCAAACACTTCCGTCATTCCAGGGGACACTTAGAGAAAAGTTAGTTTTCTGATAGGCACTTGTGTGTTTAAACAGAAAGGGATATTGAAGACAAACCACCCCACAACTTGTCCGCAGCCAGTTTGCATTTCTGCCTTTGCTAAGTTACAGTCAGCACAACTTCCAGGTTATCGCAGCTTGGAATGCACAGCTGACACAAAACAGTGGCAGTGCTGACATGGGGGCTACTTTTCCCCACGACCTCAACGCATAATTACTTCACTGAACAAATAAAACTCTCGCTGGGAGGAAAAGGGATAAAAAAAGAAGCAGAATAAAGATGCTAGGAACTACAACTCTGTAACACATCAGTGTAAGACCTGGAACTCCACGACTTGGCTCTCTAATCAGGGTACAATTATCCTAAACACAAATAGGCTGCAATTCTATGTAGCAGGCAGTAAGACCCACTGAAATCAGTGAGACTTACTTTGGAGTAAGCTGTGCTATTAGTCAAATTAAACTTTAAAAAAGGTATCAAACATCTGCCAACCTTCCCACCTTCAAAGGTCAAAACACTGGAAGCAAGCAGGAGTTAGCTATTACCTCCCAAGTTTTTCCTTTGACCTTTGGAACTGAAGAGGAAATAGTCCCAGAGCATAGTTGGGTTAATTACAGATATGAAGCTATTATGCTGCCTTGTCCAAGTCAGCTAATGGTACATCTATACAGTACAGGCTACATGGAGTGGCAGCATCTAGCTGTCTGACTAGCTTTACCTAGAGATGTCAGAAACTGAACCTGAGAACTCCTGCCTGCAAAACAGGTGCTCTACCATGAAGCTTATCTTTTCATAAACTTAGGAAATTGGTATCTTTTAGCTACTAAGTGGTTTTAAGAGTCTTTTTGAAACATTTGCTTAAAAGAATGTTAATGGCCTGAAATAACTTCCATTATAGAATAAGTTTTCTGCATGAACAAAAAAAAAAGGCAGCACTCCAAATGCATTGCATACAGAAATGGAAGATTGTATCCAGAACGCCAATGGAATCATGCCAGGGAAAAACCATTAGTGACTCGATCTGCCCACCTGTATAGTCTCCATATTCCTGTTAAATGTATCAGTTGCTTTTTGCCACTTGAACAGAGAGACAGGCAAAGGGCTGTTTAACACCCTCCTCCAGGGTGAACAGCTAGAGAGACTTTCTTTAGTATGTATCTCATGCTAAATGTAATGTAGGTCATCAGAGGGGCCTGTGGGGCTTAAGAGGCCCTTTGCCTGAACCTCAGCTCAGGGATTCTGTGGAGAGCCAGTGCTCAGTTCAGAATGTGACCCCCGCCCCCAATTCAGCCGGCACTATAAGAGGACAGATTTGAGATAACTTTTTGCAGAGATAAGGGAAAGAAAAATCTTTCCAACCATCTTTCCAAGCTTCTTTCAAGCAAGGTGGCAAAATACTTTACAGTAAAACAGGAACTTCCAGCACTGGCATGACACACAAATACTTGGTTAGTTGCTGTGGCAATACTACAAAGGATTGTGGTGCACCGAGTTCCGCTTGCCTGCATATTCATATGTTTTACAGTTCCTCGACTCACAAGTTACGGAAGTAGACAGGCATGGGCCAGCAAAGACAAAGAGCCAGACAGGAGAAAATACTCTTCCGTATAAAAACACTTCCTAATGCACTTTGAATCTCTACAATCACATCAATTCAGATGCAACTTTATCAAGAGCTGAATGCTTTATTAGCTTATAAACTTAAGGACAATAGGCTCTTTGTATGGCTTTGGAAAAAGTCCACTGAACGTTCAGCATGCATAGATTCAAATATATATTACGTCCTACAATAAGGATACCACCCACTATAAAAACAACTTGGATGGATATGCAGAATGAAGTCTTAGGGCCAGCAATCAAGCTTCATGAACTTGGGCAGAGAGGAATTTTCCAATGTATATTCTACTCTTAAGTTCCTATAGACACCATCACCAAAGTTAGTTTACAAAATAAAACAAAGTCTACCTTCCACATCACAAGAGATTTTTCCCTTGAAGTTGAAAGGACTGTGGGCTGCACAGGTGTCAGTAATCCACATTACATGGCTTTCGATTGAATGCACACCTAAATTCACATGTTCATAGGGATGCACACTCAAGTGCAAATCTGTTCTTGCTGCCAGAAGGTTACATGGCACATCGGAGCGGTAAATATTGTCATCTGCCCTCCTTGCTGCCTCGTAAACCACTAGCCTTGTGTTGGTTGGGCTGCCTGAATGTCAGCTGCATAGGCAGCAGTGATGTTTGAGCCAGAAAAGCTGTGGCCAAGTTTCTCACTGGTGGAGAGAAGCCCTTATTATTTTAAATTAAGCCATGTTATGGTGCACTTGTGGGTCACCTCAGAGGGGCGACACCAATACTTCCGATTGTCACTGAAGTGCCATCCCCCTGCTACTGGTGTTCTTTACCTGTGAGGTTTGTTCATTGATGTTACTTTTGCTGTGGGCTCAGTATTTTTCGCCCTATAGGACGCACTTTCCCCCCTCCAAAAATGAAGGGGAAATGTGTGTGTGTCCTATGGGGCGAATGCAGGCTTTCGCTGAAGCATGGAGAGTGAGAGGGGTCGGTGCGCACAGACCCCTCTCGCTCTCCAGGCTTCAGGAAGCTATCCGCAAGCCTTGGGAGCCCGCGGGAGTTCCCGCCGGGCTCCCAAGGCTTGCGGACAGCAGCCTGCAGCCCAAAACCTGGGGACACAGTGGAGCTTGCCCCAGGCTTCCGGCAGCTCTCCGCAACCCTTGGGAGCCCGGCACGACTTCCCGCCGGGCTCCCTAGGCTTGCGGAGAGCAGCCTGTTCTGGGGGCTGGGGTCGGGGGAAGCTCAGGCTTCCCCTGCCCCAGCCCAGTGCCTGGGGGGGGGGGGAAATAATTTTTTTTCTTTATTCCCCCCCCAAAAAAAACTAGGTGCGCCCTATGGGGCAAAAAATACGGTATATGTTGCCTGACATAGCAGAGGATGTACAAGTCCTGTCACAAAGGAGAAAGAAAGGGGTGTGCATCCCACAGGGTGAGAACATACTAGAAGAAAACCTTCATAGGGTGAGAGCTGCAGTGGGGAGTAGGGAGCAGAACCATTATTTGTGTGGTTGTCATTACATCCCAAGTGAGAAACATGGGCTGGGAGGCCAAATATTATTAAACAGCTACTAAAAGGTGTTTCTGGCCACTGAGACTACCTCAGCCTCCAGTAACAGAGCAGGATCAAGAAAGAGTACCACATGCCCCAGAGGTGTTTTGTTTGTACTCGAAATTGGGCTTTTAGTGTTGCAGGTCCAGCCCTCAGTTACCATTTCAAGTTAGACAGGTGCTGTGTGTCGTGATATTTAGGTACCTACAGGAGATACCTTTTCATTAAAAAAGGCTTCCACTGAGCTGTGACCCAGTCATTAATGGAATAATAATTGTACACCTTATTTCATTGCATTTGGAACTCTTATTTTTGTACTTTATCTCATTTTTATCTCACTGTAAACCACTTTGGTGGCTTCAGGCAGTGAAGCAGTTTATAAGATTATGAAGAAGAGTAATAAATAAATTTGTGCGGCATGGACAGACAGCACCAACATGCACATCCAGTTTAGACTCCTGACTTCAGATCGAGCAAGTGTCACACATAGAGAAGGCTGCTTCCATTCTGTGGACCTCCTTAATTGGATCAAGGGGCGGGGAGCAAAGGTGTGGAGCAGAGGAGGAGAATAAAATTAGGGGGGAAATCCTTACTTTCCCTCTATATGTCGCCGTATTTTTCTGATCCCTACACTTTTTTGTTTCCTATACTTTCAGTCAAGCATGTAGTGCTGAGAGACAATGGCTGCATTTCCCAATTTGTCCCTGCTTTTCTCCTTGTCATTCCACACTTTCCAAAGGGGTGTTCTCTCTCTCTCTCTGCATAGACCAAAAGATGGACCGTGGGGGCATACATATAACAAATGTGAACACCAACCTCATAGATAAAATATACTTTTGCTTCAACATAAATTCCCATACGCACTACCGCACGGACTGCAGCATTCATACCTGGAAAGGAGAAAGCAAAGAGAGGCAAGGTTAACATTTTTACCAAACAAGCAGTAACTTGAAGTGTCTTTAACGATAAACAAACTGTAATTTTTAGCATGAAAGGCATATTACAAAACTAATTCTGATTGTGTCTGGAGAAAGGACACTGTGTATTATAATTATACGCTTTGTTGCCATATATAGAGAGATTAATGAATGCTTGAAGCAATGCACTGCAGTTGACCAGCACAGGAAGCCCATGTAGAAATGTGCAGTCTCCCCATTAAATTCACACGGCATCAAGGAATGGTTGAACATTTGTTGATGCAAAATTCCAGGATGTCCCAAAAACCCATCACAACGAACAGGAAACCATCACACCGTCGGGCCTGCACAGTGCCAGCATGGACAGAGATACAAGAGAGACAATTCCCTACTCGACCATGAAACTCATTGAATGAGCCTGAGCCAATTACTACCTCTCACCTGAACTATTTCAACCAATAGTTGAATTCTTCATGTACATCATTCACCCTGAGCTCCATGGAGGAAGGCAAGATACAAACAAAATAGCTAGATCTCCTCCAGCATTGCCCCATTTTCTTCAGTAAACTGCAAAATGTTCTGCGTGTGGTGTGACAAGTCACCATGTGTTTGCTGAATAACTCCAGGGCACAACTGTGAACCACAGAGCTCTGCAGAATTTGGGTTTGAGTAGTCCTGACAGCAAATTTCCAAGAACAGCAATTTCCTTTAAGGATAAATTGAAGGATAAGTGTAAGGCAGTATAAAGCTATTGCAATATGTCACAATGAAGAATTTCCAATATCTGTGATGTGCTTTAATTTGCCCTGTATAGCACACAGTAATCTCTAAGTGGTCGAGTGCAGAATTACCCTACTGGGTATGAGGGATACATATCAAGGAATTTGTAAATGGAACACAAAGGGATCTAAATCGGGAAGTGGAATGATGTAGGTGACGGAGCTAGTGGCAATGGTCATACTGTAAAATCTACACCAAAATCCCCCACCCCCACCCCAGTTATCTTAAGAAAACGTATTCCTGTCTGGCAGTATTCCAGAACACCACTCCAAACTCCATCCTTACTGTGTGGATGGTATAGACCCTGTTAGGTTCAGAAGAGCTTTCTTTGTTTGCAAGTTTCACTGATTAGTAAAAAAAGGCTGTGCAAGCTACCATAAATTACTTGCTTATATCCTTGTTCCACAAACTAGGGTTCAATACTTTAAAAGCTTCTTGTTTTACAAAGCATAAGACAAACATAGGCTAGTGGCTCCCAAGCTTTTTTACAAAGGGGTCTGTAAAGAGAATTGTAACCCCCTGCCCCAAATGAAAAAATTTTCCTGTCCTCTTCCCTGGATCAACATCCTTTTCCAACAACTTGATGACCCACTCACAAGGCTCCATAGATGCACCAATGGCATCATTGGAACCAGCTGCGCAAACCAGTGAACAAGATGACCCAAATACCTAATCCCATCACCGATGATGAACATTAATATGGCCTGACTGCCTGTATGACAGCAACGTGCTATCCATTCACCTTCCTGAACATTCAACTGTAATTTTAATTGCCTGAAGGGTTCTTATGCACTGAAGATCATTTATGGTTTGGGAGCACAGGCCCACAACAGCGGGAAATAGATCTTCAAGAATCCAATACCAGCTTGTGAAGGGCAAATGCCCCTTGTGCCCTGGCAAGGCAGCATGTCCAGCAGCACACAGTGCCCATTGCACAAGTTCACAGAGAATGTGGGGTAGAGTCACACTAAAAACTGACGCAGACAGAAGTATGATATGAGTCAGTTGCCTCCCTTCCCTGAGTCATTTGGTACATGTAGAGAACCCTAAAATTATGACTATTTAAATGCCATGATCAACTGGACATGTATGAGCAGATCTAAACTTTAGCTTGTGCCATGGCAAGACTATTCTTGCAACAATTCTCTCACATAATCTGGGGAGCACATGGTTCTGTGCCTTCAGCACAAGTGCACAGCTAGTACACATTCAATTATTCTAAAATCCACTGAGAATCAGTGAGTTGACCAGAGAGGAGTAACCACATGTGGCCTGAAACAGATATATCGGGGAGCAGCCAGCATATGCCTCCTTTGGTGGGATTACAGTTCAGTTGTACAGTTCGTGTCTCACATGAAGGAAGCCCCAGGCATCTCTAGTCAGCAAGATTTGGAAATACCTGACTCGTTATAAGGTAGCTTTGTGTTTGTATTTGTTAACGGCCCCCTTGCACTCTCAGTGCTAAATGAAGAGAGGGGAAATTGTCTGACTATTGTTCTGCTTCAAAAGCCTCATCAAAATTCCAGAGAAATTTGCCAGAAAATACTCACTTTGCCAGAGACTACAGTCAGAACCAAGGTTACTTATTCGTGAGTTGCATACGCCTCAGGAGTTTCTGGATCTTTATAGTTATCAGAGCTTAGGAGGGTCATCTCCCAAGCCACTATTGACATCTGGATTTGAAAATCATGACCTAGTAAAAATTTCCAGAGGGGAAGCCTTGCAGTCACCCCCCTCAAGAAACTCACAAAATAATATTGGGGTACCTTAAGAACTAGCTAAATTTTATGGCATATGCCAGGGTTAGCCAATGTGCTATTCACAAGGCACTGCTGTACCAACAACACCTGAAAGGCAAAATCCTAACTACCCCTAGCATAAGCTTTCATGAACTTAAGTCTACTTTGTCAATGTTCTGCTTTGTATACCTAAGATTTTGCTTCATGCATTTCACCTTTCGCTTTCACCTTGCAATGAGATGGATTGAAGTCAGTGTTAATTAGAATTTAAGTGTATGTTAAATAAACACACCTTTAACCTTTTACAGAAGCAGATTGGTGATAATGCAATCAACCTCAGCATTGCTGAGTGAATTAACACCTGCAGTTGGGCATGGAGCTAATCACAAGCTACAGTTATAGATAGCACAGATGTCCAGGCATTGGTAATATTAACACATGTAGTGTGTTAAAAATCCTTTGTCTGTATTTAACCCACAAGTGATGGCACTGAACTTCTTGATAAATTGTGTTTCAGCTGTTTCATGCTGTATTCTTCCATGTGGATTCCTTCATTGCAGAATAGCCGCCTGAATTAAGATCAGTTAGAAAGTGTCTTGGGACACCAAAACATTCTGCCACTGGGTTATAGATACTGTCATTTCTGAAATCGATGTCCATTCATTGTTTTGCATAGAGACTGACCTATCTGGCCCAGTGTTAGAAACTGAGATGTGAAAGCAGGAGCTAAATAGCACCTTAATCCTAGGTTATAGGCGCCACAACAGAATGTCTAGGCACACTTTTTTATAACAAGAATGCAAAGCTGAAAATGAATGAACTGCAGCTAAAATATTATATTCATTTTTCACATGGTCTAGTCCTTCCCCTGCCCACCCCCATAATATTCTTAGGAGGGTTTCAGAGAGTAGCTGGAAGTGGGGACGTTGCAGTTTTCATCTGAAATCTTAGGTGCCATACTGCACCCAGAGTTCAGAAACTGCTCACGCTAATGAAATTCCCTGTCACAAAATGCGTCTAGAAAAATGGGAGTTTCAAACACTGGTCTGGCCTATGCAGAATGAAGCAGGGCAGTGTGGGCAGATTATAGGTAAAGGTAAAGGGACCCCTGACCATTACGTCCAGTCGTGACCAACTCTGGTGTTGCGGCGCTCATCTCGCTTTATTGGCCGAGGGAGCTGGCGTACAGCTTCCGGGTCATGTGGCCAGCATGACTAAGCTGCTTCTGGCGAACCAGAGCAGTGCATGGAAACGCCGTTTACCTTCCCACTGGAGCTGTACCTATTTATCTACTTGCACTCTGATGTGCTTTCGAACTGCTAGGTTGGCAGGAGCAGGGACCAAGCAACGGGAGCTCACCCCGTCATGGGTGGGGATTCGAACCGCCGACCTTCTGATCAGCAAGTCCTAGGCTCTGTGGCTTAACCCACAGCACCACCCGCATCCCTTGTGAGCAGATGATAGCATAGCACAAATCACCCTGGAAAATGAACAAGTGAAAGAATCCCTGATGTTGCAGATGACATTATTAAGTCTTAGGATAATTTTGCCACAGTAGCTAATTGGGCCTCAGTCTACGAAAGCTCATGCAATAACAACAAATGTCTTGAAGACACCACAGGGTTCTTTGTTGTCTTTGGCCTAGTGTGAATGCATTCTTCCCTAGTCCTCTTCCTGAACCCACAATTACAGTAATTTGAATCTGATCTGATTGTTATCCAGACAGCTTGGATTATGCAGTTTCATGTTGCCTCCAACCCCAGGGAAGTCAAGTGCAGCCTTTATTCTGAGTGCTCACTGTGTGGGTGTAAGAGAAAATACAGCGCTGAATTCAGCGGTATCACCCTATTCGCAAGAATCCAGATCAATTCTCTCCAAACCAAATTTAAAACCTGCTGATATCTAGCCCTTCTGATGCAAACCATTTCAGACAAAACGGTTTCAGCCTCTATCCTGATCGATGGTGACGACTCAAATTTCAGCAGCTCAAAATAATCAATTGCTCATTGATGCTCATTATCTATCAATAATCAGCCCACACCAAAGTCAAAAGAAAGGATTGCCCATATTGCATAATGCAAGAGCGTGACACACCATAGTACAGTGGTACCTCAGGTTAAGTACTTAATTCGTTCTGGAGGTCTGTACTTAACCTGAAACTGTTCTTAACCTGAAGCACCACTTGAGCTAATGGGGCCTCCTGCTGCCACTGCGCCACCGGAGCACGATTTCTGTTCTCATCCTGAAGCAAAGTTCTTAACCTGAAGCACTATTTCTGGGTTAGCGGAGTCTATAACCTGAAGCGTATGTAACCGGAAGCATATGTAACCTGAGGTACCACTGTACTGGATTATATCCACTTGCAGGATCTCACTTGTACAACAGACTTCCACTAGCATGTATGGGGCTTTCCCTTCCTCTCCTCTGCCCCAATGCCACAGTTCCTACTCCATCCCCCAAAATCTGAAGAAGAAGAAGAAGAGTTTGGATTTGATATCCCGCCTTTCACTCCCTTTAAGGAGTCTCAAAGCGGCTAACAGTCTCCTTTCCCTTCCTCCCCCACAACAAACACTCTGTGAGGTGAGTGGGGCTGAGAGACTTCAGAGACGTGTGACTAGCCCAAGGTCACCCAGCAGCTGCATGTGGAGGAGCGGAGACGTGAACCCGGTTCCCCAGATTACAAGACTACCGCTCTCAACCACTACACTACACTACACCACACTGGCTCCAGCAGGTTGAAGAATTTTCCAGAGAAGACTGAGAATGTGAAGGCTGCAAAAGGAGGAAAGAAGGAAAAGCCGAACCATGCCTGCTGATGTGATGCTGGATCTCTCGGACAGTACCTGCACGTCTCCAATAAAATGAGACAACACTTATTGTTTCATTTTGAACAGAACTAATAAGGTGCTTTAATCAAAGCCATGCTGTATTTCAATAAAAATAGTATCAGATATCCTACAGCCGTGATAATCTCATAAACCATGATTAAAGCTGCATAATTTATATTTCCCAAAGGGAACCCCAAATCTGCCTTTCTTAGTAAGTAGTGTCCTCACTTTAATGAATTTGTCTGGTAATCCTTTTTTATAATAAGCTTTCTCCCAAATTAGAAAAGTAAAACGGAATAGGTAGGTTAATGGGGTTTCCCACCCCCTTGCATGCCTTCTATATTAATGAAGCTCGGCTGCTGATTGCTCTTGTTAGGTAACATGTCATTTTCAACTAAAATGAAGGTGTCTGGTCAGATCTTCGAGTTGTTTCCTTGCAACTTGATTTCCCCTCCCCTATTATTTCTGAGCAATTTTGCTATAGTTTAGTTACCGCTGCACTGCCGGAGCACAATTTCTGTTCTCATCCTGAAGCAAAGTTCTTAACCCAAGGTAATATTTCTGGGTTAGCGGAGTCTGTAACCTGAAGCGTCTGTAACCTGAAGCGTATGTAACCCGAGGTACCACTGTATGGGACAGCTGCATATTCCTGCATTGCTAGATGATCCTCAGAGTCCCTATTCAAAGTTAACTACATCTCCCCTTTCTAATTTTATTTTTTCCCCCAAAATTCCGTAACCCGCTACACATGCTCTGTTGTCAGTGGCCTGCTTTGGGGGAGGGGGTTTGAGTTCTAGAAAAATATTTTGTTTTTCTGAAAACCTTGGTGTTTCCCGGAGAATGCTGGTGCTTTCCTCTTGTTTCTCAGGGTGGCTGTTTTGACTCCAGTCCTGTTGGCACTCGCCATCGTGGCTAACAGACACTCAAAAACATAGATCCATGTGCGTACATCATTATTAGTATTCTCGAGTCACTGACTCCTTACTGCAAACTACTTCATGTTGTTTTTTATATACTGTAAGTAGTCTGTAAGTTGACAACATACCGTATTGGCCTGAATATAAGCTGCACTTTCCCCCCTCCCATCAGATGTCAAAGGAATAAACAACTATCTGGCGTTTAGAAGACACCTGAAGGAAGTCCTGTTAAGGGAAGTTTTTTTAATGACTGATGTTTTAATATATTTTTAATCTCCTCTTGTAAGCTGCCCAGAGTGGCTGGGGAAACCCAGCCAGATGGGTGGGGTATAAATAATAAATTATTATTTATTATTATTATTATTCCCCAAATTCTGACTGTGAAAAGTTAAAGTGTGGTTTATATTCGCAACCTTATAAAAAATTGGCTTGGAGTGGGCTTGTTCCCAGATGTTGCCTGGTTTTGGCTAGGCTGTCTCCCAAGATGGCGGCACGGCGAGGGGGTCCCTGAGAGGGAGCCAGAAGGTGGCGAGGAGGAGGAAGGAAAGAAGGGACACAGATGAGAGTGAGAGCAAGAGAGAAAGTCTGCTAGGAGAAGGAAAAGAAGATGCAGCCAGTGTGCTGGGACTGGCCCTAGCCCAAGGTGCTGCCTTGGTTTTAGCCTGCCGAGGGGTACGTGAGTCCCGCTAGCCACTGCCTCTCTCTGCCTGTCCCATCGGGAGACCATGGTGGCACTGACCCTCTGGAAGCACTGCTGCTCACTGGCAGTGGAGTTAAGATGCTGCCTCCTTGGCCCTCCTCGGCCCCCGCTCCTCCTCGGGTATTGCCATTTCTCTCCCCCCCCTTTAATTTTAAAGGTGCAGCTTATATTCGGGTGCAGCTTATATTCAGGCCAAGACAGTAAGTAAATAAATTTCCAGAGATATAGCATAACATTGGCACTGGGTAAATAATTGTACGTTTACCTCAACCTCATGTAGTGGGGAGGTGAAATGCAGAGATGCTGATATCCTTTAAGTAAGGCATCCCCCAACTCGGTCCTCCAGATGTTTTGGGACTACAACTCCCATCATCCCTAGCTAACAGGACCAGTGGTCAGGGATGATGGGAATTGTAGTTCCAAAACATCTGGAGGGCCGAGGTGGGGGATGCCTACTTCCCTATTTTAAAAAGGCTCATTATTTGCACATTTGCTTTCTATTTCTGTATATATCACATGGAAATGTTTCTTTATTTTCAGATTGCTCTGACCTTTAGTTGTGAGAAACACAGTTTGTATTTTATTGTTAGGCAAAAATAATGTTTAAGTGGTTGTTTCTACAGGCTCCTTTTACCAAACATATTCTCAAAACCATTTGGGTTGGATCTAGTATTTGTTCCCACTGAAATTAAGAGGGTTAGGTATGACTAACGTCAGGCTGGTTTCAATGGGACCAAATTTCAATTAACTCCAATCCAATGTCAGCTCTCAACACTTTTAAATGTCTTGTTACTTCTCAGAAAACCCAAGACTTTTGTCACCATTCACATTTTCAATTTAATGTTGAAACTTCTAATCAGGCAACGAGAATATGAAGACACAGAGGAATGGTATTTTAGTTAGAGGGCTAATGAGAGGCCATGGAAAGCAAGGCTTTATTTTATTACCCTTGGTTTCTTCACTGCCGTAATAGAAATTCAATTATATCTACAATAATGTAATTATCTTCTCATATACCGAAAACTATCCTCAAGCATTAACAGTGCTCAGTCATTGCTGCACAGCCGCAGACATCAGATTTTAGCAGCAGCTTCTGAGTATGCTGAGCCTTTTATTTTGGCTGCGAAAGGGTTTATAGATGGATACTGTTTGTTTGTTTGTTTGATTGATTGATTGATTGATGAATGGATGGATCTACTAGATGCGTGACATGATAATGCAAAATAACTTACAATTCAGTACTACCAATTTTTATAACAAACTGTCCCCTTTAATTCAGCAGGACAAATACAGGAGTAAATACAGTGGATTTTACAGAAATAGTGGCATTTTAGTATAGGTAGGTTTTAGTGATTGGTGAATTACAAAGAAATTTCATCCTCAACCACAGTATTTATGTATGACAACTGTCATAAATATTGCCCTATCCCCAATATGAGCCACCTATCAATAATAAAACTGTTTGCAAATGGACTTCTCTCAGCTCTGATCAGTTGATGGGCACCAAGACATCTCTTGAAGGGAGTTTGTGTAAGAGTTTGTACCAAAACCGCAAATGGACTTCAAATGCTAGATCCTTTCCATTTGTTGCCTGACATCATAATGATGAAGCTGATGTCTATCCGCTGTGAATATATCCCAAAGCATACCATAAGGAGCTGGTGCAATTCCGGAATCTGCCCTGAGATACTTTTTTTGCAGTGCCTGAAAAGGCAGCCTTGGAATGTCTCACACATCATGAGCATACTGTCTTCGCTTTCAGACAGGACATTGGCAAGTATTTTACTGAAAAGGAGCTATAGCAGTGTGCAGTTTAGAAAATATGCAGCCCAAATCATATGCATCAGTAATTTAGAGTCCTGCCAAAGTCAGCGAGACTTACCCCTAAGTATTAATAATAATAATAATAATAATAATTTATTATTTATACCCCGCCCATCTGGCTGGGTTTCCCCAGCCACTCTGGGCGGCTTCCATAGAAACAAAAAATACAGTAAAATATCACAGATTAAAAGCTTTCCTTAAGATGCCTTCTAAATGTCAGGTAGTTATTTATTGCTTTGACATCTGATGGGAGGGCGTTCCACAGGGCGGGCGCCACTACCGAGAAGGCCCTCTGCCTGGTTCCCTGTAGCTTTGCTTCTCGCAATGAGGGAACCGCCAGAAGGCCCTTGGCGCTGGACCTCAGCGTCTGGGCAGAACGATGGGGGTGGAGACGCTCCTTCAGGTATACTGGGCCGAGGCCGTTTAGGGCTTTAAAGGTCAACACCAACACTTTGAATTGTGCTCGGAAACGTACTGGGAGCCAATGTAGGTCTTTCAAGACCGGTGTTATGTGGTCTCGGCGGCTGCCCCCAGTCACCAGTCTAGCTGCCGCATTCTGCATTAATTGTCCATGACAATTGTGTTCATGACAACATTCTTAATCCTCGCTTTAAAATATGAAGTATTCATATCTGTATGTATTCTCCAGTCTAGTTCGACACACATACAAAACTAAAATTCTAGGATTGTATGAATATACAGGAGCAAATACAGTGGTACCTCAGGTTAAGTACTTAATTCGTTCCGGAGGTCCGTACTTAACCTGAAACTGTTCTTAACCTGAAGCACCACTTTAGCTAATGGGGCCTCCTGCTGCCGCCGTGCCGCCGGAGAACAATTTCTGTTCTCATCCTGAAGCAAAGTTCTTAACCTGAAGCACTATTTCTGGGTTAGCGGAGTCTGTAATCTGAAGCGTATGTAACCTGAGGTACCACTGTAAGGAGAAACTTGATATAACAGAAATGTGCACGTGTGACGCTTAAATCAGTGGTTGACTTTCAGAGCAAGAATGTGCATTCTGTTTCAAATTTCCAGCTCCGATTAATGATGCGTACAAATGAGATATCTCTGACTATAAAGCCTGTTGAAAGAAAAAGTTTGGGCACTGAAGAACCAGCAAACAAGGAAAAGCTAGTGGAGCTAAAGAGCTGATTTGCATAAGCTTTCCTCTGTAACCTCCAACGTTGCAACTTTTAGTCAGAAAGTTGCACTTGCTCCACCTTGT
The DNA here is from genome assembly GCF_964106645.2 of Podarcis pityusensis. Classification (NCBI taxonomy): domain Eukaryota; kingdom Metazoa; phylum Chordata; class Lepidosauria; order Squamata; family Lacertidae; genus Podarcis; species Podarcis pityusensis. The sequence continues at coordinate 16,141,478 of NC_138037.1, read as the reverse complement.
CTCAATGACCTTGAAAGATTATGACTCAAAGGCAACCAGTGCATGCTTACTCTCTCCTTCCCGGATGTGGATACAGAACTCTGCCTGTGTTTCTGTTTCCCTGGCAGGTTAATAAAACAGAAACACACACACACACAAACACACACCTACTTTTCCCAGAGGGGTCCCTTTAATCTCCCTCCAGAAAAAATAATCATTCCAAGTCTTTAGGCTGGATTCAGCCCGTGCTCTTCCGATCCTGGAAGAAAACAAAGGGGTTTGGCTGATGCCCACAGCCTTTGCAATGCAAACTTTTCTTCTTCCCTCTTGGCTGTTCACATGCTACAGTTGTCAAGGGGCCATTTAGGTAACCAAATCGAGAGACAATTTCAGGAGAAGGTTTAAATGTAGCAATGGACTGCCTTGTGGCAAAAATGTATTTTTCCTCTCCGTCTCTCTCACCCCCGCCCCGCCGCTGTTGCCTTTATTATATAAGCCCCAGTCACGCTGGAATGTGTGCCAGGGCTCGCCCTCCGAATGATGCAGTTTATTTCCTTGGAAAAACTAGGATTTGCCCTCCTCCTACTTCCCAGAGGCAGCACTTGAGTGTGGATTACTCGGGTTGCTACCTGGTCACGTTCTTTCGCCGGCATGACATGATGAAAGCTTAAGTAAGCAGAGAGAACGCGTGGAGGAGGGAGGGGTAATAATATTATTTGACGCCAAGTACTTCAGTGAAATTGCTTCTGTGCAACTTAATAATACCACTTAAGAACCTTCCGCTTGGAAAGCTAGCTTCACAGCACTGGCGAGGCGACTGCCCTCTGCACACTCTCAGGAGAACGGTTTTCCTTCGCGTGTACTCAAGGAGAACCCGCAGGCTTTAGCTCCCGGTCTCATAGCAAGCCCTGGTCCAGCCACTAACTGATGGATGGGCAACGTTCCCGGTGGAGCAAGGCAGACGGGGAGAAGATGTGCCGCCGATGCTTCCAACATGCGAGCGTGACGTACCGAGGCACAATCCGCAGCGACTCGCAAAGGATCACGTACACACTGGAGGCGGAGCCTGCGCCGGCCAGAAGAGCCCTGCCTCCGAGGATACCGGGAAGAAGGGCACGCGGGGGCCGCGAGCTGCAAGCGGAGTCATAGAATAATCGAATCACAGAATCGTGGACTTGGAAGGGACCCCAAAGGCTCATCCAGTCTAACCCCGTTGCAAGGCACGAATTACAGCTAAAGCATGCCTGACAGATGCCTATCCAAGCTCCGGTTAGAAACCTGCAATGAAGTCGGTGGGCTTTACTTCTGAGTAGACCCGCTGCACAGGGCAGTCTCATCTAGTCCAACCCCCTACAATGCAGGAATCTCAACGGAAACAACCGACTCAGTTAGTCGCAGGGGAGTGATCTTGAGCCGGTTCAGCCCTTAACGGAAATTGTGGCTCTTGATCGTGTTGCAAATTCCAGAGGTGTTAATCTTCCACTGCCTCCCGAGACAGACAGATGCCAACAGAAGCAGGCGAAGAACAAACCCCAGTTGGCTGCCGCCCAAGGAGGAGCCAGGCGTCTTGCAACGCGATTCTACCACCCCCTGGAAATCCCATGCAGCCCTATTAGTCACCGGTTGCAACTGTTGGGGGAAGTTATGAATGAGACGCAGGGTGATATCCTGGCCCTCGTTAGACACGTGCGTGATTCCCATGCACGTTTACCACCGCGCCATCGCCATTTCTTCCTCTTAGGGTACATGGTCAAGTTCACTTAACCGCCACTGTCTTCGCCCTCTGAAGGCTCAGTGCATGATTCAAATTGTATGAATGCAGAAGGAAGTAAATCCAGAATTAACTGTCCAGAATTAACGCGTTCGTTGCTGGAAACCGCAGGAAGGGAGGGGTCTCAGGTGCTGCTTGCTGGTATTCCACAAGCATCTGTGAGAACAGGATGCTGGACTAGATGGGCCTCATCCAGCAGCCTGTTAAATTCTTAAGAATTAAAAACCGATTTCCTCTTTGGCCAAACACACAAGTCACACTACTATTTCCAGTAAGTGGCTTGTTGTTTTTGGCCATATAAGGCTGTCTTGGAGAGCCCTTTGTCTATTCCGGATCAATTATGTGTTATATAAAGTGAAGGGAAAGCCTGAGGATATGAGGTCTGGCAGAACCAAATACCACAGATGGTGGTATTTGACTAAGCAGACCCAGTGAAATCAGTGAACATGACTAAGTTAGGTCCCTTAGTTTCAACAGCTCTGAAATGAGTAAGTTAGTTGAATACCACCCAGTGGGTTTCCTCTTCACTCTTGTGGCAGGCAGCCCCATCACTTCCAAAACCAGGCCATACAACAAAGGCCTCCCTCGGCCTTTCCCCCTCCTCTGGTCTTCCCTCTCCTGCCAGAGAGGGGAAAGGCATCCTCATCTGAATGATAACCGAGTTCCCAGAGAGTCTGGCGGTGCTTGGTCCTTTAAGAGGAAGGTCACACGTTTGGGAATGTGATGGGAGAGGGAGGAGGAATGTCAGAAGCAATTTTTTCCCCCGAGTCTGTTTCACTCTCACTCTAAGAACATTTTTAACTCAACCTTTGCAAAAAGGTTTGGGTTTTTCTCCTGTTAAACTGGAGCTCAGTTCTTAGCTACTTTACCACCAGCAGAAAAATATAAAACATAATAATCTTAGCTACGCAGCGCGTACCCTCTTTTACTTTATCCCTCCACCACCTATGCTTATTCCTGCAATCTTCACCTGTCAGCACCCCCCACCAACCCTTTCCCCCCTGCTCCTGCATATATGAATCCCCACTGCTTTCTGGCCCAGCCGTCTCACGTCCACTACCCTATGCCTTCTTAGGGACCCCTCCCTTTCCACCTGTAACGCTTCCAGCTTCCTTCCCGGAGCCATGCGTGCGCAGCTGAACCCTCCCTGCACGGAAACCACGTCCAGTCCCCTTTCAGGTCGTTCCCTGCTCCTCAAACCACCCCCCTAGAGGCATCTGGCAATGAGTTCCCCCCTTCGGTGGGGTTGGGGAGTGCGCATAGCATTACCCAATCCCCCCAACAACAAAAAATAAAATCCTGAGTAACTGTCTTACCTTGCGCATCGCCTCCGCTGGTCAACACCCCGATGGCTTTCCCTTTTCCGGAGAGATTCTCGAAGAACTTCTTGTCCGGCATGCTGTTGGTGGAAGGGATGAAGACTTTCGGGGCAGGATCCCGGGCGGCTTTGTCCCTGTCGCCGGGGGAAAGGAGCTGCTGGAGCGCAGGCGCCGAGCCCTGCTTTACTGGCGCGCCTTCCTTGGGTCTGGCTCCTTCGTTGGGGGAACGAGCCTCCCTGGGCGAAGCGGCTTCCTTGGGTCTGGCTCCTTCGGTGGGTGACGGAGCTTCCTTGCGGGGCGCTCCTTCCTTGGGTCTCGCTCCTTCCTTGGGCGAAGCGACGGCTGCTTCCCTCGGCGAGGCGGAGCGCGGCGCCTCGGAGTGCTGCTGCTGCTGGACGGCACCCTCGGCCGGAGGAGGGCTGTGCACGGACTCCACGCGCAAAGTTTGGATTTTGAACGAATAATAGACCTGGCTGCTTCCTAGATCACGGGGAGGAGGGAGGGGGGGAAGAGAAAGAGAAACGATGAAACCCGGCAGAGAGAGATGCTGTGCGTGCAAACCGGGCGGCGCAAAGCAGGAGTCCCCCCCTCCTGCAGTGGCGACACGATATAGACTCTTCCTTCCCCTCTCTCCCTCCTGTGACAGCTCTACGCCAAGCAGCAGCAGCCCCGCCTCCTCCCCGGAGAAAGCCGCTTGTCGGCACTTTGACGGGCAGGAAGAAAGAGCCAATGGCGACGCGCAGGCAGGGGCTGGAGGTAGATCTTGCGTCGGGTTGCGAGTGACGTTGGGCTCGGAGGTGTAAAGATGCTTAGGTGGAGTGGAAGGGAGGATAACGCGTGGAGAGCAGAGAGGAGGGAAGAAGAGGGGTTGGGGGGGGAGGCTAGTGTGCCAGATTTACGTATAAGCTAAACAAGCTATAGCTTAGGGCCCCACTCTCTTGGGGAACCCCGAAAAAATTAAAGGGAAAAAACTGGATGTACATTTCCAAAATATAAGATAAAAAACAAATGAAATAAAACCTACATACAGCAACAGTGTTTTGTGTTGTGTAGGCTCCTATGATGTAAATAATGGGCCCCATCTGCTAGCCTGCTCCTTAAAATATCACTGGTTTGCTCATTTCTATATTCAGGGTGCCTACATTCTGCATGGACTGGTTGCATGGCAACATGTGCAAATGGCTTTTGATTCCTATTAGGTCTGTAAATTACCATATAGCATATATTCAACACCAAAAAACAGACAATTTGTTGTTGACAAAGGACAGTTGGACATATAAAGGGCCCCATTACAGTGGTACCTCTGGCTGCGAACGTGATCCATTCCGGAGGCCCGTTCACAACATGAGCAGAACGCAACCCATGCCTGCACGTGCATGGGTCGCGACTTGTCGCTTCTGCACATTTGCGAGCGGCAAAACCCAAAAGTAACCCTTTCCAGTACTTCTGGGTCGCTGCGGGACGCAACCTGAAAAAGCTCAACCTGAAACAAACGTAACATGAGGTATGACTGTACCTTCAGTAGCTTAGGGCCTCATCAAACCTAAATCCGGCCCTGATCTAATCCCAGCATCCTGGTCTCACAGTGGCCAGCTAGATGCCTATGGGAAACCAGCGAGGAGAATCCCAAGCCCAAGAGCACTCTCCCTTCCTGGGGTTTGTAGCAATTGTTATTATTATTTATACCCCACCCATCAGGCTGTGTTTCCCCAGCCACTCTGGGAGGCTTTCAGCAGAGTATTGAAATACAATGATTCATCCAGCATTAAAAGCTTCCCTAAACTGGGCTGTCTTCAGATGTCTTCTAAAAGTCCGATAGTTGTTTATTTCTTTGACATCTGACGGGAAGGTGTTTCACAGGGTGGGCACCACTACCGAGAAGGCCCTCTGCCTGGTTCCCTGTAACCTCACTTCTCGCAGTCAGGGAACCGACAGAAGGCCCTCAGTGCTGGATCTCAGCAACTGGCATTCAGAAGCATTACTGCCTCCCACTGTGGACTAACAAAGGTTTTGTGGCATAGGCTTCCTTCATGAACTTTGGTTCTGTTCCATATTCCGGATTTGAATGTGATTTTTATTGCAAACATCTTTTGTATGCCCTTTCTGAGAGCTTCTTGGGTCTGTAAAATGGAAAACAAGTATTCCAAATAAATAAATAGGTTGAAAAGGGCTGGGGGAAAATGTTTCCAAGGGAACGCAAAGGTAGACATGATCACTTGTAAAGTTCAGTTTAAATGCCCCCATAAGCAACCTCTTTTGTATCTATAGTCAGCAACAGCAGAGCAAGTTAACAAGATGTATCCTAGCTGGTCAGCAGGTGTCACCTCCAAAAAGGCCCAAGGAAGCACTCTTAAGTGAAACAGCAACAACCCAAAGCTTTGAAAATGAAAACCAATCTGGTTTTCTGGGTCTCTTTGGGGAGGAAGTTCCATTACCCAAAATGCCCTGCTTTCTTGTTATCATTAGTCTTGCCTCCAAGAAAGGTAACACAGAGAGCAGTTTCCCACAGTACAGGACATTCTGGACCAATACAGTGCCATTTACAGTGTCAAAGGTTACAATCAGTTCTTTGAATTCTGCTCGGAAACAAATTGGGAACCACTGCACAGCTCTTACTAGCAAGTCATTCCCACTAAAACAGAGGCTAATGCATTTGGAAGTATCTGAAGTTTCAGAGCAATCTTCAGTGACAATTCCCCACATATTACAGTAGTGCAGCCCAGAGATTGCCAGGAAGTGCGTCATATAGTTAGGCCAGCCTTTTCTTGGATTGGTTACAGCTGGCAAACCAACTTCAGATTCATAGATCTGACTGCTACCTGAGTTTCCAGAACAAATGAAGGGTCTACCATGTCCCCAAGATTGTGGACCTCAGCCTTCAGAAGGAATCCTATGTCACCCAGATCCACCAGCTCCAGGGTTAACTGTACCTCACACCATCCACAAATCTGTCTTACATAGGTTAAAGGAACAGTTAAAGCGGCTTGCTGAAACCATTACAACCCTACATTTATTGCCAATCTGAACCGTCTGACTGTGGCAGAGGCTCTAAGAGCAGCTTTTATATGGCTGGTGCATAATAGGATTTTCGTTAGCTAATCTAGTTAAATCCTACCTGGATCATGCACACAAAAAAGTGTGAAATGCGGCTATCTGTGCAACCCACTCACATGCAGTAACCAAGTTTGGGAAAGATTTTGTTCCCTATAATGCATTTATGTTGCTACTCTTTTATGATATTTTGTTTAACAATCCCAATGCATCTTTTTAATGTCTTTTGTATTGATGATCTGTAAGGAGAGTATGCCTACCACTTTAAAGAAAAGCATTTATGTTGATTTTTGTTTACACCAAAGTTTTCTCTGAAAAAGCGAGAAGGATTTAATTATATTAATTAAATCAAATTATCGGTGCAAGCAGATAAACACACTCATAGCCCTGTCCTATGCATGTTTATTTAGAAATAAGCCGCAATGTATTTAACAGGAATTACTTCCAAATATGTGGCTATGAGACACACATAAACCAAGTTATTTCAATGAGTTTAGGACAGGCAGAGGAAAATGAGCTGCAGTGCTTTCTGTGGGTATATGCTACTGAACTCTATGGGGCTTACTTCAGAATAAATATGTTGAGGCTTGGGTTTATATGTTTTACTCGAGCCTGCAAACCTTCTCTCCACTCCCTGTCTTGCGTGATAGCCCAATTAAGTATTAGAGATTCGTCCAGACTAACTAGATTGGAGTCTATGATCTGTATCATCCCTTTGCCAGGTAACTCTCCCTGTTTTCTGGTACCTGTACTGACATTGTTCCTGCTTGGTCCATATTTTATGTTTTGGATAAATTTGAGGGTACCTTTCTTCCAAAAAAATTCTTCATGTGAGTTGCTAGAGTTGTGATTCTTCAGATTTCAGCCCCCTGCCAAAAAGTCCCTAGAATAAGTTAGTAAGTGTAGGATGGACATTGATCCCAGGGAGCATGAAGGGAAATGCATGCGATGTCCTTCACCCCTTCCCTTCCATGCCTCTCCCCTATCATGATAGCAAATGTACTTGTATGTTTTTGAGCTTCAGTTACACTGTAGTATAATCAGATCTACCATCAAATTAAATCTTCTTTCACTAAAGTAAATTATTATGGTCAGTTTGCTATTATATCCTTTCTTCGGAAGTTAGCAAAGGAAAAACTCATGAATTAAGACAGCAATCCTAACCCTACTTACCTGAGAGCAAGCCTCAATGAATTCAGGAGAATTTGCATGGTTATGATTGGGCTGACAGCAGAGAAAAGTCTGCAGTCCAAGCCACATGCAGTCCAAGTCCCAATATATGACAACTGGCATTTTTAGGATTGCCATATTTCAAAAAGTAAAAGCCAGGACACCCCGAAAGTTGTTGAGTAGAAGTGGAAGCATGATTTTAAATCCCTTATAGGACCAAAATTAGGCATCTCCTTTTTAGGTGTACATAGATAGGAAAGAGAGCTGCTATACTAAACAGCTGAGAAAAGCATTGTCTTACAGTTACTAAACTGGCAACAGGTCTGCTAACCTACATACAGTTAGCTAGTGTTATAAACTGCTTTTAATATTGTATTTTAAATTACTGTAGAGCGCCACAGGGCCTTATGGTAAAAGGCAGGTAATAAACTGAAATTATTCACCATTGTTATTATTTTGATTCTAGGTGTAGTTTTGACAATCTGCTCTCAAATATCACTTTGATCTGTATTAGAAATCTCTGGGAGGGCCACAGAAATATCTTATTGGACTATTATTAGCAGCCAGTAACTGAACTTAAACTAAACCTGTTTTGGTTTTGGTCTTCTTCATTCCCACTGGGTTTGCCTTAATATCCTGTAAAGTAGGTTAGGCGGATGGGCAGCGAACTGGCCCAAAGTCACCCCAGTGAGCTTCATGGCTGACTGCTGATTCGAACCCGGTTTCCCAGGTTCTAGTCTGACCCTCTCACCACTATACAACACTGTCTTTATATGTTGGAGTGGAGTTGTATACAAAACCCTTTTTATTTTTTGCACACACATACACAAGTTCATACTTCGTATAATACCTAATTGTTCCACGATTGCCTTCATTTCCCCCTTCATGAATTTTCTGTTCTGCCACTTGCATCCATACCTTTCCTTTACCTGAATTTCTGGTTTCCTTTCTAACACCGAGCAATTGCTTCTCCCCAAACGCAGGCGCCTTATCTATGGCTTTGAAACTGCCAGCGCCCTGTTTTCTTCCTCGGTGCTACAATGTCACCCACCTTCCTTCATCTAATGTTGTGCTCCATTGCTCATTCCCTTCCATTTACATCATTTAAAAACCTTTCCTTATGGACTTACTTTCCGACATCTTGCTGTTGCTGCTGCTGCTGCTGTATATACCTTTCCTTGCTCCAAAACCCTATAAGACCTATGAGCTCTGCTGGGATTTCACCCCCAGACCAACTGCCATCAACTGCCACAACTGCCACCCCCCTGCTCTCTCTCCCCCTCCCTCCATTTCATCCCTGTCAGATCACTGGGTGAACCTTGGGCCAATCACTGTCTTCCAGCCTGACCTACCTACCCCACAGGGCTGTTGTGAGCATAAACCAGGCCTTAAAAACAATAAAAAATACACTGGTTCCAATGTTCAGCTCGCATGGAGCTTTGCTCATGTGCAGCCCTCATCGGGAGGAGTGTGTGTGTGTGTGTGTGTTTTAGTGATAGTTATTATTTGCATTTTGTTTTTTTAAAAAACAGCATTTTCCTGCCTATCTAGGGAGTCTGCTGACCTGGCAAAAGCCACTTGTCTTGCAGTGGCTGGGTGGTTAGTTGGTAAGGTCGCCAATGAAGGGAGATTTTTAAGCGTTTTTAATTTACTCCGTTGGATTTGTTTGCATTTATATTATATGTGTGTCTTGTTCATGGTGTCAACAAACACTGAGCACATTGACAGTCAGTGGGGTGTAGTGGTTTGGGCACTGGATGGAGACACTGATTCAAATCCCTGTTCAGCCCTGAAGCTGACTGGGTGACCTCCAGCTAGTCATTTGGTCTTCCAGCCGCACCTACTTCCCAGGATTGTTGTGAGAATAAAATGGGGAGAGCTGTGTGTGCCACCTTGAGCTCCTTGGGGGGAAAGATGGGGCATAAATGTACAGTGGTACCTCAGGTTAAATATTTTATTCGTTCTGGAGGTCCGTTCTTAACCTGAAACTGTTCTTAACCTGAAGCACCACTTTAGCTAATGGGGCCTCCCACTGCCTCTGGGCTGCCACCACACGATTTCTGTTCTCATCCTGAAGCAAAGTTCTTAACCTGAAGCACTATTTCTGGGTTAGCAGAGTCTGTAACCTGAAGCGTATGTAACCTGGAAGCGTATGTAACCTGAGGTACCAGTGTAATAAATAACAGGATAGCAGGCCTATCCTCACACCAAATTTTAAAAAACCTACAAAACCTGAGCATTCATTGATCAAAATTTGGAGACTGTGGTTAGGATTGTTCTGTGTCTCACTTATGAAACCATAACTCTGTAAGGGAAAGCAAATATTTATACAGCATAAACTTTGCTGTCTTGTTTGAGATTCATTTGGTTCACAGACTGCAATATGTTCCACGGAGCCCTTTTGCAAATACGGTTGCCAGATGGGGAAGGAGGGCACTTCTCTTGAACTGCAGCTTGATGGCCAATTGTCAGCAGCCGATTCTGCATGGAAAGAAACATTATCCACCTGCTAATTGTCTGCCTCTCAAGATGATGTTAGTGTTACAGGCATAGTTACAGGAGGCAGGTTGAGAAGTTGGCAACCCTATTTTGTCATTTGTGCAGCAGGTTGAAACGGCCTTTTAAAGAGAGGAATCAGCCTTCCTTAGCTTCAATGGGCTATTGCCTTCCATGGGATAGGATCTGAAGGGGCTTCATCCAGCATGCATGATAGGAGCATGGTCTGCATAGCTGTTTTCCCGGAGAGTAAAAAAGATGGTGGAGGGAGGGAGGAAAACGCCATTATGGCTTTTTTTGTTATGCTAGCAGAGAGGAGCAAACTGAACTAGTTCAGTGTGTTTGCAACAAAATGCTAACTACAATGGTACCTCAGGTTACATACACTTCAAGTTACATACGCTTCAGGTTACAGACTCCGCTAACCCAGAAATAGTGCTTCAGGTTAAGAACTTTGCTTCAGGATAAGAACAGAAATCGGGCTCCAGTGGCGCGGCAGCAGCAGCAGGCCCCATTAGCTAGAGTGGTGCTTCAGGTTAAGAACAGTTTCAGGTTAAGAATGGACCTCTGGAATGAATTAAATACTTAACCTGAGGTACCACTGTATAGTTTACTGTGACGTAGCTACAAAGCCTTTGCTGCTTACTTGGGCTCCTTGAATCATGCTTTAAGCGTAAAAAAACCAGTTGGTGAAATTAATTAAAAATGAAAATAAACACTCCCTTGGGAGAAGGAAGTGAGGGATTAAGCCCCAGGTTAATAAAGGAGCAGCATGATAGTATAAATGAAGTCATACTTGTATACTTACATGACAGCTTTAAGGTGCAAGGTACAAAAGCCTGTTTTGGATATGTTCAAAAGTGCACTGCTAAAAAGCTGCATAGGCTATATTAGCATTTGCCTGGGGAATAACTACAAATGGTCCAATGGCCTTTGCCTCCTGCCCTTCTTAAATGGTGTGTACAGGCAATCACATACATTAACTATGAAATCTCTGCAATGATTCTGTTCGGTTTTGCCTTACACTACAGATGGTGAGGCGTTGTAGCTGAGAATTGTCACTTTTGGTTTATATATTTTCTTAAAAAACAATATAAACAGTGAAGCAAATAACCACCCCAGTTTGCTACGGTTCAAAATAACCAGAGGGAAAGCTTCGGTTTTCTGCAAGTCAGAGACCCAAATTCATATAACAATGCTTTCTTTTTATAGGGCGCATGATGCAGGGAGGGGGTGTGTGTGTGTGTGTGTGTGTGTGTGGAATTGGCCCATCCACACACTGAGTGGGTGTGAAAGGCAATGTTGGCGCTTACATAAGAGCACTCAGCCTGAGACAGCAGAAATTCTTGCCTTTTTTGGGGGGGGGGAATAATTGTATAACGTGTTTACTGGACTGAAATAACATGTTGCATATATATAAATATGCCAAACTCTAGAGTTGGGTGGGCCCCAATGTGTGGCCCAACATTTCCTCTGAAACCTCAAGAGAGGGAAAAGCTTCAGTGATCTTCTTTCTATTGGCTAACTCCTAGTTTAGACATTTCCCCCCTGATGTTTAATATAAATCTACCTTTTATTAAAAGCCTTTGCTCCTAAGCTTCTGCCTAGCTGATTTTTCCCTGAGATTGTTTTGGATTATGTGAAGATATACAGGGTCTGCACAACTTGTACAACCCACCAAACAGACTTCAATCTACCTGCCACAATTGGTGCCTCCCTTCCCCCCCTTTTGCTTTCCCTTACTGGGACAGGAGAATAGAGGGAATTTTCTAGCCCACGGAAGGCCACAAGATATGGCCCCTAACGTAGCAAGTTCCAATAGCATAATTTATATACCCAAAGACATTTTACTTCGGTAGTTATTCCACTTGCCAGTCACCTTTCTGTCAAGGCACCCCAGGAGTTATACCATTTTAAAATACCAAAACAAAGGATATAAGATGTAAAGTTGGCCGTTGTGTTCTAGGAGGGAACAGTTGAACCTGAGCAGGCCCTGATGTTGCCTTCCTTTTCACAGCGGACATAGTGTCCGTACAGATATCATTTATCTCAAATGTGCAAAAATTCCAATGGGACCTAAAAAATTGATCCATTGCTGAAGAGGAGCAGGCTGCTCCTCTCACTCTGTGTGAGAGACTTTCACACTAGGGCAAGCAAGAAAGGAAACACCAAGCTGAGATTTAAACTGGGTTTATTTGCTAAACAAGAAGCATAAAAGCATAAAAGAAGAGATCTCACAGCCCTCTGGGTTTCTGGGAAAGCTCTTCCAGAACAGCAGCATGTCCTCCTATTCCTTCAGTGCACCTGGCAGTAGGATCTTCAATTAAGCAAGGATAGTACTGGGCTTTATATTGTTCTTAAATATCCTATGACGATATCACCAAGCTTTCCCACTCTCCCTACTGGAGACTGCAGAGGCCTGGCCAGTGGCCAAGGGGGGTGGCTCATTACTTCTCCGCTGTCATCATGCATCAGTGAAGCCTGGGCAGCTCTCTGGTGCCTTATCTTGGCGGTCTCTGAGGGGAGCCACCATTATGAGTATACTTTCTCACCCTGTGGTCTTAGCAGAACGCCACATCCCTTCCTCAGAAGACAACACATTTCTACACAACTTATGTAGGATGCAAGAGTCTATTATTAGCTCTTTCTTAGTTTGGGGTTTAGCTGCATAAGGCCTCAGAGAGATGAAATCATCACCATCCCACCTTTCCCCCAGAACCAGGACTCAAGGCGGCTCACAAAAATTAAACCCATTGAAATGCCAACTCTCTCCTTGTGATCCCAACATGTCTTCCGTATATTTTCCATATAGCCCTCAGGCTGAAAAAGATTCCTCCCCTTTTGTTGTGGTTTCTCCTCTCCTCTCCTCTCCTCTCCTCTCCTCTCCTCTCCTCTGCTCTCCTCTAACTATTTATAATAATATCCTGTTAGGTTCACAGGTTGCTGTTGAGGCCTGAGCATCAAGGTCATTTGCCAGCGGTGATCAGAGCAACAAATGTAAGTTTCATCTCTACACAGCAATATCTATTGTCTTCACACAGCCCTCTCAGTCTTCCATGCAAAGAGTCCAGGGACGCATTTTTGCCAGGCAAAGGGCTCTCTAAACGGTCTGGCAAGTTTATTATAGGGATACACTGAGACTGAGAAACACATCTTCTGAAGATCAATGACTGAGAAACCATTTGCAGTGGAAGGACAATCTTAGAATCATAAAAAGTGGCACCAGCCGAGGTTTCCATGTTCAATTATATATAATCATAAGGAAAAGCACTTAGGCCAATATTGCCCTGAGTCTGGCTCTGAGACGTAGTTGTGGCTTCTGTGTTTTTTAATAGCTACATATAACAACATCCTCTAAGACTCACTGTTGCTGCAGCCTGAGTGTTATCAGCTTGCTGTATCTCATCAAGGTCAGAAGCCGTGTAGAAACAAAAGAGTCTGGGAGGGAGTGGACAAACAACTCTCTGTTCTATCATTTTCACAACAGTCATTCAAAACAAACATTTTGAGGTAAAACTAACCCAATATTTAGAGTCCAAAACCTGTAATCAACACTTGGTCTGTCTTTACCATTTTCATTCTGCACCTTCAACTGAGTGGAAGACATTGAACTATAAGAGCCCCTCAGAGCACAATGTGGCCGCAAGGCCCCTCCTCCTTCTGGAGGGGAGGTGTTGTGAGCGGGAGAGGATTCCCGCGTCATGCAGGGGGCGTTCTGCCCCCTGCACTATCCTCATGGCTGGCGCGCCACGCCCCCTGTTGGGCACCCAACCGGGAGGCTCGGTGGGGGTGTGGTTTGCTGCTCAAATTCTGCCGCGCCAGCCATTCTGCCTCATTGCTCTCACTTTTCGCCTCAAATCACCCACCCACCACTCCCTTTAGGGCTTAGCTTTTCTCCTGACTTTGCTATGGACCTATGGTTGGTCGCCCTGGTTGCCCAGGGGGCCTGGTAGGATTTTTTTCCAACCGGCAAATTGGCACCGGCCTTTTGGTTTTTTCCGCCTACCTCGTAGCAATCGTCACAACTTTCTTGGTATTTGGTGGTTAGGCATTGGAATGTGTTGTTGGTGTGTGAAAGGGCAAGGTGTGGCCATCACCTACCCCTTCATTTTGGGTATACCGTTAAAGGAATCCGGCGGTCGTGGATCCTGTCCGATGCCTGTGTGGCGGGGGGCCATGGCACGCCCCACGGTGACATCAGGGGAGAGCTTATAGTTGTATTAGCATCAACAGGCTCCCCCGACTGGTGGTTAACCCCTCTTCAGACTCACCCCTCTCCGAGTGGGTGGAGTCAAATCTTCCGTGGTCCAATGCCTAAGCCAATACCTTCTCACACAAAGTTGTGGCCTTTTCTTGCCCATTAACCTTACATTCTGTGACCATGTGTCTTTATTCCCCAAGCGGGGATCGGGTCCTCGAATCACAACACATTTCACATATCCACCAATTTGCTGCAGCCGCAGGACTAAGCTTTCTGGTTGAATTATAGAATATAATAATGGAATATGGATGATAGAAGAGGAGGTTCTGCATATCAAAGTATGCATCCCTTGAATGTTTATTGGATTATGAATGCATATCTATTTCACCTGACTAACAGTCTGGACAATATCTAGATCTTGTCTCACGCTGGTTTGGATTTCCATGTTCACAATGTTTACCTCTGAGTTATGTCAAGTACTTAATTTGATCCAGTATTCAAAAATACTTAGTCTAAATTACAATTGCACTTTCATTTCCTGCTAGATATGCCCATATCTTTTGCAAGCATTGTATGGAACCAGTGGTAATTTTCTGTTTAACTATAAGGTTTGCTTGAGAATCTGCCTTGAGTATTTCTTTTTAGAAAACAAAAGGAGGGATATAGATCTCTTCAAGAAAATAATAATTAAGGTAATGCATCTTAAAACAGGTGTAGCTGTTCTTCTCTGTTTAGTGTTAGAGCTTTCATAGTGCTTATTGAGCATCAGTGAAAAATCAAGGCGTTAAACATTTAACTTGTAGAATCAGAGAAAGTATCTGACAATTGAAGGTGCTATCAGCAGAGATTCCTTTTAAGCTGGCTCTTAAAAGCCAACCTGCATTGTTCCAAAATGACTTTTCCAGATCCTTTTAGTGGTAAAAACACTCAGTGAAGAAAAGGACCAAGTAATAGCCTGCTAACCAGAAGGAAAACAACCAAGATGCTTATGCCTTTCATCACCTTTTAAAAATAAACAAGCAAACCTTTGGTTTACTTTACTGGAGATCTTCCAAAGCAAAGGATTTGGAACTTTTTAGAATGAAGATGCTGCTCCCACAGTTTAGGAAGGAATTATTACAATGGTTCCAACTGGCAACGAAAACCTGAATGGATAGTAGTCTCTTGTATTGATCCTATGTAAAGCAAATGGAAAGGTTCATTTTATAATAAATTATGCTGTCTTGCACTGACCAGAAACAACAGCGAATGAGAAGGATACTTTTATTATGTCACCTGTCAGGGGAAAATCTATTATACCCAATTACGATCACAATTGCAATTCAATTGTGCATACAGATGTCACCACAGAGGCCAAGAACCTATCAGCTAACTAGTGGGGGGGGGGGAGTCATCTATCCACATCATTCCCAAGGAAATATTTCTTTGGCTGCTGTTACTCATACAGAGGATTGTGAATATGCCATCATTTTCATGAGCACAAAAGGTGGCGTGACCACGTCCACTTTCATTTTTTTAAAAAGAGCAATCTTCTAGTCCTTATGAATACAAGGACTTTTGAAAATGTGTGGACAACGCCAAGGTTGCAGGTAAAGGACAGCTGCATAGGACCCTCATACCTATGGGACCGCCTCTCCTGGTATGCCCTGCAGAGGACCTTAAGGTCCATAAATAGCAACACTCTAGAGGTCCCGGGCACTAAGGAAGTCAGATTAGCTTCAACCAGAGCCAGGGCCTTTTCAACTCTGGCTCATGAGACCAGGGCCCTGCAGGATCTGATTTCTTTCCGCAGGGCCTGTAAGACAGAGTTGCTCCACCTGGCCTTTGGCTTGGAACCAGCCTGATCCCCTCCCGCTCTTTCCTTTTCCTTCTGTGATGGAACCCCTATTTGGAGACTTCCTTGGCTTTTCTAGCCCACGTAGGACCAGTCTGGATAGTTGGCCTTGGTGAAGATTTGGCGTTTTCTCCCCCCAAACAGCTTTTGATCTGGGCTTCCACTGAAATGAGGCTGCATTTTAAGTAGTATTTTAATCTTGTTTTTAAGTTGTATTTTAATCAATTGTTTTTATACCTGATGTTAACCTCCCTGAGCCTGGTCTTGGCCAGGGAGGGCGGGGTAGAAATAAAATAAAATAAAATAAATAAATACTCCTGCATCGTTGAATGCAATGCATGAGATCATGAGATGAAGAGCTATTTAGAAATACAGTTATTACCATTATTATTATTATTATTATTATTATTATTAACAACAACAACAACAATAGCCAGAATGCTGAGCAAGAAATGCAAGGCTACACTACTTGACTGAGTTGTTAAGCAAATGTATATTATTTACACTTGTTCTCCACAATGTATTGTTATTTGCCTAGGCATGACAAACAGCGAGGTGCCATGGCCGTGCCAAAGCACTGAATTTGAAATCCAGCTGACATGATGCTCTGCAGGTGTTGCAGACCACAATTCACATCAGCACTAGCCACTGGCAACACTGCTTGGAACTAATAGGAGTCATCACCTTACAACATCTGGAGAGCACAACATTTTATTGCTAGCCTAATCCCCCTTCCAATGCAAGTCCTGCCAAGCTCCTCCCTGGTTTCTGAGATTTTATCGGGCACCGGCAAACCAATATGTTTACAAGCTTATTTCCATAACACAAGGGCTTGAATCTCGTTATTTTCTCTAAATGAAAGCTGACATTCTCGGTATCCAGATTCTGAGTTTAAGTGGGACAATCATGGATGTATGAAATACATAAATAGCCAAGACTGGATAACATTAGCCTCTCCATAAGACTTTTGTTGCTCTGTAATAAAATGTGAACAATGTGAAAAATGCCCCATTTCAGACTTGTTAAAATGTGAAGTCTGAAATCCCTAGCTTTCAATATATTTGCCAGAATGCTCCATTCTGATCACACCTATCATTTCGTAATGGTCAGTTCTCCAGAAGAGAAACAGTGGTCATGATTCATCAAATCAATACACTGTCTTGCTACTTTGTTTACTGCTTTTTAAAGCATCCTTGGCAAGGCTTCTGAAGACCTCTTCAGATATTCCCCCGCCCCATCATATACTGAGTCATTCATGGCAGTTCAAGGAAGGATCTGCGATGACTCAGCTTGAGGAGAGAGACATCTTGTCGACTGAGGCATCTAGAGAGCACAGACAAGCGCATAAAGAGCTTTGCGGCTGGCCATCCTGACTGTGAAATCTACATTATGTGCTGTGCTGCATCTCACAGTGCACTTTTCAGAGTGTATTTTCATCACTGAAAACCCATAGGGGGTACCAATATGTTTTATCATATTGTGGAATGTTGGAAATGCAGTGAACATTGAGTGTCTGCATGTCCCTGGATGCTTGGACAGTGAGCAAAGCAAAGACATCTGACCGAGGTCAGCAGGAGTCTGCCTTAATGTTTACTGTGCAGAATCTAAGCCAGTGGGAAAGGATGTGACACCAGAGTCTACCCAAGGCTCAGACTCAACTGAGGAACCACCTCACTAAATGTCCCCCACCCTCATTCTTCCAAAAGATCTTCCTGACATGCATATGGAAAGCCCAGCAATCTTTGAGTTCACAGCTCAAAGTCTCTTTAAATTCCTGCTGGCTTGCATCTAAGGGACACTCAGCAGGTCTCCGTTGTAATTCAGCTATTTGATCTCAGACTTGCTTTTGTTTGTGGAAGCATCATCTGTCTTGCAGAGATGCTCTCACTGAGATCTCTTCCTCCCTGGTCCTGCAAACTCCTGCTATTTGGAATCTAGCATCCTGTTGCCTGACACCTGATAAGGCTAACCAGAGCCAAATGCCCCTTGCTCCCTGCAGAGGTAGGACATAATATACCATTCATGCTTAACTCAGCCTTCCCCAAACTGGTGCCCCCCATATGCTTTGGACTATAACTCCCATCACGACTCACCATTGGCCATGCTGGATGGGGCTTATGGGAAATGTAGTTTCAAAACATTTGGGCAGCTTAAGGCTGAGAAAGGCTCTCTTAGATGTTGAAGAACACAATAGGAAACATTGAAGAAATCTGGTTGGTGGAAGGAATTCAGGTCGGTCAGAAACAATATAAATTAAAAGCTTTCGCAGATGACCTGGTTTTGACTTTGCAGAAGCCAGAGCCCAGTACGAAAAGAGTATTACAACTGATTAATGACTTTGGTCGGGTGGCTGGATTTAAACTAAATAAACAGAAAACTAAGGTTTTGGGGAAAAATTTGACTGATACAGAGTCAGAACGGTTTCAGAATGAGACGGAACTTAATGTGGTTAAAAAAGTAAAATACCTAGGGGTAAACATAACAGTAAAAAATCTAAGTCTATTTAAGGACAATTATGAAAAATGTTGGACAGAAATTAAGAGAGACTTAGATAGTTGGTCAAAATTGAAACTTTCTTTGTTAGGCCGAATTGCTGCTATCAAGATGAATGTATTGCCAAGGATGTTGTTTTTATTTCAAACACTTCAGGTTTTGGACAAAACGGAGTGCTTCCAGAAGTGGCAGAGAGACATTTCTAAGTTTGTCTGGCAGGGCAAAAAGCCCAGAATTAAGTTTAAGATTTTAACCGATGCAAAACAAAGAGGGGGCTTTGCCCTGCCAGACTTAAAGTTGTATTATGAAGCCACAGCGTTCTGCTGGCTAAAAGACTGGCTACTTCTTGAAGACACTGATGTGTTAGATTTGGAAGGGTTTAACAATGCCTTTGGATGGCATGCATATTTATGGTATGACAAGGTTAAAGCAAATAAGGCCTTTAAGAACCATATTGTCAGAAAATCATTGTTTAATGTCTGGACAAAATATAAAGACTTGCTGGAAAATAAAACACCAAGGTGGCTTTCACCTTTGGAAGCCAAGGCCCGAAAAAGACCCAATATGGAGGCTAAATGGCCAAAATATTGGGAAATACTAGAAAAGGATGGAGACAATTGGAAATTGCAGAGTTTGGAGAAAATGAAAGACAAAGTGCGAGATTGGTTACATTACGCTCAGATTAAAGAAGTTTTTAAAAATGATAAGAAACTAGGGTTCCAGGTGGAGAAATCGAAATTAGAAACAGAATTGCTAGAACCAAAGATTAAGGTACTTTCAAGGATGTATAACTTGCTGTTGAAATGGAATACACAAGACGAAACGGTTAAATCGGCTATGATAAGGTGGGCACAGGACATTGGGCACAATATCATGTTTGAGGACTGGGAGAGGTTGTGGAGTAATGGATTGAAATTTACTGCATGTAACGCTCTGAAAGAAAATGTAATGAAAATGATTTATAGATGGTATATGACCCCAGTCAAACTTGCCAAAATTTACCACCTGTCTGATAATAAGTGTTGGAAATGCAAAGAGTGTGAGGGAACGTTCTTCCACCTCTGGTGGACTTGCCCTAAAGTGAAGGCGTTCTGGGAAATGATTTATAATGAACTGAAAAAGGTATTTAAATATACCTTCACTAAGAAACCAGAGGCTTTCCTTTTGGGTATTGTCGGCCAAGGGGTGGCAAAGAAGGACCAGACATTTTTTATGTATGCAACAACAGCAGCAAGGATACTTCTAGCAAAACATTGGAAAACTCAAGATCTACCCACACTGGAAGAATGGCAGATACAACTGATAGACTACATGGAACTGGCTGAAATGACCGGCAGAATCCGTGACCTGGGAGAAGAGAGGATTGAGGAGGACTGGAAGAAATTTAAGAACTATTTACAAAAGTATTGTAATTTGAATGAATGCTAAATAAGATGCTAGATCAAAATAACTGAGCACCACTAAATTTAGAAGTTTTTAAGAAAATAAGTAAGACTGTGAAATTTAGCTCCTTCTGAGAATTATAAGATTATGAAATATAGAAGGGATATAAGAATTTAAATAAGATGATAAATTGCTGACAAAATGTTATAACGATGAAAGTGGGAGCGGGAGATGTGAGGAAGTCCAAAGAAAATGTGAAAATATGTTAAGATCAATGTTATATTGCTTATTATGTTTATTTTTATTGTAAAACCTAATAAATTGCTTTAAAAAAAAAAAAAGGAAACATTGAAGAAATCTGAAATCTACCAGTAAATTTCAAGACCAACCTCAAAAACCACCCAGTTTTACCCTTGATTATCCTTTTTGGTCTTTTTAATGGGGACATTTTTGGTCCTTATTACCCACCTATCGTACTATTTTTTTTTCTCTTCACACCTACTTTTTCAATGTAGTGCAAATTATAAATGCTGCTTGAAATCCCTTTCACTAAGCCACATCATCATGCCAGCATTGGTCGTTTAAATATTCCACATCACTTACTAATAAAACTTCAAAAATTGTCCCCTTTGGGGGATGTGTTCATTCAAGTGCATCTTAAGATCTTGTGCTATTTTAAGCTTGCCTTCTGTGCTGCTGAACAAGCCAGGCCACTTAATGTGCTGTGTTACATTTTTTTTTTTTTGTTCTAAACAGCAGCCTTCATGAATGGGGTGAGTTTTTAAATTTTAAAAAAGCATGCCAAAAAATACGATTGCCTCTGTGACACAGACAAGGCAAAGATTTCAAATCGCTTGCATGTTTAGAAATGCAGAGTGAAACAGACAGAAATGTATGGCTCAGCAGATTTCTGAAATGTTTAGTAAAGGTAAAGGGACCCCTGACCATTAGGTCCAGTCGTGACCGACTCTGGGGTTGTGGCACTCATCTCACTTTATTGGCCGAGGGAGCTGGCGTACAGCTTCCGGGTCATGTGGCCAGCATGACTAAGCCGCTTCTGGCGAGCCAGAGCAGCACACAGAAACGCCGTTTACCTTCCCGCCGGAGCAGTACCTATTTATCTACTTGCACTTTGACGTGCTTTCGAACTGCTAGGTTGGCAGGAGCAGGGACCGAGCAATGGGAGCTCACCTTGTCACCGGGATTCGAACCACCAACCTTCTGATCGGCAAGTCCTAGGCTCTGTGGTTTAAACGTTTATTACCTCTTTAATAAGGGATAGCATTCCTCATAGTATTCCAGCTTCACCGAATCTTACACCACAGACATCAGGTCCAGTATATTTGGCCAGAAAAAGCAAACACCTTTTTGGTTCTATAGTCACAATCAGGAAGGCATACTCGACTCCCTACTTCACCTGTTAGCATGGATTGATCACCACCCCAATTATATATGACCACAAAAGTTTTGTTATAGTGTGTTGAGGACAACTAACCTGTTCTCCATTAAGTGACCATGAACTTTCCTTTTAAAGGGTACATCAAGAAGATAGCTCCTCACAAAGCTTGCTGGGTGGTACCATGTACAATTAGGAGCACAGGAATTCTCCCAGGACCTATTTTCCCCCATGAGCACAGTTGCATCCTGGGAAATCAGCCAGAAGCGCTGGTTCTTTCCAGCTGCTGTGTGCCAAAACACCTTACCGGTTTAGAGAGGGTGGAATGTAATTTTCCTTTCCCGGCAAAAGTGTCATTGCTTTCCTTCCTTATAACAACTTCAGGCAGATGAAGCTGCCTTTTCTCTTATGTCATATAAATGTCCCTCTTTCACAATGATGGATCTTGACTTTGTTTTTTCCCCCAGGCCCTTTTGCCTAAAGGAATATAATAGAATCAGAAATAAGAAAGGAGAAGGTGGCCATTAGTCTCAACAAGAAATCAAAACACTAAAATACCTCATAACTGCAAATGATCATTATAAAGATGTCCTGTTCTTCAAAAAGATTAGTGTAGTTTTTTGTTAAATTCGAATATTATCTCACTTGTAACAGAAACTGTCCCCTTCTGTCAGGATTTTAGAAAAGACAGTTATTTAGGATACATGCATGTAAATTTGTCTGCATGTAAGTGATTAATTGGTTAAAGGCCAACAAGTAAATTGTTTAAAGAAATCTACTATCCCTATTCCTATTCCATTCAGATAAGAGTGTCAGAATGTCAACTACTTAGAAAGCAGGAAGCCCTGCCTCTTCCGGTTTTCTTTGTCAGACTCCTGAGCAGGAAGATGTGGTCATACTTGAGCTCAAACTACTTTATCTTCTTTTTTGAATCATGTAGTTCTCCCAGAAGACTCCTAAGTATATAACATCAGTTCTTTTCAAGGCTGTTTCTGCTGTCCCAGTAGCACTTTCTCCTTCATTGAACATTGCCCTTAAACATGTCAGAAATATGCCTTGTCATAATTTATAACTGACACCATAAATTGTCAGACACTTTGGTGGAGGAGTCTGCCCTTCTCTGCTCCCCTCTCCCAATTAACCTCCATCTCCAGGGCCCACCCCATGACATTCCTCATGTCTCAGGGTTGAGCCTTCAAGTCTCAGGGTCTGGGATGCTCCTGATCTGGCAACCCAAATTATAGTGCTGGTGTCCCAAGTGTGGCAACCATAGGCTCCACAGTGCCCTCACACACACTACTGGAACTTGACAAAAACCCCTGTTCTTATTTGTCTTTCTTTTTAATTTTATTGTTCTTGTTTTGTTGGAGGGCTTGCCTATTTAATAATAATAATAATAATAATAATAATAATAATAATAATAATTTATTTATTTATACTCCACCCATCTGGGTGGGTTTCCCCAGCCACTCTGGGCAGCTTCCAACAAAATATTAAAATACAGTAATCTTTCCCTTGTATTTTACTTGTTGTTTGTGGGTGATGTAGGAGTTCTTCCTATTGGGGTTTTGTTTGGGGTGGGGTGGGGAGAGGAATCTGAGCATTGCCTGCTTCCCTTCTGTGAAATGGGTATTTTGTGGTACCCCTTACAGTTCCTTAAGATTTCAAAATGCCCCCCCCGCCACCCAACAAGGCTGAGGACCCTAGATGGTGCTTAAGGTAAAGGTAAAGGGACCCCTGACCATTAGGTCCAGTTGTGACCGACTCTGGGGTTGCAGCGCTCATCTCGCTTTATTGGCTGAGGGAGCCGGTGTACAGCTTCCGGATCATGTCGCCAGCATGACTAAGCCGCTTCTGGCGAACCAGAGCAGTGCACGGAAAGAGTGGTACCTATTTATCTACTTGCACTTTGTTCTTTCGAACTTCTAGGTTGGCAGGAGATGGTGCTTAAACTAAACAAAATACTACAGAAAGACTGTTCCCTTGCCTCAAGGCTTACAATCTAAGAATAGTCATGACACAATTGGAAAAGAGCAGGAGGAACAGAGAGGGGAATCAGATAGTATGGGAGGAGATAATGCGTAATTTATAAAAGCAAATGCCTTCATAAAAATGGACAAGCAGTGTTACAAATTGATGGAAATTTCCTTTGGTTGAGATATATGCAATACACACACACACACACACACACACACACACACACACACAAAGAAGAGAAATGTCAGAGGGGATAAAGCAAGAGAAAATTAATTCGTCAAAAGAAGTACAGTATTTTTTAAGAGTGAAGCATCATCAATAGAGGGAGGAAAAGAATTCCAGTCTTAGGAAGAAGTGGAGAAATACCACTGAGGACACAAAACTGCCAAAAAGATAATGTAAGAAACGTTTAGAAGTTCATGTGAATGTTGTCACAGCTTAGTGGGTCTCCAGCTATTTTTGGACTCTAGTTCCCATCATCCCTGACCATTGATCCTGCTAGCTAGGGATGGTGGGAGATTTAGTCCAAAAACAGCTAGAGACCCAAGTTTGGGAAACCCTGAACCTCACACCACTTGGAGCTTAGTAATAGTATTGGATCTTATTTTTTAGCTGTTTTTTTATGTGGAATTGTTTTTAAATTTTGCATATGGAGTTGTTTTTAACTGTTTAATATATGAGCCCACTTTTAATAGTTTTTACACTTTTCTTGGTTTAGAGTTGTTTATAGAGTTCAAATTGCTGTGTTTGGGGGGGGGACTGGGGAAGAGTACAGTGGTACCTCGGGTTAAGAACTTAATTCGTTCTGGAGGTCCATTCTTAACCTGAGGTACCACTTTAGCTAATGGGGCCTCCCGCTGCTGCCACGCCGCCACCACGCAATTTCTGTTCTCATTCTGAAGCAAAGTTCTTAACCCGAGGTACTATTTCTGGGTTAGCGGAGTCTGTAACCTGAAGTGTCTGTAACCTGAAGCGTCTGT
Source organism: Podarcis pityusensis (assembly GCF_964106645.2). NCBI lineage: Eukaryota > Metazoa > Chordata > Lepidosauria > Squamata > Lacertidae > Podarcis > Podarcis pityusensis. The sequence continues at coordinate 16,117,428 of NC_138037.1, read as the reverse complement.
AACCCGAGGTACCACTGTATAAGAAAGAACAGAGCAGCCAGTGACTTCTTCCCAGCCTGGTATTTTACTGTGGTCTCCTCTCTCATTTTCTCTTTCAGCGGGGGAAGTCATTCTCCATAGACAGCTCCAGACTGCTCTCATGTGGTGAGTTTCATATATAGCCTGGCTCTGAAACAGCGACATTGGTTTCTTTTCCAGATTTCCCTCCTGCTTGAAACCACATGGTGGCGCAGAAAAGATGAGCTTATTGTAATCTGCAGTCCAGTAGATGTTGTATTTCTGATTTATTTGGTCAAAACTTCCTTCTCATGACCCCCTTCCATATTTTCACACACATTAGCCAAGTTTAGAATGTTATTTTATTGGCCTTGCTAGAAAAATCAATAGACATGCATTACAACGAGTCATATTGTACAAAATTATGCTTTCCGATTTTTTTAAAGTACTTAGAACAGGGTTAGGGAAACTGTATGACCCTCTAGATAGAAGGTGCTGAATTAAACTCCTACTTTCCCTGGCATGCTAGCTGGGCTCATGGGAGTTGGAGCACAACAATTTCTGCAGAGTCAAACTCAGTAAAAGTTTTGGGAGCCAACAAATCTTTGCATAGTGTTAAGGACAGTGTTCCAAACAAAGTTACGAGTTGCCTTACACTGACTCTATCCTATTGCCCACTTAGCCTAATATTGTCCTTTACCAATATGCCTTAAGTGCTATTAATTAATTTCCCAAAATAAAATTGGGTGTACCCTAATTTCTAAGCGGTGAGAGATCTCAAGAGTCCAAGCTCATATGTTGGGTTGGGTTTCCTTGGAATGGAGGTCACTGGAGGTAGATGGGGTTTTCCTGTGATATATGGCTTGTTTACACTTATCTATGGGCTGAGCATAAGGTGGAAGATTCACAGCATTGACACTACAGCAGATATCTCCCAATAGGTGTCTAAGGAGTGGACTCCCCAATGTCATGGCACTAGATTGTTACAGAGAGAGAATTAGGTCTCTCTGTTTCCAAGCCAATTCCATGACAAGACTACCAGCCTGTTGTTCCCTTTCATACACTGGCACCCATGATGACCACAGCCAGGGGAAGGAGAAAATGCATACCCCCTTCTGTTTATCTCCCAGCTATTTCGTTTCTACATAACAAAGCAGATATTTAGCAGACCTAGCCAGGACCATTTACTCAACAAAGAAGCTGCTTTGAACATTTTAGCAATAAACCAATAACAACAACAGTGAGAGAGCTTTGCAATGTACAACTTATTTCCATCATTTTATCCCCCCCCCCCCCCGAATTACAATTTGGCTGTTTCAAATGACATTTCCCTGGGCTTACTTAGCTTGCTTTGTTTTCATATTGTTGCTGATACTACGTTACTCCTGCATGTGGTGAGTGGGGACCATGGTACAACAACTTATTTCCCTTCAATAAAGAAAAAAAATAAGCCTTCAATAAAGGCTTACTAGCCACTTTGCTTCTCAATATACAGCGGTACCTCAGGTTAAGAACTTAATTCGTTCTGGAGGTCCGTTCTTAACCTGAAACTATTCTTAACCTGAGGTACCACTTTAGCTAATGGGGCCTCCCTCCTGAAGTAAAATTCTTAACCCGAGGTACTATTTCTGAGTTAGTGGAGTTTGTAACCTGAAGCGTCTGTAACCGGAAGCATCTGTAACCTGAGGTACCACTGTACTCTGGTTGGCCTCTGTTATTTTTCTCCTACCAATAGGGAACCCACTTAAGGACTCTACAAGGCAGGGGTCAGCAAGGTTTACCTTGCCTGGGCCGGTTCACTCCAGCAGAGATCCCTCTGGTGACTGGATTGTGTGCGCCCCCGCGATTTCTGGCATCTGTGGGCAGCTCGATTCGGAGGTGACTCATGGGCTGGTTAAATGACTCTCGTGGGCCACTTGTGGCCCATGGCCTTAGGTTGCCGACCCCTGCTATAAGGGCTCTGGAATACCCCATAAGGGAAAGGGAGCAGTTTTTTCCTTATAACATTAGGATTCATTTTTCTTCCATTTGGATTTCTCTTTGTGTATGTGTGTGTTGTTTTAACTTGAGTTAATTGTACATCACTTTCTGCACTTTGAATAAAAAAGTAGTTTTTATATTTTGTACGTAAACTTAACAATTATGATGAAAGAAAAAAGCAGCAACAACAAGTTGCTTGCAAATAAATTTGCTAATGATGCTGCTGGGAAAAGTAGTTTGCAAACAAATTCAATGCACACAAGTAAGAAATAGTCAAAGAGCTTGCCAGTATATCTTCTGGCCAATAAGAGTTTGTGTAGAAACTAGCGTACTGTAGAAAGGTAAACTGCACATTGGTTGTCCTGCCCACTTTCCCACCCACCACTGCCATGTGGCCCTCGGAAAATTGCCCAGAAGTGAATGTGGCCCTTGAGATGAAAACATTTCCCCAGCCCTGAAATGGAGCAAATGAATGACACCTGATGTTCTATTCAAAATATATTTATTATAATTATATTATAGTTTTGGAAACAAATATTATTGTACAGGTATATTCAATGCTACAAGGCTGTGTGGCAGCATCGGCCGACTCATGGAAGCAGAAGATTCTTCACCTCAGTTCTACGCTGTCGATGCCGTGAAGCTGAAATGTCAAGTTCAAGTTGTTGGAAAACCACCATGACATCTTCGCGAGCCACTTGCCAAGTGCAGTGACTGCTCCCCTGTTTCAAGCGAGGCAAACACACACAAAAAAAGGAATCCTCGTTAATGGGTTTCTATATTTATTACCCGCTTTACAGCCCTTTATATACTGTGCTGCTCTCTGGCAGGTGGTTTGTTTACTCCCATATAGTCAAGGGTCCATTTTAGTTATCTGGTGGAATATGTTGTTGCAGGTATTACCACATTTTTCTGTATATAACATGCCCCCGTGTATAAGACTATTTTGGGGGGACTCAAAATTAAGAAAATGCACCAGGCACTATCTATGTATAAGAGGATCCCTTATTTTAAACTTCAAAAATTCAGGAAAAAATATACAGTGGTACCTCAGGTTACAGACGCTTCAGGTTACAGACTCCACTAACCCAGAAATAGTACCTTGGGTTAAGAACTTTGCTTCAGGATAAGAACAGAAATCGCATGGTGGCAGCAGGAGGCCCCATTAGCTAAAGTGGTGCTTCAGGTTAAGAATGGTTTCAGGTTAAGAACAGACCTTCAGAATGAATTAAGTTCTTAACCCAAGGTACCATAGTAGTCTTATACACGGAAAAAATACGGTATTTATTTATTTAAAACATTGATATCCTACTTTCCCAGGACCGGTAACAGTCTAAAAACAAGGAAGAATGGTAAAGGTTTTCTTGGGTTCATTTGCTATTTATTTTTGGTACTTATACCCCAATGAGCTCAATACATAGTTCTCCTCCCAACTGAATCCCCAATTGAGGTAGGCTAGGCTGAGAGCAGGGGTGTAGCACGGGGGGGGGGGGGGCTGCCAAATGCATTTGGGGGGGTGCAATGCTCACACCGCTGTCCCCAAACCAGCCCTGCACGGCTTTGCAAGGCTGGGATCTGATCAGGAGAGCAATTTCTCTCCTAATTTTTGTTTGGGAATTTCAGGTACACTACTGAAATCAGGTAGGCTTATATATTTAGGACCCACTCTGTCCTTGTGACTGTAGTTTTTGTTTAAAACCGCTTTAAATATTGTGTTTGAAATTGTTATAACACACCCTTATGGCAAAGGGTGGGTGATAAAATCGTATTATAACAACAATCCTGTTCTTTTTAAAGGACCTCATATGCAGATATAGGGACAGGCACACTTTATCCCTGCCCCCACCCCCCATATGAAAACAATGAGCTGTCATCTGGAAAACCCTGGTGATGAGGCAGTATAGTGGGAGGTGGCAGCAAAACATCAATGAAAGCTTCCCAGTCTGTGGTCCATGAGTTTCATTCTGGTGGTCCATGATGTGTCTGTGCATTTGTGGTTGAAAATTGTGGAGACACCACATCTATTGCATTAAATATTGATATTGAGTCTTTAATTGTATTTTTATTGCTGCTTTTATTTCTTCTTTTGAATTTTACAGTATTACAATTTGGCCTCTATGGAATTCAAATTCTGATGCGATAAAACACAGAAATAAAATAAGCAATAAAAATGCAATTAAAAATCACATTGCATCTAGCGCAGTGCATTGCAAGTTCTACAACAAGCAGAAAAAATCACTCAGTGGTTTGTGGAAACCCTCAGCAATTTTCTAGTGGTCCACGGGAAACAAAGTTTGGGAACAATGGACCTTGAGAAATCATTTATGGCAGAGATGGGGAACCTGTGGCCCTCCAGATGTGGTTGAATGCCAGCTCCCATCAGCCTCTGCCAACTTGGCTAATGCTCAGGAATGACGGCAACTAGAGTCCAACAACATCTGGAAGACCTGTAAGCGCCCCATTCCTGATTTGCGCAGTTGGCCCACGTGATCAGCTGTAAACTCAGAATGAGTTAGAAGCATTCCTAGAATTAAAAGCTTTCTTGAAAAGACGCTCAGTCTACTTACATCGTTCAAAAATAGCTGCAGCTTTTTGAAACAATCTTCTATTGGGCTGTCCATCAGAGGAAGACTGGCTTTGGATTGCAGCTGTAAATTAAGTGGGAAGAGAATTTGAACACTGACCCTTACTAGCATAGTTGGCAAGAACACGTTGTTTCCCACCTCTGAAGAAAAAAGAAAGAGAGGTGGTATTTGGAGATTGGCTGTTGGAGTCTCAGTTTCTATTCAGCTCTCTGCTATAGAGTAAACTGAAGACAAATGACTTCCCTGTAGCACAGGGGTCAGCAAACTTTTTCAGCAGGGGGCCGGTCCACTGTCCCTCAGACCTTTGTGGGGGGCTGGTCTATATTTTGAATAAATAAATAAATGCAAGAGCACCATGAGCCCCGGTGGCTGCTTGTCAGCTTCGCCTTTGAGCCAGTGCCAATGACTGGGCTCAACCTCTTCAGCCCCGGTGCCCTGATTGGACTAGGCAAGCTGGGAAGCACTTCCAGAGACCTTCCACTCAGGAAAAGAGGTCTAAATGCAATGGACTCACAACTTTGAACTCAGCACCAAAGTCAGCAGAGCACAGCAGAGTATGAATTACACGAACGACGGCTCTGAAGCTTAACTTCTTTATTCTTTTACAGCTACTGCAAACTAGAAATAAACTACAAACTAAAGACTAACAGAGGCTACCGGACTGCATGAGTGTTTCTGTTCGTTATGCAGTCATATTATCTCTACACAGATAACACTCAGACTCCTAAAGAGTCAGGCTGAAGCGGAAGAAGCGATGAGCAGATTCCGCCCCCTCCTTTCTGAAAACATCATGAGATTCTTGCAATGGGAGGGGTGAAATGTCCACACTGCTTACCTGTGTCTTGCGAGTGGCAGGGGCTGGTGGCGGCGGCACAATGAGTGGCGCGAGAAAGGGCTCTGGAGAGGGGCTGCTTAAAATGGCGGCCACTTGAGCGCTGCTGCTGCTAGCACCAACAAAGCCCAAGCCCCATCCTCCTCTAGGCAGGGCCAGGAGAAGCCAGGAGGAGGGAGGAGGCGTCACCGCCGCCGTGTGAGGGAGAGGGAGGGAGAGGGAAAGAGCGCATGCGCTGGCAATCCATGCGGCAATTCCCGGACTGTCCGTGGGCCAGATCCATAAGGCAATTGGGCTTGATCCAGCCCACAGGCCTTAGTTTGCCGACCCATGCTGTAGCGGTTAAAGTGTGGAATATGCACATTCTGGGCTTGTCAACACTGGAGCAAAATGTGGATTTGCATCTGTCTGTCTCCCCATAAATTTAGGGGCTACTCAGTGTTGTCTCAGACCTTTTCTCCTTTAAATATGCCCCCCCCCCATACTTAGAAAACCCAAAAGGGCCAGGGCCTGGGGAATCACTTTCAAAGAGGAGAAAGGTCTGGGACAACATTGGGGAATATGCCATGTGGACACACCTATATTAACAGAGAGACAGGCATGTACAAATCCAAGTTTCATTTTGTCTTACCCTCTGTTTCTTCTGCACACCAAGTTTCATTCTGCTTCATGTTGCCATAATAACTCCTTAGGAAAATAATTCTTAGTACTTACACAAGGTTTTAGCTGATCATGTACATAATAGATATACTCCAGAACGCCTCTCACATTGGAGAAGGGGACGTCCTTCCTTTCAAAGAGCGTAGCTGTTTCATTGAGGATTTGAAGAACAATAGCTGCTTTATCAGAGACACCCTGCAAAATAAATGTTAAAAGAACGATTTAGAGGAGGGAGTAGCCCAAATGGTGCATTTCAGATGTTGAATTGCAGCTCACATCAGCTGCCACCAGCATCACCAAGGATCCTGGGACCTTTAGCGCATAATATTTGGGGAGTATTGTGCTGGCTACTACCCTGAATTTAGAGAACTGTACTTTAAAAAAAATTGGAGTGTTTTCTGTTCCTACAAAATCCACCGAGATGGACTACTACTTTGTGAAACTTGTTTAAAAGTATGAGGGTGGGGAATATATTTTATTTTTATTGTTTTGAGTTACTTGTACACCACTTAGAGATTCTTGTAATGAAGCAGTATATAAATTGCTGAAATAAACAAATACCCATTGAAAATGCATTATTACTTATTTCTATCTCACTTTTCAGCCAGTAGGCTGATATCATGGCTTACATCGAAAACATTTAACAACAGAAGGATTACAATGCATAACTGAAGCTTAACATCTTACCATTTTCACAATCTGTGCTGGTTCACACAAACTGCTTTTGTTCATAAATGTGCATTCCTGAGATGAGCCTCCTCCATTCTTAGATCAGGAAAAGAAGGTTGACAAAACGAAAAGGAACACCATTTAAACACATAACAATGGTTCATAAAAACAGAACAAAAACAAATCAGGTCAAGGCAGCCGGTAAATCATTGAAAGTGTAAGGCTTCTTTGTAATATTATAGTATTGTGAGGGGATAGTGTTGTGCTTCCAGCTCTGAAATTTTACAGCTCTTTCTGACCCTGTAGAAAAAGAGGATTGGGGGGAAAGGGTCAAAACAATTTCTTTTGTTAACTAGATAGCTTGGCACATTCCATTTTGTTGGGGGAAATGGGTCTTTGCTTATCCAGAAAGTAGGCCAAGTGCAGGTGATTTGCTGTCACTGGAACTAAAAGCTAAAGAACCTTCTGGAAGGTGAGCAGAAGGGGGCTTCCCTTCCTCCTCTGACTAGAGGTGATGTGAAAGAGAACAAAGCAAACAAACATATTTGGTTCTAGAACTGATCTGCTTTTCTCTGTGAGAACCCAAAGCTATGCCTTTGGTGACCCCCTACAGAAATCTAATGGCAGAGCAGATACCAAACAGGGGAGCAGGAGAGTTAATTCTGTGAGGCTCCCGCCTTATTTTTGTTTATCTGTTTTCCCTTATTATTTCCTCCAAGAATCTCAAGGTGACATACATGGTTCTCCTCCTCCCCATTTTATCCTCACATTAACCCTTTGAGGTTAGTTGGGCCAAGAGACCATGACTGGTCCAGGGTCCCCTGGTGTGATTCATGGTGGAGCAAGGATTTGAAGCCCCACCTCCCAGGTTCTAGCCCAACACACTAATCACTATGCCAGTGCTATTTTTCTAGAAAAAGAGGTACCAGAACTCACCATGAACACCACCCTCATTCTCTTAGAATGGTAATGGTGCCCACCTGAGAGGTGACAGAACTGAGTTCCACCAAGTTCTGGCTGAAAAAGAAGCCCTGACTATACCCCCCCTTCTAAAAACCTTCTATCACCGAAAACTCCCTCAGTCTCTGGTGACCTTTGTTCCAAGGAAACCAAACCCAAGTCTCTCAAAGATTGGTGTACACATAACAGTGCCAATGCAACTTACCAGTTTTTCAATTTCTTTCCAAGTTTCACGCAACCTCCTCACCGTGGGACAGTTTTCCTCATTGGTTCTGGCATGCGGCAGAGCATGTGCAAGGAAGCAACCAGTTGCCAAGAAAAGGAGTTTTCCAAACCAGCACATTTTCTGAGAGATAGAAACTTGGTCTTAACGTTAACCCGTATCAAACTTGAGCAACTGCAACAGTAGCTGTCGCTTGCTTTGAAACAGTGTCAAAGATCTTTGCCCATGTTTGCCAGTACAGTGGTACCTCGGGTTACAGACGCTTCAGGTTACAGACTCCGCTAACCCAGAAATAGTACCTTGGGTTAAGAACTTTGCTTCAGGATGAGAACAGAAATCGTGCGGTGGCGTCACAGCAGCAGCGGGGGGCCCCATTAGCTAAAGTGGTGCTTCAGGTTAAGAACAGTTTCAGGTTAAGAACGGACCTTCAGAACTAATTAAGTTCTTAACCCGAGGTACCACCGTACTGTAACACCCTTTTGCACATGACAAAAAGATGTTGCATGTATGGGATAACTTTCTGTGTTATCCCTACCTGGGGAAAAAACATTACTGCCCTAGCATAGCCTTCTAGTGAGGATTTCTCCTATGTTTCAACTCCTTTTTGATCAAGAAGGAACGGCTCATAGTTTCTTTTGAATTTTCGTGTCCTGATCATGAGCGTGAATGTCAGCATAGTTGTCTGTGCTGCTAGTGGTAACACCATGGACATTGGGATTGGGGATTTATTCTAACCCCAATAGCTTTACTGAAAGACTACCTCCATCAGTGTCCTCCTTCCCCCAACTGGCAGCATCAGGCTCTAGTAAAAGGAGAGAAAGGAAGCCAAGCTGCTATCTCCATCAGCTCTCCATCACACTCTACATCAGTTGCTGCCAAACATTTTTCACCACTTGAAAACTGCTGGTGGTCTTTGCGGACCATGTCATCACCCCCCCCCCGCCTCTTGTAACAATTTTAATGTACTGTGCTCAATGCTGTATGATTTTTAATTGTATCGTCTTTGCTTCCTTTATTTCTTATGTTGCATTTTACGGAATTCAAACTGCAATGCAATCAAATATAATATAAGAGATCAAAGAAGGAATAAAAAAAGATGAATATTGAATGCAGACATGCTGCAGACCACCTGAATGAAGCTCACGGACCACCGGTGGTCCATGGATCACACTTTGTGAACCCCTTGCTCTACATCACACATCAGCTCATCCGGGTTCAAGGAAAACACGGCATCCTCTACACCAGAGGTTTCTAAACTGTGGTCCATGAGCTTCATTCAAGTGCTCCATGCCACGTCTGTGGATCTGTGATGTGGCACATCCATCGCATTAAGTCTTCATGCTGATTTTAGTTATTTTTTTATTGCTTCTTTCATTTCATATATTGTGATTTTTACAATTCAAAATTTGAGTAATACAATAAAATGCAATATATATGAAATAAAAGGAGCAATGGAAATTGCAGAAGCCACAAAAAGTATACATATCCTACAAAAGAGACATAAAACTTTGGATTCCTGAGTATGCTAAAGCTGTCCAATATTAGAAGCACTGGAGAAGGCAGCAGTTTTTTAAATTTATTTTTAATCACAGATTTTTATGGGCATTTTCTTTCTGCACATTGCTTTCCTGCTTTGCATTCTTGCTTGGAAAGCCACATCTGCTGGAAGGTACCCAAAGAAGCCAAAATGGAGCCACTAGTCGAGGAACTAAACTTTCCGTCTACTGTTGTATTGTTCACAATTTAAAAAATCATGCAGCACAGGGCATTACAATTGCTACAACAGGCAGAAAAAGCATTAGGTGTTTCCCCAAAACGTTTGTGGTGCAGAAAATGTTTGGGAACTACCCATCTATTACATTTATATCCTACTCATTCTCCAAGGAGCTAAGGGGACATAAATCCTTAAATCCTTTTACCCTCACAGCAACCCTGTGAGGTAAACTAGACTGACAAGAGAATATCTGGCCTAAAACCACCCAGTGAGTTTCATCCCTAAGTGAGGATATGAAAACAAGTCCTTCTGATTCAAAGGAACTGCTTTATCCTCTTCATCACAGTGGTGATGGAAGAATGTTACTTAGGCAATAGCTTTCAAAGAGAAGTCGACAGACTCTTACCTCGCTGAGGTGATTCAGATCTCGACACGCTGCTTTGGAAAAGAGTTGGAGACCCCATTCTGCAGGCTGCCTCAAGCGCCTTATAAATATCCATCTTCCCTTCCATCACTGTCCTGCCCACTTCTCAATAAAGCATGAAGCACTTCCTTCTTTCAGTATTCCACCTGTTCAGGTAAATTTAATTCCAGGCAATGAAAAAATGTGATGTGTGGGTGGCAAGGTTAGAAGAGAGAGAGGAAGGGAGAAAACCCTCATTCCTGGAATTCAGCATCATATTCACAGGAGCCAACAACCGAATCTGAGATGTTGATCTGGTGCAATTTCAGATGGACATGTAATATTAGCAATATATTAGCAATATGTAATAATGCATGTAATAATATTCGTACTACGTGTAATAATAGCAACAGTAGTAGTAACCTACCACTGTATTAGTAGTAATATTAGTACTTCAGTGATGGAAGGGTTTTCTTTATCTGCAGCCAGCAGACCGTTAAAACATTTTAGAACAACTGACAATTACAACTGATAACAGTGATAGAAACAAATGTTAATACAGCTAAGGAACGAACACAGAATCTCAATATTAAACATTATATATCGTGGTCTCTCCCTTTCCACAAATGCTACCACAGGGGCGTCTGAATGGGCATCTTTACCCTGAGAGGAGGGGATAAGCAGCAGCAACAGCTATTTCTAAACAAATAACTTGTCTTACCCATTTTATTGTAACCTTATTTCTTTTTTAAAAAAGAGTGATGCTTATTGTTGTAGAAATCTCCTGAAAACTGCTTTGTGAGCTTTGCCTGAAAAAGTGGTATATAAATCAATAAAATATAGGGATATTTATTGCCAGGCAGTCATAAGCAGTCTAGCAAGGACAGCTGTACAGTGGTACCTCAGGTTAAGAACTTAATTCGTTCTGGAGGTCCATTTTTAACCTGAAACTGTTCTTAACCTGAGGTACCACTTTAGCTAATGGGGCCTCCCGCTGTTGCCGTGCCGCCACCACCAGATTTCTGTTCTCATCCTGAAGCAAAGTTCTAAACCCGAGGTACTATTTCTGGGTTAGCGGAGTCTGTAACCTGAAGCATCTGTAACCCGAGGTACCACTGTATTCAAAAATTTATTGCAACCCTGAAGCAAAGTGATGATAAGAGACTCAAAAGAGAAACCCAGGATAAGGTAAGCCTTTTCGAGCCCCCTGATTAAAAAAAAACCATGCAAGATAAACTCTACCTCAGCATTGATGCTGAGGAGCAGCACCTGTAGTTCACTGGGGTTTTATTATTATTATATCTGCCATCAAAGCTTTCCAAGGAAAAAGCCTTCCAATACTTACGTATAGTTAGCCATGTCAGCTATTGTATTCCTCTGCAGCCATCTGCCGTCATCACAACTGCAACCTTCAAGCTGGCCTGGGTGGGCACAGAGGGGGCGGGTGGGTGTGGAGGAGAGAGGTAGTGGCAGGAGAGGGGTCATTTTCTGTGTTGCTTGAAGCAGCAAAGTATCCTGGGTCAGCCCTGCTCCTGTGGTCTTAGATACAAGCTGTTAGAGATCAGTCTAGTGTCCGGTGTCTAGTAAAAATAAAAGAATAAAACAGTCTTAGTTCTCTCTGCCCTCCCCCTCCGCACAATAAATGAAATAAAGAAGGAGAAAGGAAAAGCTACCTATAAAAATCAAATATATTCAAAGCTGTCCATAACACAAAGCCCAGGGAATTCTAGCTCACTGTAACAGTTAATCAGAAGTGGTTTTTTTTTTAAAAAAAAAATCCTGCACAGAAAATGTGCTATGTGAAAATCACTAGGAAGAGTCTTCCTGATAATGGAGAAGTAAAATATTCCAAAAGTAGTAACCCTGATTAATCAGAGGTCCGAAGAAAGACTGTGGAAAATGCAGCCCCCAGAAAAAAAAATCTAACCCTGTGTAAAATTATTACAATCAGCAAGGATGACGGCGAAAAGTTCTCTTCTTCACCATGTGTGTTCCAGGGAAGAGAGAAGTAACAGCAGAAAGAGAGAGGAAGGAAGGAAGGAAGGAAGGAAGGAAGGAAGGAAGGAAGGAAGGAACTACTTGTGTGAAAAATGATTAAGCTCAGAGGAAGTTCAGTGGAGAATCTAGAGCCACTCTCTGCTCCCCAACATACCCAAATACATTCCTCCTTCCGGATGAGTTCTTTTTCTTCCCCCTTTGCTCATAACTCAAATTTGGTTCTGAGTTGGTAAATGGCAGATGAAGAAGAAAGTGTTCATCACATCGCTTTATGTTACAGTTGATGGACAACTGACATGTTCTCAGGGTCAACCGAAGCAACTGACCTGATTCTGGGGTCATGACTATCAGGGTACACTCTGGGACAAAACCTGCTGGACCTATCCATCTTTGTACATCTTCTTCACACCATGCGGCACTGGAGCATACCTTGGCCAAGGCCTAGTCACATTGGCAATCTTTGATCTGCTGTTTCTTTCATTTCAGAATCCAGAGGTCCAGGAGATGAGAAAAATCTTTGCTCTGCCCTACAAGATGTGGCCCTGCGAGCCACAGTTCTGAACCAATGACTCCTTCCATTCCATAGCTCTGGAGGCCTTGTTTGCAGCATCCCGGATTCTCCCAAATAAGCACAGATTACAGATAGATAAGACCCTTTTACGAGCTTTCTCCACATAAGGGCCAACTCCACACCCCATGCTACCATGCTGTATGGCAGCAGGGATGCCAAGTAGGGGGACTCAGCTCCTCAATATTTCCTATGAAAGGGCTGCACCCAAAAGTTCCATGGCAGCAGTGTATGCATGACATGGGGCATGTTTGTGTCCTGCACATGAGCTGCAGTGCCTCTGCACAACACGTCAACACTCTGCGGAGCATGCTAATGACATGCGTGCATACTGCAGGGCGTGCACACATGGTGTGCTGATGTCTCACGGCCCCAGGCCCCCTCAGCCATGGGGTCAAGGTGGCCCACATTTGGTAGAACATGTGGCTTGTTGCAGAAGGTCCCAGAATTGATCCTTCAGCATGTTGGTTTCACGAGTGCAAATACATCTTAATCGGAGCCCTTGTTCTACCATCTTAATCTTTTGGGGAAAATAGATATGCAGATAGCCTAGGACAGTATCAAACACTGCTGTTCCACTAGCGCAAGAGACTTCCAATTGTGGAATGAAACTTTCTCTACCACTCTGTGGTTTGAGACAGTGAGTCTGCAGTCCTCTGTACTGCCTACAAAGTGAATCTGGAGGGTCTCATGGCACTAGAGACACTGTTCAGGGAAATTGCCAGTGGGAGGGGAGGAACTGGTAAGCCTTTTCATTTCTGTTTATTAATACAATTTACGAAGACGAATTCGAGATGCACCGTAATGCCTAGCGTTGCCCTGAGTGAAGCTCCATCCCCTTCTCCATTACTTTCATATTGAATGAATGAATTTATTATTTCCGTCACAGATCAGTTCCATCTCACATACAATATCAAGGAAGTCCTAAAACACGATAGGGATACATTTGAATTTGCAATTAGGTCACTAACATACAACCTAAAATTATCATTTAAGGCCTTAATCATTATGATAGCACAGCTTGTTCCCTAAGTTTTACGGCAATGACACAGAATTTGGCTACCTTTAATGTGCTCTCAGGATCCTTGTCCTCTACCAGGAATTTTAGACACTGAAGTTCGGATTCATTTGGAGATTTTTGCATAGCAGGGGATTACTTCCTTATTAATATGACTTCTCCTCCTGCCTCTGACGGTGACAATTGCTTCTGAGCTCTCTGTTCTGCTATTCTCAGTGAACGCCTGGTTTGGGGCAAGGGTACGGGTTCTGGGATTCTCTCCAGTGACAGCATCTCATTCAACTGCTGCTCAGGCTCTGCTATCTACGTCCTCCACCTCCTCTCCCATTATTTCCCAACCTTTGCCCTCATCTCCCTCTGAGGTCTGCCCTGTGCCAATCCACTCCTGGAGGTCTATGCTACCTGCCCCTTCCTCCTCTCTAGGTGATGCCTGGGGCGGCAGTCTCCGCCATTCTTCCTCATCCACCCAGCCCCTGACAGTATCTTCCATTCATGTAGAATCTTTGAAATGCAAGAGTTATACCTTTGTATGAGTCTTGTTCCACATTTGTGGAATGCTCTCCCCAGGGAAGCTCAGCTGGCGCCTTCATTATACACATTTATACACCAGGCAAAAACATTTCTCTTTGGCTGATTGACATCTCATGGCCTTTTAAATGCATTGCTGAAGGAGGGATTATTGGTTTCCATTTGCTTCTATTTTTATAATTCATTTTGTGTTTTATTTATTGTAATTTTAGATTGTGAACTACCTTGAAATCTACAACAGAAAAGAAATACTCTTCCCTCCAGTAAAATTCATTCATTTCGCACCTGCTGAAAATGTTTTTTTCTTTTGGAGAGACATGTATTTTAATCCAATTTTAGTTTCTTTTTTTCTTTTTCTTTTTTATGTTTCAAATAGTTTTTTTTAAAACTGGGATTCTTTCCTGATACTTTTATTGTTTTAGTCTTTTTGTAAGCCACTTTGAGATTTCATTACAATCAACTAATGAATTTCTGTTAAAAAATCAATCATTTATGAATGGAACAAAATTCATGAATGGAACAAAATTCAGGGACATCCATTTCAATGGGCCTTCTTGTAAATGTCTCTCATGCTGTGTTAAGAGAAATAAGAAAACAAACAACAATTTAAGTGAAAAACACACACGAGCATGTTATATAAGTAATATCACCTGAAATTTCCCAAGAGAAGATCACTTAAGCAAATAATGACTTTATATGCGAAATTTTCAAGTCGGACACACACGTGTCCCTTTTGCCCATTATTGGAAATGATCTATGCACTCTTTTCTCGGTGTGTCTTTCTCTCTTTCTATTCCTTTTCTTAATTTCTGAAACCTGAAAGTGAAATGATTTTATTTTGGGGCGGGAGAGGAGAAGAGGAAGTCTCTGTCAGTAGAAGTCAAGTTTACACAGGCTCCTTGTCTGCCCAACCCCTTTTCCTTTTTCTTTTTAAGAAGTGTATTTCCTGGCTTATCAGAGTGTAATCACTGTACAGGTCAGCATGGACTTGGCAGGTGTTAACCTCACTTTTGAAAAGGTGAATTCCCCCTTGCCTATGCAACAATGTTTTTCATCTGCTGTAAAAGCAGTACTTTGACTGATCCAAAAGGAAGGTTGGAAGTCCTTTAAGAGCTTTGTGAAGGTGTGCAGCAGTTTTGAGAGCCAATGTGGTGCAATGGGGAGCCAATGTGGTGCAATGAGAGCCAATGTGGTGCAATGAGGTTCAAATCCCTAGTCAGCCATGAAACTCATTGAGTAATCTTGGGCCAGTTACTGCTTCTTAGCCTAATCTACACTACAGAGTTGTGATGATAACAAGCCATCTTAAGCTACTTGGAAGAAAAGTGGGATATAAATAAAGCAAGGAATAAATATAAAGTCGTACCTTGGATCTTGAACGGATTAGTTGCTGAACATTTCGTCTCCCGAATGATCGAAAACCAGAAGAGAGTGTTCTGGTTTTTGAATTTTTTTTGGAAGCCAACATCCAATGCAGCTTCCACAGCTTCTGATTGACTGCAGGAGCTTCCTGCAGCCAATCGGAAGTCACACTTTGGTTTCTGAACGTTTTGGAAGTCAAAGGATTCTGGAATGGATTCCGTTCGACTTCCAAGGTACGACTGTAATAAATAAATGTTGAATTAATTGACACAAATATAATATTCAGCTTCATTGGATGTCCACGAGTTCTCCATGCCATGCATAATTTTTATACATTTCTATTATGTCACATATTATTTGCCTTTTTTCTAATCTAAAAAGTCCCAAATGTGGCAATATTTCCTTGGGGTGCGTGGGGACGTTCTCCATTCTTTATATCATCTTGGTTGCCATTTTCTGAATCACATGCATGCTAGACCACATGCTTTGTGTGCAGAAGGTTCAAGCATCCTAGGGAGGCTGGGAGAGGCAGCTGTATGAAATTCTGGAGCGCACCTGCTAGTCATTGACCCAGGCGTAGTCAGTGTGAGACCTTCTGGATATTCTTGGACTCCAAATCCCACCCTCTCTGGCCCCCGTGACTAATGGTGAGGCATGGTGGAAGTTGCAGGAGAGCAGCATCTTTAGGGAAAGCACCACATTGCCTACATCTGATCTGGAAAACTCTGAGCTACAGAGACAAGTGGTCTGACTCAGCACAGGGTAGTTTCCCTGCCCCCTTCATAAAGTTTTTATTGGTATTACAAGTTCATTCACACAAATAAAATTCTTGCAAATCTTAGAATTAAAACAAGATTCTTCTGAATCTTAGGATGCCCCTCCTCCCCTCCATAGGTTCTTTAAATACCTTTATCAACTGCATATTATAAATTCCTCCAAATTACAGTCGTCCATTTTATCCAAAGTCTTTGTATCATTGCAAGAGTTATTGAAAGCCTGTCAAAGAGTTCAAGTGTTTACAATGTTCTTTTAAAAACGATCTATATTTGTCCCATTCTCTACTGAAGTTTTGATCCTCCTGGTTTCAGATTTTCCCAGTCAGTCTTGCCATCTCTGCATAGTCCAGTAATTTCATCTGCCAGTCCGCTCTCGTAGATATCTTATCATCTTTCCAGCTCTGTTCCAGCAAGCAGCATCCTTGCAGGTGTTGTAGCATACATAAACAGTATTTTCAGTTCCTTCGGTATCTCTGCACCTGTTATTCCTAATCAAAAGGCGTCTGGTTTTTGAACAAAGGTTATTTGAAACATTTATTTCAGTTCATTATATATCATTTCCCAGAATTCCTTTATCATTTTACAATTCCACCACATATGATAAAAGGCGCCTTCCTTTTCCTTACATTTCCAACAGACATTTGAACTAGTCCTGTACATTTTTGCTAACTTAAAAGGTAAAGGTGGAGGACCCCTGACAGTTAAGTCCAGTCGCAGATGACTCTGGGGTTGCGGCACTCATCTCACTTTACAGGCTGAGGGAGCTGGCGTTTGTCCGCAGACAGTTTTTCCGGGTCAAGTGGCCAGCATGACTAAGCCACTTCTGGTGAACCAGAGCAGTGCACGGAAACACCGTTTACCTTCCCGCCGGAGCAGTACCTATTTATCTACTTGCACTTTGGGGCATGCTTTCAAACTGCTAGGTTGGCAGGAGCTGGGACCGAGCAATGGGAGCTCACCCTGTCGTGGGGATTCGAGCTGCCGACCTTCTGATCGGCAAGCCCTAGGCTCAGTGGTTTAGACCACAGTGCCACCCGTGGTACATCAACGGTACATCGTTTTCATATAATTTTCTTTGAATGTGTAACACACTGTGAATTTTAAATCCTCTCTCCAAAGTTTTTCCCATGCTGCAAACTGCATATTATACCCGAAATCTCTTGCCCATTGAATCATTACCCATTTAGCGTCTTCATCTTTGGTGAACCATTCCAACAATAGTTTATAAATTTAAGAAAGTAGTTTCACATTATTTTGTAACAATTCTTTCTCAAACTTCAATGGTGCAGTAGCGAAACCTTTTCTTTTATCCATTTTAAAAACATCATTCAGCTGGTGATACTGTAACCACAGGGTAGTTTCCTAAGTAACACTTCATTGCAACACATTTGAGAGCAGAACATGACAAGTGTCAGAAGCATAAAAGGATGTTTTGGGGAGGGTGTGGAAAGCAGTTCATTTACAACCCTCTCTTTCCCTTTCTGCACCCCAAATACTAATTCAAACAATGCCCGGAAATCCTGTGGCTGTGTCTCAACTTGCATGAAAGTCTTCATTGAAAGATAGCATGTGCTCATTTTTGACAGAGGAAGTGGAAGGTGTCGCCAAAACCGACTTTGGAGACCCATGGATTTCAGTGAAATGGAAACTTATGAAAAAGGATGGGAAATGATGAATGGATAAAATGCCACAGGTCAAAGGGCGATGCAAGTGCAAAATTCAAGCACCCACCACCCCTACTCTTGTCAAGGGTGCTATGATTTTAGATGAGATTTTAAAACCCTACTCATTTATTTAGACTTTCCCTGCTTGATGAAATGCCCCCCCCAATGTGTTGTGACTTAGTAAGCTAATGTCTTTCGAAACTATGGCTGTCGTTTTAGCTGCCGTTTTATCACTACACACTTGTACAACACTTAGAAATTTATTTTATGTGCAGCAATATATAAATTATAGATAATACACTGTTTACCTTCCCACCACAGCGGTACCTATTTATCTACTTGCACTGGTGTGCTTTCGAACTGCTAGGTTGGCAGGAGCTGGGACAGAGCAATGGGAGCTCACCCCGTTGCGTGAATCCGAACCGCTGTCCTTCCAATCGGCAAGCCCAAGAGGCTCAGTGGTTTAGACCACAGCGCCACCCACATTTCCGTGAGCTCTGGTTTCCATCACGGTGTCCCGTTGTGCCAGAAGCGGTTTGGTCATGTCGGCTACATGACCCGAAAAGCTGTCTGTGGACAAACAGCTGCTCCCTTGGCCTGAAAGTGAGATAAGCGCCGCAACCCTATAGTTGCCTTTGACTGGACTTAACCATCCAGGGGTCTTTTACCTTTACCCTTTACCTTATAGATAATAAAAATATACTTCTTTTTTTAAAACAAAAAACAAAAAACACTTTTATTATATAAAATCAGTACACAAAATATAAACATGAAACAGTTAATGATGAACAGAAAATTCTGAATATTCAGAATGTAAATATCTGGTGAAACAAAGGCCAGCTTACATGTGTGGAGTCAGACACCCACACTTAGAATAAAAAAATCATAGAACTGTAAAGCTGGAAAGGACCTCAATGGTCATCTAGTCCAGCCCTCCTGCAATACAGGAATCTCACTTACTGTGGAGATGTTGAGGGTCAGTGGAGATGAATGTTGCATGCAGACCATGCAAAGGGAGCTATTGAATCATCCCAGAATGCACCTCTTGCATTTCAAGGTCTATTGGCGACACTATTAGCTGTCTCCCCACACCTCTAATAAAATGCCACCCATCTCATGGGCTCTAGTCCATAGATGCTCATGCCACAATAAATCTGTTTTTCTTTTCAAGTGCAGAAGGCTCTGTGGTGTTTGCCAGTTCTTTTGAAAATGTTTGAACAGGGGAGAGAGAAAGGGTTAAAAATGTAGACCAACAGGAAAGCCGGAGGAAGAGGTTACCTATTTATAAAAGGCTTAGCCCGAGGTTTGAGTTAGTTGTTGGTGGCCAGTTGGTTGATTTTGGTGGGTTGGTTGGTTGGGAAAGGCAGTTGGAGAGAGAGGAAAATAAGACTAAGAAAGTAAAGAGTAACAACATTTGGAATGCCGTTAAAGTTTGTTTGTGTCTGAAATTTATTAACTTGAGAACCTGACTGAGATTGAAGTGATTTTACTGGGGAGGACCTGGTTGGTGGCAGCAGATTAGTGGTGTATGGGTCAATAGTCCGTGAGATGATTGGGGGCTCCGTACGAACGCCACAGGCTGTCTTGTAGCTTTACTGCAACAGTGCTCTGTTGCATACAGTGGTCAAAGCGCAGGTCTAAGTTCAGAAAGGTAAATGAGCAAGATGTGTAGCACCTTGGATAGCTCCAGGAGAACAGTAATTCTGTGAGGGATAAGCTCCAGTTCCCAGAGTTCTTGGGGGGGGGTGCGTTGAATGTGCTTTTAAGGCAGTTTCTGCTTTTCAAAGCATTCCCCTGCAGCAATGCGTAGGGTGTGTCCACTCATCTTCGAGACTCAAGATTTCCCTTCCTTTTCGAGGAACAATTCTGTGTCAACAAACGGAAGCTGCATATTGATTTTAGCAAGGACAGGCAACTTGAAACATGACATCATGTCCGCTGCAACACATCTGCAGAAAGCAGATCTTGTAAATGAAAGCACCTGTATATATATATTAAAAAGTCGAGTAAATGAAACTGAAGCTACTTGATGCAAGTAGAAGTGCGGCACCCAAGGAAAAAGAAACTGCACATGCTGGAACGTGCATGAACATTACTGACCTTAATGAGCAGCCTTTGATAAATGAAACTTAAAAAAATTTTGCTCCTCTCCAGCTCCTCCAAGAATGCTGCCAGGGCCAGTTAATCAGAGTGGGAGCCAATAAGGCAATAGTGCCTGCAGTTCTGATGACACCAACCCTTTGACATGGAAAAGGTCAGGCTGGAGTCACAGCTGAAACTTCTCCACATCAGGTTTCCTTTGTGCCAGTAGCTGATGCTGGAATGCTTGAGTCAGAGTAAGGGCCAATGTTTGATCAGGACTGCTGACAATGAGGCATCACCCAGGCACAAAGTCAGTTCCCTCACATCCGTAGGAAAGACAGGAAGCTGTCTTTGATACAGAATCAGACCATTGGCCTATCTAGTTCAATATTATCTACACTGACTGGCAGGGCTTTCTCTCAGTCCTAGCTGGAGATGCCATGGGTTCAAACTCGGATCCACATGCAAAGCAGATGCTCTGATCGTGAGCTACATTTCCTAGAACTGACCAATCCAGGAGTGACCAATCCAGAGGCTTTATGTATGTATTTATGTATTTATTTATTTTATTTATACCCCCTCTTTCCTCCAAAGGGCTTGTGGTGGCATGTATATCTCTCCTCCCTATTTCATCCTCACAGCAACCCTGTGAGGTAGGTTTGGCTCAGAGTGACCCTTGGCATAGTCATAGACCCTTGGCATTTGACCCTTCGCATAGTCCAGCGCTCTAAGCACTTCAACACACTGACAATGATACATTATTATCCATACTATCTCCCTATAAAAGACCATTAAATTAGGGGTGCCATACGTCCGGATTTCCCTGGACCTTATATTCCAATTCTGGGGGGGGGGGGGGATTTCCAAAAGGTGGCATTTTGTCCTGGATCTTTGTGGTTCAACAACTTCCGGGTTTTCCTTAAACTCAAGAATTTTGGGGTGTCCTAGTTTTCACTTTCTGAAATATGGCAACCCTAATTAAATATAAATTCAAAAGGGGTCACCATGTTATTCTGCTGCAGCAAACAAACAAACAAAACCACAAAGAGTTTTGTGGCACCTTAAAGACTAAAAACACATTTATTATGGCATAAGCTTTCACAGACAATAGTCTACTTCTTTAGATGCATGCAGCACTATAATGAGTTGACAGGTACATAAGGTTGGAGAGAGAGCGAAAGTGAATGGCAAGGCCAGAGGGAAATGAAGTGCAGAAATCACAATTATACTTATGTTATTAACAGGGGATATTCACAAAATTGGTTAGTGGTGATGCAGAGATCCTGGCATTGGCGTACGTGTGATTAAAAAGCAAAAGCACTTTACCCAGATTCAAACTGATGACTGTAACTGGGTGGTTTCATATTGTATTCTCCCTTTCAAGCCCCTTGGTTCAAGATTTTTTTAAAAAAACAACAGTTGAGCTGTTTTTTTTTAATTAAAAAAAATACTTTATTAACAATTTCAACATAAGAAATTATCATATCATAGTCATTATTTCCCCCCTTTCCCCCCACCCCCTTCAAACCCTCCCCCCAAGACTTCCCTCAGCTCCTCTCTCTGATTTCTCAGCACATATTATTCTCTGCATATTATAAAATTATACATATCCTTACATTATCCATCTACCATGTTATCAGCCAATAAATTTGTGTATGTTTATTCAAAACCTGCCAAGGAGTCCAATTCATTTTGTTGTCTTTTTAGATAAATTGTAAAAAGCTTCCTTTCTTCCTTAAAGTCACAGTTGTCCTTGTCCCGCAATTTGTATGTCAATTTAGCCAGCTCTGTGTAGCTCATCAATTTTTCTTGCCACTGTTCTTTCGCTGGTATTTCCTCATGAGGAAATACCTTGTTTCAAGATTTCAATACCCCCCTCGTCCGCGTAAGAGCTACCTAATAGCAACACCTCCACACCACTGTCTTCATCATCTTCTTTTTCGTGTTATAAACTTCCCAGTGATCTTCAGATGAAGAACAGTATGTACATTAAATAGATACATAAAACAAAAGAAGTCATTACTAAGAGAAAGACAGCAAAGGACCCAGGAGGTGGCGGCGGCAGGCCCCCTTTGAAAGAGATGCAGAGGAAGGCAGGGCAATTCCTCAGTCTCTGGTGTCACAGGATCATAGCAAAAGCACCTGTGGAGCTGAGACTGGCCAAAGGTTGTCTCAAAGAAGCAGAAAGCTGAGCAACCAGCGGAGGGAGGCATAAGACCAATGCAGCAGACCAAGTTGTTGGTTGTCAACTAAGCCAGAGTTTATTTCCTGAGCCTTCGCTTCACCATCACTTCCGTGAGCATTTCCTCCCCTGAAATATTTTCCTAACCCAAAGAAAGAAGCTAGACAGGGTGGGATGAAATGCAAATGACTTGGGGGAGGAAATTAGAAAGAAAAAAGAGGAAATAAATAGCAAAGGAAGGTTCTAATACACAATTATTAGAGGGTTGTGAATACTGAAAGGACAGCAAACCTCCTTTTCTCTCTCCCCATTATTTCTTTTCAAGAAACAGTCAACTGCCTTGTTTCTTTCTTTCTTTGTTCATGTATTTGTGACATTTCTATATCTTCCACTTTCTCCCAGCGCAGGACCCAAGCGTAAATTAAAACAGATGCAGCTAAAACACGTGCACCCACACACAGTATAAATATCTCAAGAACACAAATAAGTAACCCCTGTTAAAAACAGCATAGGGAAAACACTTAAAACCATTTAGTAGAACCCACCCTCAAAGACCCTGCCACCACAGCTGGTTGGTGGCTGAAGTCCGGTCAGAACAAAGTAGATTTTGTCTGCTGGTGAAAGGAAAGCAGAGGCAAGGCCAATCTAGTTGCCCATGGAAGGGAGTTCCACAATCTGAGAGCAGCCACCGAGAAGGCCCTCTCTTGTGTCCTCACCAAACATGCCTGATCAGGCGGAGGCAAAGCCCAGGCAGGCTCATGTAGGGAGATGTGGTCCTTCGGATTCTTAAATCCCACCTGCCCATCTGCACAAAACCTTAAGAGAGCCAGTGTGGTGTAGTGGTTAAGAGAGGTCGACTCGTAATCTGGTGAACTGGGTTCGCGTCTCCGCTCCTCCATATGCAGCTGCTGGGTGACCTTGGGCTAGTCACACTTCTCTGAAGTGTCTCAGCCTCACTCACAGAGTGTTTGTTGTGGGGGAAGTAAGGAAAAGGAGAATGTTAGCCGCTTTGAGACTCCTTCGGGTAGTTATAAAGCGGGATATCAAATCCAAGCTCTTCTTCTTCTTAAATCCCTATTGCACAATTCCTCCCACACCACATTTTTAGAAATACATGATTAAATTTATATGCCACCTTTTCACCAAGAAGCCCTTGGTTCTTCTTCCCCACGCCCCAGCATTTTATCCTCACAACAACCTTGTGAGGTAGGCTAAGCTAAGAGAGAGACAGGCAGACAGAGAGTCCCTAGTCCATCTGATTTATAGCTGATTGGGGATTTGAAACCAGGCCACGGGGTCACAGCTATTCACCTCTCCATGTTCAGAGACCAGCCAAACAATTGTCTGAGAAACCAGTCATATAGCTACTGCTGACCTATTTTGGTTCTTTCCTTCAAAGAACATCTGGCAAGGAGGCAATCTTTCCCTGTTCATTTCTAATTTAATCAGGGCTGCAGAAATAGGCTTTCACACTTAACTTTCCCCATAGATGCAGTCCGGTGTTGCTCAAAAGCATCCATATCTTCAGTAAGAACGGCCACTTCTGTTACTCTGGAATCATCTCGGCAACAATGGATTCTTAGCAATATATATATATATATTTTAATGTGTACTTTATTTGTAAAATCACAATATTTGTAAGCTGCTTTGAGTATCATTTTAATAGAAAAGCAAGCTATAATGATTAAACCTTAAAACCTTAAACCTTACTCTGACACTCTTATTACTACAAAAGGCTGGCTCATTTCCAGCTGCTCTGAGAATAAACATTTTTTATTCTTCTTCTTAATAAATTAACGAATTTTTCAAAAAGAAAAGAAACAAAAACAAATGCAGTCGAATGGTACAAACTAATCCATAATCAACAAGACAATGTGTTCTTTGCATTCAAGTGTGGGGGGAGGTCTGGTGTTCTCAAAGAATCATGGGAACCATGGTTTGTTAAAGGTGCTGGAAGTTGTTAAGAAACCCCGTTCCTCTCAGAGAGCCACAGTTTAACAACCAGACCTTCCTCCCAGGGAATTCTTAGCAGAAACTACAGTTTCCAGGATTCTTTGGGGTCTGCTAGCAACTCTCAGCACCCTTTAAAACTACAGGTCCCAGGATTATTTGGGGGGAAAGCACGGTTTTTTAAAGCAGTATGATAGTGCTTTAAATGTATAATGCAGATGGGCAAGGATAAACCAAGCAAGGATTTATTCTTGGTTATTTATGCTTTGGTTTAGTTAAAGTGTGTGGGGTTTTTTACCACTAGATGGAAGCAGCTGTCTAGACTATAACTTTCGATAGCTTTAAAAGAGGGAGAGGCATGAGAGGGATTTGTTTAAAAAAATCCTAATGCAATCTGGGATATTTCCTCTCCCTCTTTTAATGGGAACATTTTTAAAAAATAAAAATAAAAATGAATAGACTGAGGAAATGAATGCGAGTGCTTACGTCTCGCTATAACAGACAGAAAAGGAGCATTTTCCAATGCTTGAGTTAACCTCCCTTTGCAGATCGTGGCTGACCAAGCAAATAACATATTAAAATAATCACAGGTAATGCTTAGATATCATGCGCTGGCCTCCTCCACCTTTGCACAATCTGCTCCGTTTCTTCAGATGCTCCGATGTGTAAAGAGGAGGCTGCCTGATTGACGGCATTCGCCAGGGCTGATGTCTGCAGCGACAAGCAGTGGCAGATATTGAGGCTCAAGGAGTTACCTTACTTAAAGGCTGGAAGTAGAGACTGCCATATAGCCATGCAAAATCCATTAAGGTCGTTTCAGTGTTCGTGTGGAAGCACCAAGGAAGTCAAGGCCTGCTCACACTGTGGTACTCCCTGAAAAGACGCCAACTGGCTTTTCACAACAGTTAATGAAGCAAACGATAAAGCAGTTTGCATGTTTATCGTTGGCATTGCAAAGCAAAATCCACTGAGAACTTGCCCCGGGCAGTCCTGATTTAAAGAAGTAAAGGTAAAGGTAAAGGGGACCCCTGACCATTAGGTCCAGTTGTGGCCGACTCTGGGGTTGCAGTGCTCATCTTGCTTTATTGGCCGAGGGAGCCGGCATTTGTCCGCAGACAGCTTCCGGGTCATGTGGCCAGCATGACTAAGCCACTTCTGGCGAACCAGAGCAGCGCACGGAAATGCCGTTTACCTTCCCGCTGGAGCGGTACCTATTTATCTACTTGCACTTTGACGTGCTTTCAAACTGCTAGGTTGGCAGGAGCAGGGACCGAGCAACGGGAGCTCACCCCGTCACAGGGATTCGAACCGCCGACCTGATCGGCAAGTCCTAGGCTCTGTGGTTTAACCCACAGCACCACCCGTGTCCCTTTAAAGAAGTAAGAAACACGCAAAAAGTGATGGTGGTTATGATCAACATGGCACACCACATTAAGAACAGTTTGGCGTTTAATAGAGCATTCTCAACTTGGTGTTTGTGTGTGTGTCTTACAAAGTAAGATTCTAGTCCTTAGGTCTTCAGAGATCAACATGCAAATATACGATCGATACCTGGGAATGAAGGAAGAGCTGCTGAATCAGACCAAGGTTCATCTAGTCCAGCATCATATTTCCTGGGGTCTAGCCCCATGCATCCCAAAATAGCCACAACCATGCCATGGGCCTGGCAACTTCTGCTGTTGACCTATGGAAACCCTTGTCAGAGGTACATTGCCTTTGAAACATGGGCCTATCTAGCAAGACATGAATCGCTGGTTTGCGTGCATCTTAAATATACCACACTTTGGACCCTCCTTGAGTGTCCTTCAACCCTGATAATGCCTTTGCTTGCCTGGATGGAAGATAGAGAGCAATGTTTGAGTGAAGTTAGAAATTAGCTTACTGTACAAAGGTCAAAGGTTGCATTTGTTGCGCCACCCACTTTTGCTTCTAGCCCCACTCATTCCTGGCATATGATGCCCAGCACATTGCCTCATGCTCGAACGTGGACCTCATGTGACGCCCAGGACATGGACCTCATGCTTGAAAAGGTTCACCACCCTTGGCATAGGTGGATACAGTATGTGTGGCTGGATCCAGACACAGCCATACTTAGAGTGGGTCCTCAATGAATCCTGACTAACCAATTGCTTTAATAGATTGGGATCCTTCCCCTTTTCGCCTTACGTTGAGACCACGCACAGCTCAACCGAATCTCCATTCCCTTCTTTTTCATAAAAACAAAAGCAGTTCCTTCAATTAGATTCAGCTGAAATTTAATCTAGTCCATTTGCAAGTAATTTACTCGTGTAGTATTTTAAACAGAGCTCCTTTTTCAACGCTACCCGTATTTAGATCTCCAAATAAAGTGGCCCGTTTAAAATAATTTTTCTCAGCTGCAATAATTCGGTTTGTCAAATGAATTTAAATCACTGATTTGATTACGCCATGGAGCTTGTGTTTTGAGGGAAAGCGCAGAGGGGATGGTACTAGGCACAAATGCAGTGTAATGATCTATTACTGTACCCTGATCGGATCCTGTTGCACTCAGGTCCTGCTTGCAAGCTTCCCACAGGCACCTGGTTGGCCACTGTGGGATTGGCCTGATTCAGCACCCTCCTCATGTCCTTATAATTCACCAGTGCTAAATGACATGAAATGGAGGGTGCCTGTTAACTTGGATGGCTTTAAAAGGGGCTAGATAAATTGGTTAAGGTTGGTTCTGTCAGCTCTTAATAGCTAAATGAATCCTTGAGACCTTCCAGGTTCAGAGGCAGGCAACCTCTAAATACTATTTGCTTGCAGGGGGGTAAGGTAAAGGTAAAGGACCCCTGGACAGTTAAGTCCAGTCAAAGGCGACTATGGGGTTGCGGTGCTCATCTCGCTTTCAGGCCGAAGGAGCCGGTGTTTGTCCACAGATGGTTTTCTGGGTCATGTGGCCAGCATGACTAAACCACTTCTGGCCTTGGGTCTGATCCAGATTGGCTTTTCTTATGTCCACACATAAGTAGGGCTTTGCTTTCAATAAGCGTGGTTAGGATTGGGCCCAAATACATTGTTATCCATTTTGTGCTTTGCCGTATTGAAAAGTCCTCGTCTGCCTGCTTCGCATTCTTCACAGGACTTCGCACCTCAAGACCTCTCCATCAGGGATTAGTTG
This sequence comes from Podarcis pityusensis, assembly GCF_964106645.2. Taxonomy (NCBI): domain Eukaryota; kingdom Metazoa; phylum Chordata; class Lepidosauria; order Squamata; family Lacertidae; genus Podarcis; species Podarcis pityusensis. The sequence goes on along the minus strand of NC_138037.1, from coordinate 16,090,138 downwards.
ATCCTTTAATCACAGTTACAATTACTTTGATACTGTCTTTGTTTTGGCATCAGAGAAATTAAAATATAACCCATTTACATCTTAATTTTATTGGTATGCACACTTTAAATGAGATTCAACAGCTCTCCCTTTGTTCTGTATTTACATTTATTGATTCCAGACGATTATCTAGAGAATAATAATTAATATCAGATTTTCTTGGTCCTTCTTTGAGAGTAAATATTTGAAAAGAAATTATTCATTTCTCCAGCTTCCTTTTTCTTTCTTTTTTTTCAAAAGCAAAATGCTGTTCTGCAAATAAAATACTGTTTGCAGTAGTGACAGGCAATTAGCAAACGATTTTGGTTTACTTTGCATTTACTTACAGTGATTTTCTGCTCTCGAGCTAAATGGGGAACAATTATATGTGACATTCTTTTTCTTTAGAGTTAGACTTCTCTGTTTCAGGATTATATGGATAGCAGAAGTCACCACAGCAAGTCCTGAATGCACAATAAAGTGTTTACAGTCAGAGCTATGATCAAAAATGCTGCATAGGATGGCATCTAACTAAATCTCATTGATAGTACACTGGTTTAATTGAATGGACCTAAGTCAGTCACATCCATTAATTTCAGTGGATCTGCTCTGAGCATGGCCACATCCGCCCATTTAAAGCCCCATGATACCACTTTAAACAGTTGTGGCTTCACCCCAAAGAATTATGGGAGCCGTAGTTTGCTAAGTGTGCTGAGAGCTTTCTAGAAGGTCCCCATTCCATTCACAAATTACAATTCTCAACCCCTCTTCTGAGGAAATTGTAGTTCTGTGAGGGGAATAGGGGCCTCCTAATAACAAATCCATATTCAGCTAAATTCCACTTTAGATATAAAAGAGGGCTTGTTGGATTGTAGCCCTGTCCAATTGGTAGGCAAAGCATGAATGCTTCCTGTATTCTAGTGCTTCATTGTAAGGTCTTGGTGATGGTTCAAAATCTCAGATTAACAGATTACAAACTAATAGATTGACAAGTTACAGCAGGGTTCTCAACAGCTGATTTCAGTGGCCACTCAGCTTCTCATCCTCCTCCTCTTTGTGGTTCCTTACTGTCCACTTGCCTGCTCAACGCCCATCACCTTCCCCTTGCCTCGACCTCTCCTTCTGAGATCAGCAAGGGCAATGGCAGGAAGACGGCCCTATTCAGGGAGAAAGTCACTTGCCAAGTTCCCCCAACCAATCTGGAGCCAACATTGTCTGTAGACCAGGGATGGAGAACCTGTGGCCTTCAAGATATTAGTGGACTTCAACTTCCATGGCCTCTGACCATTGGGGAAGGGCCATGGCTCAGGAGTAGAGCACACCGAACCTGCAAAAATGTCCCATGTTCAATGGCATCTCCCGGTAGGCTTTGCCATGTCCCTTATCTGAAGCTCTGTAGAGCTGCTGACCTAGATAGACCAATGGTCTAAGTCAGTGCAAGACAGTTTCCTATGTTCCTCTTTTAGCCATTTTTGGCCGGGGCTGATTGGCCTTGGAGTCCTACACCATTCCTGCTTTTGGCTGAAGTCCCTGGTTCCAGCCTCTTCTTTCTCTGCAGTATTCTAAGTATTTCCTTCTCTCCACATGTTACAACAAATGCTTCCTTTGCCTTGCCGATTTGAGAAAAGCTTCTGCTTCAGCAGTTTCTCAAGTGCAGGGCACTGAAGTATGGAAATAGCTGGGGTCCATCTTGCTTCCCTCTCCAGAGATCTTAAGAAAACCTTATGAAAAACGACCAGAATCCTGAAAGTAAACCCCACGTCCCTCACACAAGCCATTTGTATTCTCATTTATTTAATAACTCTTTACATCCATCTAGGTCAGTTAAAATGAAGACCTTGTTGCAAGTTAGATGATTATGAGTTGCAATCCATTTAACGGGCCCAATGATTCGTGCTTAATTTATTGACTTTTTAAACATGCGGCATCTGAGTCGCCGCGGCGAGGCTTTAAACACACACATGCATGCGCTGACACATCTGCCTCGTGCACAATTGCCTGGGCAGAGAGATCAGGCGTAGACTTTGGGAGAGTGTGTTACTTTTTACGCACTTGTTTAATTTAATGCTGTTGTGCTAATGAGACTGTCTGGGTTGAATGGCTCCCTCTCAGGAGCGCTTTGGATTTTATGCGGACATGATGGGCCTTCAATGAGGGTTTGATGATTTACGTCGCAAGGGCAGCTGGCGCCGGGAGTTGAGCTGCGCTTGCATTTTATTGTCCTTTAACACACACACAAACACACACACACACACAACCATACACAACAAACGGGCAATTGGGCAAATGAGGTATACTTTGTTTACAGCTAAGGGTGAACTATGCATTAAATTATAGACCACAAAGAAGGCTGATTGCCGAAGAATTGATGCTTTTCAATTATGGTGCTGGAGGAGACTCTTGAGAGTCCCATGGACTGCAAGAAGATCAAACCTATCCATTCTGAAGGAAATCAGCCCTGAGTGCACACTGGAAGGACAGATCCTGAAGCTGAGGCTCCAATACTTTGTCCACCTCATGAGAAGAGAAGACTCCCTGGTAAAGACCCTGATGTTGGGAAAGATTGAGGGCACAAGGAGAAGGGGACGACAGAGGATGAGATGGTTGGACAGTGTTCTCAAAGCTACCAGCATGAGTTTGACCAAACTGTGGGAGGCAGTGGAAGACAGGAGTGCCTGGCGTGCTCTGGTCCATGGGGTCATGAAGAGTCAGACTTGACTAAATGACTAAACAATAACATGCATTAAATGCCCCCTGGAATCTCTGGTGGCCATTAAAATTGGGGGTTGTTGTATAAATTGGTGGCTGGGTGCAAAGCCTGATGGGAGTGTACTCATGGGATTTTCTCTGTGGATGGGCAAGTAAATTTAAGATGGGCAAGTCAATATGAGAGGGGGGGAATCCTATTTTTTAATATGTATTTTAATGTGAATTTATGGACACCTACAGCAGCAGCAGCAGCAGATAGACAGAGCAATCCTACGTATAGGAAACCAATGGGATTTATACTAGTTTAAATTAAAATAAATGAATTACCCCGTTCCAAATTTTGTTTAGGAGTACTGCTGACTGAGCTGGCCCAACTCGCAGAGGGAAAGCAAGCCTTTATTTTAAGCTTGTTTAACTTACACCAGCCACTGGGTTGTCAAGCCACATGAGTGAGATGAAAGAGGTTTGGAGCAGGTGTCGATCTCTCCCTGCCTTGCCACATCACATTATGGTAAGTATTGTCGTTTTGTCATTATTCAGTATTTCCGAGCATCCCAGCGTAGTTGTCCACAATGTCTCCATGGGCTGAAGGAAGGCTGTGCATATTTTTCGATAAATTTATTCCACAGTATGTGGAATTTATTTGCTTCGGGGCCTTTCCTTTGTGCTTTAATCTTATAAGAGAGGTTTTCCATGAGCACAACCTGCCAGATTTCTTGGTCCTAGAATTCAAATAAATTAGAATTAGGGGGTCTTCCAGTGTTTTGCTCATAACCATTTTAGCCTCCTAGATCCTTTTCACATACACTGCTGTCAAGTTAGGTTGGTACCCATCCTATATTTGTGGACCTGATCCTTTCTTAGGTAAATGCAGAACTCTGTTGGAATTCACTGAGCTAGTTTTGGCCTAGGTCTCCATCCTGCCAAGACCTGTCGAATGCTGAGTCTGTCTTCAAAGGTACAGTGGTACCTCGGTTTACGAACTTAATCCATTCCTGAAGTCCATTCTTAAACCGAATCCATTCTTAAACTGGGGCACACTTTCCCTAATGAGGCCTCCCACCGCCAGTGCCCTTCCACCGTTTGGTTTCCATTTGTAGACCGAGGTAAAGTTCGCAAACCAGAACACTACTTCTGGAAGACAGGAGTGCCTGGCGTGCTCTGGTCCATGGGGTCACGAAGAGTCGGACACGACTAAACAGCCAAACAAAAACAACAACTTCTGGTTTTGCAGAGTTTGTAAACCGAATCATTCATAAACAGGACTCAGTTCTTAAACTGAGGTACCACTGTATTAGCTAGGTTGCTCAGTTTGGTGTCATCTACCAATTATATGCCTTCATCCATAAAGATGTTGAAGAACAGCAGACCCAGGACAGAGTCCTGTGGAACACCACTTGTCCCTTCTCTCCAGGTTGACAAGAAGTCATCAATGAGCACTTTCTGAGGAAGCGTGGGATACGAATAAAATGGATAAATAAAACACAGCTAACGTTCTGGGAGATGTTGAGAAGCTACCTTGGGCTAAACATATTCTTCTGTATTCATGACTTGATCTGCAGCTTATGAAATGTCCTTGAAAATACCAGTTCAGAAAGTTCCGATGCAGCCATGTTGAGTGGGCGTCATCTGTCGAGTAATTGGATTCTCAATGCTGAAAAACAGCTCCCTACATTTCCGTCCCCTCTTTCATGTTAAAAGTTGCAGAGTGAACACTTCAATGGCTTCTTGGGATGTGCCAGTTTTAATTTCCTGATAACAAATAAAACCAATCGTCCCCAAAGAGCAAAGCTAATTCCATGCTCAGATTTATACAACTCCAGCTAAATTATACCCTGTAGTGTGTCTGAAAATGCTTGACACCAAGCAGCCTGGCTTGACTGCCAGCACTTCAAAAAGGGGGTACATTCCAGCACAGCTTTGAGACATTTCTGAAGAGGGAGACCCAGACCCTCAAGGCTTCGGTTCCTTATTAAACCAGCAACCCATGTACAAAAAGTTTACTTTTGTAAATTCAATGTTCGACGTAATCCTCTTTCTTTTGCATGATAACCAGCAGCTTGCGAAGCTTTCGGATGAGATTCCCTGGCCTTGGAAATCTGCCTAGAGAATGAGTGCTCTGAACATTGCATGATGCCAAGCCCTTTATGAGGCATTTATTTCATTTGTGTAGGAAGGTCCCGATCCAGCTGAAGTTGAATTGTTTTGAATCCACTTGATTTGAAGGAGAGACAGCGAGAGAGTGAAAGAGAGACAGCACATTGTTAATTCTCTGTGATGAAGCTTAATGGGCATTAAAGGGCTTAGTTTTGGATGAATTCTGCCCTTTGCAAGACACATCTGTCCCAGTCTTGAAGCAGTGGAATGAAACCATTTTGTTAAATTATGCTCTTGGTTAATTTTGTAGTTTTATGATTTTCATAAATTTTGTGCTTGTTTTAATGGTGATATTTTGTAATCTGCTCTGGGGCTGTTTGGTAAAGGGTGATCTGTAAATACAAATAATTAACAAACAAAACACACCCTCCAATATAAGGACACAAGGCGCCACCTTCTACAAAGTCAGACCAATGGCTCATATAGGTCAGTATTTGCTACACTGACTGGCAAGTGGCTCTCCAGAGTTTCAGACAGGAGACATTCCCAGTCCTAACCGGAAAGTCCAGGAATTGAACCCAAGACCTTCTGCATGCAAAACAGATGCTCCATCACTGAAATACCACCCTTCCCCTTCACTGCCAAGGCTGATGTTTAGCTAACCCTATGAAAGAAATCTAGAAAGCCACATATAAGTATGAATTTTCTTAAAACGTATCTCCCCAGCTTCTCTCGGAGAGACTCAAAAGAGGTTCATCTTAAATAAGAGACGCTGATTAGGTTTGATACCCAACTAAAAAAAGTTCGGGGAGCAATCCTAAATTCCCATGGGTAGCAGCTGAGGGGCCATTGGATACTGTGGATCCCTCAATCACCAATCATGAGTAGTTTTGTTGGGGCAGCAGAGAGCTCCATCATGGTCACCACAAAGCAGTGCTTTGTGGGCAGCAGAAGGTCCTGGACCCACAGGATCTTAAACCTTCTTTTCCCCAGGAACATTGACATCTTATCTCCATTCACCCATCCCTCTGCCAACCTTGAGCAGTGCAGGAGGTCACCAGTAAGTATTGGGCTCCAGCAGTCTTCTGGATCATCCAGGGAGCTGACCAGCAGGAACTGAGTAGCTTAGGTGCCCTAGATCAGCAGGGGAGCTGTCCAACAGACCACAAGTAGCTAGCACTGCCTCTGCAGCATCTTCCTAATAGAGCTGTTGCTCCTGTTTTGAGCAGCTAAGGATGGACAGTTTTATAGTGGCTGGGTAGCTCTTCCTGAAACTTCTCAGGTTTCCAACCAAAGCATGTATGGGACTTTCTCCCCACTCTCAAGTAGGCCAGATGGGAGAGGAGAGGCTGGGGTTTCCACACAAGCTGTGTGCCATAGGCCAGTCCCCATTTTTGGTCCCTAGGTACAGAGGGTCAGTTGACATGTTGCCAGTTTGCTGCCTACAAGTTTCTGAAAGAGCTGAAGTCCAAAACTTAATTTCTTAAAGAGGACTGCATCTGCCGGTCTTAGCATCTTGCCTCCAAGTTTCAAACATGGGCAGAGTTGGGCAAGAGCAGAAGCACTTGGCACATGCTCAGAATTGGCCTTGTCCCCTCGATATCATCTCTGCACATTCCATTCCTGAGTCATGGCCAAGAAAAGAAATCTTGGAGCTTGTTGAGGCTTGGCAAGAATGAAGGCCTAGGGAGGCCTGATGACCTTGTACGGCAGCAGAGGGCAGAATTTGGGTCTTGGAGAATAATAACATGCTTCTTTTGGGTAAAACCCTTCTTTCTGCAGTGAGGATTTTAGTTAAGTAAGGGCTGCGGGCTAATAGAGTCAATTAATAATAACCATCATAATTAGTAAAATGCCGCATCTGTTATGTGCAGCTTTTCAATTCCGAGATCACAAAGCACTTTACAACGGTTAACTAATTAAGCCTTTCAACACCCAGGAGGCTTCTTCTAATCTATAGCAGCCTAAAGTCTCTAGTGCTAAAACAAAGCCATTTGCAAGTGAAGAAGGTGAACAGCAAGCTCAAAAGAATAATAAAAAGTGATTTTCTTAAATTAAAAAAAAAAATCTCACTCAAATCTCCTGTTACACCAAGGGCCCCTGCTTTCTGTGCGAGGATCAAATTCTATTATCACCACCTTGATGTTATTAGAAAGGTAACTGTGTTCTAAATTTTATTACTGGCTTGCTGGGGAATAGGGTAGGTTCACCTTTAAATGTGAATTGCATTACATTTGTGCCCCATCCCCAGCTGGCAACTCATTTAAACTGGGCGTCCTAACCTGTGTCTACACATTGGCTTGGTAGGGGACTGTGGCCTGGGCTAATAGCGTGCCAGTGTGCTGATTCTGTGCCTAGACATGAAGGTGGGCATGAAATGTTGAACTTGGATAAGTTTCTGGAGTCACCTTTAAATCAGATTTTGCTGAACTCATAGAATCCAGGGATTCCAAGGATCATCTAGCCCAACGCCCTGCAATGCAGGAATCTCAACTAAAGCATCGATGGCAGATGGCCACCCAATCTCTGCTTAAAAACCTCCAATGAAGGAGAGTCCACCACCTTCCAAGGAAGTCCATTTCACTGTCAAACAGCTCTTAATGACAGAAAGTTCTTCCTGATCTCCCTCCTTGTAACTTGAAACCATTGATTCAGGTCCTACCCTCCAGAGCAGGGAGAAAGCAAGATTGCTCCATCTTCCATGCAACATCCCTATAGATATTTGAAGATGGCTATCAGAAGGTCGGTGGTTCGAATCCCCATGACGGGGTGAGCTCCCATTGCTCGGTCCCTGCTCCTGCCAACCTAGCAGTTCGAAAGCATGAAGTGGAAGTAGATAAATAGGTAGCACTCCGGCGGGAAGGTAAATGGTGTTTCCGTGCGCTGCTCTGGTTAGCCAGAAGCAGCTTTGTCATGCTGGCCATATGACCTGGAAGTTGTATGCTGGCTCCCTCGGCCAATAAAGCGAGATGAGCATCGCAACCCCAGAGTTGGCCATGACTGGACCTAATGGTCAGGGGTCCCTTTACCTTTATCATATCATATCTCATCTCCGTTTCCTCTTTTCCAGGCTAAACATACCCAACTCCTTCAACTGTCTTTCATAAGCCTTGGTTTCCAGACTGAGCAATCCAAAATGTGGACAGTCTATTGTGAGAATCCCAATTTGTAGAGCACATTCCATGGAACATAAGTTTTGATTCTATTTTATACTTCCTTCCTTCCCTTCCCTTTCTTTGCTGTACAATAGGTTCTCATCTCTTGTCTCGAGCTGAGGTGCTATCACGGGAGAAGAAGATGCAATCAAACTCACAGTTAGAGTCTGATTCATGTAAAGATAAAGATTTGCCACATATCAATTGAGAGGAAATGCAGGCGTCATCACTAGGAGTTAATTGCACGTGGCCTTCATCTTCTGTCAAGCTGAAGCTGGTACCTATGGTGCAAATCTCCCGTGTAATCATTTTCTGATAAATGCTTTTCCACAGCACCCCTAGATGCAGTTTCTTATTGGCTGTAGATTTATGCACTGTCCACGTGGCCTTTTAAGCCATCTGTAGAGTGGGTGTTGTAACTATGGCCTTTCCTTGTAAAAATGGACTGAAGGCATTGAGTTCTTCCTGCTTCCTTCCAAGAGTCTATAGTGCCCTTCTCACTTTGCTCCCCTTACCCCTGTTGCTTTTGCTGCTTTAGCAATAGCCACAGTACTATAATAATAATAATAATAATAATAATAAATAAATAAATAAATAAAAATATACCCCGTCTATCTGACTGAGTTTCCCCAGTCACTCTGGGCAGCTTACAGCACATAAAAAATTGTAAAACATTAGACACTATAAAAAATAAAATCCTGATACAGGGTTGCCTTCGGGTGTCTTCTAAAAGCCAGATAGTTGTTTATTTCCTTGACATCTGATTTAAGCGGGATGGAAGGCGAATAGATGTGTTGCAGTTTTCTGATGACAATTGCCAGCTGCAACCTGATTATGTCCCATTTCTCTAAATCCAGGGAGAATACCAGAGTACCGGAGATGTACAGGAACGGTGGTAACACTAGGGATTCTGGTGGTTGCTGGGTGTCAACTGATGCTGATAAAAGCACCCAGAATGCATGCCTTCTTTCCATGTTTTTTGTTGAATAGCAGCCTTGATTGATGTAGGTGGTCTCTGGACCACATACATTCAGTGAGGTACATAGTTAGGGTCATGGCTGATCCTAGATCAGTGATGGGGAACCTCTGGTCTTCAGGCTGATGTAGGCCTGGCAGGGATCCTGATTCAGCCCACAAAACTGTTCTCAAACCATGTCCATCTGCCCCACACCTGACATCTGCAAAGGACCTTGGTGGCTGCAAAGGAATAACTGCGAGCTTAAAGCATACTCCCAATTGTTCCTTGGCATGCCAGGCTTGCTGACAGTAGCGATCAGTTGACAAACCGTGGCTGCAGTAGAGAAATTGGAGCTTGTTGTCAGCACCAATCAGCTAATCAGCGCTGGCAGCTAGCCCCTTTTATAACTGTTGCCTGATTCACAACGGCATCAGTTGATTGGCTGGTGGCTGGCCCCACCCACATGTCAAAGTGGCCCAAAGTGGTGAGTGAGGGAGGTAAGGATTTGTTCTTCTAGCCAGATCCAGTTCTCCACTCCTGCCCTTGACAAAGTAGCACCCAAGTAGCCCATTGATGCCCCCTCCAGTTGTTCAGCTTTTGAATGCCTTCTTTGTTATCACATTTGCAGTACATTTAATGACTCTGATGCATGATTTGCTGTCATGAGTTATCCTGGTCATAAATGACAATATAATGGCATGCAAGGTTGTAAATCTGAATGTATTTATTTCTATAGGGGCTGCTTATGCTGTTTATCTCAGGTGTTGATGGGAAAGTTGAGTAGATACTCAGCCTGTGATGGGTGTCTCCCAATCAGAAAGTGAGAATTTCATAGATCTGGCTTTAAATGTGTACTGAATTGAATTTCTCCTTCATTCCCAGTCCAGGATCTGTTTCAGCTTCCTGGAATTGACAACAAACTTTGAATTTCTTCCCCAGAATCCTGTACCGAACCCTGTACACTTCCTTGAGCTCCTTAGACAAATGAAAGGATTCAATCATGGTAAATAGAACTTGGATCCAGGACACCGTAAGGACGGCCTCAGCCCTTGTATCCCACCTTGATCACTGAGAACATCTCGCAAGGTGCCCTTGAAGACTCGCTTATGCCAACAGGCCTTTGCATATGTTTAAACCGATTAATCAGGCACTTTAATGATTATTGGTATTGTTTTTCAGTGGTGTTTTATGTTTCATAGATGTACATTGCCCATATATTTTATGATATGGATGTATGGAAATAAACAATAGATCTTCAACTGTCTGAAGGTCTGTCACATGGAAGATGGAGCAAGGTTGTTATCTGCTGATTAAGAGGACAGTATCCAAACCAGTTGTGACGCGGGTGGCGCTGTGGGTTAAACCACAGAGCCTAGGACTTGCCGATCAGAAGGTTGGCGGTTTGAATCCCCGCAATGGAGTGAGCTCCCGTTGCTTGGTCCCTGCTCCTGCCAACCTAGCAGTTCGAAAGCACGTCAAAGTACAAGTAGATAAATAGGTACCGCTCCGGCGGGAAGGTAAACAGCGTTTCCGTGCGCTGCTCTGGTTTGCTAGAAGTGGCTTAGTCATGCTGGCCACATGACCCAGAAGCTGTACGCCGGCTCCCTCGGCCAATAAAGTGAGATGAGCGCCGCAACCCCAGAGTCGGCCACAACTGGACCTAATGGTCAGGGGCCCCTTTACCTTTACCTTATCCAAACCAATGGGTTAAAATTACAAGAAAGGCGATTCCAACTAAACATTAGGAAGAACTTTCTGGTGATAAGAGCTGTTCGACAGTGGAACGGACTAGCTTGGAAGTGGTGAACTCTCTTTCACTGGGGGTTTTTAAACTGAGGTTGGATGGCCATTTGCCAGGGATGTTTTAGTTGTGATACCTGCAATGCACAGGTTGGACAAGATTAATCCTGGCTTACCTTCCAATTCTATGATTCTCTGATTCTATTATTGGACCAATTTCACTGCTGTGCATTTTGAACACTAACACTATGCAGAGTTTTTTATTGGTGAGTTATGGAAGTCTATACATGTTCCTAGCCAATGTTGGCCGTAAAATGTACTTTTCTCTCTGCTTTGTTGCATTTTTACCTCATGTTCTTTCCTGATGCCCTTTATTTGTTGGCTTGTTGTTGTTGTTGTTGTTGTTGTTGTTGTTGTTGTTGTTGTCTATTATTGTCAAGATGTTAGCCCATCAATAAGTGCTGGATTTTTGGTTGGTTTGTTTGTTCTGCTCCCTCGAAAACCATTTAATTGGATAATATTTTCCACTCGCTACTTGATTTTTATTAACACTGACAGCAAAATCCATAAGGAGCCTTGAAGGTTCCAATGTGCTGTTGATAGCAGTATCAGGACCTTTCAGGGCTGAATGCTGAATTCGACATGCTGATGCTTTCTCTCTCCCACTGCCATGGCCGACTCTAGATGCCCAACCTCCCAAAATGGAGAGTGCTCAGGGTAAAATCACCTTTTAAGACTTATTCTCCCTAAGTTGGAAAAAGAACCATGACAAGCGATGGGAAGGGATTTGAGATGAAAGAGCAGTTATCCCAGCCTGACCCTATAACAGGAAAAGTATGTAACAAATACCCCAATATCCCTACTATGATGAGCAACTAAGGATGGATGGGGAACATTTTACAGCTCAATGGCCGCATTCTGTACTGGGTTACCTTTTGGGGGCTGCATGCAATAAGATATGACTCTTACCATTGTATAAGGTGGTATTGCAAAATTGAGAGATGTATCCATTTGCTAAAGTAGAGACATCTTCAGATACAGCTTGAGAAGACTTCGATCCAAAACCTGGTGGGCCAACGGCCTGACTCAGGTCACATCCACAAACCTTCATTGAAAACACTCTTATAATGCTTTAGCAACCACGCTTTCCCCCAAAGAATCCTGGGAACTGTAGTTTGATAAGCGTGGTGAGGATGATAGCCTTGTGGGAGGGTGGCGCCCTTTACGAACTACAGTTCCCAGGTTGTTGTTTTTTTGCAGAAAACCATGACTGTTGGAAGTGGCACAAAAAGTGCTGTGGATGTGGCCTCAGTAAAAGGCAGCTCCCCACAATTCTTCCCATTTTACAGATGGAAGACTGAGGACGAAAGATATCAGCTTCCCTAAAATTGCATTGTTAACACTCTCTGATCCAAGCGGACAGCACCACATCTGCCTAGGGTGATGTTGCAGTGCCTGTGACCGCCCTGTCATTGGGGCAATGTAATCATTGCAATGGCAATGCATCTATCTTTTTTCATTCTATGTAACTACGACTTCAACAACACCACTTAAGAGTCTGAACTGCATCCCAATGGCCATTTAGAACGAACCGTTCCGCTGCCCATTCCGCTTTGATCAATGTAATTTCCCCCCTTTCTTTTTCCTAAATGAGCTTGACATCCATTATGGCAGAAACATATGCTGGTAGTAAAGGGTACCGCGGTCCCTCTGCCAAAATGCCTTTGTTGTTATGCACTGAACACTGGTACTCGGGCGATGTCTGCGCCGCTTCCAGCTCAGTCCACAGATGCTGCTCTTTCTCTCGCTCTCTTTTCGCACATCGGGAGGAAGATGCTGCCAATTATATATCAAGGGGTGGCCATTTTGTTTTATGTCTGCCGGCAATCCATCCTCTGATCAAAACAGAGCCACAGGTTGGAAACGGAGGTGAGGAGTTTTATCCGTCAGACGTGAAGGACAAATGGCAAGCACATAACGATCGATATCTCCTCCCTTTTGGACCTGGTGTTTCTTGCACAGGTCTGCTGAAGCCATTCTGATGCTCCTTTGTTTTATCAGGGGAAGGGCTGTAACCTGTAACCCAGTGAATCCCCGGCTTCCCTAGGTAGGGCTGGCACAGACTCCCTGACTGAAATCTTGAATAGGTCAGTGTACACAAAAATATGGAGTGAAGTGGACCAATAGAGGCCTTTATTGGCCCAACTGAGGGCAGCTTTCTATGGTTCTCCCTTTCAGACTCAGTGAATGAAGGTGATAATTCTATATCACCTTAGAGACAGGGAAGGAATATTGTATGTGAAGAAGTGAGTGAATGTTTGTGACACCTGAGGACACCTGAGGACATCACAGGAGACAGCTCCCATCTCGTACTAGTTCTGGAAACTTCCCCTTCCCCCAAGGGGCTGTAGCATTTCATACATAACGCTCCATTCCTGCTCGATTCAAACCTCTGCTGTTGTTTAAAACCACTGTTTCCTTCTTTGTCCCTCTTTGCCTTCTATCTTGTGCCCCTCCACTCCAATTTAATGCAAATCTAGGATTGTAAGGCAACACTACAATTGGGGGCTGTGTGAGGACATTCTTGTAGACACTCACCCACCCACCCACCCAACATATAATATGCTTCCACAGAAATAATGTTAATTCACTTGTGTACAAAGAGATGACACATGAAAGGTTATGGTTCACTGTAAATATGCACTCTTCCTCTAAAACTGGTGCCCAGAACCTCAGGCCTAGGGTGGGAATGTGGCACCCCAGGCCTTTCTGAGGAACCCTCAAGGCTCCCCTAGGCCTCAGGCCTCACTGGTCCTGCTCCATGCACTCCTGGAGTACTCAGCTGTGTCAATGTAAGAATCATATCCATTATTCCACCCTCTTTGCCTCTGGCCCCTCCCATCCTAGCATGTGGCCCCTGGAAGCTTGCTCAGAAGTCAACTTTGCCAGGGCCAGCAGCTGTGTGTGGAAACGGCATTCTACCTAAGAATCACTTTTCTGGATCTACTCCCAAAGGGACTCAAAGTGGACGACTCCTGTCTTCAGAATCCAGTGGAGCAGATGGTTTATCCCACAGCCTGACAAGGCCAATCACACTTCTCACTAGCATCCATCAAGACAAGCAAGATGCATTATCAGAGTTCAAGTCCAGAAAGGCAAAAACCCTTGGGGTTGTGACTCTGGGCCAGAGAGGGGTGTCACTTGAGGAGAGGGGGTGTGGTGTGGGAAATGATCCAAGGGCAAGGCAGAGGACCTAGAGAGCTGCATTCAGCCCCCAGGCCTAAGACTCTCCACCTCTGGACCAAAGGGCCTTCAGCCTCTTCTCCTGTTCACAGAGGCATAACTGGAGCATAGAAGGGTTTCTTTATATCAGTTTGTTCATCTAGCCCACCATGGGTGCCTTGGCTGCATGAGTTGCAACTAGCCTGCTGTACAATGGCAGCTCCACCCACATTTGCCTTAGGCCATACTTACCACTGGAATGTGGCCCATGAAAGGTTGCCAAGAAATAGATGGGCTGAAAAAGGTTCCTCCCCCTTTCTCTTTAACCCCACGGTGGCCAACCAGAAGTCCTCCAACACAACAGACTTTAGGGATGAACCACAGGAGAAGTCAACCCCTCTTCATATCCTGCTAATGAGCTTCTCCAGGACAATGGCTGGCTGCTTTTGCAAAGAAGATGTTTGCCCACATGAGCTTGCTCTGATCTACCAAGCCAGTCCTCACGTCCATAAATGCCAATTGGGCAATCTGTAAAGAAGCACGACGGAGCGTTCCCTGCCCACAGTTTGACCTCATCCTGAAGTAGCAGCAGCAATTATAGTAAAAAGGCGAAAGGGAAAATTATATCAAAAGGAGTCCACTCCAGATAGCTCTCTTTATTAGAATCAGAGACTTCACAGGGGTCACCCTTCCTTCCCTGAGATCTCCATGCTCTGCAATCCAATAATGACGTTAAAAACACAACATTTGCTATTGATTTTCACATCATTAAGATGACAATTACTGGAAACACAGGGCTGTAGGATGTGTTGTTAATATGGCAGGGGATAAAGTACCAAGGGAACAGAAAAATGAGGGGAAAAAATCCAATTAGCACCACTTGCTCAAGGCAACTTTAATAATCCTGCAAACTTCTGGCAGAATCTGATGGTTGCAAACACAGTGGAAGATTCTTCGGCATCCATTTGCCACCTCAGAAGCTCCAGCACCTGTGAAATGGAGAGAGCAGGCATGAGAAAGCTACGTTTTTACATCTCACCAACAATCTTTGTGTATAGTTGCTCAGGCCTTAAGAACATAAGCAAATCCCTACTGGATCAGGCCGATGGCCCATCTACTCCAGCATCCTATTCCCACAGGGGCCAAACAGTGACCTACGGGAAGTGTCATGAACACATCTGCCCCAAGTATAGAAACACAGCATGAGTTTGGAAGCAGTCAGACAACTTCAAGCAGTCCCCCTCCCTCTCCTCCTGCACCAGAATGGAATGTAGATAAGGTGTCAACAGAGAGTGGGAGGGAGAGAAGTCAGCTTGCTCAAGAAGCACGGAGAGCCTCCATGAGAGGTTTGGAGGATGGCAAAATGAGAACAGGCCTTTTCTGTGTTGCTCCCCTTTTATGGAACGCTCTCCTCAGGGAGGCTCACCTGGCATCTCCACTACATATCTTTCAATGTCAGGCACAAAAAAATTCCTCTTCTCCCAGACCTTTGGCTAATTAAACAATCTATGGCCTTTTAAGGGTCATGGGTGGTGCTGTGTCTAAGCCACAGAGCCTCGGGCTTGCCAATCAGAAGGTCGGCGGTTCAAATCCCCGCGACAGGGTCAGCTCCCATTGCTCGGTCCCAGCTCCTGCCAACCTAGCAGTTCAAAAGCACGTCAAAGTGCAAGTACATAAATAGGTACCCCTCTGGTGGGAAGGTAAACGGTGTTTCCGTGCGCTGCTCTGGTTTCGCCAGAAGCAGCTTAGTCATGCTGGCCACATGACCCAGAAGCTGTACGCCGGCTCCCTCGGCCAATAAAGTGAGATGAGCGCGCAACCCCAGAGTCGTCCATGACTGGACCTAATGGTCAGGGGTACCTTTACCTTTTTATGGCCTTTTAAATGGAGGGGGGGATTATGGATTTTGTTTGTTACTGTGTTGTATATGTTTGTGTTTTTTATAAACTGCCCTGTGATCCTCAGATTAAGGCTGGTATAGAAATTAAATAATAATAACAAGTTTGCCCATCATGTCTAGCTATAGAAAAAAGCACAGTATAGATTTGAGAATGCCTACCTGGCTATTTACCTATGAATCTTGCTGCTCCTTTTTACGACTGTATTTAGTTAACAACGTACGTAATTGTGAAGTACATCCGTGGCAAACACTGTTATAAAAATAAATGGTAGGAAGCAAGAACGGCATTTGGCAATCGTGCAATTAGGAGTTCAGATTTCTCTCTGGAGACTTTTTACACAAACTGATTGTCACTTTTCTTCCCATCTGAAGATTTGAAAGAGCCCTTGGTGTTAAACGATTCAAAGGACACTGAATATTTCATGAAAAGAATGCATTTTCTTCATTTCCCATTTTAATAAGGAAATGTACCAAGTAATTAAGACAAGAGTTTGAAAGTGGAAGATTATTTCTCTTTTCCCCTCCTCCTCCTTTCTTCTCGTTTCATGAACAGGGCAGCCATCTGCAGTATGAGATTCTCCTGGCTTTCATCTGTTTGATGGTGGCAGATAAGACAATTTACGACCGTCTCTTTTAAAAACAGCTTTGATATGCTCATCGGCATACGACACAGTGCAACTTCAAAAACATGTTTCAGTGGAACAGTAGCTTTTCATTAGCATCTCTTTTGCATCTTCTTCCTTTATTTCTCATTCTAATTTGAATATATTTTGGAAAGGGCTGATGACCAGGAGAGTCCAGTAGCACCAGTAATCATGGTTTAGGTGAGAGCAGATTTCACCTCCAAATGCCCTGCTTACTTGGTTGGCAACCCTTTTGATAAACTGTTACTTTTATTTACTAAATGCATACCCTGCCCTTCCTTCCAAAGGAGCCCAAGGTAGCAAACACATAAAGAACAAAACAACATAGCTGAGATGTCTAAAAACAGTTAAAACTTCTAAAAACAGCCACCTACTCGCACACCTATTAATTTCAGGGTCACCAAGGACACTATCTCCCAGGCATCAAATTCCTGGGTAAACAGGAATGCTGTTAAATTCTTCTAAAAGTTAATGATGAGCAAGACAGACACACCACACTAGGGAGGGCATTCCACAAATGGAGAACCACCACCTAGTATGCTGTGTCATGGGTCACGGCCAACCATAGGCACTGACTCCTAAGGGCTGAGGCAATTTCAGCCCCCTGAAAGTTTTTTTGAGGGGGCAGCTCTCCCTAATGTTTAGAGGGTGTTTGGCTCCGCCCCTGGCTCCTCATGACATCATGCGCCCCCAGTTGTGTCACAAAAAACAGGGCCTCTCCTGCCACTTGTAGGGGCTGAGATGGTTGATATTGGGCAACACGTGAAAGCGCAGAGGGGTCAACCTTTTGCTTCTTTTTGGCCGAACAAAATCCCTGCAAGAAGTGAGGTTATAGGGAACCAGCCAGAGGGCCTTCTCGGTAGTGGTGCCCACCCTGTGGAACACCCTCCCATCAGGTGTCAAGGAAATAAACAACTATCTGACTTTTAGAAGACATCTGAAGGCAGCCCTGTATCAGGAAGTTTTTAATGTTCGATGTTTTATCGTGTTTTTAATATTCTGTTGGGAGCTGCCCAGAGTGTCTGGGGAAACCCAACCAGATGGGCGGGGTATAAATAATGAAATTATTATTATTATTATTATTATTATTATTATTATTATTACTACTACTATTACTACTACTACTACTACTACTATTACTATTACATTTACACTACCATTGTGCTCAGAAATAAGCCCCATTGAGCTTGGTGGGATTTACTCCCAGGTACGTGTGTACAGGTCAGACTACAGCCTAAATGCATCGTTCAAAATGGCATTCATTTATGCCTAATATCCACCACAGGAGGATGGTTTTTGTCAGGCTCATCACATGTGAAGAGAGGGTTAAACTCTTCCCCCCACCTTCCTGACAAAAATCCCCCCTATTATTCACTTAGTTATATTCGTAGAAATGTATACCACCTTTCCTTCAAGGAGTTGGAGGTGGCGTATGCCATATGCTGAGGACTGAACCAAGGACTTCTTGTAGGCTCTACCACTGAGCTGTGGCCCTTCCTAAAGAGGCGTCTTATTTCCTCTGTCCTTTTCAGGTTTTGTTTTGTTTTTAAAAAAGGACTGAAATGGCAGGAGGCCTGGCTTATCTCAGCTGATAACGCTACACAAGGATAACTTTCTTGTGTGACCCACTTTCTTCTTTGATTCCTTAAAACATTTGCAAAAGAAAAGAAAAAAAGGAGGGAGGGAGGGAGTTTTGTTAATTTAAATCAGATTTTAGAAAAAAAGCAGATTTAACTACCAAAAAAGAGATGCTAATCTGCCTTCTGTGAACATAAAATCTCGTTGTGATGCTGCAGGTTTGAACTAGTGTCTAAGAACAAGCCTAGCCGCTTAGTGAGGAAATAAATTATTGCAAAAAATTACACAAATCCCCATAACTAACAAAGCCAGTATACTATCAGCACCATCTCCATTGATGCTCCTTCCTGAAAGCATATTAAGATCCGGACTCGTTGCCTTCAAAACAGGCCTTAACCTAGCTCAGAATGACTTGATGCACACTGTCGGAACCTCACACCTTCTTCCCAAAGCCCAGTGCCTTGCTTACTGGGCTTTGAGACAGCACCACTTTGGTTCAGCACCACCTTGTGCACAGCCCAGAATCCATCCCTGTTCACGGACCTCTTGGTCCAAAGACAACTCCCAAGGTTTAAGTCTTATTCTACCATTCTCTCCCTGGGGATGTTGGGTTTGTTCCCCGTGTATTGTAAGAAGGGCCCATTGAGCTCAGCACTCCATCAAGGCTAAGCAGAGGACTGGGGGAATTCCATAAGCACCTTGGAACATAGGAAACTCTCTTTTGCTGAGTCAGACCCTTAGTCCATGCCAGCTCAGCATGGATTGGCAGTGGCTCAGTAGGATTTCAGACAAGGGTCTTTCCCAGCCTGGAGAGGCTGGAAATGGGACCTGGGAACCTTTTGCATGCAAACCATGAGCTCATCCACTGAGCTGTAGTCCCACTGCAAGAAGGGGGCAGCAGCTCTCTCCTACTGTCCGTCCCCAGGAACTGGCATTCCATACTTAGCCAAGCCCAGTGGTCAGCAAACTTTTTCAGCAGGGGGCCAGTCCACTGTCCCTCAGACCTTGTGGGGGGCCGGACTATATTTTGGGAAGGGGAAAAAAAAGAACGAATTCCTATGCCCCACAAATAACCCAGAGATGCATTTTAAATAAAAGCACACATTCTACTCATGTAAAAACACCAGGCAGGCCCCACAAATAACCCAGAGATGCATTTTAAATAAAAGGACACATTCTACTCATGTAGAAACATGCTGATTCCTGGACCGTCCGTGGGCTGGATTTAGAAGGCGATTGGGCTGGATCTGGCCCCCAGGTCTTAGTTTGCCTACCCATGTCCAAGCCCTTGTGAGACAGGGAGCTCATATCACTCTGGTTTGGTTTCCTT
This sequence comes from Podarcis pityusensis, assembly GCF_964106645.2. NCBI lineage: Eukaryota > Metazoa > Chordata > Lepidosauria > Squamata > Lacertidae > Podarcis > Podarcis pityusensis. Next base: position 16,070,787 of record NC_138037.1, on the reverse strand, counting down.
CACATATATGTGTGCTAGAGACCTCTGCCAGCTTCCTCGAAAGCCATTCCACACAACAGAGGCTTAACTTAGGACCGGCATCCGCACACAGCACCTTCTGGCCCTGATGTCTGCCCTGTAGCTACCCCAACCCCATACCCTGCAAGTATCCCTGAAAAACTAGGACATCCCATTTTCCCCCACGAGATTTGGGCGCCGTGATTCTCATGTGATTGCACATGAGACCTCACCCTGAAAAAAGTGTTTTTTGAGGGGCTGCAATCTCACAAGGTGCCCCAAAATGTGGGGTGTGGTTTTTTTGGCACCGAAAGAGCACCACCCTGAAAAAAAGTGTGTCTTTTGGGATCTGTGACCTCGTGCAGGTCACATGACTTGGATAGGAAGACACACATCTTGGTTTGGGGCCTCAACATGACTGCATCTAGGAAGCTACTTTTTCATGTTTCCCTCAACAACCTAGAACACCCACCATAGAGTTGGCAGACTTTTCTTTTAATTTTCTAAAATAATGTGATGCTTTGCTGGACACTTCAGGACATTGTGAGAACTTCAAAACTGCATGCAGAAATACATACCTTTCTTTGTCTGTGTGCGCGCACGCATGCAAATGGTGCGTTTTAGAGAAAAATGCATACAAAATATGTTTTTGCATTAGAGGAAATGCACAGACTTTGAATGTTGTTTCTGTAATGTTTAAAGAAAAATCTGCAGAAGGCAGGAGTGAAGTTTGTCTGTCCCAATTTTTTAAGCACAACTACATAAAACTCTTCTTTTAAAAAAAAAATCCCTGCAAATTAGACATGAAAATTTGTTCTAGAATGCTCCATGACTCAGAGTGAAGAAGGCCAAGCTGACCTCACATGTTACACCTTTAAATCCTAGGAGCTGGGCTCATTAAATGCTAATCAGATGAGTAATTTTCACATTAATAAAACCTTAGGACGTTCTGTGATTGTGACCCCCATTGGTGATAAATGTGGGCAGATTTTATTTCTTAGCTCAAGCCTAGTTAGATAGATACTGATAATACATTAAAAATTAACATTAAACAACCTTTCTCCTTGATTTGCAACTAGATGGAATGAAGTTTGTTAGGCAGATCTGATTGGGAGATGCCCCATTGTACACAGTGGGATTGTTCCTAGGTAAATATGCTTTGAAGCAGGCTGGTTATGAGGCAAAAAAAGTTGACGCTTAACAATGGAAAGTTCAAGGTGGATTTTGGCCTGGGACTGAGGATGAAACGATGCTTGAGATCTGACGACCCTTTTCATTTGTTTCTTAAAGCAACTTCACGGAATATGCGGTGGGAGTTGTATCAGAGCTGCCTTTAAAGCCATCAGTGTAAATGGGGCATGCAATGCTCCCATTTCACAGATGTCCAGTTTGCATCATAGTTGCCCATTTTTAGTTACAGAGGAGATGCCATGCGAATCAGGCTCCTGCACACATGCGCAAGCACACACAGTCTAGCTCACAGGGAAGGCGACACAAATGGTGGCTGTTAGAGGGTTGTTTTATGTTCCATGCTGTTTCCACACTGCTAAATGCACTGCCCGGGGCTTAGACGGATGACTTCCAAAAACACAGCCTTGATGGCAGCTGTGCAGCAAAGAAGCCCAATGAGAATGGAAGCCTGGTCCTATCAAATCCTAGCCTGATCCAACACAACGTTTACACCAAAAGCCCCTCTTTTTAAAAAGCAGCAACATCACCTTGCCAACAAAGGTCTGTATAGTTAAAGCTATGGTTTTCCCAGTAGTGATGCATGGAAGTGAGAGCTGGACCATAAAGAAGGCTGATCGCCGAAGAATTGAAGCTTTTGAATTATGGTGTTGGAGGAGACTCTTGAGAATCCCATGGACTGCAAGAAGATCAAACCTATCCATTCTGAAGGAAATCAGCCCTGCGTGCTCCCTGGAAAGACAGATCCTGAAGCTGAGGCTCCAATACTTTGTCCACCTCATGAGAAGAGAAGACTCCCTGGAAAAGACCCTGATGTTGGGAAAGATGGAGGGCACAAGGAGAAGGGGATGACAGAGGACGAGACGGTTGTACGGTGTTCTCGAAACTACCAGCATGAGTTTGACCAAACTGCGGGAGGCAGTGGAAGACAGGAGTGCCTGGCGTGCTCTGGTCCATGAGGTCACAAAGAGTCGGACATGACTAAACGACTAAACAACAACAACAACATCTGATAGCACTACTATCGGATTATAAACACTGCCAGTATGCTATTATGGTGGTCACCTTAGCATTTATTGGATACCAACCTGGGAATGAGACAAAAAGGGCTTATAGTGGCTACTTTTTTGACCCTAACTGCCCCCAAAACTTGCACAACGTTCTTCAACATGCCACTCTCTTTGGACTGAAGCAGCCATGTCACTGCTGGCCATTATTATCAATTGAATATACACAGAGCACCTGGAATTCTGCACTATAAATCTCTCTCTCCCCCCCCCCCCTCTCTTGCAACAAGATACTCCAAATGCTGGAATTAAATGGAATTGTGAAACAAGCAAGCAAACAAAAATGGTCTCTGCTTTACTATTTCATACCTGTTTTCTGCGATGATTTTGTTTTATGCTTGATTTTGAATGTTTATTATTATTATTATTTAAAATGCAATTATGAATATTTTTGAAATGTTTGTAAATCTAGATCATTGGGAGAGAGCAGAAACAACAACGTGCTTTTCTTTTCTTTTATTTTGGTGGAGATTTTAGACATTTCTGAATATAGACAATGCACTTAAAAAATAATAATATCACACACATATTTTTTTACCCTGAATACTCCTCATTCAGAATAAGACCTCAAGCAGTCAAAAAGGTTTGCCGGTATGTTTAAATAAATAAATAAATAAATAAGCAAACCAACCACTATGAAGTGTTATGCCGTGTATTTCCACAAGAGGGTACTCAGAACATGCAAAAGACTTCCAGCGTGATCTTTCTAGGAAGATTCTCTGAGTTCATCTTTGGTTTTGGTCTACCTTTAGATGAAAGGTGCTTACGTGAATGCGATATGTGATTACCTTTGCCTTGAATAGGAGAAACATACAGGGGGGGAAATGTTGTTGTTGTTGTTGTTGTTGTTGTTGTTCAGTCTAAAAGTAATTTTATAGAGAGAGAAAAGTCAGGTCTCTGCCCCAAGGATTCTACAAGAGGGAGCACAAGAGAGAGATAGGAGACGAACACAAAACAAAGGATGAGCAAACCAAGCCCCTCTTCCAGATCTGCAATTTGGACACTTGAAAGGCACAGAAAGAGAGGTGGCAAGATTTCAGTGCTCTGCCTCTGACTCTTGCAGATTCGTCTGAATATCGGAATAGACCCAACAAGCATACAAAAAAACTGGTGCAGGTCAAAGGTGGGTATCGTGCCACTGCAACCCCCGTCTCCTCCCTCACCACATTTGCTGTGTCCATTCTGAAGGCCTGGAATGGACTGAGGATTCGTTTTAAGGAGAAAGGGCCACAGCTCAGCAGGAGAAGCTCCCAGACTCAGTCTTGGGCTTTTTCAGGTATGGCTGCCCTGCCTTGAGAGCTGCTGTCAGTCATTGCATACAATACTGAGATGGATGGACCAATGGCCTCACTCAATAGAAAGCAGTTACCTCTGTTCCTGGACGAGGCTCCATCTGTACTATACAACTAAAGCAATGCCATGGCTTCCCCCCAAAATCCTGGGACCTATAGTTTTAAAGGGTTCTGAGAGGTGCCAGGAGACCCCTGTTCTCCTCAGATAGCTATAGTTCTCAGAGTTGTTTCTCTGTCAATCCTGCTGCCCAGGGAACTCTGGGAATTGTAGGCCTGTGAGGGGAATAGGGGTCTCCTAACAACTCTCAGCATCTTTAACAAACTACAGTCACCAGGATTTTTCAGGGCGTGCTGGGGAGCCATGACTGTTTAAAGTGGTATACTACTGCTTGAAATGTATCGGGAAGTTGGGGCTTAGGAGAGAGAGGGAGGGGTGAGGGGGCGATAGCTCTGGGGCAGAGCATCAGGTTCAATCCTCAAGGGTTGGAAACCTTTCTGAAACCTTGGAGAGCTTCTGCCAGCCAGTGCAGACAATACTGAGGTAGATGGACCAGTGGCCTGATTCCTTGGCCCAGTATACCTGAAGGAGCGTCTCCACCCCCATCGTTCTGCCCGGACTTTGAGGTCCAGCGCCGAGGGCCTTCTGGCGGTTCCCTCATTGCGAGAAGTGAGGCTACAGGGAACCAGGCAGAGGGCCTTCTCGGTAGTGGCACCCGCCCTGTAGAACGCCCTCCTATCAGATGTCAAAGAGATAAACAACTACCTGACATTTAGAAGACATCTGAAGGCAGCCCTTTTTAGGGAAGTTTTTAATGTGTGACATTTGAATGTATTTTTAATCTTTGTTGGAAGCTGCCAAGAGTGGCTGGGGAAACCCAGCCAGATGGGTGGAGTACAAACAATAAATTAATAATAATAATAATAATAATAATAATAATAATAATAATAATTATTATTATTATTATTTTCCTATTTCCTCTCAGACTCAGACTCCTCTACTTTCCTCCCAACCCCTCCTCTCCTTGCACGCTTTCCTTATCCGTTGACAATGTTATCTTCCACCTTGTTTGAGAGACACCATACCTTGACATTATCACCGACTCTTTTCTCTCTCTCGTTCCCCATAAAGGTGCATCTGGTTCCAGCATGTTATATCAGTTACTTATATCGCCTTTGGATGTGAAACATGCCTTTGGATGGGCCCTGGTGGCCTTGTGAGTTGCTATCCATCTTAAGCTTTGTGGTTATTTTGTGATCTGCTGGCTATTCGTTATATTTGGATTTATGTCACCCACCTGGGATTTTAGGGTCAGAAAGACTACAAACATCCAGTCCTGGGATCAGCCAATGAAGTTTTGCTACCTGAGGCAAAGGACAAGATACCCTGTGTCTCCCTATTCCATATGCAGAAGGCAACTAAATAGGCAGTTGCATCTTAATTCAAAACTGTAAAGGGGGCAGCATCCTTCGTTACACTCAAGAGATGCTGGCTGGATTAGGACAGGCCATCCTGCAGCATCTGCCACCTAAGGCATCTGCCTCACTCTGTGTGATGGCCTGGGACTCGGGCTCGGACTCAGAACCAGAGGAGACTCAGTCCATAATCCTTTGCCTCATGCATCATCTGAACCAAGTCTGGGGCCTGATCCTGAAGAGTCCCAGTCTGCACAGGTTCCCCTGCAACAAATCCCAGCTGCGCCGAGTCAGGGGCCTAAGCCTGCCCTGGCTCCAGATGCGGGGATTACCTCGTTGCCTTCAGCTGGGCCATCACTTACAGCTGCTCCACTACCGGTTGGGTCAGGAAAGGCTGAGGCGGCCTCTGGGTCTAGTAACCCCCCGATGTCTCCCAAGCTGCAGAGACTAAGGTCTGAGAGAAGGAGAGACCTGAGTACTCGCAGGAGGAATGCTCACCTTCAGGAGAAACAGCGAAGTGAGTCGCTGGGGGATCAGAACCGGCCGCTATCCCAACAAAGATAAAAGGCTGTCGGACCCCACCCCAGGTTGCGGGAGCAATGTTTCTGTATGCTAGAGATCCTGTACCTGTCCTTGCCTGGTTTCCTGCCTCGTGTCCTGCCTTGGCCCTGTTGGACTGACTCCCAGAGGAACCATTGGATTCTGGACCAGTCCTGGACCTCGTTTCATGGGTTACCCCCGAGCCCAGCACACTCTGCTTAATGATAGAGCCAGGCCTCTCTGGCCCATTCCCAAATTGAGATGCTTCCAGCGGAGGCCGGTGTGCCAACTTCCTCCTCCCTGGTCTCAGTGTTGTCTCTGTAGAACTCAACAAGGAGGAAGAGAGGGGAAAGTCAGGATTAGTTGGCTGGTTCCTCTCTGCCCCTTTGTCCAAAATGATTGGTAGCTAGCGGCTACCAATGCGGTAGGGCAGAGATTCCCTCCTGATCACTACAACTTATCATTACAACTTGTGGAATCACTACAACTTATTACTACAACTTATCACTTATCACTTAACTCATCACTACAACTTATGGAATGGGACAGGACAGAGTGGTGGCAAGATAGTGGCTGCATGCTGGATGCAGTGATGTTTCTGAATGCCAGTTCCTGGAAACCGCAAGTTCTTGTGATCTTGTTCTCAGGTCTTGCTTGCTGGTTTCCCAAAGGCATCTGGTTGGCCACTGTAAGAACAGGATTCTGGACTAGACGGCCCGATTCAGAAATCTCTCCTTTCTGTACTCCCTTCGGTTTGTCCCAAATCTCACGCCATTCAGCTGCATTGTCGACCTCAGCATTATGGACAATGCACAAGATGGCCCTCACATTGCTAAGGCATTGTCCAAGAGAGCTGAAGAATGCTGTGTGATGCTGGCATTGCAAACAGCTGCTGCTGCTGTATGTGGGATCAGTGCTCGGGCTTCCTGCACTGACCCTGCTGCATTCTGCAGGACTGATTGCCAGTGGGAGTTAATAATACCATTAGACTCCCTCCAGCGTTATTGGTGTTCCTATATCAGCAGCTGCAGCCCGAGGCTTAGAGTACTTTGGTGAAATGTGCAGGCATTGTCAGCCATAGTAAGCAAATAGATTGCAGCTCACTTAGGCAGACAATTCCATCAATTACAGACATCTCATCTGCCTGGGATGTTATATAAATTATCTTGTTTTCCTTTATTAATCCTATGCAAATATGAAATTGCAGACTGCTGATCCAGCGCTACAAGGGCCCATCACTTTCCCAAATGTGCAGTAAAACCTACTTTAATTAATTTTATTATCTGACTCCCAGAAACAGGGTGGGGGAAAAAATACTGAGGGGGAAATGTGGGCATCTTCAGCTGAATAACAATGAAACGATGATTCTCCTATGTGTGCAGAGAATTTCATAGGCTGAGCCACCTTACGCAGAGGACAATGTGAGGTGCATGGAGGTGTTGTAAATGAGGAGGAGAAATGAGGAAGGATTTGGCACCCAGGGCTGACAGCCAGGCAATGGTGACATGGCAAAAACTGAGCTGGAATCTCTCTGAAATTTGCCAGGTCCAATCCTTTGGCGAGGCAGTAGAATACATCAGCACTTCATGCCAATGGGATGGCAAACACAGAAGTTACAAGCAGGAGAAGAACATCTGCTCCTCCCATTGAAATCATTCGGGATCTTATGAAGTGTGCACCCCTTTTGTCATAGTCTGTGAAGCAGTGTCCCCCCCCCCCCAGTTTATTCCTGGCAGTCAGACCAGCAGAAATCCCTACGTTGTCTGTTTGTTAAATATGGGAGTTGATAACGCCGAGTGCTGGCATGTTCAAAATAATTCTAGCACGGTCCTAAAAGTGACAAGCATGAGGCTTACACAAAGTGGTCTGTGGAAGCATAGCCCATCTGTTGAGCTAGCGGAGGTGAGATCTACGGAGAGTCGTTTGGAAAGCCCCTCATAATTCATGCAGAAGGATAGCAGTGTTCGGAATGGCGGGGAGACTCTCTCCAGAGATACTTGGCAGCTGTGCTGATGCTGGGCATAACTCATGCAAGATTAATTGGTCGCCCCTTTGACAAGAACTTTGCTAAGGAAGTATCTTGTTCTTTGTTCTCTGCGGAGAAGGCAAACACTTGGAGCAGCTTGATTCTGTCTTTTCCCTGTGCTGGAATTTTGTGTCTTTCCCTTTGTTAAGAACCTTTTGCTAGCTGGGAGAAAGTTTAGAGGGATCCATAATCCAAGCCAGGCAAGGCAGTCCATTAACCAAATATGTCATCTGCTCCCATTCTTCACTCACACAGCCTCACAATTTCCCCCCTGTAGCTCTTCTAAGCAGTGTGAACGCTTTTGGATGACAGAACTCAGTGTTATGTCAATTCTATTTTTATCCCTCTTTCCCCCACTTGAAGATCCTCAGAACACAAATTTACTGGGTGGGACTTTTGCCCAAACACCGTTTTCAGTGTTGTTACAGTGGTACCTCAGGTTAAGTACTTAATTCGTTCCGGAGGTCCGTTCTTAACCTGCAACTGTTCTTAACCTGAAGCACAACTTTAGCTAATGGGGCCTCCTGCTGCTGCTGCGCCGCCGGAACATGATTTCTGTTCTCATCCTGAAGCAAAGTTCTTAACCTGAAGCACTATTTCTGGGTTAGCGGAGTCTGTAACCTGAAGCGTATGTAACCTGAAGCGTATGTAACCTGAGGTACCACTGTATTTATCTTGCTTCCTACCCTGGCTTCCTTACATTCCACCAATCTCCTGTTACAGGCTTGCTGCTGGGACGTTTTGCCCCAGACCTGGGCTCCAAAACCATTTTCTTGTTGTCAAATTTGCTCAAAGTGTGAGAGCTTCTCCCTCCAAGTCCATCTTCTCATGCCTTCTGCTTTAGACAGCTCCACCCTCTGATCTGTGTTCCCTAAAACTGCTCACTCTGCAAGCAGGATGGAGTGATTCGGTGACAATGCCTCTCCTGCTTCTCTTAGCTTCTTCTCATTTCTTATCAATCCCACAGCTCTCCCTAAGCATCTCTGTTTTCTCTCTGCGTGCATGACCTCTAGCATGACCTGATTTATTGCTGGTGGAGCTTCCTGAAAATCATAGAATCATAGAATCATAGAGTTGGAAGAGACCACAAGGGCCATCGAGTCCAACCCCCTGCCAAGCAGGAAACACCATCAGAGCACTCCTGACATATGGTTGTCAAGCCTCTGCTTAAAGACCTCCAAAGAAGGAGACTCCACCACACTCCTTGGCAGCAAATTCCACTGTCGAACAGCTCTTACTGTCAGGAAGTTCTTCCTAATGTTTAGGTGGAATCTTCTTTCTTGTAGTTTGGATCCATTGCTCCGTGTCCGCTTCTCTGGAGCAGCAGAAAACAACCTTTCTCCCTCCTCTATGTGACATCCTTTAATATATTTGAACATGGCTATCATATCACCCCTTAACCTCCTCTTCTCCAGGCTAAACATGCCCAGCTCCCTTAGCCGTTCCTCATAAGGCATCGTTTCCAGGCCTTTGACCATTTTGGTTGCCCTCCCCTGGACACGTTCCAGTTTGTCAGTGTCCTTCTTGAACTGTGGTGCCCAGAACTGGACACAGTACTTCAGGTGAGGTCTGACCAGAGCAGAATACAGTGGCACTATTACTTCCCTTGATCTAGATGCTATACTCCTATTGATGCAGCCCAGAATTGCATTGGCTTTTTTAGCCGCCGTGTCACACTGTTGGCTCATGTCAAGTTTGTGGTCAACCAAGACTCCTAGATCCTTTTCACATGTACTGCTCCCAAGCCAGGTGTCACCCATCTTGTATTTGTGCCTCTCATTTTTTTTGCCCAAGTGCAATACTTTACATTTCTCCCTGTTAAAATTCATCTTATTTGTTTTTGCCCAGTTCTCTAATCTGTCAAGGTCGTTTTGAAGTGTGATCCTGTCCTCTGGGGTGTTAGCCACCCCTCCCAGTTTGGTGTCATCTGCAAATTTGATCAGGATGCCCTTGAGTCCATCATCCAAGTCGTATGGCAGGCTTCTCAGACTAAGAGGGTTGCAATGCCCCCCCCCACTGTTCCCCAATACACAGAGTCACAGTAATAAAAAAAAAGAATGTTAGACTCGCCAAAATGTTTCTAACTTGTGAGCAACCTTTCAAGTTCTCCAGAACCCTTCTTCAGGTTAGGCGCTAAACAAAGAAAAGGGGAGGGGAGAAGGCGTGATGTCAAAGCCAAAGAAACAGGTAAATCTTATGCTTCATACATAGAGACAGCTTTCCCACAATCTTCTCATAGTCCGCATGTACCTTCACTTTGGAGTATGACCACTATGGCTACCAGACCTCCAGGTCTGACCTGTATTCTCCAGGTTTGTCTGCCTGCCTAAAGGTGGAAGGTGGAGAGCTTGAACCTTCAGGTGGACAATCATTATCATCATCATCATCATCATCAAACATTAAGAAGACTGTCCATGCAGCTTGCAAGCTTCAGTCTGCAACTTATAGCAGAAAAACTGGGAGTGTGTGTGTGGGGATCTGCCTTCCTCTTATCCCTTTTCCCAGTTAACCTCTGTCTCCAGGGCCCACCCATGTGACATTGCTAGGGATCTCAGGTTTGGCCCCTGAAATCTCAGGGCAACCCTACTGACTTGCTGTTTCCCAATCCTTTGATGGAAAATCCAGCACTAGGTATTATGGTATGATAAATTTCAAAGCAGCACAATGCAAAGTGTAAAATAGGCACGTGGTACTTAGAGGGGAAGCACCCACTGTTTAAAGAACCCAAACTTAGCTGGCACCCCCTGGAGGTCTGCAGAGTATTCTCTAGACAAGGGTTTCCCAAAGTTGGCTCTCCAGCTGTTTTGGGACTACAGTTCCCATCATCCCTGACCACTGGTCCTGCTAGCTAGGGATGATGGGAGTTGTAGTCACACAACAGCTGGAAACACAAGTTTCGGAAACCCTGGTCTAGACACTCTGAGTCTCATGTCTGTAGGTGAAGCTATTCCACTCATAGTAAACTGAGGCTGACATCACCATCCAGATTTTCTAGGTACACCAGAGTGCAGGTCAAATCCATACACACAGATCTATTTATGATGCGGGGCAAACGTTCTCTGACTTGCCCTAGCATCACACCAGGCTTTCAACGAACCTTTCTTTAGCAATATGCACATCTCCCCCAGCCTCACCAGCAAACAGTTCTTAGCGCAGAGCATATGATGATAACGATCTCCCGAGAAAATTATTTATCTGTACTACACAGGCTGAAGGCAGCTTTGTCCCTCCGTTTTTATTTTATTTTATTAATAGGACAGCTTAATCAGATGTCATTGACTACGCTGGTTGGAATAAACGTAAGCTTCATAAACATTCATTGGCCGCAGATGCCTTTGTAATCTCTTGATATTTGTTTCCTATTATTTTCTTTAATGCCTTTGAAAGAAAATATTTGAAGCACCAGGGTGTCTGAACTTTCCCTTGCACTGAAATGCATACCCAGATGAGGTGTGGGGCAGGGTGTGTGTGCGCAAGGGGGAGGGAGCCAAAGCAAAGCTGACAATTGAGATCAGACTTTTCTTTTGAGGCTGAGAGATAAGGCTCCACGGGAATCTGCCACGTGGTTACTGAATTTGAGAGATGCCTGCAAATCATAATACCATGACTTTTGTGAGGGTACAATATACTGCCCAACGGAAAAGCCAAAGACAGGTATTAGAGCACCATGTGGCATGATTCTTATTTATTTCCCATTAATGTGAAAATGACAGGTGGGTGAATCCTAAAATTCTGGCAGCTGGATTTTGCCAGGGCAAAAGCAAGCAAACAAACTGAGAAACATCTTTACACTCGCAGACCCTGAAAGCCTGCCCTCGGTGATATTGCAGCACGGACATGGATGGGTGTTTGTGAATGGCTGGCAACATCAAGCCTTTGGATTGGCCAGATCCCCTGCCTCCAATATAAATTCCAGGAACTTGACCTTTACTCTTGCCTAGTTAACAGAACAACACCTGCAGGGCCAGCCCAAAATATTTTGCTGCCTCTGGTGAATAGCATACCCATCAACTGTCTGGGAAAAAATGGGCCACGAGAGCTCTGTGGCCATTTTGGGCACCTAGCTCTCATGCGATTTCGAGCCAAGAGCTCGCCCCCAAAAGAAGTATTGAGTCATGTGACTTGTGCAGGACTTTGGACCCAGAAGATGGTGTACTGGTTTGGGACCACATCATTTTGGAGGATATGGAGCAGGAGATGGTATAGGTAAAGGTAAAGGACCCCTGGACGGTTAAGTCCAGTCACAGGCGACAATGGGGTTGCGGCGCTCATCTCACTTTCAGGCTGAGGGAGCCGGTGTTTGTCCACAGGCAGCTTTCCAGGTCATGGGGCCAGCATGACTAAACCCTTCTGGTGCAACAGAACACTGTGACGGAAACCAGAGCGCATGGAAACACCGTTTACCTTTCTGTCACAGCGGTACCTATTTATCTACTTGCACTGGCATGCTTTCGAACTGCTAGGTCAGCAGGAGCTGGGACAGAGCAATGGGAGCTCACCCTATCACAGGGATTCGAACCGCCAACCTTCTGATTGGCAAGCCCAAGAGGCTCAGTGGTTTAGACCACAGCGCCACCTGCATTCCAAGGAGATGGTATACCCCTCACATTTCCATGTACAGATCTATGTCAACAGTTTAGCACCTCTGAGGGAATCAGACTCACTTAGGGAAAGCTGGGCAGCCAGCATGGCACAAGTAGCTCCATAGTCCAACAGTATCTGCTACATTAGGCAGCTGCCTCAATCAACCACAGGTGTGGGGAACCTTTGGCCCAGCAGATCTTGCTGAGCTACAACTCCCATCAGCCCCTGTCATCATGACCAGTGATCAGGGATGGTGAGAGTTGTAGTTCAGCAACATTGGGGAGGCAATGGTTCCCCAGATCTGTTCTAGCAAATGGCGGCTGGTCCTTAGGTGCCTGCTCTCAGTTCCTTTCTCCACATGCTCTCGAGTCATAGATCTGAGCAGAGCCCCATCCAAATTATGATGCCATTTCGCTCAGAATGTTTGAAAGATATCTATAGATCTGTAGCTATCTGTCTGGCCCACAATCAGCACTTAACTTTTCAAATACTATGTAAAACGGAGAGCCTTCCGGTGAGCAAAGCTTTCACTCCCCACCACCTATGGAAATTTCCTTTGTTGCTTTCTCCTCCGCTTCTTCTTCACGCCGAATTTTAAAAATAGCATTCACTTTAGCCTTTCCGTGAACCGGAGAAGAACAAATGACAATAGCGCAGTAATTTAGGGGCCAATTTCCCTTAAATACATGATCCGCTGGATATTGAACCCTTTTGATATTTGGAAGCTTTGGGACTTGGTTCTCTGAAAGGAGCCTGCATAATTTGCAGGATTCTGACAATACCGTTTGGCCTAATAGCCCCTCGATCGTGATTCCTCAATGGCGGTGCGCTGTTCAGGCTGATTGGAATGCTCAGTTAAGGACGTTAGCACAGATGAAGGCCATTCAAAGCGACACAGTTAGGGTTGTCTGTGTATTCCTGTTATTACGCCTATTGTCGCGACCTTCGTAATTTGCTTTTAAAATCCCTCTGAGCCGAAGACACATATACAAACCATATCCAGGTCGTCGTATGGAATTGGTGCAGGGCTTTGCAGTGGCATAGGCCAAGGTGAGGAACTTGTGGTTCAGAGGCCACTGAAGCCCACGGGCTCATGTCATGATGGTGGGGGCAGCCTGGAGGTAGATCCCTGCATAAGGGATCAGTCCAGTTCTGTGGTGTGATCTGTCTCACCCCTCGCAGCCTGTTGGGCAGGGAGGAATATGGAGAGAGGAAGAGTGAGAGGAATTAGGAGTCTTCTGCTGTAGCCAAATGTGTCTGGTCCTAGAAGCTACTCTGATAGGAGACCAACTGGGAACCCTAAGCAAACCATTCCAAGCTCTTGGGAGGTAAAGGAGGGCACAGGGCTGGTGCAACCATTGGGCAGAGGGAGGCAGTTCCTTCAGGTGGTAGTTGCTGAGGGGTGGCAGCACCCCTTTGGCTGCTGCCCTCTATTGGAGGGTGGGGTGTGTTTGCCAATGCCCTGTCCTGCACCACCTAAACTAGCCAGCAGCTCTCTGGTGTGCTGGGGGTGCTGCTGTGCTATTACCACCTGCCAGTCCAGTCACCTTCTATACATGGTAAGGGCCCGCACCATCTTGCCATTTGCCTTGGGCAGCAAAATGTCTTGGGGCAGCTCTGAGAGGGCGCTAGCTTTGAAGGGGCTTTCAACTTGCCACAACTCCACTCCCAAGTTCGTTATTATTATTATTAAAACCTTCATTGAAGGCAATCAAGAAACTACATTTGGAAACAAGCAGGATTTATTAACAGCCACTCTGACCAGGGCATTGCAACTGCATAGATGCTCTCAAAGTTGTGGGATTCATAGTAACTGATTTGAGGTCTGAGGTAACCTTGTCTATGCCAGCCTGTATTCTGGGTTCTCCACTATTGGCCTGAGCTTAAGTGTGGGGCTTAAAACATTCCAAGGAGCTGGAAGCAGTGCCCCTGCCTTTTGCCATCCCACCCCATGCATGCCATACTCAGTACAACCCTGTGAGGTAGGTTAGGCTGAGAGATAGCAAATGGCCCTAGGCCATTCCAGTGAACTCCATGGCTGCATGAGGATGTGAAACTGGGTCTCTCTAGCTTTAGCCCAACACTCTAACCACTACACCACTCTGCCTCTCTTCAGCTTCTCCTAGCTATCAAAAACCCCTTCCTTCAGCTTAAGCAGTGCTTTGAATCCCCGCCTTTATTGGTTATGGAACTTTAGTTTCAACAATGGAAAGCTTTCATTCTTCCAAATCAGCAGGTCTCTCTCTTTCTCTCACTCATAAATATTCCCACTCCCATCAAGGCTTCCACTACTGTGCAAGCAGCATCCAAGGAACAAATACGCTTCCATTTATTTTCATATAGCGTGTTCTCATTAAAGAGAGAGCACGTGTTGCGGATGGGGCCAGACAAAACATCCTCAGTTGCCAGCCAGGCTGTTGCAAGGGAATTGAATTGATTGGTGACTGTTGTTACTGGGGTAAATTTGATGTTGCCAAGTAAGGGGTGGAGTCAGAGGTTATTTATACTGGGTCCACAGCTTGTTCCTTTCTCTTTCGCTGTGGACACCGGATCACCCGCCCACCCTCCCTTGTTTGGGCTTCGCTCTGACCTTGCTATTGCCTGTCATGGGGTCGTCCGCCTTGGTGCGGGGGCCTAGTAGGAATTTTTCCTTTTGGCTGATTAGTGTGTGCCAATTGGGTTTTGCCTACTACGTAGCAAATCGTCACAACTTGTAAGGTTGGCGGTTAGGCATTGGTTAAATTGGTTGGTGGAGGGGTATGGATTGGCTGTGCCTACCCCTCCAATGCTGCTGCGGAATGGGAATTCCGTTAAAGGAATTCTGGGGCTTACCATCCCCTTGTCCAAACCCCTGGAATCGGGTGCGGGCCGTGTAAGACCCCAAGGCGCAGGCAGGGAGGAACTGAAGGGTCTGTAACGCAGCCCCAGTTGCCCTGCTTGTTCCTCCACACTGACTTACGCTGGAATCCGGGAGTCAGTGCTATCCCCCAAGGCGGGGGGGATAGCTAGTCATAACCAATGCCTACGCAACCACTCACAATTTTGTATGATAATAAAAGTTGTGGCCAAAATTATGCCAAAAAACCTTAAACAAAAATTATGTGTGATGTGTGAGTTATTGGGGTAGGGATGATTTGGGGGACCTCAGCACGCAACTCTCGGGCCCACATTAACTCTCAAGGTAGCGATTGTCTTAGCAGCCTATTAACTTACTTTTTAGAAAGTCATGCCTTTCACTCAGAGACAGCTGACAGAAGGAATTCAGAGATGTTGCTGATATCCGAAGAGACTTTTAAAATGGCATTTGCTGAAGTGTCACCGGGAAAAAGCTTAGCAGAGAGGAAGGAATTATGAATTGCGGGAGAAATGAATGGCTCAAAAAAGGGAAGTGAAGTGGGGAAAGCTGGGACTGATATGATTTCTCATTGTGACTGACAATCCAAATAGGGCTCTGATTTTGGCAACGGGCAATGATGTCCTGTGATGATCAGATCTGGAGACTATTTATTTGCTGCTGTGGTCAGCACTGAAAGCAGGATCTAAGGGAAGAAGGGCAATATTTTGAGATGTCGTTAGGCATTCAAAGCTGTGTCACTTACATAAAACCAGTAACATTTTCAGTGTGGCTAATTCATGGAAAAAGAACCACAACACTAGGAAAAAGAACCACGGGCAGAAAAGAACAAAAGAA
Organism: Podarcis pityusensis; assembly: GCF_964106645.2. Lineage (NCBI taxonomy): Eukaryota > Metazoa > Chordata > Lepidosauria > Squamata > Lacertidae > Podarcis > Podarcis pityusensis. Next base: position 16,054,989 of record NC_138037.1, on the reverse strand, counting down.
ATACATGTTTACTGAGCATTTATCCTGATTTATTCTGATGCTATTTAAAATAAATTTTAAAAAAACTGATTCTCCAGAAGCTCACGGGTCTATTGGAAACAAGTTACATCACCGCAGCAGCCATCCGAAAGCTGGCAGTGCAACTTTTGAGCATTGCTTTGCTACCCTCATCACATTCCAAACATAAGATGTGCTGCTGCAGCATTCACGAAAAGTGCTGGTGGGAAAGAAAAACAAACCTATTTGACTAAAGGATGCTGACTTCTTCAGCAGCAAAACTACATGTGAGTTGAGTCTGAGTCAGCGGAGGATCTGTCATGTTATTTATTTGATTGGAGGCTAGGCCCACATGGGTGAACTTTAGGACAAAGCTAGATGTGAGGCTATTCATACAACGGGAATTGTGTGAATGTTGCTGTTGTTGCTGCTGTTTTCTAAAAAGTAAATGTGCAGGACACCCCACCCAAGTACAGACTGGAATCTACTGAGGATAGTAAGGTAAAGGTAAAGGGACCCCTGACCATTAGGTCCAGTTGTGGCCAACTCTGGGGTTGCGGAGCTCATCTCGCTTTATTGGCTGAGGGAGCCAGCGTACAGCTTCCGGGTCATGTGGCCAGCATGACTAAGCCACTTCTGGCGAACCAGAGCAGCGCATGGAAACGCCGTTTACCTTCCTGCCGGAGCGGTACCTATTTATCTACTTGCACTTTGACATGCTTTCGAACTGCTAGGTTTGCAGGAGCGCTGAGGATAGTACAAGGACATAAACTTTTCATCTTCACCTGCCCAGGAAGAAAGCTTACGTTGGTGTAAATGGGAGCTTTCCTTCCAGTGAAAATGACAAGTGCAAGGCGCCCTGTCTGGATTGGGACATGGGAGAGAGGCTCCTCATCTGGATTGGGCTATATCACATGTGCTAATTGGTCTGCCTCGGGAGACAATGGAAGAGTGTGCCTTCGAGGGTGAAGTCAAACCATGACAGAGTTACAGTACCTACAGTGGTGCAGAGACTGATACAAGAGAGTCGTGTTTTGTTTCTGCTGGGGCAGATGAAGAGGTCCGGTTGTGCTGCTGCAGATGCACCATAACATTTCTTCTGTCTGTGCTTCTCCCAGTGGTCATTCCTCCTCTGGTCACTGCTGTGGATGCGCAACCTGACTGTCTGTCTCCAGACACTGCGGTCCTCTGCAAGGGATTCCCACACACTGGGGTCGATGTTGCCAGCCTTCATGCCATGTCATGTTTGCAGGCATCTTTGTAACACAGAGCTGGTTTGCCTGGTGCCTGCAGCCAGCTCCCTGTAGAGATCCTGCCATCTTCTGTGGACATTACCAAGCCAGTGGAGTAAATCTGCTGTCTCAGACTCAGCCATCAGCGGTAGGTGGTCAATGCCCTCCTGGAGAGCCCTCCTTTGATAGTCATGAAGGCTGTGCTCTGCTTCCACAGCTGGAGTCAGCAATGCCTCTGAATACCAGCTGTTGGAAACCACAGGAGGGGGAGAACGCACTTGTGCTCAGATCCTGCTTGTGGGTTTTTCACCGGCACTACGTGAGAACAGAATGCTGGACTAGATGAGCCACTGGCCTGATCCAGAAAGCTCTCCTTATGATCTTATGTCCCCAGCCCCCAATGAGGCTCTTCACTTTGCAGAAGGGGGAGAAGGAGAAAACACCCAGACATGTTTCTCTCTGTTTCCTCCTCCTCAGTCTAAACCTGCAATCTATACCCAATCCCAACAAGGCCATGGGGCTCATGGGAGAAACCTCTCACTGGGTTGGGAACCAGGGCCATCTTTAGCATAAACACCGCTGGGGTGCAAAGATCCACCCAGCGTCCTAAAATTAGCTTTTATTGACCTATTTTTTTTTGGGGGGGGGGACTCAAAATTGTTAAGCTTTTTTTAGTGGGGAAATCGCTCACCTGTAACAATGATGCAGCGGATTGTTTCCTGACTCGTCAAGAATATTTAACACTACAGAGTAACAAAGTGATGGGGGGGGTGGACTTTCGCTCCATTGCTTTTCACTGCCGCCAATCGAGAGGGACCAGTATACGGTAGGTATACATTTGGTGCCCCCCAGAATTCGGCGCCTGGATGCCCCACACCCCTTGTACCCTCTGGTTAAGACTGCAGGGAACACTGTGTTCATATCCCCACCCCCCATCACACACAACAGTATTCATGTTACTGTTAGAACAACATCAGTAGGATCAATTGAATGGGTCCTTCCCGCACAAGAAGGGAGGGTGATGATCAGGTGCAAAAGACCCACATGATATGTGATTCCCTGATTGCACCAAGGATGGAGACTGTAGCCCTTCGTTCCTAAACTCCTACCATCCCTAGGTCATTGGCCATGGTCTCTAGGGACCATGGGAGTTGGAGTCCAACAACATCTGGGCAAAGGGCATAAATTCCCCATCCCTGATTTTGCACACCTTTACAAGGACATGGGATTACATCCTGGTTTCTCACACTGTGCTTAGGAAGCGAAGATTCTGTCCCATCACATTGAAAGGGTTAATCATGATGAAATATTCTCAGAAGACGGAGACACATCTGGTGACAGCTACGACAGATCTTCTTCAGTTCAATTAACAGAAACCTTGTGGCTTTCATAAAATATATGTGTTTATTTTTAGATAATCTTAAAATTCAACATGAGACCCGGAGGTAAGTGGGGTTCTAGAAGAAGTTTGAAGATAACTTGGTGGATATCGCTGTTAAGGCTAATCCAAATGAGGAGAGGCGGAAATACTCTTAATATTCCTTTTGTGCATTATTATCCTCTAAGGAGTTTAAATAATTTATCAAAATGTTGATTCCTTAATAGCGGAGGAATCCAAGAAATATAGGTCTTTAGACTTAAGACCCACGATGGAATAATTGCATTTTTTCTTAATTTAGATAACTGTGCACCAGTTGAGCCTAAGGCTACTTTGAAGGTTAATGTGGATAAACTTTTAGAAATGAAGATATCAGAAATGAATACATTTTGGAAATTATAGCTTCCAAAGCCATCCTCAGCAGCAAAATGCAACTATTAAGATGGAAGTTATTTGGAGTGGGTGGGGGGGAATTATCTCCTTTCTAAGCCCAGTAATATTGCAACTGCAGAGAGGGAAAATAACATATCAGTTTTAAATCCTATAACCAGTTTTCCTTCTCATTGCCTATTTGGAATCATGAGCTGACAGATTTTGGAAATAGGATTAGATTACCTTTAAAGTTCCAGGGTGGATCCCCTGTTGTCATTTAATTGACTAAGAACATCGCTGCCAGTCTAACGCGTCTCTCCTCATCCACATACTGTTATTTGGCCTCTTTTACTAAATCTTCAAAAGATTACAGAATTTTGAAGTTGTCAGCTAGTTGTCAATGGAGGCTGCATTTCTTCTTAGCCAACTGCAGTTTTTTAGCCAGCTTCCGGACTAGTCCAAAAATCAATAAGACGAGAGAACGCAGAAAAGAGGAAGGAGGACCCAGGTGATCACTGCTGAGAATTGCAATCCCAGTTGTGTTGCATGTGGACCATTTTGCAAAGATCACAAGCAATCATTTTCCTATTTCCCCATTGACCACCATCGCATCCTCCGTATTTATGGCAGGCATATGTAGCTGCTTGCCTGATTTGCTGGCCACAACTTCACGATTTCAACTTTTACTGCTGGCATTTTAAGGACCTAACAACTGCCTTACTGAATAAGATAAATGTCAACCTAAACCGCCATTCAGTCGCCAACAGTGGCCTGTGTGGATGCTTCTGGGAAGCTAACAAGGAGGGCATGAAGATGATAGCTACCCTCTGTTGTATAACTTCAGCTCCTGATATTCAGAGATACACTGCTCCTACACTTGCTTGATCTAGTATAATGTCCAATAGCCTTTGATGGGGCCATCTCCCCCAAATTTGTCTGGTTTGTTGCCATCTAAGCCAGTGGTTCTCACTACATCCTGTGCCAGTGATCTCCATAATTTCCAGGTGTGTGAGGTACTTTCTTCACACCTAAGCTGACTATTAGCATATGGAGAACACAGACTATAGAGAGAGTAAAAGGCCCATCTTTGACTCAGAGGAAAACCTACAAGCAGGACGTGTATACAATGGCCCTCTCAAGTCCTCACACAAATGGTTTTCAGAGCTGTATTGTCTCCGATACTGGAGGCAATACACAGCCACCATGACAAATCGCCATTGGCAGCCTTACCCTCCATTAATTTGTCTTCTTATCCCCTTTTAAAGTTTAACAAATGCAGTGATCAAGTGCTTCCTCTTTCCTGTCTGTCCTGAATCTCCCACCATTCAGTTCCATTCTCTCTATCCGCTTCCTCCTCAACGTGCATAATTGTATACACCTCTAAAATTCCAGGGCTCCAGCCCTTTCATCATTTCGGATGCCATTTTCTACACCTTTCCCAGATCTGCAATATCCCTTTCTGAGGTGTAGTGACCAGAATTGTACCTCGTATTCTAAGCACACCTGCACCACAGATTTGTACAAAAGCTTCATTGGCCGACCCCACATTGTAATATTATGAGGGATGAATTTACTTCTCTTCACACTGTTCAGCCCCCGCCCCCACATGGTTATGTGCTACTTGTGGTAGTTTAATAAAAAGAAAAAAGAAAATGGCCTAGAAATCCTTTAGCGCAGAGAATAAATCCCATTTTCTTTTGAAAAATTTTTCAATTCCACATTGCCACTATACAAGTAAAGCACCATGATTCCACTTTCAAACACTGTGACTTCTCCCAAAGAATCCTGGGAGCTGTAGTTTGTGAAGGCTGCTGTGAGTTGTTAAAAAAGGTAAAGGACCCCTGGCAGTTAAGTCCAGTCGCAGATGACTCTGGGGTTGAGGTGCTCATCTTGCTTTACAGGCTGAGGGAGCCAGCGTTCGTCCACAGACAGTTTTTCCAGGTCATGTGGCCAGCATGACTAAGCCGCTTCTGGCGAAACCAGAGCAGAGCACGGAAATGCTGTTTACCTTCCCGCCGGAATGGTACCTATTTATGTACTTGCACTTTTTGGCATGCTTTCGAACTGCTAGATTGGCAGGAGCTGAGAGTTGTTAAGAGACCCCCTATTCTCCTCAGATGCAGGTGGCGCTGTAGTCTAAACTACTGAGCCTCTTGGGCTTGCCAATCCCGATCAGAAGGTTGATGGTTTGAATCCCTGCAACGGGGTGAGCTCCCATTGCTCTGTCCTAGCTCCTGCCAACCTAGCAGTTTGAAAGCATGCCAGTGCAAGTAGATAAATAGCTGTCACTGTGGCAGGAAAGTAAACAGCGTTTCCGTGCGCTCTGGTTTCCATCACAGTGTTCCGTTGTGCCAGAAGTGGTTTAGCCATGCTGGCCACATGACCTGGAAAGCTGTCTGTGGACAAACGCCGGCTCCCTTGGCCTGAAAGCGAGATGAGCACCGCAACCCCATTGTCGCCTTTGACTGGACTTAACTATCCAGGGGTCCTTTACATTTTTTTTACCTTTATTCTCCTCAAAGAACTACAGTTCCCAGAGTTTTCTGAAAAAAGGGATTGATTGCTAAATGACTCCAGGAATTGTAGCTTCTTGAAGAGAATCGGGGCTTTATAACAACTCTCAGCAGCCTTCTCAACTAGGGCTGCCATACGTTTGGGGTTTCAAAGGCAGATTTGATGTCCGGAAGGAATTTCCGAAAGGTGGTGCTTTGTCCTCCTGGATCTTAGACAAGTCAATCGATACATCCCATTTTCTTTTGTAAAGAAAAGCTCAACAACTTTCAGGGTGTCTTGGTTTTTATTTTTTGAAATATGGCAACTAGCCTTAACAAACTACAGTTTGCTTCTCTGCCTTATGGCTAAGATCAAGTGTAGTATCTGTTCTTATTGGTTTAACAAACTACAGTTTGCAGGATTCTTTGTGGGAAATCACGACTCTTTAAAGTTGCATCATAGTGTGTTAAATGTACGGTGTGGATGTGGCCCAAATCAGAACGGTATCCTTCAACAAGACAAAAGGCAAAAATTTGGGATTTTGAAGTACATTGCCAACAACAACTCTGTATTTTTTTCTTTAAAAAAAGAGATGAATCTAGTACAGTAGTATCACCCATGGAAAAGTATATGGGATATTGATCTTGCTTTAGAAGGGTTAACAGAGACAGGTATCATATAGCAGGGAAGTAACAGCAAGGACAGCCTTTCCTCATAAAGCAGAGAAGCCCTCTCTGTGCTCTACATCCCGGGTATATCTGGAAAATGGCCCTGTGAGGATGCTAATAAATCCTCTGCAACAAATTATTCACTAAGATCTTTAGGGGAATTTGAATAAATCCTCACAGCCATTTAGTGGGTAATCTCCTGATCAGATTCCCATTTTTCTTTAGAGGACAATAATATAATATATTAGCTCTTGTGCTCTGTGCCAGAGAAATGCTATATATCAAAAATATGAATATAGTCAAAATATTGATCTCTAGCCAAAGTGGAACTAGAGGAAACTGTAAAAATGTAATGTAGTCCATTAGAGAGAAGGAGGGGAGGGAGGGGAGAAAGATTATAAGCACAGCCGCTTCAGGAAGAAGGGAAGCACTTCCTTAAATGTCCTGATTCCCATTAACAGTGAGAATTCTAGGGGTGCAACATGGAGGAAGGGCCACAATATGCCACCTGTTTAAAGCACCATGATACCACTTCCAACAGACATTGCTTGCCTCAAAGAATCCTGGGAACTGTAGATTTTTTTAAGAGTGCTGAGTGTTGTTAGGAGACCCATCACAGTGCTGAAATCCGTATTGTCCCAAACAAGCTACAGTTCCCAGTATTTTTTTGGGGGGGTGGGGAGAAAGTCATGACTGTTGACATTGTATAAAGGTGCTTGGAATGTAAGGTCACAAGTTCTGTTTCACTGCCCATGGAGTTCTGTTGTTAGTACAGAGCAAAGCAGGTTTTTTTTAAAAAATAAAAACAACAGCCATCTTAAATGAAGCTTTTAACTTTTTAATTTAATTTATTTTTGGAGGGCTGTGCTTTAAACAACAAATAGTGCTCTGATCTTCAGTGTTCCAAAGGCAACATTGTGGACAGCCTCGGTTCCTGCATAGCCCCTTGTCCCATGGAAATACAGTGGAACCTTGGTTCTCAAACTTAATCCATTCTGGGAGTCTGTTCAACTCCCGAAACCATTCGGAAACCAAGGCACGGCTTCCGATTGGCTGCAGGAGCTTCCTGCACTCAAGCGGAAGCCGCGTCAGATGTTCGGCTTCTGGAAAACATTCGAAAACCGGAACACTTCTGGGTTTTCGGTGTTTGGGAGCCAAAATGTACAAGTACCAAGGCGTTCAAGAACCAAGGTACGACTGTATAGAAAGAATAGGCAGACAGAGCTATAAGGTACAGAAAAGTACAGAAAAACAACAAGGTGAGATTTTGTTAGGATTACGATTTGACTTGGAGGAGGTGGTTATGGGCATCACACTTTGACTCAGGAGAGGGGAAAGACCCCTGAATCATCCCAATAATTTCATTGTCCACCCTGCCCACAAAGTGGCACAGCCCTAGAATCATAGAATAGTAGAGCTGGAATGGACCACAAGAGTCATCTAGTCTAACCCTCTGCAATGCAGGACTCTTTTGCCCAACGTGGGGCTCAAACCCACAACCCTGAGATTAAGAGTCGCATGCTCTACTGACTGAGCTATCCCTCCAGTTGTATGCCTAGAAGTTACAAAGTGCTAAACTGGCGCTCAGTGAATTTAGAGAGAGAAAAGATCCCCAGCATAGAACATGCATGGCATTGGAGAAAATAAGGGCATTGCCATTGGGCTCTCAAAAACACGCATTGGAAGAAGTGATGGCAATCCTACCTGGGAATAAGTCCCATTAAACTAAGGGAAGCTTATTGTTCAAGCGGACATGTGCAGGATTGTGCTGTTAATCTCTTTTATAGACATTTATCTCACCTCCAAGCTCACTATCCAACTTACAACAAGAGTGGTTTAATATCAAATAAACCATTACGGGGTGATTAAGAACTGTAACGAATAAATAAAAGACAATACGATTCTATGCATGCCTACTCAGGAGTAAGTCCATTGGTGTTCAATCACATAGGTGTGTATAAAATGGGATTGCAGCCTTAGAGTCTTATATTGCTGACTTTTTGCTTTTTTTATTTATTTAAGAGGACAGTCATCTTTACAAGCTGGCTACAAAACTGCATAAATGTGATACTCACTTTCTGTGGGTAGGCATAAAATTGTGGAGTCTTATAGCTCCTAGTGTTGAGGCATGCCAATTTTGCAGCGATCTTCTCCGGCTGTGGAGTTGCTTGGTTTCTAACTCAGAGAGGAAACTGCTGACCTCTTCTCTTGCCGTGAGTTATGATGGAAGTAAAAGAGTTAGCCCTAAAGGAATGAGGAACTAAATTTCAGAAGCGCAAAATAGCATCTGTCATAAGAAATATAGGTTTAGACCCTCTCCCGGCCCCAAACCTGTGTAGAAGCCTGTAAAAATAATAGCCGTAATGGATTTGCAGCCTGATAGTTATGTGGCTTTACTCAGAAGCAAGTTCACTGAGATTTATCCAGCTCAGCTTGCATAAATTAGTATCCTTAGCACAGTCAAGCTAATGACAGCATTTTGCAACCTCTTATGTTTCATAGTTTAATCTTAGCAGCTTGATCCCTCAACCAATTAAGCTGTGATATCTTTAGCCTTCATTTAAAATCCTGAAGGTGGTGGTGGTTTGGATCTTCTTGGTGCTTAGAGTTGCCCTAGGATTGGTACCCATGGAATACAGAGATTTTAATGTGGCAGGATCCAAAGTCATGGGTCTTGACATTGGTGTACCACTGATCAAGTGTCTTGTCTGAGAAAACTGTTTGCTCCCACACTCAGCAATGCCATAATCTGGCCATCTGACTCAGCCTTTTCAAGGGGGTGGGGTGGGGACGGGATAGAAATTCTGCAGTGGGGTGTGGGGTAGAAATCTGGCTTGATTTGTATTTTAATGTGAACCTCCCTAATTCACACTTTATGAAGCAACACTTGAATCGAAATGCCGCTATCCTTTAAAATTCACACTTCTCAGAATTTTGCAGTGCAACTCTTCAGCCGAATAAAGTGTGTGCATGCAAATGTAAAGTAGCATCAAAATGTATTTATGTTAGGGAAATTGCTTGCAAAAATGTGTATGTTGTGAGAAATTTGCACAAAGGTCCTAATGAATTTTCTTGACAGCTTTTTTTTTTTTTAAAGCACAAACTAATGCAGGGTTTCCATATTTCAAAAAGTGAAAATTCAGACACAGAGTTGTTGAACTTTTTTTTTGGCAAAGTTGTTGAGTCCCCCCCCGGCCCAGACATTTCAGTGATTTCCACACAGATGCTGTTTACAAGGGTAGAATACCGGCAAAGTCCAGGAAATTCCAGACGTATAGCAACCCTAGGAAAACCAAATGTAAGGCTGGAAAAATGAGAAACTGAGAGAAACAAAAATTGACATATTTGGCCATCAAACTATGCTCCGAACTGGTTAGCAACAAGTGGCTCTTATCTATCTATCTATCTATCTATCTATCTATCTATCTATCTATCATCTATCTATCTATCTATCTATCATCTATCTATCTATCTATCTATCTATCATCATCATCATCATCATCATCATCTATATCTATCTATCTATCTATCTATCCATCTGCTGAGAAAGGGCTCTTTGGGCAACACAGCATGGCTGAAACTTCCTGTCCCGTCTGCTTCCATCTGCGTGTTCAGACCCAGAAACCTCCCGCCTAAATAAATTCACACTTGACTCAAATTTTAGTTTGGTTTTTGGCAGAATTTAGGCCACAACTTTATTGATTACAGAAAGTGAGTGGTTGCATAGGCTCTGGTTCGACTAGCTCCCTGCCATGCAGGTAGCGCTGACCCAGGGTTCCAGCATAGGTCAGCCAAGGGTGAACACCTGGATAGGCGGAGAGCCGGGAGCGGGCTAACTCCGCCACCCAAATGTCCCCCTGGACTGAGGCCCGGGCACAACCCCCTCTCAGGGGTTGACCAAACCATAGAGTCCCTGGATTCCTTTAACAGAATACCCTTCACATAGGGATGGCGAGAGTGTTCTCCCATCCCTGTCACCTGGACCAGAGCCTGTCCGCAACATTACAAGTTGTGACGATTGGCAAAACCCAAATGGCACCAGCCAACCAGCCAAGTGGGGAAAATTCCTGCCATGCCCCTGTCCCAACGACCGATGACAGACGACGGCATAGCAAGGTCAAGTGCAAAGCCCTAAAAGTAGGGAGAGGTAGGCAGGTATTCCGATTGCACGCGCCAAAAGAGGAAGCTCTGGGTCACGTGCATGGGCATAAATAGGTCTCTTGAACCGTTTGGACTGCGTCCCATTGGCCAGATTGCACCCAGCTACGAGGGACCCACCAATCGGGTGTTGTGGCTGACCAATCGTACCCACCCACAACACAGGGTGTTGGTTTTCCAGGTCTCACCGCAATACATGCCCTCTTTAAGGGAGGACCCGATTTCTGCTCCCAATTGCTGCACTTCCTTTTCAGCGCTTCCACTCTATGTCTGTAAGGCCTTGCTCCTGTTGCAGCAGTTGCCACAGCCTTGCAGCGCTTGGATGCATTGGTGGGACTTTGGTACATTCACCCTAGTGGACCAGTCTCGGCGGGCTTTGGCCCCAGAGGCAGCAAATTTGGCATGAGAGGAAAAGGTCCCCTTAGGATGCAGTGCTGATGCTATGGAAGCATGTGGCCGGTGGCTATAATGGCACTGGTAGAGAGTAGTCAGCAGACCTGGTCCTTCTCTCACCCCATGAATATTCACGTGAATATCTCTCCTCTTTCTTCTACGGTGATGCCAAAGCAGCTGCTCAAGACATAGACCCACGTTTGCTTAGCACTGAGCATCATATTATTTGTGGCATGGAAAGAGGGAGGATGGCATTTGGTGGGGTGAAGCGGCGGGAAGAAGAGGAAGAGAGAAGCCCTTTCCCTCCGTGTTACAGCCAACGGCAACTGTTAATATAATAAAGTCATTCATCCCTGTCATCATAACCCAAGATTAAATAGCCCTAAAACCACTGAAACAGCAATTTTGTGATTAGCTTGATAGGTATTTACAGTCCTTAATGAAACATTATATAGTCATTTGAGCACACTGCTAGCATATTGTGTACGCAAGTTGTCACACGGCCAAAACCGTAATTCTACTGCATGTACCGTATGTAGATAACATCGCAGCCACACAATGCGTAAGTGTGAGTGAAGGATAAATAAGTACTTCTGAAAGATTTCATGTCCTGATTTATAATTTCAGTAAATTTCATTTCTAAATTTGTATTCAAATTGAGGGTTGTTGTTTTTTTAAAGCTCCCCCGCTTTAGATTAGACTTATTATACTGTAATTAATTTCTATACCACCCTTCATCTGAGTATAGTCCTTATTGATACCTCAGTCAGTAGAGCATGAGACTCTTAATCTTGGCGTCGTGGGTTCGAGTCCCATGTTGGGCAAAAGATTCCTGCTTTGCAGGAGGTTGGACTAGATGGAACTCTTGGTCCCTTCCAACTCTACAATTCTATGATTCTATTAATTAATATATGACCACAGGGCAGTTTATAATATAAAAACACAAAAATATATAACAGAGTCACAAACAAAAACAATACCCCCCACAGTTTAAAATGCCATAGATTCTTTGATTAGCCAGACTATCAGAGGAGCAGGAGCAGTTTGTGATTCATTTTTAGCGGGTGTCTTTATTACTGCTGATTAATGTATTTTATTTTATTTTTATTCTTTTTGTGGCGTATTTTTGTCCATATTGAAAATCACCTAGAGATATCCTTTTGTGTTAGGTGACACATCAATTAAATAAATATAATCACAAATCCAGAAGACTTCTTTTTAATAATAATAATAATAATAATAATAATAATAAATTACTTATACCCCGCCCATCTGGCTGAGTTTCCCCAGCCGCTCTGGGCAGCTCCCAAAAGAATATTAATAAAAAAAGATAAAACTTCAAACATTAAAAACTTCCCTAAACAGGGCTGCATTCAGATGTCTTCTAAAAGTCTGGTAGTTGTTTATTTCCTTGACATCTGAAGGGAGGGCATTCCACAGGGCGGGCACCACTACTGAGAAGACCCTCTGCCTGGTTCCCTGTAACCTCACTTCTCACAGTGAGGGAACTGCTAGAAGGCCTTCGGCGCTGGACCTCAGTGTCCGGGCTGAACGATGGGGGTGGAGACGCTCCTTCAGGTATACTGGGCCAAGGCTGTTTAGGGCTTTAAAGGTCAGCACCAACACTTTCAGTTGTGCTCAGAAACGTACTGAGAGCCAATGTAGGTCTTTCAGGACCTTTTCCAGTTTTTCTTTTGCAATGAGATTAATGCCTTTGGTATTACTAATAAAATTACAAAAATTCTTAGGGATGTGCCTTTGCAACTGCCGCCTAGGCCAGAGGTGCTCTCCATCCTGACCCCCCACTTTACCTAAGCAGCTCACCAGGCAGGAGCTGGGAGAGGATGGGCCCTTCATCCCTCAGCTGTGCAGTGTCTCCCACAAGTAGGGGAAGTGGGTAGATGGAGAGACTTGTGGCGGTGGCATTGGTGGCGCATTAGCCTGAGGAGGCACTCTTGTGTGGCCTGCCACTGCTCCTCAGTTCTGTCTGGCAGAAGCAGCAGTGCCACATGAAGGCACAGGTTAGGGGGCACAATACATGCCTTAGAGACCTCTATACTTTCCTTGCCCTGGGAGCTAGCAACCCACGCTATGTCATGGGTCTGCACTTTGCAGCCTTTCCACGTTCCCGCAGTTCAGTTGACTCCTCGTTTGGGGCTTTTGCAGACCAGGAACTGTGGGCAGCTGGGGAGGCTGCAGAGTGCTGTACAAACATTCAGTGAGGGGCAAAAAAACCCCACCACCCTGAGCCACCTCACCAAGATAAGGCAAACTCAGAGCCCTGGGCCCACTGACATTCAAAAATGAAGCCTCTTTTGCCAAGAAAGAAAACTTTTGAGAACTTGGGGGACACATTCTGGCACAGCAACATCGGAAACAATTACTATTTTTGCTTCACTTTGGTAGAAGTTAATAGGATTGCAGGAAACGACTCTGAGAGATGTGAATGTACAGTAACTTGCCAAAGGCCATGCAATGATCCCGGATAAAATTCTAGTTTTCATCTCAGCCATTAGAAGTCATTGCTAAATATTCATTTTTATGTGACTGTGTCCTCTAATTGCTCTAGCTATGGCTTTGTTTTGCTTTGCATTATAGATTAATTCTTTCTTTTAAATGGACATGACACTCTCATTAGACTGCCCCCAGGCCCACAGAGTTCAATGTAAGAAGTTTAACGCACAGGCTGAAAGCCGGCCATTACCAAAAATGCAAGAGATTCAGCATACTTGCAGAGTGGTTTAACACTCAATCCCTCTTCCCATGGAACTCTGGAAATTGTAGCTCTGTGAAGGGAATAGGGGCCTCCTAATAACTCTCAGGACCCTTAACAAACTACATTCCCAGGATTCCTTGGGGGAAGCAAAGGCTGTTGAAAGTGGCATGATATGGCTTTAAAGATACTGTATAGTGTAGATGGGGTCTGAGTTTATGTCATTTATTACAGTCTTCAGCCTCATTTTCCTAAATGCATGTAGAAACCTTTTAACATGTAAAAGGAGGTTTTCAGGATGTCAAATTGTGGACTCACCTATACCGCTGCGAAAAGAAAAGAAAAGCGCGTTTTAAGTGTGTTGTAAAGTACATTATACAAATGTGACACTAGATGGTGATGGTGAGCTATAGCAAATTCAATATATTTTTTCAAAAATTAAAAAAAAAAATTCACAATGTTTTACATACAGTGGTACCTCTGGTTACAAACTTAATTCGTTCTGGAGGTCCGTTCTTAAGCTGAAACCGTTCTTATCCTGATGAGTGCTTTTACTAATGGGGCCTCCCGCTGCGCGCGTGCCTCTGGTGCATGATTTCCGTTTGCATCCTGGGGCAAAGTTCACAGTCAGGAGCAGCTACTTCCAGGTTAGCGGAGCTTGTATCCTGAAGCATTCGTAACCAGAAGCGTTCGTAACCAGAGATACCACTGTATATATGTGTGTGTGTGGATTCCACCAATATCAACCTGTCTAACTGGACCTATCCAGTAACACCTAAGGGCAAAAGTAGTTTGCAGTTTTGGGGGGGGGGGATATGCAAGTATGTTCTGTGCTCCATAAAGCGCCATAAAGCAAGGGCATTATTGGGGCAAATGTGAGCTCACACGACTCTCAGGAAAAATGTCAGACTTGACTGCTCAAAATTACAAATGAATATGTAAATCTTGGCTTCAGACCAAAAAGGAGCTGAGTCGCCAAGGTTGTTAAATATGGTCACATACTTCAGCAGATTAATTCAATCTCTGGTCACAGATTACAGTTTCCTTTACGAAGCCACCCAAGAGGAGAGATGGCGTGTGTATCACGTGTTCACCCTGATTTGTTTGCAGGGTGATTTGATGACATTGGGTATGTAACGTGGGTTCACTCTGATTCGTTCGTGGGGAGGTTAGATGGTGTTATGTCAAAACAAGAGCTATCCCACACTTCCCTGTGCATTTCCCCTTTCACGTTCCTTATCTCAAAAAGCCCACACTTTTGAGGAAGCAAGTTTGTTGGACAGTACCTCCCAATCTAGTACACATCTTGGGAAGTTATTTGCTTGCTTTGCATTTGGACAGTTCTTAAGATATTGTTTCAAAATTGTGCATGATGTATGTTGAGATCAAAGAGTTGGTTTTTGTCTATGTCTGGATGCACCACAGAGCTACAGTTCCAAGAGTTTACTGGGAAGAGGGATTGAGAACTGTAGCTTTTGGAGGCGAATAGGGGCATCTCCTAACAAACTGCAGCTCCCATAATTCTTTGTGGAAGCCTTGACTGTTTAACATGATATGACAGTTCTTGAAATGTATGATGTGACTGTGACCTAAGACATTTTGATGCGTGAAGTAGAGCAGAAAATGATGTCCTCACTCCAGGTCAAGGTTACCCAAGGCGAAAGTTGTTGTGGTTGTTGTTTATTCAATTTACACCCCAAGCTTCACCACAAAACCTCAGGGTGGTTCAGACTTCCGGGTTGGCGCCATCGCCGAATGGCGGACTCCCTCCGAGCTCCGGAGGGAGTCTGCTCGGCAGGGGCTGGGTCCTACCGCGCCGGCGACGCGGGGACCCTTAAAAACCATGGGCACGGAGCCCGTGGACATGGGGACTCGGCTGGCACCGTTAGCGCCCTCCCGACTCGTGAAGGAGCCTTTTTAAAGGCTTCGGATCGGGTGCCGGGGAGTGGCGTGGTGCTTTGAGTCCACTGCTTCCCCTGCCGAGCGCAGCCGCATGCCATTCGACGGAGAGCGCTGACTTCTTCCATTGGAAATTCGGACTATCAACAACAACCCGTGAGTAATTGGGAAACCGGGTACAAAAGGAGAAAAAAAAGAAAAATTTTTCGGATTTGGCACGAGCGGGGGTGATCTAAAAAGGAAGTCAGCCCCCCCCCGATTGTAAACATTCTAAAACAAGGACTGGGTAACCAAGATCGAAAGAGAAGTTTATTGTTGACAAAAATCATTAATTCCACGATGGGAAATTACAAGAACTGTGCTGGAGGAGAAGAGTGGAGGGTGAGAGGGAAAATGCAACCCCCCCTGGGAACCGGGGCGATTCATAGAGCCTGGCGAAGAGAGACGGAGACTTTGACAGCTGTCAAAGTAGCTGTCAAAGCTGGAGAATATAAAGAGGACTTTGTTACAAGGACTTTGCTGGCTAATTCTGTTACAATTTGACACAATATGGATATAAACTGTCGGAAAATAAGGAACAACAATTTGACTTTTGGATTAGAGGATATAAAGTTACTACAATCCCCCTAGAGGGGTTTCGGGACATTACAAGTGGTCGTACGTGGAAAATCACTCTGGGATTTGCACAGGACTTATCTTCTGGGAAAGCTGCAAAACTGAAATAGTATTTTGTCTACAGAGGTGTTTACATTAAAAGGAGACAATAGAATTTTCTATTGAAGAAAGGAAGGGACTGGACGTAAGTTTTTGTTCCTGAACAACAAACCTCTGTAGAGATACCAGATCTCGGAATAAGAACGTTTTAGCAGCTGAACAAGACAAGAAACCTGAGAAAGTAAGGAATAAAAAGAACAAAGGACTAACTACGACACGGAAAGAACAATGGGAGGAGCAGCAAAGACCAAGGAAATTAAAGGCCTCTATTAGACTGGATTTTTGAAGTTAAACATTATTAAAATAAATAAATTAAAAGAAAACCGGCAAGGTGGAATGGGAAAAATCTGGCCATGGACTTGAGACCTCCAGGCTGACAACATATAGACTGATGGACATGGGGAATTCAAACCGGGGAAGGGAGGGGGGAGTTTTGGAATTCAAAGGCTATGTAACCATCTTTTTGAACCTTCTTATATTTTTTATCTTCTATTTCTTTATATAACTTTTGTATATCATGGTATTTTGATTTGGCATGTTTAAAAAAAGGGAATTCGTGGAAGGAAATTGGGGTAGATCTTGGGGAAAAATCTTTTTTCTTTTTCTGTTAATGATGAGGGATGATGGTAAGATTGTATAATTTAAATTGGTTAATGGGTTAAACATATTAAGTTTTAAACTGGGAGTGAGAGCTTGTGGAACCAAATTAATGAAAGGGGAATATAGTCGGGAGGGGGAGGAGGGAGTCCTAGAAAGAAGATAACGAAAGTAAGGCTCTAAATATATTCTATCTTTTCTTTTCTGTTATATTTCTATATTATTGGAAACTCTAATAAATATGATTAAAAAAAACAAAAAAAACCTCAGGGTGGTTCACAAGATAATCAAGGGAATCAGAGTCAGCCAAGTTCTCCTGGGACCTGAAACAGAAAATCCCACAAATACCTCTTCCCCTTTCCCTGGAAGTGAAAATACAGCAGTAATAAATTAAACAACTGCCCTTTCATGACACTCAAAACCAGCTGTCTAATGTTGCCACCTCACTTTGCCTAATAGTAGGGCTGGCTCTGCCAATAAGCACCACACAATCAGCATTTTGTTCCCCAGCTACTGGTATTGTGTTGCATACATCAATGGCTACCTCAAGCATACATCATTGGGACGCAGGTGGCGCTGTGGTCTAAACCACCGAGCCTCTTGGGCTTGCTGATTGGAAGGTCAGCAGTTCAAATCCCCGCGACGGGGAGAGCTCCCGTTGCTTGGTCCCAGCTCCTGTCAACCTAGCAGTTCGAAAGCACGTCAAAGTGCAAGTAGATAAATAGGTACCGCTCCTGCGGGAAGGTAAATGGCGTTTCCGTGCACTGCTCTGGTTTGCCAGAAGCAGCTTAGTCCTGCTGGCCACATGACCTGGAAGCTGTATGCCGGCTCCCTCGGCCAATGAAGCAAGATGAGTGCCGCAACCCCAGAGTCGGTCACGACTGGACCTAATGGTCAGGGGTCCCTTTACCTTTTTACCTTAACACCATAGGGCTTTTTTCAGCTGGAACTCACTGGAACTAAGTTCTGGCACATCTCAGGTGGGCACCATAGCCATTATAAGAGAACGAGGGAGGTGGTGCGTTCCGGAACCTCTTTTTCTAGAAAAATAGCACTGGCTGGCAGTCATTATCTGGGTGTGGGGCAGGGAGGCAGTGGGAATGAGATGAAGAGAAATTAGGAAGCACACCAGGTAGATACGCTTCTCATTTTGTTATATATAGAGAGAGAGAAAGAGAAAGAGAGAGAGAGCGCTTTCTCATCTGAACAATCCTTTCTTCAGGGCTGCCACTAACAGCAGACAAGTACAAAGAACACAGTCTCTTTCTCTGCATCCAGGACTCATTTTCACTGTTACCAAGCAAATGGCGCTGAGAATTTTCTTTTCCAGAAAACCTTTGCTCCCTTTCATCTTGGTAAGCAAAGCAGCCCCTGAAAAGGAAAAAAAACCCACACCTCTCCTTCTAAAACATCTTCCATATTGAAAGACCTTAATGGACCGCCGCATGTCACCAGTGCAGCACACAAAGTCAAAGCCAGATACTGGGCTCCCAGGTACATCACTTGGTTCTCCAAAGATGCTTTAGAAGTGGCAGATCTAAACATCAGGAAGCGCCTTTCCTTTGCTCCGGATAAATTGCACAAGGAAGTAGCTGCTATTGAGCTAACCCCAAAGACAATAAGCTCTGGGAGAGACTGCGGCGCCAAGATGAAATGCTCTGCTTTGACTTTCTGTCCTATTAAGACCAAAAGACTCCCTGGGAAAAATGGGCTGTTGTTACAGCCTTCCCAAAAGAAGCACACAGTCATCTGGTTATAAGACAATTAGGTGGAGCTGGAACTCAGCACCACGAAAGTAGACTTGTTTGTGCATTTCAACAAAAGTATCAAAGGAATAGATGGCAAATACCTGCAATGTACATTCCCGTGGGGCTGATCTGGACTACTGTGTAGATCTAGAGCCAGTGTCATGGTGTATGTGTGTGGGGGGGGCACAGGGGCAGTTGCCCCAGGCACAAAATTGTTAGGGGCACAACATTTCAACACCCAGTGATGCCTCAATACAGCTGCATGCTTCTGGCGCTGGGCTCCATTGAAAAACGCTTCTCCATGCGAACCAGGAAGTAACCTCTCCAGATAACGGAATGACTCTTATTTTCTTATCTCTGTAGCTGCGATCCCCTGGGTGATGCGGGGGCCATTAGGCAGTTGAATGTGCATGTGGACTCTGTCTGTTTCCCTCCCTCCTCCCTCTGCATGGCCCCGGGCACTGGCAACCCACACTACACCACTGTCCAGAGCTGGTCTTGAATGCAACTACCAAGCTACTGGCTGGGGCGTATTGTGGGGATCCTATTATCCTTAAGACCATAAGAAGAGCTCTGCTGGATCAGGCCAAGGACCCAACTAGTCCAGCCTCCTGTTATCACAGTGACCAACCAAATGCTTGCCTGGATAGACACTAGATAAATGCGAGTGTGTGTAGTACCAGCATTCTGCTCAAAAGTAAAATTCACATTTGCTGCTCTGCTCACTTTGCCTCTGAGTCCACACACCAATGGCAACTGGCCCCTAGAAAGTTGCCCAGAAGGGAATGCGGCTCCCGGACTAAAAAAAGCCCCTCCCTCAGTGTAGGGAACAACCTGTTATTCTTTGTCTTATTCCTTATAGTTTTTGTTGTTGTTTTAGATATCCCACTCGCAGGAATCAGGATTTTTCAAATACATACAGTATATATGAGCACCCGACAATCTAAATTGGTCACCCTCTTAGTATGGATTAAAGCAGAGTGCCATGAATTGCTTGGGGGGGGGGGTAATCCTACTATATGCAGAACTTGAAGCTTGCAACCATTTCAGTTTCGGTTCAGATACAGAAAAAGCCATGTGCAAACATATGCATAGCTTAAACCCCAGAGTGTTTCTTCATGCCTGTAAAAACAAGCTCTTGGCATATTGCTTTATTGTATTTTTAATATTTTGTTGGGAGCAGCCCAGTCAGATGGGCGGCATATAAGTAAAAATATTATTGTTATTGCTGCTGCTGCTGTTTTAGGCTCCTAAGTGAAGTCCCTGTTCCCAGCTAGCCAATGAAATCCTCCTAGACAGGAAGTATTTTAAGAGAGCTTCCTGTTCCAGTGGAGCTTTTGCTTGAACAGCATGGTATTCTGAGCTCTTTGGCGCTGACTTCAATGCTTTCCTCTTTGACCCTGGTTCATCCTTTGCTTCTGACTCACCCTTCTGGTTTGTCCTACAGCTGGTCCCTGGTTCACCTTAAGTGGCAGCCCATGGAATGAATGAAAGGAAATGAGAAGAAGATAGGGATTCTGTCAGTTGGCTATTATAGCTGATAGAGTGGGTGTGTGAAGTCAACCCTTTAAGAGGGATCAGCCATAAGAAGGCAATTAGGCATCTTGCCGATGCATAAAGCCGAAACTTCTTTTCTCCTCAAAACAGATTCCCCACCCCCACCCCAATAAAACAAATAAGGTGCACAAATGCCAATAATTATAGAAAGAGGCAGAGCAGCAGAGCTGCTGGTCCAGGTGCCAAGCCTCAGGCGCCATCTACGTATTCTGTGCCTTAAGTATATCAGACACGATGCCAACATTCATCCAGTATTTGCGGGAACATACATTCCCTCCTGTTACATTCAATTCAGCCCCTCATCTTCTCAGACTGCTTTTATTATGGCAAATCACTCTGAAGATTATGTTCTTTAAGAATCAGCTTGGATAAAGCACGATTCCCCCCCCCCCCACCTTGCGGGCATCTTTCTGAACGTAAAGGGATTAAAGCGAGCAATAAGGCAGGTAAATACAAGCAAGATCAATGTTCCTGAGCCTAGCCCATTGCCCACACACTTCCCTGATAGAGCTTCACAGTTGTAGAGATAACCAGGGATGGGCTAGCAATTCTGCCTGGGGCTGGATTAAAAGGCAGAGTGGCCTTATCCTGAACTATTTGTTGTTGTTGTTTAGTCATTTAGTCATGTCCGACTCTTTGTGACCTCATGGACCAGAGCACGCCAGGCACTCCTGTCTTCCACTGCCTCCCAGAGTTTGGTTAAACTCATGCTGGTAGCTTTGAGAACACTGTCCAACCATCTTGTCCTCTGTCATCCCCTTCTCCTTGTGCCCAACATCAGGGTCTTTTCCAGGGAGTCTTCTCTTCTCATGAGGTGGCCAAAGTATTGGAGCCTCAGCTTCAGGATCTGTCCTTCCAGTGAGCACTCAGGGCTGATTTCCTTCAGAATGGATAGGTTTGATCTTCTTGCAGTCCATGGGACTCTCAAGAGTCTCCTCCAGCACCATAATTCAAAAGCATCAATTCTTCGATGATCAGCCTTCTTTATGGTCCAGCTCTCACTTCCATACATCACTACTGGGAAAACCATAGCTTTAACTATACGGACCTTTGTTGGCAAGGTGATGTCTCTGCTTTTTAAGATGCTGTCTAGGTTTGTCATTGCTTTTCCCCCAAGCAACAGGCGTCTTTTAATTTCGTGGCTGCTGCCACCATCTGCAGTGATCATATTCCCCCTACTCTCAAACACACACAGTCTCAGGATTCAACAGGCAGCTGGCCAGATTCTGTGCCTCTGTTTCAAGGCTCTGGTTCTTACCAATGAAACCTTAAATCAACCACCCCCAGCCTAGTGCCTTCCTGATGTTTTAGACTGCAACTCTCAACAGCTCCAGCTTGGGGGAGGCTGCCCTGGGCTGTAGCCTGCCTCTGTGCTGAGGTCATCTACTGATGCCCATCTCTGAGTGCCACCACCATGACATGCCCTTGGCTCTTTCCAATAGCCCAGTTGAGGTAGGTACCATTAGGTCCAGTCGTGACCGACTCTGGGGTTACAGCACTCATCTCGCTTTATTGGCCAAGGGAGCTGGCGTACAGCTTCCGGGTCATGTGGCCAGCATGACTAAGTCACTTCTGGTGAACCAGAGCAGCACACGGAAATGCTGTTTACCTTCCCACCGGAGCGGTAACTATTTATCTACTTGCACTTCGACGTGCTTTCGAACTGCTAGGTTGGCAGGAGCAGGGACCGAGCAATGGGAGCTCACCCTGTCGCAGGGATTCGAACCACCGACCTTCTGATTGGCAAGTCCTAGGCTCTGTGATTTAACCCACAGCACCACCCACATCCCATTTGTACATAACAGTGCATTAAAAAAAGAAAAGAAAAATTCCTTATGAAAATTCGTCAGTATTTTAGTGCAAATTTCTATTAACATGCTCATTTTTGCAAAGCCATCTCCCCCAATGTAAACACAGTTTTGTTTGCTGTTTTTACTATTATATGCATTTCTATGCATGCTTTACCCAAGAAAAGGATTCTGAGAGACTCTCCCAAACGGAAAACAGGACTTTGCCACAAATGCTTATTTTGCATTGTTTTAGTTTTGTTTCAAATTTATCTGGTGTCGTTGTTGTTTTCTGTTTTTATTGTACAACGCCTTGAGAAAATCACGTAGATTAAAGTGATTAATAATGAAATTATAATAACAATGTTAGGGTAAATATATTTTTGTCCAAAGTACAGTGGTACCTTGGTACTTGATGGCTTGGCTCCCAAACAAATCGGCTTCCGAATGCCGCAAACCTGGAAGGAAGTGTTCCAGTTTGCGAATGTTTTTCGGAAGCTGAACTTCCAGCACGGCTTCTGCTTGAGTGCAGGAAGCTCCTGCAGCCAATTGGAAGCCGTGCCTTGGCTTTTGAACAGTTTCGGGAGTCAAACAGATTAAGTTCGAGAACCAAGGTACCACTGTACTTGGCTAGAGAACTACGCCACAAAATTTGGAGAAACATGAATTTTGAAGGATGGCCATCTTTTAGTCCAGGTACTGCTTCGGAAACTGCAAATAAGGTAGGTTCACCAACTGAATTGAATATCTGTCCCACCTCTAAATGGCCCTCATCTCGCATCCTAAACTCTGAGGAGCAGAGATAGGAGGACACACATTTATTAGGAACAGAACGCCTCAAGCTTTTGCAACACACTTTCCCTCAGTTAAGTCCCTTTCATTTAAGTAAGATTGGGAGTGGGGTGGGGGGAGAGATTGAGAGTAAAATAAAAAATAAAAAGCCGCTAATGAGGTGCCAAATTATAGTGGCAAGTGTTCGTACACATCCTAGGCAGCTGATTATATTTCATCAAGGTGGCTAAGTAATATAGCCCTCATAATGAACTAATGGATTTGCAGGTCCAGTTAACACCCAAAGTTCAATCATAGACAAGTTAAAGTTAATCACGTACTAAAAAAGGATTAAATTAGTACATTTGAATTCAAGTGACAGAGGCATTAGAAGCAAGCTGTACTTCCTCCCCCCCCTTCTCCTTGTCTCTCCCTCCACCGCCACCCGCTACCCCCACTTTCTTTGGGTGTTAGCTTCTGAGGAGAGAATCATACTTGAAGTCTTCAACTCTATGGGGACTTCATGCTTCAATACCTCCCCACCCATGCATATAGAGCTGCTAATGACAGAGAGGCCTACCCATCAGGGAATGCAATTCCAAGTAGACATTTCCCCCAAAATGGATTATTTCAGCCTGGTTGGTCACAGATTCTGTAGTTTCCCAGCGATTCATCTTACTATTAATAATGTCAGAGAATTTTAGGCCCTTGAATTAAATAATGATAAATAGGAGACACCGAGCGAGCTTGGCTGAGGCAGTGGCTGTTTATTTCGGCGCAAGGCTCTGTCAGGCCTGATAAATCGGATCCCTGAAATAGTTTATAAAGTACCGAATTGATGTGGCAGTTGGCGAGGGAGAGAATTAATGTTATGAAATAGGCCTGCAACCCAGATTTTGATGAAAGCCCAGGAAAGCCTTTTATATAAATTCGGTGTCTGTGCAGGAAATGGTTTGGCCGTGCAGGGATGTAATGTGCTGTCGTAATAGCGGCGAGGCACAGGTCAGCGAGCGAGGAGCACGGCCGAGGCCTGGCGGTGTGGAGAGCTCAGCCTGCTCCGGCGCTGTGGCTTGGCAGATTGGAGGGGTGGTCATGGACGGCTCGCTTATTATACGGAGCAGTGAGGGGACACCGTGCCTACAAAGGGGGGGAAATGAAAGCCGCTTTTGAAAGAGGTACTTTGGCTTTCAAGTTCCATGGAGTTGCTTGTGCCAGGGAGAGAGAGAGAGGATGAAATGTCACACAGAGGAGTACAGTCGCTACTTTGGCTACTCTTCACATGAATGGAAATTCTTGCGTTTCAAACTGCCCACTGGGAGGGAGGGGGGAAAGTCGCAGCAAAATATATATCTCTAAAAGAGAAGGCAAGTGGAGTGGTTAATGTGCATAATAACCAGCCATTGTGCACATCTGCCAGGAGAATGTGCACATCACCCGTCCACAAAGGGGGGACAGGGACTTGTGCACATTTCCTGGGATATACAAGAACCATATTTCTACATTATCTACAAACGTTGACAGAGCCAGCCTTGGCGCTTGCCAGGAAAAAAGAGTTGACCAGCTGGCTGTTGAGGCTAGATGGATGACTAGCCGCAGAACAAGGCGGCAGAGCCCTGGGGTAGAACGGTAGGCTATGCAATCTGGCTGGAGGAATGGCCTTTAGGAAATGACAACACGTTTCTCCCGCTATAAAGAAACTCCCCGGAAATAGAGAATCCTAGTTATGCTAGCTTTCTGCTTAAAGTCATTTTATGTATGTATGTACATAGTGTGATAACAAAAATTGCCCGGTTCCTGTCACTTCAGGTCTCTACCACACTATTCAGCGCCAGTGTGGTGCAGTGGTTAGTGTGTTGAACTAGGACATGGGAAAGTCGGCTCAAATCACCCCTCGGGCAGGAAACTGACTAGGTGACCTTGGGCCAGTCATCACCTGTCAGCTTAAGGGCTGTTATGAGGCTAAAACGGAGGAGAACCATGTAGCTGCTTTCAGCTCCTTGGAGAATAGGTAGAATATAAGTGTAATAAATAAATAATCCCTACCTTGTTCTCTTGCATGGGTAGATCAAGCCTGACTCTTTAAAACACCAGAGTGAGGGACAGGCTGAGCTTCCCTCTAAAGGATGTGAAGCAAGGAGGGAAGGAACTAAAGTCCTTTATAATCTATAAAGGTAAATGGACCCCTGACCATTAGGTCCAGTTGCGGACGACTCTGGGGTTGCGGCACTCATCTCGCTTTATTGGCCAAGGGAGCCAGCGTACAGCTTCTGGGTCATGTGGCCAGCATGACTAAGCCGCTTCTGGTTAATCAGAGCAGCGTATGGAAATGCCGTTTACCTTCCTGCCGGAGTGGTACCTATTTATCTACTTGCACTTTGACGTGCTTTTGAACTGCTAGGTTGGCAGGAGCAGGGACTGAGCAATGGGAGCTCACCCAGTCGCAGGGATTCGAACCACTGACCTTTTGATTGGCAAGCCCTAGGCTCTGTGGTTTAACCCACAGCGCCACCAACGTCCCTTATAATCTATAGCTCCATGGAAATTGGGAGCTCATTCTACACCGTTACAGTGGTGAGCTGCAATTTTTTTCATGGAAAGATACTATTGCAATATAATAAACAAATTTTAAAATGGCATTTAAGAGGCGAAAGCTATAATTAATTTTGGGAAGGGGTGAAGTTGGTTGAAATGTTCAAAAATTTGCATTGAGCTTAAAGTTGAATACCTAGTAGTGCCACACACAGAGGGCAGAGGAATGGAGTTATGTCACCAACACAGGAATCGCTGCTGCTTATTTGGATGGGGCAGCAGTTACTTTGGGGCCCTACCTCAGGTACAGGCAAATTTGGCCTTCCAGATGTTTTTGGCCTACAACTCCAATGCTCTCTAGCTAACAGACCAGTGGTCAGGGATGATGGGAATTGTAGTCCCAAAACATCTGGAGGGCCAAGTTTGCCTATTCCTGCCCTACCTGCACCAAGCGGTCATGGAGCTGGGACTTGTATTTATGTTCCACCTTCTAGCTGAATAGCTGGTTGGTACAATGGCAGATTGTCTGAAAGGGAGGGTGATAAGCACACAGTTGGACCAAGAACCACTTATCCATAACTTGTTTTCAGGTACTGAGTGTCGGGATCTCCGTTCTTCTGAGCTGATAAAGCTCATCTTCGTCCGGCCAAGTCCTTCAGAATCGCCTCCGACGTGATTGATGACCTGAGCCTCTGATAAGACTCCAGGCACATCCCCCATTCAGCAGAGTTTCCAGTACAGGGAAGAGACGAGAGGTTTGGGCTACATTGCTAGGAGTTTTATTATTAACTACACAGACGGCAAACACATCCTCTCTCTGTGAGAGCAGAGAGCAACTGAAACAAACAAAGGAACAGGAAACCAGTAACGTCACATCCGTCTCCCGTCTCCCATGAGACTTCCAACAGTATGGAATGTGTGGAATGTAGTCAGAGTCTTGTGACTCCAAAGCAGCTGCACAGTTTCAAACAGAAACACTGAGCCATTCCATGGAGTAGAGGGAAAAGGTGTATTCTGCAACATGTCAGTGATGCAATAATGATGCATTATGCAGTGACACCCATACACAAAACTAATAATACACTTTATTAGTTGTTCTGCTATGCATCCCTGGTGTTACCGCCTTATTGCCCTCTGGAGGCACGCCCTTGCACTAAGGTGCCACAGAAGAAATAAAAAAACACGCATACACATTTGTGGTATGAAAAGTTATAGCAGGCAGTTCCAGATCGACACATGCACTGGTTGGAAATGAAGCAGCAGGTCCACCCCAAAACCTTTGCAAACTGTACTGAAAGAGGGATCACGTCACTGTCATCAAGAACCTAAATCATCACGAATGCGCAGTGGGAAGGACATCTAGAGGGGCCCAGAGAAGAATGTGTGTGTGTGCGCTTTAAAAAAGCACCACAAGAAAATGTATAACTGTTTCCTCTGTGACAAAAAGGCATGCACCATGAAACCGGGTGAAATCGAGCAGAAATGAAGTAGCGATTAATGCGAGATGGGAAACGTGCCGTTTCATATGCAAATTGGCATTTCCACCAGGCAAATCTGGGAGGCAAACAGTGCAGATCAGTGTGGAAGGCACTGTGTCACGCAGAGGCCATTTTACTGCTCTGATACACAGAGATGTGGATTCCGCCTGCGTCTCCCATAAGCAACGCTGGACAGATCTCATCAAAAGGAAACAGTAAGTCTGTTCACACGTCACCTTAAACTGGACTAGTCCTTGAAGGGATTCAGCTCAGTGGCAGAGTGCCTGCTTTGCAGATGCAGAAGTTCCCAGGTTCGATGCCCAGGCATGATTGGGAAGGTCCCCCATCAGAAACCCTGGCGAGCCACTGCCAGTCACTGCAGGCAGTTATCTGACTTGCTATGTGGTAGCTTCCTGACCCCACCCAGAATCTATATACAGTGGTACCTTGAGTTACAGATGCTTCAGGTTACAGACTCTGCTAACCCAGAAATAGTACCTCGGGTTAAGAACTTTGTTTCAGGATGAGAACAGAAATTGCGGGGCAGTGACAGCGGGAGGCCCCATTAGCTAAAGTGGTACCTTGTTAAGAACAGTTTCAGGTTAAGAACGGACCTCCAGAATGAATTAATTTCTTAAACCGAGGTACCACTGTACACATAGGCTCTTTCGCAGACTTTGGGGCAGGTCTAGCAGGTACAGTTCTGCTTCCTCTTCTATTCGCTTTCGATGTTACATGTGCAGTCAGTCTGATGGGAAAATAAAATGACAGTAATATACAATTGTAATGCAAGGTGGCAGGGGAATGAAGGCCAATGCCCTTTGACTGTGGTAGTCTGCTGACACAGGTCCACAAATCACTGAATTGGATCCAAGCTTAGTCATCATCATCATCATCATCATCATATTTATTTATTTATACATACCCCACCACTCTGGGCGGCTTCCAACAGAATTAAAATCACAATAAAACATCAGACATTAAAAACGTCCCTAAACAGGGCTGCCTTCAGATGTCTTCTAAAAGTTAGATAGTTGTTTATTTCCTTGACATCTGATGGGAGGGTGTTCCACAGGGCGGGTGCCACTACCAAGAAGGCCCTCTACCTGGTTCCCTGTAACCTCAATTCTCACAGTGAGGGAACCACC